>NC_137958.1:46126069-46726069 GCF_963924665.1 Micromys minutus | reverse complement strand
GGATCACCTAGAGTTTCATACACACACACACGCACACACACTCACACACGCACTCACACACTCTCACACAACACACTCACACACACACTCTCACACAACACACTCACACACACACTCACACACACACTTACACACACTCTCTCTCACACACACACATCATAAGTGTGAGTATATAAGACACCATTTTGAGAGCTAAATTAGATATTTAGGCATGAAAGTAGGATTGGTGAAAATGTATTTCTCCAAGGCCCTTCTAAAGTCCTCCCCAGGTGAGGCAGCACCGATTCCAACTCTTGAACTGATTAAAATGACCTCGTATGAAAAAGTATGAAAGAGCATTGCTTATAGCCTCTCTGTGCCCTGTGTCCCATCCAGGTCCCCGTAGTGGGATGGACACAGGACTGCCTTCCTGCTCATGAGCACTGTCCTCAGGCCCTAAGTCTCACTAAGGCTTGCTTGTTCAAACTATCCAGTTTTCATACTTTACTAAAAAGCACCCAGTGGCTGACGGATGTGAGACGTGTGTGAGTAGCTTGGCCGTGTTGAGCAGGACAGTCCATCACTGTGACCTATGTGCATCTTGCACCCCTTTGCCCCTCTTCCTTCCTCATTTTAGACTTCATTTTGTCTCCTCGAAGTAATCGCCAATGAACAGCCTTCCCCCCTCTTTTTTATTGGATATTTTATTTATTTACTTTTCCCTGGTTTCCTCTCCACAACCCCAACCCCATCCTCCCTCCACTTGCTTCCATGAGGGTGTTCCCCCACCCACCCACACACTCCCACCTCCCACCCTGGCATTCCCCTACACAGGGGCAAGAGTCTCTCCTCCCATCGATGCCTGACAGGGCCATCCTCTGCTACTTCTGTGGCTGGAGCCAGGGGTCCCTCCGTGCGTATGAACAACCATTTTTATGGGTGTCTTTCCCTTGGTTTCTCTTAATGATTTTCAGTCCTCTGTATAAGCCTATAAATTTGGTTCAGCATATTTCGTTTCGACCTATTGTGAAATTATTACTCCTTGCATCAGTTCATACCCTGTTCATTGTGCTTACTTACTTTATAAGATTTAAGATTTAGAGCTATCATATAGTTTACTCAGTTTTATAAAATCCTCTAATAAGCCTGTATATCTCCCTATCTATCTATCTAATTTGCTAACCATTTTTTTCTAGTTGCTTCTAACTTTTGGCTACGGAGAACCACAGCTCTATAGATTTTTTTTCTCTAAAGCACCTATGTAAAGAGTTTCTGGGCTACATGTTGCATATTATCAAACTAACTATTTAATACTAATCTGGCCACTAATTGGTTGCGCCAAATTTTACTCCCGTCACCTTTTAAAATGTTTTGGAATGTGGATTCCAGTTTGTTTGGGTGGTAGTTTTAAAAAGAGTGATTTAAAGTAATTATACTGAGAACATTTGTATTTTGTTTAGGAACATGAGTGTAAGCTGACCCAAGAAATCCTAGAACTGGTTGACAGAGAAGTTGACCTCATGATGCGAGGAGTTAAACCACATAATCTCGAAGGACTCAGGAAAAGAATCACAACACTCTTCATTCACTACATCAAAATTCCTCTGTTTAATCCTGAAGTCGCAAGATACCTTAAGGTACTCTACCTATCGAACTGATTTTCGAGATTCTGAGATGTTAAGTAGTGCATTGAAAGATAGTTGAAGTTTGCTTCTGTGTTTTTTTTTTTTTTTTTTTTTTTGCAAATCTAAGTGAGACTGCCCCTCTGTGTCTCCGGGCTTATCCTGTAGACAAACCAAACTCCCCCACTGACCTCTTTGGCATATGAATTTTCAGCCTTGAATTCTTTGCTAAGAGCTGAGTTGACTGTCCAGTTGTGGCGCAGTGTTGAAAGCACTGTGATCTCTCACACCCCCAACTTTTGCACAAACAGTTGTTTTAGCCTGCAGCTCTCGCCAACTCTTTCTCATTTTCAAAACCCGAACTCTTCCTCCCTCTCTCACATGAGGCCTCGGAGAAAGTTCGCCTTTCCATTTCTCCAGCTCTCCTCAGGTGCTTTGTCTGTCTGTTCTTCGGACTTACTCAGCTGTAAGTACTAGTGCCAACCTAAAGAACTACACGTGGAGCTTGTATTTGAGTTACATTATGCCCCCGCACACTAGTACGATTAGTTTCTGTCTGGGGCATACGCATACCTCATTGTTCCTTACAAAGCTGGGGTGACCCTAACCAAGGAAGTAAAAAATCTGTATGACAAGAACTTCAAGTCTCTGAAGAAGGAAATCGGAAAAAGATTTCAGAAGATAGAAAGATCTCCCATGCTCATGGATTGGAAGGATCAACATTGTAAAACTGGCCACCTTGCCGAAAGCAATCTGCAGATTCAGTGCAATCCCCATCAAAATTTCAACTCAATTCTTCATAGAGTTAGGAAGAATATTCTGCAAATTCATTTGGAATAACAAAAAACCCAGGATATTGAAAACTATTTTCAACAATAAAACAACTTCTGGGGAAACCACCATCCCTGACCTCAAGCTGTATTACAGACCACTTGTGATAAAAACCACATGCTATTGGTACAGAGACAGGCAGGCAGATCAATGGAACAGAATTGAAGACCCAGAAATGAACCTATGGTCACTTGATCTTTGACAAAGGAGCTAAAAATATTCAATGAAAAAATGCTGGTTCAACTGGAGATCAGCATGCAGAAGAATGAAAATAGACCCTTTCTTATCTCCTTGTACAAAGCTCAAATCCAAGTGGATCAAAGACCTCCACATAAAACCGGGTACACTGAAACTAATAGAATAGAAAGTGGGGAAGAGCCTTGAACACATAGGCACACGGGAAAATTTCCTGAACAGAACACCAATGACTTATGCCCTAAGATCAAGAACTGACAAATAGGACCTCATAAAATTGCAAAGCTTCTGTAAGGCTAAGGACACTGTTGTTGCAGTAAATATTAAAAAATAGAAAATCAGTTTATCTCTTTACCAGCCCTGAGGTCTCACTCCTCAGGCCCAACCCTGATACGGAGCCACGGGCACCTCTGGAGCCTGGTCCGAGTCACCAGCCCAACTCTTCCGTGCAACTCCCTTCCCTTGGAGGTTTACTACCGCCCATTCTCTGCCTCTGTCCTGGGGTATTTCTGTACCCCCAAATCCCACACAAACACAACTCCACAGCCCCATAGCTTTTCATACAGGTTTATATATTCAACTATCAATCCACAAATCCTCTACACAAGATCGCATCAAATAGACAAAGATACAAACTGCCCTTCTACGTGAGATATTACACCTGTAAAGTCCTTAATGTTCATAGCTTTTTAACACCAACAAATCCCACCTGGGTCCAGCTGGTCCTTGGGAAGCTCCATGTTGCCAGACCTCAGAATTCTCAGCCCTCTCCACCTACCTCGCCCCACCCAGTCACTGGCTTTCCTTTATTTTATTAATTAAAATGGAAAGGTTCAGTTGGAGTCATGTGACTAGCCAGCCCTTCTTGAGAAAGTGGAGTTAACATTAAAATACAAACAGCTTCAGGACAATCTATACACTGTCATTAAGATAAAATGAAAACCCACAGATTGGGAAAGTATCTTTACCATCCTACACCTGATAAAGGGCTAGTATCCAATATATTCAAAGAACTCAAGAACTTAAACTCCAAAGAATCAAATAATCCTATTAAAAAGTGGGGTTCAGAGCTAAACAAAGAATTCTCAATTGAGGAATACCGAAAGGCCGAGAAGCACCTAAAGAAATGCACAACAGCCCTAGTCATCAGGCAAATGCAAATCAAAACAACCCAGAGATTTCACCTCACACCAGTCAGAATGGCTAAGATCAAAAACTCAGGTGACAGCAGATGCTGGCCAGGATGTGTAAAAAGAGGAACATTCCTCCATTGTTGCTGGGATTCCAAGCTGGTACAGCCACACTGGAAATCAGTCTGGTGACTCCTCAGAAACTTGGACATAGTAATACCTGAGGACCCAGCTATACCACTCCTGGACATAAAAAGATGCTCCAACATATAACAAGGACACCTGCTCTACCATGTTCATAGCAGCCTTATTTATAATAGCCAGAAGTTAGAAAGAACCCAGACATCCTTTAACAGATGAATGGATACAGAAATTGTGGTACATTTACACAATTGAGTACTACTCAGCTATCAGAAACAATAACTTTATGAAATTTCTAGGCAAGTGGATGGAAGTTGAAGCTATCATCCTGAGTGAGGTAACCCCGTCACAAACACACATTGTATGCACTCACTGATAAATGGATATTAGCCCAAAAGCTCTGAATACCCAAGAAACAATTCACAGACCTTATGAAGCTCAAAAAGAAGGAAAACCAGAAAGTGGATGCCTCAAGTCCTTAGAAGGGAGAGCAAAACACTAATGGGAGAAAATAATGGGAAAAAAGGAGGAGCAGGGATTGAAGAAAAGATCATTCAGAGACTGCCTCACCAGGGGATCCACCCCATATGCAGCCGCCAAACTCAAGCACTATTGCTCATGCCAAGATGTGCTTACTGGCAGGAACATGATATAGATGCCTCCTCAGAGGCTCTGCCAGAGTCATACAAATAGAGTTGAGGATGCTTGAAGCTCGAACTGAACATGGGGGATCCCAATGAAGGAGCTAGAGAAAGGACTGAAGGAGTTTGCAACCCCATGTGAAGAACATTATCAACCAAGCCCACTATCCAGAGCTCCCAGGGACTAAAACACCAACCAGTGAGCACACATGGAGAGAGCCATGGCTCCAGGTGCATATGCAGCTGAGGATGGCATTGTCTGGCATCAGTGGAAGGAGAGGCCTTTGGCCCAGTGAGGGCACGTTTTCACAGTGTAGGGGCCAGAATTCGAAGAGGACTGAGTCAGTAGTGGGAAGTAATTAGCCCCAAACGGGGAGCTTTATTCTTGATTAAAAAAAAAATACAAACTTAAACTTAAAACCAAGACATTAATCGATCAAACTGTTCTGAATAATTTAACCGTTCTTCAGGAAGATATTGTATAAGGCTATTAATGGGAATAAAAATATCCTCAATTAAGGTAAGCTTCATAATATGTAGCATCCGAAACCAGATGGGATGCATAAACAAAATGTGATAAATAAAACGAGTCATTAAATCATTATTCAAATGACGAATGTTAGGATCAGCTGAAGAAGACATTTTGTCAGTTCATAAGTTTTTAGAGGTTCAGGAATTAAGCCACGACATTCACAACAGGTCGTAAACCTTTCGAAGAAGAAAACTATCACAGTTGAGCTGGAAAGCTACACTTGATTAAATTAAGTGGGGACGAGTGACACCGATGAAGAAAACAGAAGTCACTGAACTAGGAGACCATGTGAGAATTGTTCACAGTGGCACGCGTGGGGACAGAAAGAAAAGCAACGTGAGCACCACGGGGCGTGGGAAAAGTTCAGCGACCTTAGTGTATGTCAGAGGCTCAAATTAGAGAGTGAAGGAAGAAGGAAACATTTTGTTAAATTAATGGCCATCGTTTTTCTGAATTTGATGAACAAACTAAGCCCATAGACTCGGGAGAAGTCAGTGAATCATGACTTCCAAAGCTCTGGCCCGAGAGGAAGAGCCCAGCAGCTTAGCTTCTAAGCCTTGGGGCCAAGGTAGGGAGGGAAGCAGAATTGTCAGGGAAACCTCACAGGGGAAGAGGCAGCCAGACGCCACCCTCTGCCTCTTCCGCTTGAATCCATTTCTTTTCCCCCCATCACACAGGAAACATCTTTCAGTATAACACTGAACGAGATCACTGAGGGCATTGCTTGTTCCCAGTAGTCGATGAGAAAAAAAATATTAAAAAAAAAGTGCTATGTGTTCGTGATTTGATTTTCTGAAGACTCTACCAACATCTGTCTAGCGGCCGGAGAATAGCATGGATTTTTCATAGTTTGACCGGGAAAATGAATCTTGCTTGGAATTCAAGTCTCCCACACAATAGGTTGTTAAAAGAAAAAAAAAATGACTTTTTAGAGTGAGCGATTTCGGAATTAATTTTAAGCAGTCCCCAGGTTTCTGCTTAGTATATGTCTTGGATTTTCATCTTCTATTTTTCTTTCTATTTAGGTCCCTCAAGACCCACTGAAGTTTTATGACAAGATTTACTTTTGCCACAGTTGCCAGATGTACTTGCCTTCCGTAGCGTTTTCTGTCTCAGCCACCTCGCGTCGCGTGTACCGCTGCCGGCGCTGCGTGAACCTGGAGAATGAGACCCAGAGGCGGGAGTCGTTTTTGAAGTACAAGTGTTTACTTCAGCGGCTCTACTACTCAGAAGCCAACTATGGGGATAACTCCCAGATTGCGTTTCTGATGCAGGTATGAGCTTTAAAGGGTTCTAATTATGAAACAGAGCTAGGGCTCAGTGGAGGAGGTTTTATAACTCCTGCTGAGGGGACTCTGTCGCCCTCTTCTGGCCTTTGTCGTTACTGCACAGAGCACATGAAATTTATCAGAGAGGCTCTGCTGCTCTGGGAACCATATTAGGATTTCCTAAAGCAGACAGCTATTGAATTTCTGAGTTTCACGCATAGATCTGTTCTTGGAGTTTACATTCTGTACTACACTCGAAAAATTCACTGGTAAACCGGTAAAGCATGCGAGCTATAAGAGACTAGCATTCAGTCAGGGAATGAGATGTCTGAAATGTCCGATAGCAGATTTCATGTGAACCATGTTGAAAGATGACAAAGTTTGGGCGGTGGCACAGACACGCACACGCGCACGCACGCACGCACACACACACACACACACACACACACACACACACACACACACACACACACACCCTAAAGTCTTTTGAATGCTGCTCCTCTTCAAAATGTACTCATCACGACTTAATTATTTCCCTTATTAATGTGATGATATCTAAACCATCGACTTAGAAGAAAACAAAATGATTGAACTTCTCTTGGCTTGTAGCTTCAGGATATTAAATACTTGACAGAGAACATCTGGGCATCCCAGTCGGCCCTCAGTGCCTGGGGTGATCTCAACGACCTGGTCATGGTCAGGTGGGATAAACACGTGCAGTGGTCTCCCTGGAACTGCATTCTTCTCACCAAGGACGAAAGCATAGCC
Source organism: Micromys minutus (assembly GCF_963924665.1). Lineage (NCBI taxonomy): Eukaryota > Metazoa > Chordata > Mammalia > Rodentia > Muridae > Micromys > Micromys minutus. Next base: position 46,718,962 of record NC_137958.1, on the reverse strand, counting down.
CATCTCATGCTAGAGAGTATTGAAAAGGTAAGACGCTGGACTTGGCGATTTTAATCTAGCCAATCAGGCCATAGCGGGGCATTTTTAGTGCCCTCTAACTTATCAATGTCAAATTGTTTCTATTGAACCTACAGACAGCTATATGGAGTTGTATGGAGTGACAATAGAAAAATATGTAGATGGTGTGTATTGGGGATGTAAAAATTTACAGGATGCTAAGGTATACTGGGTGAAGATGAGAGATTTGAATATATAAACATCTAGGATCATCTCACCCTTTTCTAACAAGTTCAAGCACATCTGCTACGCAGCAAGTTCTGGGAAGGACTTTGTTTCACTGACGTATTTCTATCCCCTCTGTATCTATAAAAATAATGCTGAAGACCAGGGGTTTGTTTAAGTGTTCACTGAATAAGTTTTGACAAGGATGTGGCAGGGGTGGGGCGGTGTGGGGGCACATCTGGTGGAATGTCGGCTGGCACATCCACCGTGGAAATCAGTACAGAGATTCCTCAAAATACAAGCGATAGAAATATCATAGGGCAGAGCTATGACACTTCTGTGTTTATGTCTGATGGGATCTAAGTCTGAACATCCCAGAGACCTGTGAACATTGTGTGTGCATGTGTGTGTGTGTGTGTATCTGTGTGTGTGTGACACTATTCACCACAGATACCGTATAGAATTAACTTAGGTCCAGTCAACTGATGAATGGATATACAAATACTTGTGTTGCTTGTGTGTGTTAAGAGTTTTATTCAGAATATAATGTTAAGATGAGCCAGACATGAAAAGATGAATAGCACATTTTCCTTCTCCATATGAAATCTAAGGTTTGAAAATAAAAGTCAGGGGAAAAGAGAGGAGGAACTCTTTGCGGGGCGGGGAGGAGTCCACAGCGGCCAGGGAGGCAGAGATGGGAAGCATTAACGGAGTGCATGGCGTGCTTGTGTGAAGACACCATGATGAGATTTATTCATTTGCATATTAATTTGAAAACACAAAGTCCAAAATAAGTATCTATATGCTAAAATTGCTTATTATCAATATATAAACATTGTGGAACCCAGACACCATCCTTTGATTTATTGGCAGGAGTCTGCCTAAAAAAAGTCTTCAGTTGTCAAATCCTATTCATAACGCTGGGAGCGCTACATACAGGACTCCAGTCTTCCATTTGCTTCCACCTAACTACGGGAGATGCCAGCGCCATAAGGCGTGAGTTACTTCATTTCAGAAACTCATAAGATGCAACCTGCAAAGCATTCTGATGAATAAAATTGAGGGAGCCATGAAGTATTCCTAAAGGCTTCCTTGTACACTCAGCCTGGCCCTGCTTCTCTCTCAATTTATTACATTGTGGTATCCTTAGTTCCATGCAAGAAGTTGCTAAAGGTGACTAACGTGGTGGACCAACCGCAGTCATTTTGAACAGCACTGTCCCAAGATGCTGCAGCTGCTTGTTTATTAAGGAGGGGGAGGGAATGATATAACGGGGAAACTAGTTACAGCTTTAGCCTTTCCCAATAATTTTTGAGTTCTAAGAAGCCAGGCTATGAAAAAAAAATTCACTCTAGGGACTGAAAGAAAGCGCAGAAAGCAATCAAAGCCGTGTTAAGCATTATATTTAGTAAACTAAGCTGCTGCATAAATATTTAATCACCGGACGCACAGCCAACACTAGCAATATCATTTCATCTAGGACCCACAATGAAATTGAAGTTCATTCCCAAGGCTGATATTCCGGTTCTTCTTCAATTAATCCGCCCAAGTCCTTTGTGTACCTAATCAAATCGCTGCACTCTCAGATGAAATGTTCCGTTCATGTGCATTTCGAGTCTCCGGACACCAGTTGCTCCGAATTTCCACAAGTGGAGCAGAGACTCTAGTCCTGGCTCCAAACCTTTGCCGCTCTCTAGGGTCTCCAGTTTGTGCCGTCCTGCAAGCGGTACTGACTATCGTGTTCTGAATAGTTCAAGTTTTTGCAGCAAGTCAAAGCATTTCCAGAATTCCCTTAAAACAGACATCAGCACCCTCATCCCCACACACCCCGCACCCAGAAGCAACAACAGAGTAAAGAAACAAACACAACAACAGCAACAACAACGACGACAGCCAGAGTTCTGTTCTGAGAGGGCAGAGTGATGCCCCTTAAGGTCTCATCCATGCAGACGTGATTTGCTAAAAGTCATCTACCTTGTTCCAGTTTCTTTTCCTGTCTTTGTCACTATCAACCTGTGGGGCGCATTTACTCTACATTTTGGAATTTTAGCTTTACTTTACATTTTGGCTAACTATGTGGAATCGGCAACACCTTCTGAGGGTCCAATCCGGAAAATGAACCGTTGCTCCTTTCTGATGTTCCGTCATTGCTCAGAACCAGGGATGGGAGGCCGGACGGCAGTGGTGGTGAGTGTGTGCAAGCTCCAGGCTATTGCACACAACCCTGTCGGCCCTTCTCAGCAATGAGCTATTTTCCTGTCTACTACAGTCTTCTATCACACCTGTCAGAGCTGTCGCATCATTCCACAGTGTGTGTGTGTGTGTGTGTGTGTGTGTGTGTCTGTACATATATAATTTATGGTGCTTCAATGCAACTAGTTAACTAGTTCTTGGTCTGGCTCAAGGTTTCTGGAACACCATAAATACTGAACCATTGCCATGATTCATCTGTTGCCTGCTGTTGCCCAGAGTCAGGGTGATGCCTGCTGCTACTCAGGGTGTCCAGAGGCAGGTCTCATGCAAGCTCCCAGCTGCCGTACACCTTCCTGCCCTCAACGTCTGATGTGCCAAAGCTGGGCTTGACATTTGTGTTTATAGGCTGAGGGCAGGGATGCTGCCTGCACTTTCCCACTGGAGTTCAAGGCCACTGCACACCTCAGAAGGCTCACTGGGACTTTGTGTCCCCGGCCTGCTTACGGAGATTTACACCAGTCATTCTTTACTGCACGTGCCTCTGTTCTGCCATCTTTCCTCCCAATTTTGTGAGCCCACTTTTTAAAAGCACCTTTCCATAAAATGTGCCTCCCCTCTTCCCACTCTTAGTTTTTCCAGAGCCATTTCAGGGCTCTGCATACTGACTCATCACCCTTCAGAGCCTCTGTGGGTCCCTCAGACCCTCCTTGGAGCATGAGACACATAAGCCTTTTTGAGAAAACAACATAAAACTCTTTCCTGTAAGCTTTGTCCCAATGTATGTATGTTTGAATAGGCACATATAAAATTGTTGCTTGTTACATGCCACTGGTATAAACCAAAACCTGGGTACATCCTACCCCATACCAGGTAATTACTGTAAATGCAAAGGGAGGAGAGAAAGAATAAAGAGCTTATAACAACAGTAGTCTGAACAGAGAGAGAGAGAGAGAGAGAGAGAGAGAGAGAGAGAGAGAGAGACAGAGACACAGATACAGACACACAGACACAGACATACACACAGACACAGACACAGACACAGACACAGACACACAGAGACAAACAGATTCAGACACAGACACACAGACAGACACACACACAGACAGAGACACAGAGACACACAGAAACAGATACAGGCACACAGACACAGACATACACACAGACACAGACATACACACAGACAGATACACACACACACACACACACACACACACACACACACACACACACACACACAGAGAAATGCTGAGTCCTGATAGACTTGCAATCAAAGCATCCCAGGACCTAAGTTCTCAAAGATAAGAAGCAAAGTATGAAGAATAGAACCCTAGATTGAATAAACTGATAAGCAAAGATACCGAGACACAGTTATGTTTCATCTGGCAAAATGTCTATGTATGGATTTCCACCAAACTTTATTTTCTTTCATTTGCAGGGGTATGGACGTCTTTTTATTCACAAGATCAAGCACAAACACATCCTGGCTAAAAACTATTTTTCACAGATTCCAGTGCTGGCCTCACTTATACTTGAGGATGATGAAGTAGAAACTATCAGAAGTAAATACTCCACAGAGAGGCCACCTAAAATCATAATAGCCCATGGGGTCAAACCTTACTAGACTGAGGAGTATCTCTGTTTGATGATGAGTCTTGTTGTTCTCTATGAAGAGAGTAATACACAGTTCATGTGACATGGAAAACCACCTATAGATTTCTATTTGTATTATTTTACTCTTAGGATTTTGTTATATGAAAATAAAACTCTGTATACAAGAACCCTTGTGAGGTGGTTAGTAGTCTATAAATTTGATACTAAGATTAATAAAAAGAACATTTTAATTTTACTCATTTTCATGTTAATTTAAGAAAAATGCTTTATAGTCAAAATACATCAGTGAAACAAGACCTTGGACTAACCTTCAGCGAAAGTATTTATTTGACATATACTTTATGAATATGATCATTCTCTATACATAAGCCTGTATTTTGATACACGTATTTGAATATTTTACTTTTATTGTCTACTTTTACCTTTTAACTGCATAATAAAGAAAAGAAACTATAACAAACAAATCTGCATTGCATGCCATGAAATAAGGCTAAGAGTGGGAATGTTATCTTAAGCGCTTCCTACAGGGAAGTGTTGAGATTCTGTAAGAAGGATAAACTTGACCATCAACTGTCTACTGCTTCTCAACAAGCCAAGCAATGACTCTGACTCTGTATCTGTCTGAAATTTGTGATGATGATTGTATCCAGAGGTCGCAAGCTTCAAGGAGAGCTTATTTACAAAAAGGCCCTGCTCTAAGACATATGGAATGTAGGGAAACAGAAGGAGTCAAGGGCTATGTTTCAGATAGACGAACTCTATTGGAGAAGCCAAGGAACTCAGAGAGAATGGAAAAGAGATGAGAATATCATGGAGAGGACTATCAACCAGCCTGAAAAAGAGCAACCAGCCTAAGATGACCTCAAGAACTAGAAAATAAATCCCCAGTCTCAGACCCCTTCTTTGTTTCCTATTGCCTTCTCCATTTGGAACCAGAGTGGGGGAAAATCAAAGTTTACATGGCTTTAGAGGGAAAGGCAGGGGGGATAATGGTTGAACAGATATGGAGGGCTAAATAGAAAGCCTCGGAAAGAAAAAACAACTGAAAGTGAGGCTATAATTCAAATTAGCAAAATTTCATGTCAAAGCACTATAGAAAACATATTTTTTAAATTTCTATGTAAATGATGTAGAAGTTCAGTAGAAGTTGCAGAGTAGTAACATTTTTAAAAATTAACCATGAGAAGAGTTCACAGAGCGGTATTTTATAATGATTTATACAGTAAAATATGAAGTTAAAGATGATTCAAGCTGTGGTGGTTTGAATATGCTTGGTCCAGGGAGTGGCACTATTTAGGGGTGTTGACTTGTTAGAGTAGGTGTGGCCTCATTGGAGGAAGTGTATCATTGTGGGGGTGGCCTTTAAGACCCTTGTCCTAGCTGCCTGGAAGACAGTCTTCTCCAGTTTGCCTTCAGAACTCTCAGCTCTGCCTGCACCATGCTTGCCTGGATCCTGCTATGCTCCCACCTTGATGATAATGGACTGAACCTCTGAACCTGTACGCCAATCCCAATTAAATGCTGTCCTTATAAGAGTTGCCTTGGTCATGGTATCTGTTCACAGCAGTAAAGCCCTAACTAATACACAAACTAAATTTATGTTCTTGCCTAGGATCCAGGATTTAATGTGTTATAATGAGGCTGGGAATATGACTAGATATATTTAACTCAATCCTATATTAAATATGGCTTGTACCAGTGATTGGCAGGTTAGAGTGAAACTATATGTGTGAACTTTAGATATTTCCCCAAATGGTTTCTTAAGATAACTGTTATCTGTACACTGAGGTACAGAGGCTAGATTCTGGGTATCTCAATGTCAGGGTGGATGATACAGAAAATTCCAATGCATGGTTGGCTTCATAGTGGATCTCTTTCAAGAAAGAAAGAGGGGAAGAAAAAAGGAAGAGAAGAAGTTAGTAGATTTTCAGCATTATTGAAAATAGGCAGGATTACTGGTCCCCATTCTCTCGAGGTGACGATAGGAAGAGAAACCAATAATTTGGTTTAAGGAAAATAATATGATGCTTTATGTTAGAATCCAGGTTTGTTAAATTTAAATATCTGAGAAAGATTCTTAGGAGTTATGAGAAACCTGAAGGATAAAAATAAAAAGGCAAGTAAATACAAGGCCAGCATCGATGAAAGTTATATAGAAGTTGGAGCCTTGTATGCTAGTGGCAGTAATGTGAAATCATACAACTTCACAATAGCTCATAAGTACCTTCCAGGATATTGGGGGCTGAGGATTGCTGTAAATTTGAGGTCACCCTGGGTCAGTGAGTGAGTTCCAGGGCAATCTAGATTACAGAGTGAAGCCTTTTCTCAGAAACTGAGAGTTGATTGTTCCACCCATCCCATTTCTGATAATTAGGATCACGAAGAAATATTCAAAGAAAGGTTCTTGCCTGTTCAGTGAAACACTATCAGCAACAACTAAATTATGGAACAATTTGAATGGATAATTGCTCAACCTTTAAAACAATTCTATATTGTGCTCGCCTTGGCAGCACATATACTAAAATTAGAATTATACAGAAAAGATGAGCATAGCCCTGTACAAGGATGAAACACAAATTTGTGAAGTGTTCCATATTTTTACACTATTTCAGAGTAAAAGGCTTGAAAATAAAACTTTTCAAGTAAATGGTCCCAAGAAACAAGCTAGAGTAGCCATTCTAATAATTCTAATAAAAATAACTTTCAACTAAAAGTTATCAAGAAACATAAGGAAGGACACTTCATACTCATCAAATGAAAAATCTACCAAGATGAACACCAAATTCTAAACATCTATGTTCCCAGTTCAAGGGCACCCACATTCATAAAGGAAACTCTACTAACGCTTAAAGCATATAGTATACCACATACAAAAATAATAAAAGACTTCAACAACCCATTCTCTTTAATGGACAGATCATGGAAACAGAACTTGAACAGAGACACAGTGAAACTAACAAAAGTACCAAGAAAAAAAAAGTCCAGGATCAGATGGACTTAGTACAGAATTCTATAAGACTTTAAAGTCTGATATCAACAATAAATGATATGAAAACTTAATATCAATACACTTCAAACTATTCCATAAAATAGAAATTGAAGGAATACCACCCAATTTGTTCTTTGAAGCTACAATTACGCTTACACCTAAAACACACAACGACCCTACTTCAGACCAATTTCTCTCATGAACATTGATGCAAAAATACTCAATAAAATTCTTGCAAATAGAATCCAAGAACACCTAAAAATGATTACCCATCATGATCAAGTAATCATAATTCCATGAATGCAGGGGTGGTTCAATATACAGAAATCCACTACATAAACAAACTCAAAGGAAAAAAAACATATGACCATCTCATTAGATGCTGAGAAAAGACTGACAAAATCCAACACCCCTTCATGTTAAAAGTCTTGGAAAGATCACAAATTCAAGGCCCATACCTAAACATAGTAAAAGCAATATACAGAAAATCAGTAGCCAACATCAAACTAAATGGTGAGAAACTTGAAACAAACCCACTAAAATCAGGGACTAGACAAGGTTGCCAGATGGTATGATAGTATACTCAAGTGACCCCAAAAATTTCACCAGAAAACTACAGCTGATAAACAACTTAGCAAAGTGGCTGAATATAAAATTGACTCAAAATATCATTAATCTTCCTTTAGTTAAAGGATAAACAGGTGAGAAAGAAATTAGGGAAATGACACCCTTAACAATAGTCACAAATAGTATAAAATACCTTGGTGTGACTCTAACCAAGCAAGTGAAAGATCTGTATGATAAGATCTTCAAGACCCTGAATAAAGAAATCCAAGAAGTCCTCAGATGGTGGAAATATCTTGCACACTCATGAATTGGCAGGATTAATATAACAAAAAAATGGACATTTTGATGAAAGCAATCTACAGATTCAATGCAATCCCCATCAAAATTCCAACTCAATTCTACATAGAGTTGGAAAAAGCAATTTGCAAATTCATCTGGAATAACAAAAAAACCTAGACTAGCAAAATTTATTCTAAAGAATAAAAACACTTCTGGGGGTATCACCATCCTTGATCTCAAGCTAAATTACAAAGCAATTGTGATAAAATCTTCATGGTATGGTATTGGTACAGAGATAGGCAGGTAGATCAATGGAACAGAATTGAAGACCCAGAAATGAATCTGCACACCTGTGGTCACTTGATCTTTGACAAAGGAACTAAAAATATTCAATAGAAAACAGACAGCATCTTCAACAAATGGTACTGCTTCAACTGGAGTTCAGCATGTAGAAGAATTCAAATCGATCCATTCTTATTTCTATGTACAAAGCTCTAGTCCAAGTGGATCAAGGACCCCCACATAAAACCTGTTACACTGAAACTAGTAGAACAGAAAGTGTGGGAGAAACTTGAACACATAGGCAGAATGGAAAATTTCCTGAACAGAACACCAATGGCTTGTGCTCTAAGATCAAGTATCAACAAATGGGACCTCATAAAATTACAAAGCTTCTGTAAGGCAAAGGACACTGTCAAAAGGACAAAACAGCAACCAACAGACTGGGAAAGGATCTTTACCAATCTTATATCTGATAGAGGGCTAATATCCAGTATTCAAATATATTGATTCAAGTTCCAGAGAATCAAATAACCCTATTAAAAGTGCGGGATGAAGCTAAGAAAGAATTTTTAACTGAAGAATATTGAATGGCTAAGAAGCACCTAAAGAAATGCTCCACATCCTTAATCATCAGGGAAATGCAAATCAAAACAACCCTGAGATTCCACCTCACACCAGTGAGAATGGCTAAGATCAAAAACTCAGGAGACAGAAGATGTTATAGCAAGGATGTAGAGAAAGAAAACTCTTCCATTGTTGGTGGGATTTCAAGCTGGTACAATCACTCTGGAAATCAGACTGGTGGCTCCTCAAAAAATTGGACACAGTGCTACCTGAGGACCCAGATATACTACTCCTGGGCACACCCCAAAGTTGCCCCAAAATGACAAGGACACATGCTCTAATATTTTCACAGCAGCCTTGTTTATAGTAGCCAGAAGCTTGGAAGAACCCATATCTTCTTCAACAGAGGAATGGATACAAAAAATGTGGTTCATTTACACAATGAAGTACTACTCAGCAATTAGAAACAATGACTTTATGAAATTCTTGGGCAAATGGATGGGAACTAGAAAATATCATCCTAAGTGATGTAACCCAGTCACAAAAGAACATACATGCATGCATTTACTGACAAGTGGATATTAGCCCAGAAGCTCAGAATACCTAAGATACAATCCACAGACCACATGAAGCTCAAGAAGTTGCAAGACAAAAGGGTGGATGCTTCAGTCCTTAGAAGGGGGAACAAATATTCACAGGAGGAAATAAAGGGACAAAGTGTGGAGCTGAGACTAAAGGAAAGGCCATCCAGAGACTGCCATACCCAGGGGTCGATCCCATATACAGTCATCAAACCCAGATAATATTGTGGATGCCAAGAAGTGCATGCTGACAGGAGCCTGATATAGCTGTTTTCTGAGAGGCTTTGTTAGAGCCTCTAGAGGTGAATGCTCTCAACCAACCATTGGACTGAGAACAGGGTCCCCAATGAAGGAGTTTGATAAAGAACTGAAAGAGATGAAGGTGCTTTCAACCCCACAGGAAGAACAACAATATCAACTAACCAGATATGTCCCCCACAGCTCCCAGAGACTAAACCACCAACCAAAGACTACACATGGAGGAACCCATGGTTCTATTTGCATATGTAGCAGAGGATAGCCTTATCCGGAATCAGTGAGTGGAGTGGCTCTTGGTTCTGTGAAGTCTCATTACCCCAGTGTAGGGGAATGCCAGGGCAGGAAAGTGAGAGGGAGTGTGTGGGTACAGGAACAGTCTCATAGAGGCAAAGGAGGAGGGATAGGATGGGGGGATTCCAGAGGGGAAATAGGAAAAGGGGATACATTTGAAATGTTAGTAAAGAAAATATACAATAATAATAACAATAACAACAACAATAATAATATAAAAATTTCTATATTGACAATGTGAAAAACGTCATTCATAAAAGACAAATTGTATAATTCTAATTCTATCAGGTATCTAAAATATCTCAAAAAACTACATTCTATAACAAATTATAGAATTTCTTATGGGCTCAAGGAGGGAGTGAAAATTCAGTCTGTTAATCAACGAGTGTAGAACTTCATTGAGGAAAGATAAAATGAGTTCCAGATATCAGCTATACTACAACGTTCCTGTAAGTATAAATACAATATTATATAGATAAAGTTAGGTTGAGATATAGTTGTACCAAAAGTATAATGAAAAGAAATGCCCCAGAGACAGAATCAGTTGTCTGTGTTGAAAATTATAACAATGAATGATTATCCTGACAGTCAACTTAGCTCTATTTATAAAGACCCTGTATCCAAAACAAGGTTCTATGTCTGATATCTGAGTGCTAAAATATGCAAATATCTTTGTAGAAGACATACCTTGTTATGACCATCTATAGTTTGATTTACTGTATCTGAGCAGAAAAATCTTTTAGCAATGACGAAGTAAATAGTGTGTTCAAGGCATTGGAGTAGAGAGTTAAAACCATCCCAACATTCTTGTGTGAAAGCCTCCACACTTGTAAATAAATAGACACTAAAGAATGTTTACTATGAATGCTCATCCAAGTCTCCATCAACAGCTGTACTCTTTACCAAAAGGGAGTTCTTTGGGGGAAAGGTAAATGCCCCCAAACTGTTTCAGATTCATAGAAACTGGCATTGAAATGACTCTGATCCCCCCAGAGTCAAAGCATTATGGTCCACTGGTCAGAGTTGTGGTCTGTGATAGCTGCTACATTGATTGGCCTCAATACCAGCTTTCATGACGACTCCTCCTGTGTTCATTTTCATATATCTGGGATACAAAGCAGAAATATGTAGTTAGTTAGAAGCAATATTTCTATATACATTTTGACCCTCCTGCGGTGTGCATTCCAACTGCTATAGTGGAGAAGGCTAGTGAAACCCCTTGAAAGTACCCCTCCTCTCTACTTTTGATGAAAGTGTTAATCAAAAGAGTACCCCGTTCAGATCACTGATACCATTAGAGACAGGACAGGTGATGATTCCCACCGTATTTCCATCTACTTATGCTTCAGGTTGATATATATCCTATTCAGATCTCAAAGCAAAGTTATGAGTATTATTGGGGCAATCAGATTATGGTACCAACTGAAGTTATGTTTGCAGATGGTAATTTTTATCAGAACAAGTTTATAACCTCTCCAGTACTTGGCATATACCTTCAGATAGTGAATGATATCAATTTACAATAGGAAGAATGGATCACAAACATCGAGTCTCCATGGGGCAGGGATAGCAGCTAGTTTTCATTCCATTTTGTCACTTCTCTTTCAACTTCCCCATTTCTTCTGATAATCCAGAGGGAGCTGAACTGGATTTATATCCCATAGAATACTATGTAGGTCCATTACACTCTGTGCTTCATTGGCTTTATTAATCCTCACACAAGTGTCCTTCAAGTCTTAGTAAGATATCTGGAGGTTAGAGAGTGAGATAAATCTCATGAGAGTTCAAGAGACCAGCACAAAGGCTGGGGTGATTGAAGCCATTTTCTAGGTAGACATCATGTAGATGCTTCACAGTGAGGTATGTCAGGCAGAAAAATGCTTTTCTCATAAATCAAAGGTTAATGGAAAACTACAAAAATGAAAGAAAGCAAGATCAATGGGAACCCAGTTCTTCAGAAATAAAGATTTTTATTTCTACCACCAGGTAATGAATTCTGACTGTTGTGGATGACTGGGGAAAATATGAAAGAGTCACTTGGAAATAGGACACCATACACATCAAAAATGGTGTGTTACCACACTCAGCTAAGACGGGCACTCAAGCACTGAATAGGCATTGTAGCTGTGCAAGCTTTCTTTCCACTTGGGACATATGATTGAGCAGACAAAATCGTATTGGCCATGTCTGTAGTAGACAGAGATGCTAAGTGGCACTTCTGACAAATTGTACTCGAGTACAACAGGCTTTAAGAGTATAGGAGTAAGCCTTTGCTCTTTGCTGCTAAAAATTTTCTTCATTTCACTGGTTGTCTTTTGGGTCGTGATTGAAACTGAAAAGCTAGTCACTCATGATTCAAGAAGTGACTACACTGCTCATAATGCCCATAATAGACTGAATGTTGTCAGATTATCTAATCATAATGCTGAGTAAGCATAATATCATTCCATGTAATCTGAAAATTGTGTATTGGCAGGTAAATTGTAGACAGACAGACAGACAGACAGAGACAATACTTTAGACACAGCTATCGCTATAGATTTGCTAACCCCTTGTTATTACTGAACATTATAGATAAATTGGATAAAGTAAGTAGTAGTTCAGAGTCTCATTGCATACTATTCTTCTTTCTCATCTTTTACTTTACAGCTAGTAGTTGTTTCCTATATCCCCTTAATGAATTTTGAAAATGCATTTTTCTGCAGAAGATGTTCATGCCACATCAGTAGAAGGTCTGGTTTAGGGTTGGGTCTGCACACATGCTGTGTGTTGACTTCATCTACACATGAGATGGGCATGGAAGACAGAAAGAAAGACAAGGAGAATTCTCTCACTAGACAGAATGCCAGTCTCTCTATCTGCTTCCCATAGCTTTGTGGAATAGAAAATGGATTTTGGTAGAGACCCAGAAGGATTTGTCACAGTGACTGACAGGTGACTAACTGCCAACAATTGTAAAAAGAATGCCAGAAACCTTGGGGTAAGGAGTTCAAGAGCAGGAGATAGACATGGCCTATGTAAATGTATTGAGGGGCCATTCATTGAACAGGAAGCTGTCCTATGATACAAGGCAATGTCTTTCACCAGCCATTCTGGTGCTTGTTCTGTGGGCTAACTGTAAAGTTGACCTGCTGATACCGATAGAGCTTGTTAATGGGTTTAAAGAGAGAATTTGAATTTTTCTTCATCAAGATTGACTTTGCTCCCATCACAGTTGAATGATTATGTTTATAACACAGGGCGGTAGAAACCCACATGAAGATAACTATTTCCCATGGGACCTAGCATGCTATCTGGTGGCTACGTTCATTGAATCTTTTCCATTATAGCCTGGGTAGAAATTTTCACTCACAAAATACTTAATATACACTGATTTTTCCTATCTGTTGATAATATCTCTGTCCCTACATTAACCTACAGAGAGTTCACTATGCTTGGCTCAAATATTGAATTGTATTTAACAAAGAACTCATACTATACAGAAGAGAGGGAGGGAGGCGACCGACTTCTTTCACAGAATTACTGATCTTAACTTGCTCATGTATCTTTCAAGTATGTGTCTTGACAAAATTAAATTAAATAGTTCACTAAGAGCCAGTTATGGCACCACCCTGCAGTTCTGTGTTGGAGGAGGCCATGTATGGCTGAAACCTTGGGCCAAGACATAATGTGCAATGAGCAAGGCTCTTTACTTTAGTTTTTTCCCCCCAGTATATCTTCCAAACACACAGGCCTGTCTATTGGTTACTTATTCTGTTGCTGTGATAATATCTTATCATCTGACAAAAGTAAGATGGGGGGGAAGGGCTTATTTTGGCTCACAGTTTGAACTTCTATTCCATTATTATTGGGCAGGCAAAACAACAGGAGATTAAGGCCACAGGTCACTTTTCATCCACTGTTGAAATTGATATTAACCATCACAACTGGCAATAAGAATCCAGCTGAGATTGGCCTCTTCTTCTGTTACACCACACACGTGAAGAATTAGAATTTACCAGCCAATCAGCCTTGGAACCAGTTGACCTACAAAACATCAGTGCTCAGGGCAGAAGATCCTTAAAATAACACAATGATATTTTCATTGAATTAGGATTTGGGACTCCAATGTAATTCTTTAGAGGCTAGTTTAAGTAACTGTTCCTGTATATCAGGTTATATCTTCTGTTTTCCACAGGCTAAGACTTTTCAATATCTAGTTCTAAAAGAACACATTTTCACTTTTTTTAAAAAAAATTACAGCTTATTTTATTCTCCTCATCTTATAAGTCAAAGTTCATGGGAAAGCAAACTGATAGCCCACATGGTGTGCTATGGAGTCCTGATAGGGCAACACAACATGTGGCTTTGCTGGTTCCAAGGGAAACAGATAAAGGAAATAATGCATCAGTATGTCATAGGGATGTTAAAGCATCATCTTAGACGTCAAAATGTTATGGTTTACAGAACAGTAACCTGTATTCAATTATGTTACTATTTCACAAGGAGGAGGTAGAAAGAGTTCAGCCAAGGAAATAGTATATAGAATAATCTTAACCTAGAGAATACTTTGGCAATGTTTTTGCCAACTTAAATGTAATTTGCTAAATGTAGACATTCAAGTTTTAGTCTCAATGATTCAGAAGGAAATTTTTTTATAAGTGTTATGCATTGTTGCAGTCAGGAAATGAAAACTCAGAAGGTCAGCCACAGGTGAAGTCTTTCAGATATGAACAGTTTTCAGCAATGACAGAACCAACATTCTCCAGGGTGTCTTGAGGAAAGCTGTTCTATGGTGTCTATATGAAACAAAGGTTGAATTTTGAGTTTCCTTACTCTCTTGTATAAAACACACTTAAAGTACAATTTTATGTTACATTTTGGGTTGTCTTTTGGGTATATGACTAAGAGTGGTCCTTGGGTAGTCTTATGTCCAATTTTCTGAGGAACTGTCAAACTGATTTCCAGAGTGGTTGTACCAGCATACAACCCCACCAACAATGAAGGAATGTTCCTTTTTGTCCATATCCTCACCAGCATCTTAGCCATTCTGACTGGTGTGAGGTGGAATCTCAGGGTGGTTTTGATTTGCATTTCCCTGATGACTAGGGGTGTTGAACATTTCTTTAGGTGCTTCTCACCCACAATTCTTAGAAGGTAAAAAAAAAAAAAAACAAAAAAGGCAGGCCAAAATGTAGATACCTCATCTTTCTTAGAAGGGAGAACAAAACCCTCATGGGAGGAAATAGAAGATCAGACATTGAAGAAAAGATCACTCAGAGACTGCCTCACCTAGGGATCCACCCCATATGTAGCCACCAAACCCAAGTACTATTGCTGATGCCAAGAAGTGCTTACTGGTAGGAATCAGTTATAGATGCCTCTTCAGAGGCTCTGCCAGAGTCATACAGATACAGCTGAGGATGCTTGGGGTTAACTATCAGACTGAACAATGGAACCCCAATGACGGAGCTAGAGAAATAAAAGAGCTGAAATGGTTTGCAACCCCATGGGAAGAACATCAACCAACCAAACACTCCAGAGCTCCCAGGAACTAAAATACAAACCAATGAGTACACATAGCTCTAGTTGCATATGCAGCAGAGGAGAGCATTGTCTGGCATCAATGGGAGGAGAGGCCTTTGGTCCAGTGAAGGTGTGTTTTCCCAGTGTAGGGGAATGCCAAAGTGCTAAGGTGGAGAGGGTGGTTGGGAGAGGGAGCACCTTCATGAAAGCAAGGAAAGGAGGGGGATGGGAGGGGGGAAGGGAATAATATTTGAAATGTAAATGCAGAGAATATCCAACAAAAAGTACAATTCCAACATGCACATGGCAACAGCGATTAATCCAAGATTCTACAGAGCTGACACTTACTGTAGACTAGTGCTATGACCAAATCCCTGTGTCCTGTTCCCCACAAGTATCCTTCCTTGTCTTTCCTACTTCCATACAATATATACAGAAGCTACTGAAAAGAGACCGCACAGTGTTCGTTAGAGGTGAGGTTTCCAGGCATACCAGCTGAGAGCAGCTGTTCAGCCTGTGTAGTCAGAACAGTTACACACACTGAAGTCTCTGTTCAGTCTGTGCAGTCAGAACAGTTACACACACTGAAGTCTCTGTTCAGTCTGTGCAGTCAGAACAGTTACACACACTGAAGTCTCTTCTGAGTGCTTTATGGCAATTCCTCAGCACAAACTTTCTCAGCTTCTCAAGAGTTGTTTTTCTTCTTCTACACATTGATTGTTTGGTCTCTCCTCCCCCTCAGCTTGGCTCCCAGCTAATGCATGTTTGTCTGTTTCCAATGGTCTTCCTAACCTGCATTTATCTTTCCAAAATTAGAGGCAGCTGGGCAATTATAGGAGCCAACAACTCACTAATATCTTTGCTAATTTGCAAAAGCAGTAATTCTTGCAAACTTTAGGAGACCGATTTTCTTTCAGAACAAAGAACTATAATCTTACATGTTTTTAGACTTTGCTATTCTACAAATATTATGTAACATTGTATATTTTTAAAAATTATCAACTCTCTGAATAAAGGAACATTTTATACAGTTCTAATGAACAGAATCTACCCATCAGAACTCTCTTATTATTATATAAAACTCTTTACTTTCTATTATGGACAGCAAATACCTAGGAATAGATTCAGGAGTTGAGAAAAAAGCCTTTTTTAATTGTTTTAAGAATAAAGACTATAGAATATCTGCCTTCTGAAGAAAATCTTATTATTTTATATTAACAATACATTTTGGCAATTATTTTAGATTGAGAAATTCTAGAGAGATTAACAATCTCTCCAATAAATCTAATATCTAGAGTTTGTTTTCATCTTTTAGGTTATACCGTTTGGCTCATTTCCTCTTGGTCTGCCTGTTGTGTGTAGGGTGCACATTTGCTTTTGGTGCCTGTATGTGAGTATATGGGTGCATGGGTCTCTATGCATGCATAAGGAGGCTAGAGCAGGACCTCATCCACTGTCTGGAATGTTGCTCCCTGAACCTGAAGCTGATTGGTTGGCCCAGGCTGATCTGACAGCCCCACCCTGCCATGGTGTATTATAGTCATCCTTCGGTGTGAACATTATTGGTTGTTCCCGTGGGTGCTGGGATTGGAGTCCAGGTGCTCATTATTGCAGAGCAAGCACTCTCAACCTCTCAGCTACCTCCCCAGACCCTTTGATTTGCCCTTCTACCCCTCCTTCTTATTTCAGTCTTGGGTGGTTCCTAGGGAAAGATTCATTAAGCTAAGATGTCAGGCTGGGCATGCTTTATCCAGTGGGTACCTGAGGACGGAGAAGGAGAAAGCAGCCTTAAGTATCTGACACATCACAAAACATTTATTTTAAACAATATCAGCACAGTATGTATACTGTGAATAATAAAGATAAAATCATGTCAGTTGGAGGGAAAAGGACACGACTTGGAGATCATTATGTTAAGTGTAAAAGCAGTGTGTGTGTGTTTGTGTGTGTTGTGTATTAGTGTACAAATAAGTCTGTGTGTATTGTGTGAGTTTGGGTATGTGTGAATGGTGTTGAGTATATGTATGTGTGAGTGTAAGTGTATTTGTGTGTATATCTGAGTGAGTGTATGTTTTACTGTGTGTGTGTATGTGTCAGTGTGTAAGTATGTATATCTTTGTGTAAGTGAATGTGTGTATGTGTGTATTTGTGCATGTATTAATATGTTTATGTGAGTGTGTATACAAGTATATGTTTGAGTGTATGATGTGTATGATTGTGTGTATGTGGCTGAGTGTGAGTGTGTAAATCTATGAGGGAGGAAGGATCTAGAAAGACAAGAGAGGTATGAATAACGTGATTAGGTGAATATATATGACAAGGTGTCTCTGGTAGGAGGAAGTAGGAGGGGACAAAAGGGGGACAAAGGTGGCAGCAGGAGGAACTGGGAAAAAGGCACAAAGTGTAATGACATAAATATGTAGAAGTCTACGATGAGCGGTGCAGTGACTCTGAAGAGTGATTAATTATGTCTTTAATTGAGTTGATCCCTCAGATTCACTCCGTGCACATTATGGTCCTCAGATTCACTATGAAATAAATGTGTAATTCTGGGAAGAAAAAATTAAGGCAGATTTTTATTCATATGCAATTATATGTGTAATGCATAATTTAATTTTTGACATAAAATGACTTCCTGTGAAATAACTTATAAGAGTGTCATTGACTGAATTTATTAGATTTTAAAATTACTCAAATAAAATGCTAACTCGAAGTAGATTTATTTTAGAAGTTTAATCAACTGTAAATCTAGATGTGGAATGTCTTAAAATCATATCAGTGTGTTCCAGGATCTCTGTCATTTCCCTTCCCACTCCTTGTTCTCTCCTGTTCTCTGGTTTGTTCTTATACTGTACCAAGGGAAAGGCTAAACATGCTTCATCAACGTTCAGACCCATTGGAAAGATTCGTGACATCCACGAGAAAGCAGTTCTACTCAGAAACAAAGTAATAGACCCTCAGAGGGTCTTAATTTCATTTTCTACTATTCCTTAGGAAACTAAATGCAGCCCAATCTCACCCACCCTGAGAAGAGCCTCTGGTTAACATGTTTGGTTTTAATGTTTATATCCCTCAGTGAGTATGAACTCAGAGATTTACTATTTGGGAATATTTGTTTTAACTTCAGCTTCTGTTTGGCATTCTCTATTCTCTCTCTCTTCACACACACACACACACACACACACACACACACTCGCCTCCAGAAACAGTAACATTTGAACTTATATTGTTCTACAAAGTATAATATATATTCTATATATAATATATTAGACATATATGTAATAACCTAATCTATCATCCATCTCTTGCTCTATGTACATTCTGTAAGTTCTATTACTCTAAAATACCCTGAAGAATATAAATTTTGATTCCAAAAATGGTTCTTCAGTACTAGAAGTATAACTATGAATTGCCAAGTGTGTGAATAAGTTCTTTAATATGTTAACACCCAGTTACCAAAGCTTTTTCAAATCCTGAAGCCTCTCCTGGGAGCTCAGCGAGTCTTAAAAGTCCACGGTCTGAGCTATATTACAAACAAGAAACAAGGGGGGTTAATGCTTTTGATTATCCCGATTCACCGATTGTGGGTAGCAGCGGGTATCTATCTATCTATCTATCTATCTATCTATCTATCTATCTATCTATCTATCTATCTATCTATCATCTATCTATCTATCTATCTATCTATCTATTTATATAAAACTTGAACAGCTTGTGAAAAATAAAGTAGTGACGATGTCACTTGCCTTTCTGGATAAACCCACAAAGGATAGGAATGAGCCTTGTGATTAAAAATCAACACATTTTCAGCATCTCAAAATACAATGAAGAATGACAGTGAGTGCGGTGATAAAACCGATGAGTTCATTCAGGTGGAACTCTGGGGTAAATGCATGGGAACAGACTTTAACGGTGTCGAATAATTGTGGAAGGAACATAAAACTGGATCAGGCTGAGTTTGTTGATAGGGACTGTCTGAGTGGTTTAATATGTAAGCTTGCACAGTTAAGTAAAGGTGTCAAACATTTGCTTGATTGATTGGTTGGCTGAAGATGGCCTACTGAAAAGGAGTTGGAGATGCCTGGTATCCCTTGGGTGAGTGTTGTTGAAGGTTTGTTTGTTTGTTTTTAAGCTATGGGAAACTGCAATTCTAGAGTGTGTACTTTTTGTGAAGCCCAATTCTCTACAATGGGAAGACCTAGAAGACACGCCCTTCACAAATCCTATGACACAAGACCTTGAGAAGGGCACCAGCACATTTGAAGAGCTTGGTTGTTGCCTCTTTCCTTGTGCCAGACTTTGGGTTGGAGATGCTGCTGCTCATTGAATTAATTAAATGCCATGGGTTTAACTGGCCCCTGAGGTAGCAGGGACCAGGTGTCATCAAGGCAAGGTGATCACAATTATTGTAATGGGCACAGACAAAGTAATGTCTGGTGTGGCCCATGGCATAATGGTTAGCACTGGCAAGATGAATTTTATGGTGACATGGTACTATCTAATCAATCGTGGTGTTTCCAGGCATAAAACAGAAGCTGGATATGCATAGCAGCACATATCAAATGGATGTGTTAAATCCAGGACAGGGCCCAAGTGGGTTCTAAAGACACAACAAAGATACACAGAGAAGTCGAAAGATGCCTATGATTTTTACTCCTGTTGCAATCTCCTGACAAACATGTACCTATAGTTTCTTGGGGTATGTCCTGTGATCCGACTGACCGAGAAAGAGAAGACTATGGACTTGTTTACTGATGGTTCTGAACGTTATTCAGGCATCACCCAGAAGACAACAGTTGTGTCATTACAACCTCTTTCTGGAACAACCATGAAAGACACAAGTGAAGAGAAAATTTTACTTCCCACTTCTAAAGTGGGCAAAACTTCAGGTAGTCTACATGGCCATACATTTTGTTTGAATAAAGAAATGGCCGTATGTGCAATTGTTCATTGATTAATGGGCTATACCCAATGGATTAATTGGATGGATGGTCAAGATGAAAAGAGCATGATCAGAAATTTTTGAGAAAGACATTGGGGGAAGAAGTATGTAGATAGACCTCTCCAAACGTGAAGATACTTGGGCCCCAGGTAAATGATCTTCAAAAGATGGCTTCAGCAGAAAGGGAGTTCAGTAATCAAGTAGATAAAATGTCTCATTTTGTGGACAATGAGCCTCTTTCCTCAACCATTCCTGTCACTGCCCAATGTGCAAAGGGCCATGCAGGAGGAATGATACGACTGTAGAACTCATGGAATGTAGCCCATAGTTGACCACAGCCACATGGTTGGGCCACAGTGTGACATGGCCCCTCGGACTTCATGCTATTATGGGGATATATTCTGCTTGCTGTTCTCACTTCCCTCTTAAACTAAGAACTTTATGTAAGCTGTGAGTAGGTTTCCGTTCCATCTCTGGGCAGTATCTCTGGCACTCACAATACTAATGCTTGATCCCTTTCAAGCATCGCTGCTGGAGCAGATTAATGATTTTATTAGTATCCTTAGAGAAGAATTTAGAGATGTAGATTGTTAACTGTGACCATCACCCTTAGAAAACAGTTGGAAAAGCAAAGCTGTTAACGAAGCTAAGTTGAGATGCTTTTACTACTGGCTGTGATGTAAAAAATCTTAGAGAACAATATGAAGTTCAGAGTGGCACCCTCTTATTAGTTAAGCTAGGGACCCTTTATGGTCAGGAACAAGAACAATGGCAGCGCTGGCTGACGTGACTCTCACTGAGGCAGGACTGCCAATGACTGATTTCTTATACCCATTTTTGCCCTCAGTTTTCTGATATGGTTTATTAAAACTTGCTGATGTGTAGATATGCATTTTGAGAATTTGAGGTAGATATGGCAGATTTGTATATAAAAGTTTAGATTTGTGATTATTTTAAGATTCTTATTAGATTACTTTAAAAGACAAATAATAAAACAATTACTTCTTTCCTTGTAATTGCAAATTGCTGCCTGCAGGTAAGAGAAACTGGTTTAGAACCTTGCTTACACTTTATTAATCTATAACAAATTGCTTGATTATGAATGTACATAGGTTTTTAGAATAATTTGTTTTCTTTGCCCGTACTATGTAATATTATTTTGTGTAAAGATAGTGGAAAACCCTTTTTCCATAACAATTCACTAGGGGAAAACTGACATGTGATCTCATTGTAATTGTGTGCGGTTTTATATAAGCCATGGAGGAAAGAATAAAGCATGGCGTGGTAAGGTGGTTTATGTGCATGGAAAATTGTCTCTCCCATCCATTAACTATGCATGTATATGTAAGTTTGTAGGAGTGGGTCCTGGAACATTGTTCCTTCCATTCCGCTGTTGTGTGTATTTGTGTATGTATATGTCGAATACTTAGAGCCTGCTTGTTGGAGTTTTGACCTCACCATTCTATGTGTGAACATGTCTATGTCTTATCTGTAGGTCTGTTTACATGTATGTATGTGCATATGTATGTATGCATGTATGAAGCTGTTAGACTATGCCTTTTGTTTCATCCTTTTTCTGTGTCTGTATGTGTATATGTGTGAATTTTCTCTCTTCCCTCCTCTTTTTCGTCGGGCCCAAGGAGTTAAGAGTTTGTACTTTTTCCGCTGGCCACAGAGAATGCCAGCCCCAGCAAATTAAGCTTTGTTCCCTCAGAGAAAAAGTCTGCTGAGCAGCTTCTCTAATTACTGGCTGCTTTGGCAGCAACCCCCGCAAGTGTCTGGATCCTCCCCAGTCACTGGCTCTAAACACTGACTCCCCAGTGGCTGTCTGCCTCGGTTTATGCACCACATGGATGCCGAAACCAGTGTGGCCATGATGACAGAGATGAGGCTAGGCACGGGCATGACAACACAGGGTAGATCTATTGGCCAAGCCTGAATGACTAGAGCGGTGACTGGGTGTCAGCTCAGCTGACACCATAGACCAACACAGAGTCCCAAATATGGCACCACTCCTCAGTTTAACCAGCCAGGGACATGGTGGCAGGGAGACTCCATCACGCCCCTTTCTCTGTAGAAAGGACAGCACTTTGTCCTTACTGGAGTAGATACTTACTGTGGTTATGGATATTTCTTTCCTGCATGCAATGCTTGTACCAAAACTACCATCTGTGTTTTGACAGAAAGCCTTATCCATTGTCATGTTATTCCACACAGCTTGCTTCTGACCAAGGAACTCACTTCATAGGCAGAGAAGTGTGACAGTGAGCCCAAGATCACGAATCCACTTGTCCTTACCATGTTCCCCACCATCCTGAAGCAGCTGGCCTGGTAGAAAGATGGAGTGGCCTTTTGAAGACATAGTTACGGTGCCAATTAGGCAGCAGCAACATGGGGGCTGGGGCGGGGTTCTCCAGATGGCAGCGTGTGCTTTGAATCAGTGTCCAATGTGTGTTATCGTTTCTAACATTGCCAGGATTCGCAGAATCAGAAATTAGTCTCTAAAAAAGGAGGAGTTCCATTCACTCACTATCACCCCTAGTGATCCAGTAGAAGAAATTTTGCTTCCTGTTCCCTGACTTTCAGTTCTGCTGGTCTAGAAAATTTGGTTCCCACCAGGAGCCGTAACAAACATTCCTTTGAACTGGAAGCTCAGATTTCCCACTGACCACTTTAGGCTTCTAATGCCCTGAAACCAACAGGCTAAGAAAAGAATAACAGTGTGTGTGAGTGTGTGTGTGAGTGTGTGTGTATGTGTGTGTGAGTCTCTCTGTGTGTGTGTGTGTGTGTGTGTGTGCGTGAGCACATGTATGTGCATGTTTGGCTGATCCACGTTACCACATGGGAACTGAATTGCTTTATACAATTGAAGTAGGGAAGTTTACGAAGTGCAGGAGACCCTTTAAGGTGTCTCTTGGTGCTACCACGTCCTGCAATGAAACTCAACGAGAAACTACAATATCCTAATCCAGGCAGAGAGATAAAGGGAACGTGCCTATCAGGAGTGAAGAAATGGTTAACCCCTTCAGGAAAAAAAGCTAAGACCTGCTGCGGATCTTTGTGAGGCTGGAGAAAATTCCGAATGGATAGCAGAGGAAGGCAGTTACAAATATCAGCTAAGGCCATGTGACCAGTTACAGAAATAAGAATTGAAGTTGACATGAGTGTTTCTGTCATATTTTTTAAGAATGTTTGTACAAATATTTGTGTTTCTTTACTCAGCCTCTTTGTCATGTGATACAACATCAATTAGGAAATATCACTCATCCTCAAATGTAAGTTTGAGGTACTATAAAACAGTGTCCCTCAAAGGACATTGCCACTATTATAAATTTTTAATACTTTCGTGTTTGTATGGGGGTAGTTATGCCATGTTAGGCATAATTATGACATAGTTGATTTTACTTCAAAATTAATCACAAGATAAGGATATATTGTATGTCAAGTGTCCACAAGCAGTGGAATTGTGGCTATTATTTTTTCTTTTAATGAATACTTCCTTTATTTACATTACGAATATTATCCTCTTTCCTAGTTTCCTTTCCTTGTTTCCTTTCCTTTCCTATCCCATCCTCACTCCTCCTTCTATGAAGGTGCTTCCTGACCCACCCACCCACCTTATTCTTTCTGCCTCCCTGCCCTGGTATTCCCCTACTCTGGGGCATCAAGACTTCACAGGACCAAGGGCCTCTCCTCCTATTGATGCCCCACAAGGCCATCCTCTGCTACATATGCAGCTGGAGACATGGGTTGCTCCGTGTGTGCTCTTTGGTCGGTGGTTTAGTCCCTGGGAGCTCTGAGGGGGGCGTCTGGTTGGTTGATATTGTTGTTCTTCCTATTGGGTTGCAAACCCTTTTAGCTCTTTCAGTCTTTTCTCTAACTCCTCCATTGAGGACCCAGTTCTCAGTCCAATGGTTGGCTGTGAGCATCCACCTCTGCATTTGTCGGGCTCCAGCAGAGCCTCTCAGGAGACAGCTATACCAGGCTCCTGTCAGTATGCACTTCTTGGAATCCACAATACTGTCTAGGTTTGGTGACTGTATATAGGATGGACCTACAGGTGGCATAGTCTCTGGTTAGCCTTTTCTTCAGTCTCTGCTTCACACGTTGTCTATGTATTTCTTCCTGTGAATATTTTTGTTCCCCTTTCAAAAAAGGACCAAGGGACACATTCACACTTTGGTTATCTTTTTTCATCAGCTTTGAGTGCTCTGTGAATTGTATCTTGGGCGATTCAAGTTTTGGAGCTAATAACCACTTATCAGTGAGTGCATACTGTGTTACTGTGTGGGATTTGTGTATGTGTGTGTGTGTGTGTGTGTGTGTGTGTGTGTGAGAGAGAGAGAGAGAGAGAGAGAGAGAGATTGGGTTACCTTACTAAGGATTATATTTTCTAGTTCCATCCATTTGCCAAAGAATTTAATAAAGTCATTTTTTAATAGCTGAGTAGTGCTCCACTGTGTAAATGTACTGCATTTTCTGTATCCATTTCTCCATTGAAGGACATCTGGGTTCTTTACAGCTTATTAAAATAGTAGAACATGTGTCCTTGTTTTATTTTGGTGCATCTTTTGGCTATATAACCAGGGGTGGTATAGCTGGGTCCTCAGGTAATACTTTGTCCAATTATCTAAGAAACATCCAAACTGATTTTCAGAATGGTTGTACCAGCTTGCAATCCCACCAAAAAAATGGAGGAGTGTTTCTCTTTCTCCATATCCTTGCCAGCATTTGCTGTTTTCTGAGTTTTAACCTTAGCTGTTCTTACTGGTGTGAAGTGGAATTTCAGGGTTGTTTTGATTTGCATTTCCCTGATGAATAAGGATGTTGAACATTTTTTTTTAGGTGCTTCTTGGCCATTCAGTATTCCTCAGTAGGATTGATAAATATCTTTTCCAATCTGTTGGTTGCCATTTTGTATTAATGACATTGTCTTTTGCCATACCAAAGCTTTGTAATTTTTATGATATATGATTTCTCTATTCTTGATCTTAGACATAAGTCACTGGTGTTCTATTAAAAAAATTTCCCCAGTGCCCATGTATTTAAGGCTCTTCCCCTTTTTCTTTTATTAGTTTCTAACATAGTGTATCTGGTTTTATGTGGAGGTCCTTGATCAACTTGGACTTAAGCTTTATACAGTATGATAAGAATGGGTTTATTTGCATTTTTCTATATGCTGAACTCCAGTTAAACCAACACCATTTGTTGAAAATGCTATATCTTTTCCACTGGATGGTTTTAGCTCCTTTGTCAAAGATTAAGTGACCATGGGTATGTGGGTTTATGTCAGGGTCTTCAATTCTATTCTATTGGTCTACCTTCCTGGTCCTGGGATTTTTTTTCTTTGGGAGACTTTTGATGACTGTTTCAATTTCTTTAGGGGTTAAGAGACTGTTTAGATGGTTTGTCTGATCCTCATTTAATTTTGGTACCTGGCATCTGTCTAGAAAATTGTACATTTCATTCAGATTTTCTAGTTTTGTTTAATATGGGCTTTTGTAGTAGGATCTGATGATTCTTTGAATTTCTTTGGTGTCTGTTGTTATGTCTCCATTTTCATTTCTTATTTTGTTAATTTGGACACTGTTTCTGTGCCATCTAGATAGTCTGGCTTAGGGTTTATCTGTCTTGTTGATTTTCTCAAAGAACCAGCTCCTGTATTTTTCTTTGTTTTTGATTCATTCTATAGTTTTTTTTTGTTGTTGTTTCTATTTGTTTGCTTTCAGCCCTGAGCTTTATTATTTCCTTCAGTCTACTCCTCTTGGTTATATTTGCTTCTTTTTATTCAAGATAATTTAGGTGTGCTGTCAATCTGCTAGTGTATGCTCTCTCCAGTTTCTTTTGGAAGCACTCAGAGCTATGAATTTTCCTCTTAGCACTGCTTTAATTGTGTCTCATAAGTTTGCGTATATTGTGCCTTAATTTTCATTAAATTAAAAAGTCTTTATTTTCTGTCTTTATTTATTTCTTGACAAAGTTATTATTGAGTAGAGCATTGTTCACCTTCCATGTGTATGTAGGCTTTCTGCATTCTATAACTAAGATTTTATTATGCCTAAATAACTTTCTCTTTTACTTTATTTCTTTGTCACTAAGTCAATCCTTCATTACAAGTTTCCTGGTTACAAAATACTCAAACCAAAAGTTACTTAGTCTATTTTCATTTACAACTTTACATCATACTCAAGGCAAGATCTTGAAAGTAGTTTGGCTTACTATTGTAATTACTGTCATTACCAACTAAGAACCTCATTTCACAGCTAAGGAAGTACAGAAAGAGTCATGGAGGTGCTAGTAGCTGGTTTTGGCTTATATTCAAGAATCTTCCTTACACTCTTCAGGATGCCCACTGTGGACTAGGCCTATTGTGTGGATGAACTATCTCCTATAGATGTGTTGACAGGGCAGTCTACTCTCAGATAAGCCTAGGTTGAGTCTAAGACACATTATTGTTGATACTTTGCAGAGTTTGTACTGTTCAAAGTAAAACACATGTTTTGTGTGTTACTTTGTTTTAACATAAGCTGTGTACTGTAGGGTGGTCTTGAACATGAGAAATCTATGCCTTAGTCTCCCCAGTAAGGGGATTTATAAAATTTCACTACCACAGCAGGTTATAAGTATTGAGTTTTAATAATCACTTCTCTAAGATTTAAACAAAGTCTCAAGTTAATTCTGACATGGAAGAGACAGTTAGTCATCCATGTTCTGAAGGCGCTTTCAGGGGATAAGAAATTCAAATAAAATCTTGCCATGATCTTGACCTTTAAAACCAGCAAAGTGTGAAAGAAGTGAGCGCCCTTTCCCACAGATCTACAAAAACTAAGTCTATACAGAATGTAGTTCTCACAGAGATGCAAAGGGCATCTTGGTTTGCTTGTTGTGATTCTGAATAATTTCCCACACCAAAGTAAAAAAGATTCATGCTTAAATGTTGAAAGCTCATCTCATCATTACTCATGATACTCTCATCTTGCAAGCAAATTTTCCATTCTAATACAAGCCTCCTGCCTTCTCCCTATTTAAAACTATAATTTGTGAGCATTAGAATTGCTAAACCTGGAAATTAGCAGTTATAGCCAATTCCCACAGTAGGAGAAAATCCCTCGGCATGTCTACACACTTCTCAATGCTTTTGAAGTAAATCGTCTTTATTATGCTTTCCTGAATTTCATAAAATTCTATTGTCCTTGCTTCAAGATTTTGCAGGTGAGGAGCCTCCTTGAGATTCTGTGTGGTGAGCTCCTGAGAAGGAGTGAAGACAGACACAATTATGTAGCTCAGAAATCAGAGTGAACCAATTCACTGGCAGATTTTTTCCATTATTAGAGAGGAGATTTGTTAAAATTCATTAGAAACCTATGACACAAGAAGGTATTTTCGACACTCTGGCTCTCCCTTCCTACACCTTTGCTTCCCCAAACATTCTTCCCCTTTTAATAAATGCAGGCACCGTGCTTGATGCTTAGTCTCATGTCCTCCCCAGCACCTCTGTCACATAGGTTGACTTGACTCTCTTAATCTTTTTTCATAGAAGCCTCCCACCTAAATATCTGTTTAGTACTGTGCTGACCCCATTCTGAGAACAGCCCTTTTCATTTCTTTGAGTGTCTGTTAAATTGGATGTAGCTGGAAATATCAAAAAGTTACCATCTTACCTTCCTTTTTTCTTTCATTTGAAAACATTACAACACACACACACACACACACACACACACACACACACACACACCAGTGGAGAGTAGACAAAGAAAATCAAACAGAGAGACTTGTGTCCTTTGACCTACAAAAAATATCGGTAGAATTTTAGAAATTTTTTCAATTGTTTCTAAAGACATTTTTACTTGTGGATTTATGTGAATAGACTTTTTATATTTGCATCAAGTGTCTCTCTTTCTGGTAGATATGCACTACATATTTGGATTATTTATTACAAAAGTCAAGAAAATGGAAAAGAGAAAAAGAAAGAGAAATTCCATGAGAAGAATCCAGAATGAAAATATTTGGTCCTCCCCTTCCTCAGCTATAGAGTATCCTTAGTATTCTTAGGATCCAGCTTAGAAGCATACTGCTTTCACCAACTGCTGGTTCATCACTCTATAGTAACAGATGATCAGTGTTTGTGTATTTCCAAGGAAATTTAATTCTCATCTCTCAGTGATTTGACCTCCATCTTTGATCACCCACTTGCTATCGGTCTACAAATATTTCTGTCATCAGAATCGCGCGCAATTCTCTGTTCAACAGGAGACGTTTCCTCACATCGTTTATAATACATCCAACACAAATCCTCCAAATTTAGCAGTTTCTTAGTGATCTCTGGGGTGGGGTCTTCAGAGGAGCAGTGAAGCTGTTGCCCTGTGTGTAGCTGTTTTCCAGGGAGACCTACAAACTGGTTTCTGTTTCCCTGTGTGGAGCAGAACTCCAGGGAGCCATGCAGACTCGGTCAGTTGTCCTTCATGTTGCTGAGTCCCTGGAAAATCTTCAGACTTGTGCAGAGGACCTCCTGGGATGCCTTCAGGCTGTGGTGTCTTTGGGGGCAGACAAGCTGGCCATCTACCTTGGCAGAAGGTCCTGACCAGTGGCATTTTTTAAATTAATTGTTATTCCATGTATGTATGTATAACATGATTTTAAAAGGCCAGTTCTCATATTCAAGTGAATCAGCCAAGTTTGACATTATTTCTGTTAGAAAAGTATAGATCACTCTTTTACATAAAACTAACATGACTTTTGGAACATAAAAATATTGAAGACATATTGTGAGTTATATTTTATAAAAAACAGCAAATAAAATTTACATGATATAGGAACTAATGGAAACTAACACCTCTGTCACCACCTCTGTCACCTCCTCTGTCACCTTACATAGCTCATGTTTGAATAAACTATCATTATGAATATAATATTGAAAATATATATGTTGCTATTAGCTGCCTTCCAATAATTCATTGCATAAATAATTAAAATAGCCATTTATTTATAATGCAAAAAGCACGATAAAAGACACTGTGTCAACTGAATCACTGCATATACACATATCAGGTTGGCATTCAACATTTGGGAATAATTAAAAGAATTATGTATGAAAAGTAAGAAAGACTTCTATTAAGTTCAATAGAAATCATACTTAACTTCCCTGTATACTCAAAAGCGAAAGAAATGTGTGTACTCTAAACTGTTCATTCAGCGGGTACTCATATTTTATGCATTGTTACTAGTCTCAGAAGGAATCAATATCTCCTGAGATGAAAGAGGAATGACTGTAAATGAAAGAATGAGTTTGCTATAGATGTAACATTTATATACATATGTGTGTGTGTTCTCTTATATAGTTATGTCTAATAAGAAAGTTAATTGTATTAGCATATTTTAATTTTATCAAATTTATGTTTCCACATAAAATTTGCACTCACAAGTTTTTGATGTAGTTAGAATGATGTTAGAGAAAGCCTCTCTCTCTCTCTCTCTCTCTCTCTCTCTCTCTCTCTCTCTCTCTCTTGATCTCTCTCTCTTGCTCTCTCACTTTGGTGGTTCTCCTTGTTCCAGCTAAATGGGCTTTCTGAAGATGAATCCTGAGAAAATCGAAGAGAAATACATTACTTTTCAGAGTTTATTTTTAGCCTTTATGTGTATTTTATCTGTCTGCTCCATTTTCACTCCCCTGAGCAATTTGCTGTTAGTAGAGGGGTACTGGGGCGGGGGATACTGGGACTAAACTATGAAGAGATAAGCGATACTCCATTATATATGGATATATATAGTGTTAGATCACCCTAATAAACTCCAGGAATATCCACTTTTATCATTCTTGGCTCATATTCATGCAAGGTAAAGGAATACAATTTATTAAACTACTTTCTTACTCTTCAGAGGGTATTTTTTAATAATAACGTTTGCAGTTTACCCTTACTCAGTTTTTTTTAAAAAAATTATTTATCTATTTTATCTATGCTTTTTTAATTGTTGAAGTTGTTATTCTAGGAGAAATATCCTACAGTGAGATTCCTAATGGCTAAGGGTCTCATCGAATAGGGAATATTACGATAAGAGAAAAAAAATAGAGTCACGTGATGCTAGGAAAGAACTCAAGAGTATTTACAGGGTTGCGAAGCTGGTACTTTTAAAGTCACCAGCATCCTGCATCTCTGGAAATTCTCCCTCTTCCATCTCTGGGTCATGTATTCTCCATATTGTTGCTGGTCCTTAGATACTCTTATATAAAGAAGAGATTTAAGGTTGCAAATCCAAAGTCAAGTCAGGGGAGACATGGAAAAAAGAAATAGATATAGACAGAAAAAAAAAAAAGCCCAGAAAGATAACGATGTAGATATCATTTCATTTATCCAGAGAAAATAATACTAATGGACACAGAATGCAAATATAATGACAGACAGCCATTTACAGCACAAGGAAACAGTCCACAGATTCAGCTCCCCTGGGCTCACAGAGACCGTAACGACCACCAGGGGTCTTGCATGGTTCTAATCTGCATCCTCTGCGCATGTTTTGTGGCTGTACAGCTTGTTACTCTTGTCACACTCCGAACAGTGGAGGTGGGGTTTCCTCTGACTCCTTTTCCTGATTTTCGGGTCCTTTTCCTGCTATTGGGTTGCTTTGCCCAGGCTTGATACAAGGGTTTGTGCCCAGTCATATTATAACTTGTCATGCAGTGTTCCGCTGAGATCCCCAGGAGGCCTGCTCTTTTCTGAAGGGAAGTGGAGGAGTGAATCTGGGGAAGAAGGGAGGTGCAAGGAATCCTGGGAAGAGAGGAGGGAAAACAAACTGTGGGGGGGTGTAATGTATTTAAAAGAAAAATAAAAAAAAGTAAAAGGTTGATGGCAAGCCAACAATAAGAAAATGCACTCAGTTTTAAAAATGCTTGCTTGGGATAACTTTTAATTTTGATGTGAATATTCTGATGAATTATAGCTTTCTTTTCATCTAGAGGTTCCCAAGGAAGGTGTCCATTAGAATCACCAAAGGGAGTTTAAAAATACGTATAGATCCCAAGTGCGTGGCTTTGGGGCGCAGAACAGGGCTCGGACCATCCGTCACCTGGACCAGTGGAGATCCAGGGACACAGGCCAGGTACAAGGGAAAGGCAAGAACATATTACTGACAACAAGATGGCAAGAGGAAAGCGAAAGAGCATATCGCAAGGAAACCAAGACAACCTGGCAACACCAGAACCCAGCTCTCCCATCACAGCAAACAGCAGAATGCCAAACACTCCAGAAAAAGAAGACGAAGACCTAAAATCATACCTCAAGATGATGATAGAGATCCTTAAACAAGAACGGGAGGAAAAGCAAAAAGAATCAGAAGATTTTAAAGAGGAAACAAGAAAAATACTCAAAGAACTCAAAAAACTAGAGAAAAACAGAACCAAAGAGATGAAGGAATGGAAGAAGGAATTCAAAACGGAAATTGACACAATAAAGAAAACACAAAAAGAGATAACCCTAGAGGTAGAACACCTAAAAAAGAAATCAGGAGTCACAGAAGCAAGCATTTCCAATAGACTACAAGAAATGGAAGAGAGAATCTCGGGGGCTGAAGACAACATTGTAAACATAGACAAAACAGTCAGAGAAGATGCAAAAACCAAAAAGCTCCTAACCCAAAATGTCCAGGAGATCCAGGACACAATGTGAAGACCAAACCTAAGGATAATAGGAATAGAAGAGGGAGAAGAATATCAACTAAGAGGCACAGTAAATATCTTCAACAAAATTGTAGAAGAAAACTTTCCTACCCTTAAGAATGAGATGACCACGAGCATAAAAGAAGCCTTCAGAACTCCAAATAGGTTGGACCAGAAAAGAAATTTCTCCCGACACAAAACACCAAGTGCCCAAAGCAAAGAAAGAATACTAAAAGCAGTAAGGGAAAAAGTTCATGTAACATTTAAAGGCAGACCAATCAGAATCACACCCGATTTCTCAACAGAGACTGTGAAAGCTAGAAGAGCCTGGACAGACATCATGCAGACCCTAAGAGAGCACAAGTGCCAGCCCAAGCTGCTATACCCAGCAAAACTATCAATCACCATCGATGGAGAGATGAAAATATTTCAAGACAAATCAAAATTTACACAATATCTGACCACAAACCCAGCACTACAATGAATTATAGGTGGAAAACCCAATACAATGAGGGGAACTACATCCTAGTAAAAACAAGAAAACTCCTAAGCAAGAAAACCAAAAGAAGAAAGAGACACAGACACAACTCAACCTACAAAAGCAATAATAGCAGGAAACAGAAACCACTATTCCTTGATATCTATTAACATAAATGGACTCAACTCCCCAATAAAGAGACATAGGCTATCAGACTGGATACACAAACAAAGTCCAGCCTTTTGCTGCATACAGGAAACTCATCTCAGAGATAAAGACAGACACTATCTTAGAGTAAAAGGTTGGGAAAAAAACTTCCAAGCAAACAGCCCCAAGAAGCAAGCTGGAGTGGCTATTCTAATATCGAATAAAGTAAATTTCCAACCAAAAGTTATCAAAAAAGTTAAAGAAGGACACTTTTTACTCATTACAGGGGAAATCTGTCAAGAGGAGCTTTCAATCTTTAACATATATGCTCCAAATACAAAAGCACCCACATTCATAAAAGCAACCCTACTAAAGATCCAGACCGCATGTTTTAGTCCTATTTATTGCCCTTCGGATTTGAGATACAGTCCTGGAAAAATTTAAAATGCATGAACAGCCACCATTTCTTTGTATATGAATGCCCCCACCTAAGTAACTTCAAGGTCCAGAAACCTGCGAATGCAGTGTGGAAACACTAACGGAGAACGACAGGAAAAGGAGGAATCCAGAAAATTCTAGGAAATAACAAATAAATAAATAATGATAGGTTGACTTTTCTTAAGTATATTTAGGAAAAAGAACCAGGAAAAGAGCCATAAGTTTGCAGATCTCCTCCCTCTGTGACTTTAGGAGGCTAGAGATGAGGGATGCGTAAACAGAGGGTTCAGGGACAAGTTGACCAGTAAGCGGGTCCCAGGGGACGAGCTGGTCAAGGATGGTTATGACCTCAGTCAGAAGGCAGAAAGAAAGGAGACGGGGAGGAAGGGTGTGCTGCTGACACACCTTAAACCTCCCAGACATTTATAGAGCTACACCTCTTGGTGAGTTCTGCCTCTCCTCTTTCATCCAGGAGGCGCAGGATACCTGGGTCGGTTCCTTGCCGGGTCCCATCCAAGCTGTGGTTCCCAGAATGTTTCTTCTGCCGACTGCTCATGGTAGCACACACCTCTCCTCACTGCTTGCTGTTCAATTTTCCACATGGCTATCCCCCTCATTTCTATACATGTGCTTGTGATTCATTCGACCTTTCCTGACATTGGGTAGAATTCAGCACAGGATTCTTGCCCCCACCCGCATCCAGCCTTATCATCCTGAAGGTACCACGGGCTCTGTCTCATCATCTCAAGGGTCAAAGCAGGTCGCTGGCGGGACACTTACTGTCTGTGCCTCCTGTTCATCTGTGAGTACCAGTCACAGTCGGCTTTTTGGTAAATCTCCTTCTCCGAGGCTGACTGTCCATCTAACATGACGCGAGGCAAAGTCTTTTCCACGGGAGTAATCTCTCAAACCCCCGTTTCACTATTCTTCATTGCAGCTAATGAAATTCACAGCGGCGACTGTGGACACTGCGTCCATGCGGGCCGGAGGTAAATTTAGACCTTAATGGAGGATGTCATTCACAAGGAGAGATAATTTAAGGATGGTCGCTTTGCATTTGAATTTTAAAGCTCTGCTGCAGGAAGAAAGGAGTGTTGTGGTGCAAATTTATGTACGCTCTGGCTTTTGAGAAATATCTTTAGCATCAACATATGGATCTCAGAGTGCCTATAATAAGCTTGGATAATGGAAGATTTGCTTATTTTTATTTCAGTTTATTTGTGAAGAGGAATTTATAAATTTTAATTCGCCATGGAGCCAAGATCGTATTTTCACGGAAGGAGGACATGTGTGGTAAAACAGGACCAGGAGCCAACTTTTCTTTCCTTTTTCTTTTTCTTTTTGGTTTTGTTTTGTTTCATTTGTTTGGTTTTTGTTTTATTTTTGTTTGAATTTTGTCACCAAGCTTAAAGCTATGGGACGGTCTCATTTGGCCTTTCAGGAAAACAATATTGAAAATTCTGAACAATGGCTGCAATCTGAAAAATAATCATTTTGCTCTAATTGTGTGTCATCCCCTAGGTGGGGTGACAACCGTGACACCGAGTTAATCTTGGCTCATACAGTCATGGCAATAGCTCAGTAAGTGTGGAAAATGTTAAGATTATTTTCAAGTGATGTAGCCAAAGATTATTCCCCCCCCCCCTTTATGTACTTTAGATTCTTTGTCATATTCTTCTCCCTTATGAGCAAGGTGTAGGCTGCTCCCAAGGAACTTTCAGTACCTTGCCATTTAAAATCTCCAAGTGATGGTGTTATATTACTTAAATTAATATCACTTGAAACACAGCAGGAATAAGCAAGCATAATTAGACATAACTACAATTAAACAACAACCTAAATAAAATGAAAAGCAGTATCTTCAGTAATAGAGAGATGTTTTCTTCATTTAAGGCTTAGAAATAGTCAGGGATCTGAGTGGTTGGTGAGCCCTAAGGCATCATTTGGGACATGGGTTCTGCACAGTGTGACTCCTGTCCCAGTGGCCCAAGATGTCAGCTAGAGAGACAAGAGGTGAATCATGTCAGAGATTCAGCTGGGATGGTAGAGGGAGAGAAGAAGGTATAGTTGTTACCTTGTGAGATCTGTTTATGTTGTCTGGAAACACTTCCTATTTCCTCTTGGACTAGAAGGTAGCCACATGGAGAGGCCAGATTTAAGGAGGCAGGAAAAGTATAAACTTTATTCTGAGGGATGGCGTGTCCCACTAAAGTTGGTAGTTCTCCACTACAGGAGAGAGGACAAATGTCTATTAGATGATAATTGGTGCTGTTTCCATAGGTGGCATCGTGTAATTGTTCTGGCTTTGCAGCCCAGTTTCTGCACTTATGGCTCTTCAAGTGTTTCTGCCCTGTGCAAGAACACATAGTAAGAAACTAGTGGTAAATGACACCAGACAGGAACCTGGGGACAATGACTGTTCAGCTTCAGAGGGATGGGGGACAATGGCATTCCATAGATGGCAGTGTAAAAATCTGCACAGCTTTATTACCAAGACAGAACTTATTGAATATTAATAGAAAGGAACCAATAGATGGAGAGGACTCAAGACAGGGGGGATTGACTTGTGAGAACTCACACCATCATTTAAAAGAATACATAGAAAATGGTATAAAAATGTTTAGTGCACCCAAGTTCCCAACATTCCTCCAGGCAGTATCTGAGCATAAACATTTGGAATCTCCTCTTTTAAAGGATTTGTTGCCAAAGGCTCCACCTCTCCAACTCCATGATTTCTTCCTTTGATTGCATCTCTATTCCTGTGGTTTGCAGTTGCAGTTGGAGACTGTTTGCAGGGTAAGTGTGATTCTAAACCACACGGGGACTGTTTCACTGTCCCGGGAAGATGAAATATAAAAACAGTAACAGCTCATAAGAATCAATCAGCTGACCAAACTCATCCAAGGTGCCAGGCAACAGTGGGGCCGGCTTGACATTCAGGAGGCAACTGCCTTGGTTGCTCAGGGATGGGGCAGAGGTGGGGTGGGGGTGTGGGTATGGGTGGGGTGGGGGTGTGGGTGTGGGAATGGGTGGGGGTGTGGGTGTGGGTATGGGAGGTGGTGGGGGTGTGGGTGGGGTGGGGATGTGGGTGTGGGTGGGGTGGGGGTGTGGGTGTGGGTATGGGTGGTAGTGTGGGTATGGGTAGGGTGTGGGTGTGGGTATGGGTGGTGGTGGGGGTGTGGGTGTGGGTATGGGTGGTGGTGGGGGTGTGGGTGTGGGTGTGGGTGGTGGTGTGGGTGTGGGTGTGGGTATGGGGTGGTGGTGGTGTGGGTGTGGGTGTGGGTATGGGGTGGTGGGGGTGTGGGTGTGGGTGTGGGTATGGGTGGTGGTGTGGGTGTGGATGTGGGTGTGGGTGTGGGTGTGGATGTGGGTGTGGGTGGTGGTGGTGGTGTGGGTGTGGGTGTGGGTGTGGGTGGTGGTGTGGGTGTGGGTGTGGGTATGGGTAGTGGTATGGGTGGTGGTGTGGGTGTGGGTGTGGGTGTGGGTGGTGGTGTGGGTGTGGATGTGGGTGTGGGTGGTGGTGGGGGTGTGGGTGTGGGTGTGGGTATGGGTGGTGGTGGGGGTGTGGGTGTGGGTGGTGGTGTGGGTGTGGATGTGGGTGTGGGTGGTGGTGTGGGTGTGGATGTGGGTGTGGGTGGTGGTGGGGGTGTGGTTAGTGGTGTTGGGATGGAGGGGTGGGGCTGGGACTGAGAAGACTTTCAGATTGCCCAGAGTAGCCAAAACTACATTTTTTTTTCAGGGTTAAATGTTGAAAAATAATTTCCTTAAAAAATGTCATTTTGTTCTTATTTGTATCCTTTCCATTATCAGCTTTCTTCTTTTAATTAAGTTGTCGTATATGTATATATACATATATATACACATTTAACATTAGTTTATATATATATATAACATATATATTTATACATATTTATCATTAGTTTATATTCCTAGTTTTTGTTTTGATTTTGTTTATTTGTTTCATTTTTAAATAATTTTACATTCCATACTTTATTTCTCTTGGTCCACTCTCCAACTGTTCCACATCCCATACCTCCTCCTTGTCCCCTGTCACCACAAACCTTCGACCCCATCTCTCAACCTTCCAGACCTCCCCATCTCTGGGGCCTGCAGTCTCTTGAGGGTTAGGTGCATCTTCTCTGACTAAACCTAGACCTGTTCTCTGCTGTTATGTGTTGGGGACTCATATCAGCTGGTGTGTGCTGCCTGGTTGGTGGTCCAGTGTCTGAGAGATCTCAGGGGTCCAGGTTAATTGAGACTGCTGGTCTGCTTTCAGGGTTACCCTTCTCCTCAGCTTCTTCCATCTATTGCTCTGTAGCAGAGCTTGAGGTCAGGGATGGTGACTCCCCAGCCGTTCTTTTATTGTTAAAAATTGTTGCCATTATTCTGTTATTTTGTTTTTGTTTGTTTGTTTGTTTTTTGCCTTTCCAGATGAATTTGACAATTCCTCTTTCCATGTCTTTGAAGAATGTGTTGGGATTTTTAATGGGAATTGCACTGAACATGTAGATTGCCTTTGCTAGATTGGCCATTTATACTATATTAATTCTGCCTATCCATGAGCGTGGCTGATCTCTCTATTCTTTGAGATATTCTTCAATTTCTTTCTTTTTTATTGAGTACTTTATTTATTTACCTTTCAAATGTTTTCTCTTTGCCGGTTTCCCCACTGCAACCCCCTATTCTCTCTTGTCTTTCTCTACTTCTATGAGGGTGTACCTGCCCCACCATGCATTTCCTGTGGTCCAGTTTACATATCAAGTCTGTTAGCCTATATCTTTTTATTGGGCAATTAAGTCCATTGATACTAAGAGATATTAAGGAAAAGTTATTGTTGCTTCCTGTTATTGTAGTTAGAGGTAGTGTTTGTGTGGCTATCATCTTTCTGGTTTGTTGAAAGATTACTTTCTTGCTTTTTTTCTAGGATGTAGTTTCCATCTTGTGTTGGAGCTTTCCATCTATTATCCTTTGTAGGGCTAGATTTGTGGAAAGATATTGTATAAATGTGGTTTTTCATGGAATATCTTGGTTTCTTCATCTATGGTCATTGAGAGTTTCACTGAACCAGTAACCTGGGCTGGTATTTGTGTTCTCTTAGGAAGAGATGTCTGAATGACATCTGATGAAGATCTTCTTGCTTTCATAGTCTCTGGTAAGAAGTCTGGTGTAATTATGCTAGGTCTTCCTTTATATGACACTTGACCTATTCCCTTTACTGCTCTTAATTTCTTTCTTTGTTTTGTGCATTTGCTATTTTAAGTATTATGTGACAGGAGGAATTTCTTTTCTGGTCCAATCTATATGGAGTTCTGTAGGCTTCTTGTATGTTCATGGACATCTCTATTTTTAGGTTAGGGAAATTTTCTTCTATAATTTTTTTTTGAAGATATTTCCCGGACCTTTAAGCTGGGAATCTTTGCTCTCTTCTACACCTATTGTCTTTAGGTCTGGTCTTCTCATTGTGTCCTGGATTTTCTGGATATTTTGGGTTAGGAGTTTTTTGCTTTTTGCATTTTTTTGACTGTTGTGTTAATGTTTTCTATGGTATCATCTGACCCTGAGATTCTCTCTTCCATCTCTTGTATTCTGTTGGTGATGCTTGTGTCTATGACTCCTGATCTCTTTCCTAGGTTTTCTATCTCAAGCATTGTCTCTCTTTGTGATTTCTTTATTGTTATACTTCAATTTTTAGATCATGGATGGTTTTGTTCAATTCCTTTACCTGTTTGATCATGTTTTTCCTTTAAGGGATTTTTGTGTTTTCAACTTAAGGACTTCTACTTTTTGACCTGCGTTCTCCTGTATTTCTTTGAGGGACTTATTTGTATCCTTAAAGTACTTTAACATTGTCATGAGATGTAATTTTAAATCAGAAAATGTTTTTCCTGTGTGTTGGGGTATCCAGGGCTTTCTGTGGTGGGAGAACTAGGTTCTGATGATACCAAGTGGCCTTGGTTTCTGTTGCTTAGGTTCTTGCATTTGCTTCTTGCCATCTGGTTATCTCTGGTGTTAGCTGGTCTTGCTGTCTCTGACAGGGGCTTAACTCTCTCTTGTAAGCCTGTGTGTTAGCACTCTTGAGAGACCAGCTCTCTTCAGGCAGGATACAGAGAGCTGTGGCACAGGGTCATCTATGGGTGCAGAGAGAAGCAGGAAGGATCCTGTCCCAGACTATTCCTAGGTTCCTGTGTCCTGATGACTCTGGGTGGTTTCCTCTTGGGTCAGGTATTGGTGGGCTCACTTGTCCTCTCAAGTGTGTCACCCTCTGGTCCAGCTGTGGTCTCTGTGTTAAAGCCCATCCACTGAAAGCTTCTCTGATGAAAGTTTAGCAATTCACTGATCTGAGTCCCAGGCTAGTATGGTGACAGTGGTCACTGAAAGAGATGTTTCTGCTTGTAAGCAGAACTCCCAAAGGAAATGAGAGATAGGCTAAAAGGGAAGGTTGATTGTGTGATAAGAAAGAACTATGGGAACCCTACATTCTCACTAATAGGCAGACCTGCTAGGGGATGGAGATGTGCTGGGAGGAAGGCTACTTTTGTTTTTGTGTACTTATGTCCACTTAAGTAACCAGTGTAGAACTAAGGCAAGATACTTATACTTTTCTATTTGTGATATATATAATATATGTTATTTCATTCTTAAAAACAACAAAACAAAACCAGTGAAATTTGGTTCAATCTTATTTGCAAATAATCTAAATATTTTAGTACTCCAATTGCTAAAATAATCACCATCTTTTAAATAATGGTAATATTTTCTATATGGGAAGCACCATTATGTTTCATATGAAATAAAAATTATTTAATTACCTAAACAGTAACATGGGGGATTATGCTACTGGTAACTGATCCTACAAGAAACAAACTTTAAAAAGGTTATATTCCTTACATAGTTATAATCTATAGGATGAAGTTTCTCTCTCTCTCTCTCTCTCTCTCTCTCTCTCTCTCTCACACACACACACACACACACACACTAGGATAGAGGAGGAATACCCAGGTGTATTTGAATATTTATATATTGTACTTTGTACTTGTCAAACCTGAAACTCCACCAGAGAACTTAATGTGTTTGATTCATTTGGCTACAGGTAGAGAATTGAAGAGACCCTTCAATAGACTTGAACCAGAAAGACTATTCAGATTATGCATATATTCTTATAAAGTTTCTCACCCAAACCACATGCCTTTTATTCCAGAGATCTTTAGAACAAAAAACAGGCAGTAGTAGAGGGTGAAATGCATTAATGGTGTTTTAATTTCACTGTTGTCTGTGCTTATCCACATTAATAATTTATGCTGTGATTATAATCATGGCAAGGCAAGCTGCTTGTATTATGCTCCAACCAACTGGCAAAACCTTGCTAGCACAGCAGAAGGTGTATTGCCTCCTAATTTAATGCTGTTGGTTAAGTGTGCTAAAGTTTAATACATTAAGAGAATCTATATACTGGTCATGTTGAGTAAGCATTCAGGAAACCCTACTCAAGTGGGTTGACTGTCATGAAGGAACATCCTAGCCCTGTTCTGCATTAATGTGGAATCTGCACCCTTGATGGCTGGCAGCATGCCAAGAAAAGCATGCCTAGGTCAAGCAAGCATGCAGTGGGAGGGACTGGCAGAGCATGGGCCGATGGGGTAGTGGAAAACTGCAGGTGGCCATCTGGAAGTTCTCTCGAGAGGAAAAGGGCTGTGCTTACCTTGTTCAGTCTCTTCACTAAGCCAAGGAACAGCTGTTGTTGCCTCTGCTGGTTGTATACACTTAGATTTCCAGCTCCTTTCTCTTCCTAATGTTAAGTTTACTTGCCCTGTAATTGGTCTTATTTCTATCTTCCCTACTCCTGCTACCACCCCTCTGCTTGAAGCTGACTCACTGCTCACCACCCATGTCTCCAGGAGGTTTCCCTGCTGTTATTGTGGGTGCCTGGGATTGGAAAGGGAAGCAGGCTAGGGAATTTCACAAGTCAGTCATTCAGCCAGAGTTCTGGATATATTTATCTTTAGCATAATTTATTCTGGCTATGGTATTTAGAAAAAAAAGTGTCTGCTTTTATTTTTTTTTCCTTTTAGCTCATGTTTGATTGATCTGATGTTAAATTTTTTTCTTATAAATCTCATGGGCCTACCAAAGTGTTTCCCATTAAACATAAAGCCAACGACATTTGCCAGAGAGCAGGTTTGGGATAAAATTCACAACCTTAACTTTTTTGAGCTCATTCATTTTACCTGAAACATTAGGCAAACATCAGAGCCTGATATCCTAATACTAGCATCTCTTTTCCTACACAGGCTTCTGATCTTGCCTGAATCTCTTTCGGTTTCCCAGTCCTTTGGCAGCCTCCATTCTAGTCATGAAGACCATCATTGAACAATGTCTTTTATAGCACTGAACACTTCCCTGTACTTGGCCAGTCATTTGCTCGTCCACTTAGTTTACTTTACAGGTGCCTAGTGAACTTGTCAATGGGGTATGAAATGTGCCATGTCACTGAGGAAGTCTTGTTCGTATGCCCAGGAAGCTGCCCACTTTCCCAATACAACTGTTGCTGTACCAAGTTAACAACAGAATGCGCAATATGGACTGTGAGGATAGTTCCTTCCCAGCATCCTTAGAGAGTCTAGGCTGTTGGCTCTGTTTAGCAGTGGTGTCAATTCTCTGCTCACCAGGAGACATTTCCTTACATCCTTTATAATCCATCCATCACCAATCCTCTGAATTCAGCTGCCTTCTCAGTGATCTCTGGGGTATTTTATAGGTTCCCCATTATATACTGATGAACAAGACAAAGAGAAGTTCTGGATTCACAAATCTCCACTAACACATAGCTAGAAGTCACATCCCTTCACCTTTGGTTTCTAAGTTCATACGCTGTGTAAACTCATTCAAGTTAAACATCATCCTTCGACCTTCAGAGTTGTTATATTGTAGACAAACACACCCAACAATTATACATGTTCATTAGGTCAGATGAATCCATCAAAGGTGCTATAAACCACAACATGGATGACATAAGCGAGGGACCTGAAATATGTTCTCACAGTCTACAAAAATAATGAGAATTCTAATAAATGTAGGCGATTTTGACTGTCTTTGCTTCAGTGATATCTGGTATTTGTGGAAGGAAGTAAAATGATATGTAAGCTTTTCATGTCTTATTCATGTAGATGTCAGACTTAAGTAGCTTCATGACCCAGGAATGTGACTGAATCATCACTTCTTCAGTGAGTACAATTCTGATGACAGAAATATTTGTAGATGAATAGCAAGTGGGTGATCAAAGATGGCGATCAAATCCTGGAGAGATGAGAGTTACATTTTCTTGGAAATACATAAACACTGATTAGCTTATTACTATAGAATGATAACCGGCAGTTGGTGAATGTAGTATGCTTCTCAGCTAATACTGGATATGAAGGTGAAAAAGGGGAGGGCTGAATATTTTCATTCTGGACACTTCCCACTTGGGATATTTTTCATTTCATTCTCTCTTTTCCATTTTCTTTTCTTTGTAAATAAATAATCCAAATATGTAGTAGGAAGACAAACACTTGATGCACATATAAAAAGTCTATTCACATAAGTCTTTAAGTGGAAATAGCTTTAGAAAAGTTGAGGAAAAAAACTGTAAAATTCTACCAATATTTTCAGGTGAAAAGAAACAAGTTTCTCTGTCTCATTTTCTTTGTCAACTCCCCGCTGGTGTGTATGTGTGAGTGTATGTGTGTGTGTGTGTGTGTGTGTGTGTGTGCTGTAAAGTTTGCAAATGAACAAAAAAAGCAGGTAAGATTGTAACTTTTTGAGATTTCCAGCTACATCCAATTTAA
Source organism: Micromys minutus (assembly GCF_963924665.1). Taxonomy (NCBI): domain Eukaryota; kingdom Metazoa; phylum Chordata; class Mammalia; order Rodentia; family Muridae; genus Micromys; species Micromys minutus. The sequence goes on along the minus strand of NC_137958.1, from coordinate 46,676,141 downwards.
CAGACACTCAAAGAAATGAAAAGGGCTGTTCTCAGAATGGGGTCAGCACACTGCTAAACAGAGATTTAGGTGGGAGGCTTCTATGAAAAAAGATTAAGAGAGTCAAGTCAACCTATGTGACAGAGGTGCTGGGGAGGACATGAGACTAAGCATCAAGCACGGTGCCTGCATTTATTAAAAGGGGAAGAATGTTTGGGGAAGCAAAGGTGTAGGAAGGGAGAGCCAGAGGGTCTACAATACCTTCTTGTGTCACAGGTTTCTAATGAATTTTAACAAATCTCCTCTCTAATAATGGAAAAATCTTCCAATGAATTGGTTCACTCTGATTTCTGAGCTACATAATTGTGTCTGTCTTCACTCCTTCTCAGGAGCTCACCACAAAGAATCTCAAGGAGGCTTCTCACCTGCAAAATCTTGAAGCAAGGACAATAGAATTTTATGAAATTCAGGAAAGCATAATAAAGACGATTTACTTCAAAAGCATTGAGAAGTGTGTAGACATGCCGAGGGATTTTCTCCTACTGTGGGAATTGGCTATAACTGCTAATTTCCAGGTTTAGCAATTCTAATGCTCACAAATTACAGTTTTAAATAGGGAGAAGGCAGGAGGCTTGTATTAGAATGGAAAATTTGCTTGCAAGATGAGAGTATTATGAGTAATGATGGGATGAGCTTTCAACATTTAAGCATGAATCTTTTTTACTTTGGTGTGGGAAATTATTCAGAATCACAACAAGCAAACCAAGATGCCCTTTGTATCTCTGTGAGAACTACATTCTGTATAGACTTAGATTTTGTAGATCTGTGGGAAAGGGTGCTCAATTCTTTCACACTTTGCTGGTTTTAAAGGTCAAGATCATGGCAAGATTTTATTTGAATTTCTTATCCCCTGAAAGCTCCTTCAGTACATGGATGACTAACTGTCTTTTCCATGTCAGAATTAACTTGAGACTTTGTTTAAATCTTAGAGAAGTGATTATTAAAACTCAATACTTATAACCTTCTGTGGTAGTGAAATTTTATAAATCCCCTTACTGGGAAGACTGAGGCATAGATTTCTCATGTTCAAGACCACCCTACAGTACACAGCTCATCTTAAAACAAAGTAACACACAAAACATATGTTTTACTTTGAACAGTACAAACTCTGCAAAGTATCAACAATAATGTATCTTAGACTCAACCTAGGCTTATCTGAGAGTAGACTGCCCCATCAACACATCTATAGGAGATAGTTCATCCACACAATAGGCCTAGTCCACAGTGGGCATCCTGAAGAGTGTAAGGGAGATTCTTAAATGTAAGCCACATCCAGCTACTAGCACCTCCATGACTCTTGCTGTACTTTTTGGATGAAAAATGAGGTTCTTGGTTGGTAGTAACAGTAATTACAACACTAAGCCAAACTACTTTCAAGTTCTTGCCTTGAGTATTTATGTGAACGTTCCTCAATTATCGAATATGATCTGAAGTTATAAACAAAGATAGATTTTTCCTCCTCTAGGTAACTTTTTGCTTGAGTATTTATTTACCAGGAACCTAGTAATTCAGGATTGACTTTGTAATGTAGAAGGAAAGTAAAGAAGGAAATGATTTCCACTGAATACACTCCTCGTTATAAAATGTGGCTTAAAAATCATAAGCATTTTTGATGATGTCACAATATTTGAAAGTGGGCAATGTTTAGTGCCCAAAATGCATGTTTTTCCCACACATCATTTTTTAAAATTCGATATTCTCTGCATTTACATTTCAGATGTTATCCCCTTACCCTAGTTCTATCCCTTCTCCACCTCCTATTGCCTCTATGAAGGTGTTCTCTCTCCCAATCACCCTCTTCCACTTCAGCACATTGGCATTCCCCTAAACTGGGAAAACCAGCCTTTGCTGGACCAAAGGCCTCTCCTCCTATTTATTTTAGAGAATGTGATCCTCTGTGAACTCATTGGTTGGTGTTTTAATTAACTGTGGTAGGTTTGGTTAGTTGGTAATTTTGTTCTTTCCAGTGGGGTTGCAGACCCTTTCAGCTCCTTCAGTCCTTTCGCTAACTCTTTCATTGAGGTCCTTATGTTCAGTGTGATGGTTAGCTGCAAGCATCCTCCTCTCTATTAGTATGGTTCTGTCAGATCCTCTGAAGAGGCATCCATATCATGTTCCTGCCAGTAAGCACTACTTGGCATCAGCAATAGTGCTTGGGTTTAGTGGCTGCATATGGGATGGATACCCAGGGGAGGCAGTCTCTGGATGGTCTTTTCTTCAATCGCTGTTCCTCTATTTGCCCCATTATTTTCTCCCATGAGTCTTTTATTCTCTCTTCTAAGAAGGACTGAGGGATCAACCTTCTGGCCTGCTTTCTCTTTGAGATTCATAAATTATGTGAGCTGTTTTTTGGGAATTCAAACTTTTTGGGTTAGTATCCACTTATCAGTGAGTACATGCCATGAGTGTTCTTTTGTGACTGGGTCACCTCACTCAGGATGATAGCTTCAAGTTCCAACCATTTGCCTAGGAATTTCATAGTCATTGGTTTTAATAGCTGAATAGTAGTTTATTGTGTACTACAATTTCTGTATCCATTCCTTTGTTGAAGGACATCTGGGTTCTTTCTAGCTTCTGGCTATTATAAATAAGGCTGCTATTAACATGGTGAAGCTTGTGTCCTTGTTGTATGTTGGAGCGTCTTTGGGTATATGCCCAGGAGTGGTATATCTGGGTCTTCAGGTAGTACTATGTCCAATTTTCTGAGGAACTGCCAGACTGGTTTCTAGAGTGGTTGGATCAGCTTATAATCCCACTATTAATGCAGGAGTGTTTTTCCTTCTCCACATCCTTGCCAGTATCTGCTGTCATCTGACTTTTTATTCTTAGTCATTCTGACTGGTGTGAGGTGGAATCTTAGGATGGTTTTGATTTGAATTTCTGATGGATAGAATTGTTGAACATTTCTTTAGGTGCTTCTCAGTCACAAAATATATGTTTACACGTAAAAAAAATTCCAAGCACATTTGAGAGGGGCCCTGCAGTTGTCATGGCAATAAAGCCAACCATGTGAATAGATAAGAATGAAAACTGATTGCAATTGACTTTGTCATCCTGAATCAGAGTTTGGGAGTCTAAAGTCAGGTAGTTCATTGTCATCAAATTTAGGACACAGTTCATTTTGTGAAAGATTTTCAGGCAATGCTTAGTTCAATCCGTCCAGCTCCAGGCACAGAATCAAACATATGGTGTGACTTCTCAAAATTTGTTTACAAAGTGCATGTGACCATGAAGGTACATTCTATATCCAAAAGGCTTAAAATCTAGTGTGGTCTTTGAAAGATTGCATAGAGTTCTGTAGGCCAAAATGTCGTTGTGACATCTCCTGTAAGGATGGTAATGGTCCAGGGTGTAACATTCTGAGATAATCACTCTAAATGATTTTGGTGAGGTCAGTCTCTATAGCAAAAAGTGGGTGAGGTCTGTCCTCACAGATTCCAAAAAGGTCACTAGTTATTACCAAAAATCCACCCTCAGCTTTCTGGATAGAATACAGGTTTTTATCTCTTCCATTGAAGAAACACCCCTGTGTGATGAACACTCCTGGATCTCTTAGTGCCCCCTGTAAGTATGAGGACATTTCTGCCCCCAACACAGATCCATGTCTGCCACCCTAAACAAAAGTCAACTCTAAATGGATCAAGGAATTCAACATAAAATCAGATACACTGAGCTTGACAGAAGAGAAATTGAGGGATAGTCTTGAACCCATTAGCACAGGAAAAGATTCTCTAAGTGGTTTGCTCAGGGCAATGATTAATAAATAGGACTTCATGAAGAAATGCTTCTGTATGGCAATGGACATAGTCATTCAAATAAAGGGGCAGTCTACACAATAGGAAAAATAATTGTTACCAACTACACATAGATAAAGGGCTAATATCCAAAATATAGTAAAACAAAAAAACTATATATCAAGAAAACAAACAATCCAAAAAATGGGGTACTGATCTGAACAGAGAATTCTCAAACAGCTGAGAAACTTCTAAAGAAATATACAACAACCTTAGTCATAAGAGAAATGCAAATCAAAACTACTTTGCAATTTCATCTTACATTCATTAGAATGGGGAGACCAATAAAACAAGTGACAGTTGTGTTAGCAAGAATGTGGAGTAAGGGAAATACTCAGTCATTGCTGATGAGAATGCAAACTTGTAGAAACATTATGGAAGTTAATGTTGTGGTTCCTTAGCTAGCTGGAAATTGAGCCCTCTCAAGATCCAGCTATACTATCAGTGGGCATATACCCAAGAGATGATTCATCCTACTACAGAGACATGTGCTCAGCCATGTTCACTGCTGCTTTATTAAAAATAACCAGAAATTGAAACAACCTAGATTTTCCTCTGCAGAAAAATGTATAAAGAAAATGTGATATATTTACACAATGAAATATTACTCAGCTGTTTAAAAAATGGCATTGTAGCCTGGAGAGATGGCTCATTGGTTAAGAGCACTGACAGCTCTTCCAGAGGTCCTCAGTTTAATTCCCAGCAACCACATGGTGGCTCACAGCCATCTGTAATGGGATCCAATGCCCTCTTCTGGTGTGTCTGAAAACAGTTACAGTGTACTCATATAAATAAAAGAAATACATCTTTAAACAAATGACATTGTGAAATTTGCAGGTAAATTGGTAGAGCTAGAAAAACTCTTCTGTTTTTCTCTATCCATCTATCTTCAAATATCATGATGTTACTTTTGTCAGCAGCTGGATAATACTCCATTGGGTAAATGTACCACATTTTCCTTACTTTCTGTTGTTGTTGAGGAACATGTAGGTTGTTTCCAATTTCTGACAACTATGAATAGGGTAACAATGAACCGACTGAACACGTATCTGTGTGGTAAGATGAAGTATCCCTGGGTGTATGCTCAGGACTGATACACCTGTATCTTGGGATGAATCAATTTCCATCTTTCTGAGGAACCAATGCTTTCATTTCTATCGTGGCTATACCGGAGTAGCACCACTCTAAAAACAAACAAATTAAACCCCATAGCAATAAAATGACTCCTAAGGAAACTTTGCTGTACTCATCAATCTGTGCCTTGTTCAGCCATCATCAGAGAAGCTTCCTCTGTGTGCAGCATATAGGAAAATATATATATATATAGACTCACAGCCAGACATTATTCAGAGTGAGTTGAAACACTCAGCCCTAAATGAGATGCCTTCTCAAAAATCCCTCCCCTCCGGATTCAGGAGACCCCATGGAAGAAAAGGCAGAAAGAACATAAGAGCCGGAAGGATAGAGAACATCATGAAAACAAGGAACTCTAACAAAGCAAGACTGATGCACACAGGAACTCACAGAGACCTGGGCCGCCTGCGCAAGGTGCACAATGGTTCATATCAGGTTGGGTTTGGGGGCTGAAGGGAGAAGCAGATAAATGCCTCCATCCATAAACCAGAGGCAATCGCCAGCTGAGAACCGGTGCAAATGTTCTCCAAGGTAGACTCCTAGGGTAAGCTATGTGGTCAGCAGTAAGTAGTCACAAGGAAATGAACTTAAGGTCATCCTTGGAAGGTCCTAGTCTTACAATTTCCAGTCAATGCCTTTGTTATTGCTGTTAATTTTATCTTATTATTTATTATTATTTTATTGGTGTATATTTTTCTCCTTTCTTTTTATTCTACATGTCCTTTGCATGCATGCTAGGCTTCCCGTTAGGGGCTCTTATGGGATTCCTGAGTCTCGGAAGAAGTGTATTCTGTTTCTTATGATTTTCTTTTCTTCTTCTTTTTTTTTTTTTTTGAAGCTCATTTTTTCTATTTTCTTGTTTTGTCTAATCCTGTTGTGTTAGTTTTTAAATTATGCTATATTGTATTTTGTTTTTCCTTAGAAGCAAGTTTGCTTTCCAGTGAGAGAGACAGAGTGGGGATAGAGCTGAATGGGAGTAGAGGTGGAGAGGAACGGATTAGAATACAGTGAAGAGAAATCATAATCAGGATATATCATGTGAGAAAAAAATGTATCTTCAAGAAAAAAAGTAGAGAGGGTACCCCTGGGAATTTGACTAATTAGTGGTCAACAAGGATTCATAATTTTATCCCATTAGCATTCTCTCCGTGATAGCCGGGCACAGGGGATTTGTTAGTTTGAAAGTCATAGCTCCTAATGTGCTGGGGAAGTTTGTTCTTATGTGAATTTCTAGTTGATCACAGTGTTCATGTTCTCTCTTCTAGAACCCTCTGAACACCTCTTAGAAGAGTGCTCTCTGTGTACAAGAGTCAGAGACTGAGCACAAGGAGTCCTATCTTTTCCTGTCTTCTCACACTGTAGTCATCCAAGCCCCCAAACACCATCTCACACACAGAACAACATCACAAATCTCTAACTCTAGGTCCCTCACACATTCTCATTTGGCTGAATTTAGACTTTAGTGGGCTAAAGTGAATTGCATCTCTTCACAGTGAGACTGCCTTTTTATCCTGCCATGTACGGGGGGAGCAGCCAATCAAAACCACTGGAAGCTGATTTTCAACTTGGGAGATTGTAGCCTCGCACAAAAGTGGACTGGACCCATAAGTCACGAGTGACTGTGCGTCTCTGAGCTGCTGGCCGTGAACTCTCAAGAGGAAGTCCCTTGCTGTGGAGTCAGCCTATCTAGAAAACATGCCTTCATCCCTGACACTTTATTATTATTATTGTTATTATTATTATTATCATTACTGGCCTTTGCTTGGCTGTTACTGCTATCTGTACATTATGTTGTACATATACATTGACTTCCAGTATTCCAAGTGTATCTGGAACTTTGATGCAACCTTCTAATAATAAGATCTCCTTGTTTTATGTCTGTTACATTAAAGCAAATCATCTAAGGCTAGAATAACCTAAGTCCCATGAGATATTGCTAGTTTCAGAACAGACTTAACCCACTATGTTTATAGGCCTTTTATGCTGCATGGGTTTTAGATTTCCTTTGTATCTCATTTTTTCATGGGTGAGGTTTTGCATTAAAACAGTATTAATTTTCTTGGGTACTTTGATTTGAACCAGAGGGCAGTGAAGGCTGCTGCTGCAGTCTTTCCTATTATAGACAAGAAAATGTCTTAATTTTGAGCTATTGTGGGCCATGCCATAATTTCAGAAAACAGGGAAAGAAAGGAAGAACACTCTAAAAGGTATGTTAGATATTTGAAGATGGTCTGGCACTAGTGCAATCTCTTTTACTAGAAAAAACTGTGTCTTTTCTGCTTTGCCAAAGGACATTTCAAGGATAAAAGCTTTGGCCTTTATCCAGGATAATAGTTATGCAGATGTATTTTGAAGGAGAAAATCCGTTTTTAGAGGAGATATTATTAATCGCTGAGCACCGTGAGATGCTGTGCTTCTTCAAGGCTCCCTGCCCTGCTGTTTATGATCCTATTATGCTGATATTGGTGGGGTGATAAAGGTAAACACCAGATTAGAAGAGCATTGATTAATAAAGACAACCATTCTTCCATGTGATAAATCTCTGTCTCATAAAGACAAGCCGATTCTGTCTTCCTTTCTTTATGCCTTTACAAAATGGTCAGCCCAGTGTTTCCAAATAGAAATTAGCAACGTGAAGGATCTGATGAGAGCAGAATGCATACCAGTCATGCATGGCGTCAGGGTAGAGATGCTGGTACGTGCTCAGTGATGAGCCCCTTGTTTGTGTTCTGTTGGTTTTTGTTTAAACACAGGCATGGCAGCAGTTGGACAGAGTCCACTTCAAGAGTTTTGTGTTTCCTCTGTTTTGCAAACTTCTTTGCTCCTATGACTCCATCCCAGGGGAATCTGGGTGAACTGATGGGAACTGATCTTGACTATGCTATTTTTCTCTTTGCCAATGATTTTCTGCTGCTCACTGTTCTACCCATATGTCTCAGCAAATGTTGCAAAAGGACTGATGGGCAATGTGTGTGTGTGTGTGTGTGTGTGTGTGTGAGAGAGAGAGAGAGAGAGAAAGAGAGAGAGAGAGAGAGAGAGAGAGAGAGAGAGAGAGAGAGAGAGAGAGAGAGAGATATCTTGCTGAGAATGAAAGTCTAAAATACATTCTAAGGAAAGCAACTAGGAGGGGGACTAAGGTTTTCATGCCTACAGAGCACCTTTCTCTGGGGCCAGCATTATGTTCCTTTTTAACACACCGTGTGTCAATGACTCCAAATTCGCTTTCTGTGACACAATAGCAAAGCACTGATCCTCAAGGCTGGTACTGCTCTGGCTTTAACTGTTCTTGTTCATGTACAGTCTGCTCCACTTGAAATGCTTGCCTTCCTGGTCAGTCTGTGCTTCAACAGTCATGTCGAGGCTCTGCTCTGTGGTGCTTCCAGGATCCTGTGCTTACATGCCAAGTTCCTGCTCTCCTGTTCTGAGATGAAAGAAAAATCAGTGAGATGTTGCTACTGCTTTGGGGCCAACACAAAATCCTCTGTACTGGATCAATACTCAGTCCCATTACACTACTCTCTAGATTGGGTCAATATTAATTACTGCTGCCTTTCTCTAAGGAAGAGGCGCAATTACTCAATGCTAAGTTATTTTAATTTATTTTTTTAGCTTTCACTGATTTTTTTTTAAAGTATTTGCATTCCTTCTGGGTTTGTTGTTGTTCTTCATTTCCCATAAACTTTTATTTTTAAAGACTTTTGACCCATGTTGTTTTTAGGAGACTGGTTTGGTAACACTAGTCAAACTTCTCTTTGAAATGTTTTCTGGAGCTGTCTAATCACCATGCAAGGCCTGCCTGCTGCCTTTAAAATCTGTTCCCTCCTTTCTAGCTGGCAGATCAGAAGCTGGGCCAACCAAGGGAAATGAGTGTCTCTAGGTCCCCCAGAGAAACACAATCAACTGTGTCTAGAACTTGCATAAAGGAGCCTTCTACCTTCCTCTACTCCACTGTGCCTTTAATCCCTCCGGCTTCCTGTCAGTGGAAGTTTTGTATTGTGTTCTCTCACTAAAAACTAACCAATTTCTCCATATCCACTCAAGACGTTCCAGAGGGGCATTCTGGGCCAGGACATGGGATTCTGTCTCATGGGAGCAGCCAGTTCTGCATTCTGCAGCCCTACTCAGAGACTCCAGATCACTGTCAGGCACCAGAAACTCATTCCTCACTCTATTCCATACATCATGACTGGGTGTCACTGTCACCGTACAATAACTGATGAAGACAGTAGAGATAAGATAATCAAGGAATTTTAGTAGAATATGGTTTGAAGACCATCTAAAGTTAGCTTGATGCGATGAGAAATGACAGTTGTTGCCCACAACCTGCTTGACCCCTAAATGAAAGAAGGGACTTTTGGACACTGTACAATTAATGAATGCCCAGTGTTAGTGAGGCAACTGAGGGCAAGAAAGCTGCAATCATCCAAGCCCATGACACTTTTTTCAGAGGGTGGTTATGTGAACTGTTAGCCCATGCACAAAAGCCTTTAGGACACACTAACCAAACCATTAGCAGAGGTCAGGGAAAAACAACATTGCCTGTCATCTCTTTAGCATTTCTACTGCTAGGCTAAAGATCAGTCAAAAGCACAGTTCCTAGGCTTTCACTAATATTTCTAATATTTCTACCAGAATGTACAATTCATCCCATATTTATAAGATCCACATACACCCCCATTTAAGACAGATTTACACGTTTAGAGTTCTAGCTGTCTTTTAAGTATTTCTATCTCATTCTAATGTTACACTCTCAGGGAGCATTCATTTTCATAGGACCTTGCAAAGGGAAACAAGTAATTCTTAAATAGTTTTTAAAAGATGTTTGTTGACAGGCAGTATAATTGGTGGGGCAAATTCTTTAGAAATTCTTTTCATTTTTATAAGAATATCTTTTAAACAAATCTGAACTTCTATATGTCACATTTACATAGTGACTAAATCACAGCAAAGGGTTTCAACAGAAGATTGTTATATATGTGCAGCTCGGCAAACTGGAAATTTTGCTATGTTCCGGAGAGACAGTCAATGGTCATTTCCTTAGCAAAGGCTGAGGTCATGTTATCAAGGAAATCCTTAAAGATATAATTATAATAACCATAAAGGTCAAGTTTACTTAGGTAAAAATCTATAGATGCTTAAGAGAAATTAAATATACCCAGTGAATAAAGAAAATAAGCATCTGCCATGAAATAAGAGCAGTACAATATAACAATGCTTTGGCAATGAAATTATCAAGAACAGAAGGAAGTCTCATCAGTCATTAAGTGACAGATGGGATAATAAATGAATTAAAATATTTTTCTTAATGATATCAATTTTTTTTTAACAAGGGAAGAAAGACATTCATGAGTTAAATTATTTTATGACTTGTTCCTTTCCCAATTTAACTTAAAATTGATGTTCACATTGTCCTGCTAGCTTCAGTGTTCAATCTGTTTACCTTCAGGACCAAAGCACTGAGGTCTAGAGTTAGTCAATAACTCACCCAACAATTGGAAGCATGGCGATGGCTTCCAGGCCCGAGAGTGTACGGAGGAGCCCCGTCTAAGACTGTTCTTATACTCTCTCCTCTAATGAGACTCAGTATGTTCTCATAATTCTTTCATAATGCTTGAGTCTTGAGAAAATTGGTTTGAAAATGAATTTTAAAACTTCATTATCAAAGAGAAGCTAAGGGAAATGCTTGGGGACTTTACCTACTGTGCCAAGAGCAACACTTTTACTAGGTATACCAGAAAGACACTAAATGAACAAGTAAATGTGATTTTTGTTTTCAGGCGATAGTAACTTTATACATCATAACTATATTGATAAATCTTTTACAGTAGTGTGTGTCATATGCTTTTATTCCTGAGGAGACATGAAAAAAATTTTCTACTCACTTGAGGTAAAGAATTGATGACAGACCAAAGTCAAGACACCACAAAAGACCGGCTTGGTGAATCAATAAGCTTATTTGGGTTAGGAATATGGGTGAGGAGTCAGAATAACAAGTGATTCAAAGGCAGCTATGCAACTCAGAGTCTGCTCCAATGTGGGAGGCTGCAAAACCGAAGCTTACTGAACTGTATGGAACAGGTTGACCACTTTCTCTTCTAGATATCCTAGCTGGTCTAAGTTGCTTTCCCTCAGCTCGGCTGTTCTCTGCCTCTCCTAGGTGGCTTGGATGGTTTGAGTCACCTCTAGGCAGCTTGTCCTGTCAGAGAATGTCTCTCAGGCATTATTACTGTTTATACTAAGCTAGAGAGGAAGATCCTAGTAAGTCTGGTCAGTTTCAGGGCTTCCAGAAGCTTCTGAATTGTTTACCACCTGAGTCTTAAGGAGCTTCCTCACAGGGTGGAATGTTTTTCCTCTCTTTATACCATTTTGCTTTTTAAGCAGCTTGCCAAGATGGAAGGTTTTTATCTTATGAAAATTATACTCAATATCATGATATTTAAAGTATTCCCCTCATTCTCCTTGTTTTCTTCGTTGTTCTCCTTCAGAATAGGCTCTCAGTAGAGCCTAGGTTGGTCTAGAATTCATTATGTATGATCTTCCTGCTTCAGCCTCCAGAGTTCTGTAGTTACAGCCACATGCTATATCCCCAGCATAGGTGTCTAATTTAAATTATTTAACACAGACAAATATTAGGATATAGCGATTATTTCATGTTTGGAATAGATGATTAAAAATACATTCACTTAACTGAACATATTTGAAAAAGGTCTTCAAACTCATGAATTTTTTTTAATGAAAACTAAATTTGGGCTACCTATCAATATGTATTGGGAAAACATGGAGTAAGGCCATGGCACAGGACACGAACATCTCTGTATGTAACAGTCCTTGGACATCAACCCAGCTCCCTGACCATGTCAGGGTTACTGACCCACTCCTGGCCCTCAGCAGCATCACAGAATATGGTGGCCTTGAGGAGGTCCAATCTAAAAAGTGGACCATTCCTCTTTTATCTCGAGTATCCAACATTGCCCCATACCCAAGCTGCTTGTTTGGCGGCTGAGTCTACATCTATTTTACTCCAGGCTGTTGCACGCCATCCTGTGGTCTCCATTGGGCAACAGCCTGATCCACCACCTACCTCTGCCCCCTCTCAGCTGTCATTGCTTCGGGCCACGGACTCTGTCTCTCTACTGCGCTGCTCCCCTGCGCCTCACCTCTCCCATCTCTCCATCACCTGTTTTTTCCTCACTGTGGCAAGTGGGCAAGTGTGGGCAGGGGTTGGGGATGGAGAGGGTATCGAAAGGGAACATTTCCCTTCTACTTTTTGAGTGAGAGACAGAAAGGGATTGGATTTCGGTTTGAGGGGAGTTGCAAAGAAACTTGGAGTAGATCTTCAAAACACTGTAATCAGAAAATACTGGATGAAAAAGAGAATCTTTTTTATTTTTTAATTTTTTTTTAAGAGAGAGAAAATCCCAACCTTCTTAATATCTTGGCAAACAAGATATCTTGGTACCTTATTTTATATGTAGAAAAAAATGAAGTTTTGACAAGTTTACAACTGTGTGCTTTAATATGTAAAACCTAAATTTAAAATTGCTGGTGTGCCTGTATATGTACCTGCGTACATATGTGTGTGTTCCTATGTATGTGTGTGTGTGTGTGTGTGTGTGCGTGCACACATGTGTAATACACCAGGAGTCTGAGCCCATGCTGTTTTCAGTACTGCCTTCATTCTGCTGATGAGCTCAGGAACTTTTGACTGTACCACACACTCCTATGATTGAATGTTAGAATGACCTTCTCTAGCCCTTTTCTTTGTCTCCCAGAAGAAGATCCCTCTGTATGTGGCCTGTAGGCTAACACATTTAGCTTCTGCCTTGGGTTTCCTAATAAAAATCATAGTTGATGATTTTACAACCTTTCAGAGCACATATACTAGAATAGGTCAACTTCCTGCTTCAAATTCTCGACATCGGTTCCCTTCCCCAACTCTCTCAGGAAATCATAGTTATAAACTGTCGAACATCCAATTTTGAGCTCAAGTATCAGGCAGGTATATTGACCCCTTCCCCAGAGCATTGCAAAGAGGAGACTCCCTTTGACGCTACTCCCAGGGCAGGTCTATGGTAGCACAAATTTTACATCAAGAAGGCAAGAAAAAAAAAAAAAAAAAAAAAAAAAAAACAGCTCTTCCCAAAATAAAAAAGGACAATCCTTGGAAGTAACCTGTTGTGGGAAATATTTTTAAAAGTGGCCTAACCTTTTATCCCATGCATTGCGGACTCCCACACAGGACCACCTGGCACTGTGGGGATCTCTAAACTGGTGCTCTAAGCCATCTCTAGGGACTCAGACATGGTTCACTTCACTGCCCCTACTGCTTCTGTCCCAGGTGCATGTGACCACCCCAGTGTGTTGTTTTCACTCACTTCTCCTTGGTGTGTTGTTGCCAAGCCTTAGACACACACATCCCAACTCTGTGGCGGGTTTTATGTGCTCTGCCATTACACACTTTGAACTCAACTAAGTAGTCATGCCAAAGAACACACCAAACTACTCTGATCCAATAGGTATAATGTAATTTTCCAACTTAAATAATTCAAATGATTTTGCACAATTCCATCCCCTATAAAACATTCATAACAACCTTATTTACGAAGAGATGCGCTGAGAGAAATATACACATCTGCCTCCATCTTTGTTTCTCCCCAATACTCCTCTCTTCCTCTTCCATTTTCCTAGCCCCTCCTTGCCTACCTCTCTGCTGTCCAATCATGTATCACCTTAACATCAACTCATAATAATCTATAGAGATAAGGAGTAAGTTACAGTACAAAGGCACGGTTATGAAGGTTGTGTTTATTTTCAGGAGGACAGACACAGTGCAACCTCAGAATATAATATATCTAACTATAATCCCAACTTTAGAGACCTGTTTTGAAGCCACCATCCATGACTTTCTTACTAAAACCGTACTACCTTTAGTAGTCTGATTTAAGCAACCCTCTGATATTGTCCATTTCCAGAGTCTACTGGTCCTGTGATCTCTTAGTCATCCTGCATTGCCTTCTTGTCTACTCTTTTCTTTTGTCTCACCTTAAATCCCAGCTCAATTATATGTTATTTCTTAAGATATGCTCAAAATATCTAGCTTTACTACACTGACTCTCTATGAGAAAAAAAAGTGAAAAATATTATCTGTGCCAATAAAGAAGTATAAAGATTGGTTTTAATTATCAACTGAGCACAATGTAGAACACTATCTTAGTAACTGTTTTATTGATGTTTAGAGACACCATGACCATGACAACTCTTTATAATTGCATTTTATTGAGGGATATTACTACCTTATTTATAGGCTGGAAAAAAAATAGGGTTTTCACAAGTTTACAACTGTGTCTTCTAATATGTAGAATCAAGATTTAATATTCTCTCTCTCTCTCTCTCTCTCTCTCTCTCTCTGTGTGTGTGTGTGTGTGTGTGTGTGTGTGTGTGTAAAATACACCACAAATACACCACAAATCTGAGCCCATGATTGCTTAATACTTCCAAGGCTTAGTTGATTATCATTATGGAGGAAAGCAATGCCACGCAGGTATGCAACTAAGGTGCTAGATAAATAGTTTAGTAGCTACATCCGATCTATAAGCAGCAGACAAGAGTTGAGAGAGAGAGAGAGAGAGAGAGAGAGAGAGAGAGAGAGAGAGAGAGAGAGAGAGAGAGAGAGAATCAGTAAAGACTTTTGAAACCTCTAAGCCCAGTAAAGGCACAGATACTCCAACAAGGCTACACCTCCTAATCCTTTATAAACAGTGCCACTCTTTGATGGCTAACCAGTCAAAGATATGAGCCCATAAGGAATATTCTTATCCAAACTACCAGCAACATGACGGAAGAAAGTCTCAGTGAGTTTTTCATTAGGTTGGTCTACAGACAATCTAATGAGGTTTCCTTGGTTATGTTTATTGTGGTGAGAAGGCACACACACTGTGGGCAGCATCATTCTATGTGCACTGGGTCCTGGACTATGTAAGTGGAGAAAGCTTGCTGAACTGCATCGTGTTGGTGTTAATTCATTCCTCTTCACTTTTGACTGTGGGTGTGATGTGACTAGCTCCTTCAAGTTCCTGGCACTTTGACTTCTCTGCAATGATGGAATGCAAGTTGATTTTTATCAGAAAAGTTTATCGCAGAATTAAGAAATGAGATCTGTGCAATCAGGAAGGTAGTATAATAAATTTAAGTCATGTGAGTACACAGACACTTATGAAAAATCATTGTAACCAATATCTCACACAATCTTTAAAAACTTACCTACTTGTTGCTGTAAATATTAAAAATAATAAGGCTTATCTCTTTATCAGCCCTTGCGGTCTCACTCCATAGATGCTTCTTTAGTATAAGCTATACACACGGCCTCTGTCACTCGGTCCACAAGTTACACTCTCCACGAGGTTCCCTTTCCAGGCGGTTCACTCTGCCCACCCTGGTGCTTCTGCCCTGGTGTGTTTTTTTACCCCACTGCTTTCTCCAGCTCCATCTTGCTTCTGCTCCTCAATCTCTGTTCCTCTTCCATTTTCCTACCTTTTCTCCATCTACCTCTTCACTGTCCAATCATGTATCGACTTAACATAAATCTACACCTATTAGGTGACCTCGTACCACTTTATTATCTAAAAATTGTTAGATTCTATTTATTTTTGTTCTGAATGATACGTCTATTAATCAGAATGGGTTACTGAAATCATCAACTGTCATTGTATTGAGACAAACTTTTGGTTTTAGACCCAACAGTGTTTCCTTTATGAATCAAATGCTCCTGTCTTTGGGGCATATGTTTAAAATTGTAATATCTTGTTAGTGGACTTTTTTTTTTCTGCATTGAGTATAAAGTGTCCCTTCTTATCCTTTCTGACTAGTTTTGGTTTGATGTTTACTTTTTCCAATATTAGAAATATTATACCTGCATGTGTTTTCTTTCTTAGTTCTACTAAAAGATCTACCACATCCAAGTAGAAAGTTCCAAAAATAAATATAAATAAATAAATAAATAAATAAATAAAACAACTGCAAAAAACCCAGTGGAGGTTAAGAGATAAGGAAACAAAATTGTGTAGGGAAGGAGGTGTAGATTTGCAAAGATTTGTAAAATGAGGGTAACCAAGAAAATACATTGTACCCGATTCTCAAAGAACTAATCTAAAATCCTCGGTATGTTTCTCTTTTAGGATAAAGTAAAAAGACTTCATAGTACCGTAATTTGAACACCATGAGGAAGCTCTCATGAGTTGTGGGCACCTTTGCATTGGGTCATTCGGTCTCCAGAACTATGGAACAATGTCAGAGTACATAGTTTATATTCAAATCTGCTTGTTCTAAACCGTGTTTTGATAGTAATATAGACTAAACCAGAAAATTGGTTCCAGAATCACAAAGGATAACAAAGCATGTGTTTGTGTAAGTGGGTGCCTTTAGAATCTGGGAATGTGTGGTGACAAGTCCTCTCTTGCCTCCCTCAGAGTATTCAGTCACCACTGCATATCAGGAAAGATGAAGGGGAGTCCAGAATAGGTGGGTTCTGCAGGATCCTGGTTAGTCTGGGAGTGAGTGACAGGGGGAGAAGGCATCCTCTGACAATTTTGGTGTTACAGCTCTTTTAGAAGTTGCATTTCATTACTCTTAGAAGATCTTCAGTGAAACAGATGGTGCACATACACTTTATTGGAGGTGAATGAAGGTCATATAGGATCCTCAGAGTGTTGGAAGGAGTTGTCAGGGTAAAAGTAATTAAGTGACTGGAGTTTTAAGTACTGGGAATGCCTCATTTTTATGGAGAGGCATTCCAGGAATCCTGAGTATTTACTTGGTAGGTCCTTATTAGGATAGAGGAAATTTAACCTGTAGTTTTGCCAAAGACTATGTGACCTTCCTCAAGTAGAGGATGTGAGAGTTTGGCTCCCCAGATAAGGTCAGGCAGAGAAAAGGAAGCCCTGCTGAAAAAGGGGGTTCTTCATTTTTCCCTGAGCTCAGAGGAGCTGTCTGGACATGGTAGACTGTGACTTTAAATAGCAGTATCCAACAGGAGTAGGTGGAGGCTGGGAGTGTTTGTGAGTGAAACCTTAACTTTCATGAATGAACCGTTGCAAAGATTTTCAATGATGGCTGAAAAGAAAAGGAGTGTTAATGTAGCTTTTATTCATTCAAGGATTGCTGCATCAGTCCGCTAACCTAGGCCTAGTCCTAGGAACTTCTAGCCTCTGTATAATCTAATCTAGGCCTGGAATGTTTTCATTGTCTGTGATTTACCCTTTCTAGTTCTTTCTGAGCCCTGGCTGGCTGGTTCAACTCAGCTCTTCTGGCTCTAACTCCTCTCCAAGCAGACTGATTAAATCTGGCTTCTCTCTCGAACTCTTACTGAATTTCTCTCCTTGACCACATAGTAACTTTGGCAATATGTTGTAATCATCTGGATCCTTCTCATTCTGTGGCTCCTTCTGTCTTTGCAACCTGTGTCTCTATAACTGTCCCAGTAAAACTGTCTCCTCCTCTCTTCCTTGATGCTGCTCCTTATGCTGACTCTCTTTCCTCTCTTTTCTCATGAGAGTTGGGCATATCCTATTCTATCAAATCCTTCTCTGATTTGGCACTTTGCCTGCCACTCAATTATACATCACTTTCAAACATGGATACTTCTAAATTTACTAAATTTACCTTCATTATTTAGGATTAAAGATGTATTATAAGAGTGCATCTGTATTCCAGCCAGAGAGATTAAAGGTGTGTGCTAGGCACTGAGCTACATCACAACTAGAAATAGAAATTTTTCCTCTGCAAATAACACAATCTCAGGGTTCACAGTATGACCAAATATTCTGCAACAGACGAGAGATACATTAAAAGCTCTTTATAGATACTTAATTTATCTTTATTAACTTGGCAGCAATACCGTAGTAAAGGTCATTCTGATGAGCTATCCTGCAGAAATGAGGAACAAAGTATAAGAATTGGAGTAATGTTGTATTTTGTAAAATATGGCAGAGAAAGTGCTTGAATTTGGCTCAAATTCTACAGTGTTATGAAAAACTTGGGAGTAATAAACCAAGATATATTGTAGGATAAATATCTAGCAACAAAACATTCTGGATGTTGTACATTTTTTTTTTGAATTGCATGAGGTAAAATGGGAGAAGAAGGGACTTAATTAGTAAAAAGTAAAAAACAACACCACCATGTGCCCCACAGTGTCACAAGTGCTCAAGAAGAGTACAAAGGAAAACATTTAAAGAAGGGTGTTAAAGATGAAACTTACAGCTTTCGTGAAGCAGAACAGAAACATTTGGAAAACTTGAAGCCTCATGTGTAAAAAGAATAAGAAAATATTGAAAGATGTATCCAAGTGATCATTTGATAAAGGACATGGCATACATAAAATAAAGCCAGGAAGAATCATCAAGACACAATCTGGATGACTCAGAAGGCATTTAGATCTTTGTGGGTTTTCTTCCCACTCTGGGTCAAGAGCTCTGGAATAACAGATTGGATTCAGGGTTTGGGCTGGGGTCCCAACTATGACACTGCACAGACTCAGCTCCTTGCACATCAGGAGATCAATTCTTACCTGTCACAGGTGAGGGTCCAGATGTTCTTCTAGAGGAGACAAACGGTAACCCTAGACAGTCTGCATGAATGCAAACACATCAGTTGTGGAGTCATGATGGTCTTCTCCTGGATTTAAAAGGTGACTGAGGGAAGCCCCAGCACTTGGGCAGTGAAATCATCAGTATGGGCTCAGGACACCCCAAGACAAAGTTCTCAGATTTATTTGCTCCAGAAGGACATAGGGAAGGAAAGAAGAGACAAGGACAGGAAATACAGGGCAAGAGAGAAGCAGAAGGGTAGTTGTCCATTTGAAATGACAGTGTCTATTACATGCCTTTCAAGCAATCATACTTTGGAAGTAGTTTGATTTCATACCTTTACAGCTAGAAAATTCCCTCATGACAATTATGGTTTAAATTCAGGCACTGAATGCTAGTTGATACCAGAATTAACAGCAGTTTTGGGTGCTGTTGGGATAGAACAAGAACATTTTGTGTAACAGAAGCACAGGAGTTTGTGGGACTAGGAATGAACTCCTATGTGGTTGCTTCACCTCTGCCTGACCTGCCCTGTGACAGTTACATTCTCTTGCCACTCTTTGCTGTCCTTTGTTCCCTGTACCACGTAATAATCCCTTGCAAAAATGTCATCTTATTATTGGCCTCCCTAACCTCTAGAACTGTGGTCTGACAGATTTCAGCTTCTCACAAATTGCCCAGATTCAATAATTTCTGCCACAACAACACAAAATGCTAAGTCGAATAGGCTCAGACACTGTTGTAATTCAATTTCTCTTTTACCTTCCTCTGGCCCTCCTTCCCACTACTGTCTACCTCAGTGGTACCAGCTCACTTCCAAGAATGGGCTGGAGCATCTTTTTTCCTTTCTGGAGCGTTTTCCCCCATGAAGTGGCTTTTGTCACCTAATTCAATTTATCTGAGCTTAAAATCATGATACAGGAAGCTTTCCTTGACCTGCCTCTCTTCCTCACACCTTCCCTGGCAGGGGTCCATTCTCATGGGGTTCCCACACCATCTGTGTTTTTTCTCACATTCTGATATAATTGCCTCAACTGTGCATTTCCTCAGACATTTCAAGGGCAAGGCACTGCATTTTATTCATTTCTAAATTGATTTTCTTATCTTATGTGCCTGAGAAAATGCTTGGCACTCAGAGTGTGTTTATGTAGTGACTGTGGAATAAACAAATTGACAGATAACTGAAAATAGGGAGTCTTTTGCTAAAACTTATTCTCCAATTTTGGAGTAACGAGAGTGGAATCGTGAAGTATATCTTAATGCATATTTCCAAACATTTTAACCTTTACCCTTTTCATGTGAAAGGAAATAACTTAATGTTTTTAAAGTACTTGGGATTTTATACATTTTTTAAAAATTTTGTTTTAAGTTAGAAGATGAGGTAATGGTTTCTACAAATTTTCACCCTGGGCTTTTGTTACTTCTCCCTGTTTGCCTGCTGGTTTCCCTGCACAATTCTGCTGGTGGCTGTCTGCCCAAACTTTTCTCAGGCAGATGCAAAACACACATCTAGTAACCCAGAGCTTTTCAACTTTGGTATTGAATTAAGACTATCTGAAAACACAGATATTTAAATTATGATTCAAACCAGAAACAAAAAAATACAATTAGGAAGAAGCAATGAAAATAATTTTATGGTTGAGGTTACCACAGTGTGAGAAACTGTGTGAAAGGGTTGCTACGTTAGGAAGGTTGAGAACCACTGTCTTCAGAGAGGAAGACCATGATAGACCACAGTTCAAAATCATCCAAGTTCAATTCAGAAAGCCAATGAGTTTTATTGAGGTTAAGGGTGGGGCTTACTTACAGGAGCAAAGTGACTCAAAGACAGCTATATTATCATGTCTCATCCCAGTATAGGTGACAGCTCCAAGAGGCTGGGAAACTGGAGCACACTGCACAGCTTGCAGGCACCTCAACATAGAGAGGGTCTCTTTCAAAAGACTTAATCTAAACCTTATTTAGGCAGTGGTCTGATCTCAGAGGGTTTTGTTTGTTTGTTTGCTCCTTTGTTTTTTCATTTTTCCTTGTTTGGGAGTCTTCTTGCAACTTACTTGGTTTGTCCACTTTGGCAGGTAAAGAGTAGCTTAATTAGTCTGATCAGTTTCAGGGACTTTCTGAAGCTCTTTTTTTGAGTTGTTTATCTTCTTGCTTAGGGAACTTAAACTTTTGAATGCAATGTTTCCATTTAGGAGAAAACTGTTACACAACACTGGACTTCTTTCTCCAATGCAGTGCTTTAAAGTAAGAGTTCTGCACATGCCCTTACTATTTATTAAAACCTATTCTTAGTTCCATAATGCTTATGAGTTTTACAGTGTAACAGGTTCTGCTGTGACATTGCAGTTCATGCAGATGTCACACTGATGTCCATCCTCCCTTTGATGTTCGCCACCATTCTAGCACTCTTCCTAGATTCTAAAAATTCCTCTTTTTCAGGCTGATTACTTAAGATATTTTTAAAAATTCCATGTGTAAGAAAGAACACAAGATTTGTCTTTCTCTGTCTGCCTTATTTTACCTAACTGTTTTGTTACAAATGACAGTATTTCATCCTGCTTTGTGGCTAACTACAGTCATCTGTTACAGGTGACTGGGCTGATTTAAGGACCATTGCAGTAACAAATAAGAGCTGGTAGGTATCACTTCTGTTTTCCGATTTCATTTCTTCTGGGTATAAGCCAAGTAGTATGTTACTTGGTTCATACGGTAGTACTATTGTAGGTTTTTTTTTTTTTTTGAAGAATTTCTACACCGTAAGCATTTTTGACTACATCTATGACAGCATTTGTTAATTTTTGCTTTCTAGTAATGATATACAATGACTTTCACATACTTCATGGATACTTCATTTCTTATTTTGAGAATTGTTAATGTATAGTATTTGCTCGTTTTACTTGTATTGCTTGTTTGTGAGCTATTTACATATTCCAGAAGGAAACTCTTCAATTCATATCAGTTTCAAATTTGATTTAGACTCAGTTTTCAATTTGCTTTTGTTTCTTATGGTATTAGAGTACTATCCAGGAAATTGTCACCTGTACCAATGCTGGGAGGAAACTGATTTCTTTTTCTTGTGGCTTCAGCTCTCACCTCAAGGTTTTTGACCCATTCTGAGTTGATATTTGTACACAGTAATAGACAAGGGTGAACTTTCAATCTTCTTCATGTGGATATTCAGTTTTCGCAGAACCATTTACACACTAATCTGTTAAGTCTGAGTTAGTGATAAGACGCATTGTAAACCAATATTTCTAAAGAAAGTTTATTAAACCAAGTCAGAGAACAGAAACCTGTGCTTCTCGAGGAGCCTAAGAATCCTATAGAAAAGTCTTTTCTCATTCAATTTTGACTTCCAGAGAAAGGAGAAGAATCAAAAGATTACCAAGAAACTGAAATCTCCATGGTTTTCAGGAAGAATTGTTGAGAAAGATTGTAATTTCTTGCTTGGTTCAGAGATGTTTTCCATCAGACCTCTTCAGAGCTCCTACTGCAAGTGCATCTGTGTTCCCTTGAGGACTTTGAGTCACCATGGTGATAGTCTACAATAAGCATCTACTCTGATTTCTTAAAGTTCTAGCATAGTAATCATTAAACACTAATTATGTCTTTTTCATCTATCACTGCTGAACCTGACAATATTTTGATTATAGAAAATCTGATAACTTCATTAATTTTTTTTACAGAGATTTTTATCCAATTGTAAACAATTTGCTTCAAATCTATTCTTTTGTTTCTATCTTATCAGAATTTAAAATAATTACAGGCATACATATATATATATATGTATGTATTTAATAAATCTAATAATATTCCAATAATATATAATGACATTCAATTCATACAAAAGTCAATATGGAATCATATATAAAGAGGAACATTTTACTCTCACTTATTTTAATTTTGTTAGTGTTTTGTGAATAGAAACTATTTTAAAACTAGTTTATTTAGGTGTGCTGACTTTGTAAAGTGTGCATGGAGAAATACATAACTGTGAAATGCAATTACTTAGGCAATTTTCAGAAATCAAGGTAAAATTAGGGAAAAAATCTCTCTTAAAAAGTGTAATTAGTTTGAAAAAAGTTTACTTTTCTAAAAAATTGATAATAAGATGTTTGCTACATAGTATCTTAGCAAATATGTTTCACATATATTGTTGCAAGTCCAAAGACAATTCAAATACAGGTACTACTTTTCAGAGAGTCACAGAAGCACGTGATGGTCACAAAAATGTATCATTTTAAGAAAACAGGAAAACCTTCAGATAGCTCTATATAAGACCATTTCAGATCAAGGAAAGATAAACAAAGCGTGTCTATGTGTTTGTGTGTGTACGATTAGTGTCTGGTTTGGTGGCAGCAGAATTGCTATGATGTGTAATTTAAGTGATATAGAAAACAAATGAGACAGCAAGGGAAAATGCATTGGAGTCAGCCTTCGGAGACAAGGCTCTTTTGTGCGGGATCGTGGCTAGTGGGAAGTTATGGGAGATATGTGAGTCAGCGTGCCCTGAATATTTCTATTTAGAAGTTACTGTATTTATTATTTAGAGAACCCATCAGACAGAATCACAGGATGTTACGTCAGCAGACCTGTGAAGAGACTATGACACACGTGAGTCCTATAGAAATGAGGAATCACTGCTAAGTGCACATACTCCCGAGGAAGCAGAATGCATAAGATTTCATAATATTTACAGAGTTGAAATGTCTGGTCGGAGAAAATCCTGACACTTTAAATTTGAGAGACCCGGTGGAGAGAAGTGTCACTGATCATTCTTCCTGAGAGGTCATAGAGCTCTTCACGGCTTTCCGTCCAACTTTCCTGTCTTGCTGTGATCAGCATTCCAAAGCTTAAACGAACCTCTAAATGCACTTGTTTCCCTAATACCAAAATAAGTTTTGGAGTAATGACTCTAATTGGTGCTAAATGTCTTTGTTGTCATTTGTTTATTCTCTACCTTGATTAGAGGTTTGCCAGTCAGAAAAATAAGGTGCACTGGTTATGGAAAATGGGTATTTTCTTTGCTATCCCCACAGTTACGTGGCATACATTTTGTTGATGTACTTTAATGTATCAACAAAATGGATGCGGGCAAAAGAAAGAACGGTGTGATTCTAAAATGAAAAGAAGTCAAAACTCGGAGCACTTGGAACGTCTTTGTTCTAAGGTATTTTCATTGTTCTTAGTGAAAATGAGCCTAGTTACAGATTGATTGATAGAAAATGGCACCACGAGCTGTTGTATTGAAGCTTGGTCTCCTGTGCGTAGTGAGCTCAGTGAGATTCACCAGGGTACACACTTCAAAGACTTACTCTACTGCTGAGTTCTTAACACCAATGGTTACTTGGAGGCAGGCTGGGCAGAGGAAGTAGTCGGTCACTGAGGAAATGTTTTGAGGGATATATCTTGTCCTCTGTGCCTTGCTGTCCTCTCTCCCCCATCTCTTCTGCTTCCTCTCTTTCTTTATTGCCTGCTGTCAGGTGAACAGTTTTGCCTCTTGTGCCTTCCACTATGATATATCTCATCACAGCCCAGAAGCAGTGTAGCCATCAAGCTATGGACTGAAAACTCTGAAGGTATGACATCGGCTTCTGTTGATCTAAGCAGCTCTGCCTGCAAGATCTCAGTCAAGGTCCAAGGAAGGGTTTGTTTGTTCATTTGTTTCAGTTCAGAAAAACCTGAAAGTAAATGCCAATAAGCCCATACTAAATATTAACAGAGCAGCCCTTTCCCAGAGCTTCCTCAGAACAGGACAGTTTCCGCACAATTGTCTGGCATGTCCCAGAGATTATATCTGAGAAAGCCCAAAAGCAAAGCATAAGGCCATGTCCAGATTCAGGGCACGCCATGGACAGCACTTAGCACATCCTCTCACCAGATTGGGTTCTGAAGTTATGTTCCAACATCCAACAAGATTATGTTGTTGTAAAATGAATGTAAATGTCACAGGAGGCATGAAATCATGTCTAAGAACAGTTTAGGGAACAAAATGGACCTGAGGTAAAAGGCTCTCTGCCCCTTTTATCCTGGAGCCCCTCTCACAGGTCCCTAAGGCATTGCTCATCCGCCATCAGTCTTTTGAATGTGTTTCAACACTGCGAGACAAAATACATTTTTCTCTTTAAGTTGATTTCTCTCAGGTACTTAGTGGGTGATGAAAAATGACCACAACAAAGAGATTCATTCCCATGGTTCATTGTAGTTGGAAGTAGACACAGTCAAATATTGCAAAGAATTTCTGAAGCATTTTCAGTTTTATCATTACTAGGGACACCCAGCCTTTCTTCTGCATCCTCTTAAATAATCTTTGTGTAAACATGGAGGCTGGATTTTCTGCAAAAGTCGTTCAGGACAGAAAGTCCTTTAATCTTTACAGAATGAAGATTATTAGCCAGAGTTAATCATTACCGCTGTCGTTAAACATTGAGGGGTTTTACTATGGGGCAATCCTTGATTTATAGCCACCAATTAAAAAAAAAAAACTATAAACGAGCTTCATTGAAATTTTCTTAGTAACCAAAGGTCTTGAGCTAATGTTCATAGTCATATTAGCTGCATTCTCCTTGCTATGATACAACCTGATAAAGCAAGTTAAGCAAGGAGGTGTTTATTTTGGCTCATAGTTTGAGAAGAAAGTCCATCAAGGTCGGGAAGGCATGTGAACAGCAGTGTGAAGTACTGAGTCACGTCATTACAGAAAGATGAATGTTAGTACTCAGCTCACTTTTTCCTTTGTATTTCGTTTTCAATAGCAGCTCATAGAATGATACCATCCATACACAGAGCTCTTATCTTAATTAACCCAATACAGAAACACAAGCAGAGGCCACCTACAGGTGCATTTCCATGATGACTCCAAATCCAGTTAATTTGGGAATGGTTATTTGCTGTGTTGTGTGTCTTCCAGAATCACATAATCAGTTGAGAAGGGAGAAGGTCTAGGCATTTGGTCAAGTTGGCAAATACATGAGCTATCTTCTGCTCAAGACTCAAAGAACAAAACTCAGCAGGCCGGAGGCCCATGCTAACACATGTGCATCTTCATGGTGCTTGCTTTGTCCATCCCCCGATTGGTTTTCTGACCTGTCCACATGCACTCCTCATAAAATTCTTAAAACAACCCCTTGCCCCTATAGTCCTTAGGAGACATTTAATATTTGGAGATAATTTTCTAGCGATTCGACTAAAGATTGTTTCTAAAACTCAGTTATTAGTACCATGTGCTAGCCAACTGAGCCCACTGACCAGCTCTAAGCTCAGTTATATTAATTCCTGTTCTGGCGAAATTGTCAATGTCTTAGCTGATTGAATTGAATTATAGTACAATAGAAATGTGATTGAATTGAATTATGTAGTACAATAGAAATGTGTATAGATGTACTGTGTGCAACAATGCCCACTGTGGAGACAGCTCTAGGTCTTTTAGAAAATTTCTAAGGACTAAAGGGGAGGGTTTTTTAAAATGATAATTTAAATTTCACAACTAAGTTCACACCAAAATAGAACTGGACCACGATGCAGAAATATTTCATCCAAGGGAAATTCATATGCTATG
Source organism: Micromys minutus (assembly GCF_963924665.1). Taxonomy (NCBI): domain Eukaryota; kingdom Metazoa; phylum Chordata; class Mammalia; order Rodentia; family Muridae; genus Micromys; species Micromys minutus. The sequence goes on along the minus strand of NC_137958.1, from coordinate 46,650,033 downwards.
GCCTAAAATTTTTGCTACTAAATTCATGTGTGCTGAAAACCCCTCTCAATTTGCTTAATGACATTCAGAGATCACTCTACCCACAAGCACAGGTTTTCATAACTTTTACTGTTTTCTCCAAAAGTCCAAAGAACATTGCAGAAAAAAAGGAGGCATTAAAAATACATGGAAATGTATTTTGAGATTACAAATGCTTCACTGTCATATTCTACTAGCTGTTTTCATAAAAGTGGTTTAGGTAACTATACTGTCTCTGCAGATACAATTAACTTTATTACCTATGCCATTAAATCATTGACTTTAGTAATCATTAAATGAACCAATGACTGTTTTTTTTTAAGTTCATTATGGGAGTATTAGTCTTTGTTTCATAAAGGGCACACACCAAAGCATAAGTAGGATCTGTCTGTGTGACCAGCTTGAATGCAGACATCCTCCTTCACATTCTGAGATCTCCATGATAGTGAAATGTATTCTGTGACCAGCCTGACAGAATTCCAGCACACCCTGATGTCACTGGGAAGCATATACATAAGGTTGTATATGCTTATGATCAACCTGAATGCAGGATTCCAATACATTTATATGCCATTAACACATAGTTATTTTTAATTTTTTTGTAGGTTAGGAGGCTATTCTCATGAGTGATTGGAGCTACACAGTTCATGAAGCAAACTCGGGAGATCTCTTACGGCAGCAAGTACAGTTTTAAGCATTCACCTCTCAGAGTCTCACGGTTTAGTGGATTTAAAAATAATTTGAGTTGAATTGTAAAATGTACATTTGACTAACAAATGCAATCTGATTTAGTTAGTTGTGGTGAATGGAAAGAAAAAAGTATAAGAATTTTATTCTGAAAAAAATTATTTGAAATTCTGTATAAATTGAACTTCCAGGATATTTGTTAGGCTATACAACATACACCATGTAAAGGATCTATAGAATCTTTCCCAGAAAAGTATCATCCCAAACATTCATAAGTTCACTGCAATTTTTATGGGTTTTACTCTGAAAAAGCTTGAATCTAATCATACCTCTTGCTAAAATATGAAGAGGTGTTTTCCTTCTGGGTAAATAAATAAAGCTGATTGAAGAAGGGAAAAAGGTTAATTTTGAAAATTGAAATATGTACTGTTACTTAACATAGGGAACTTTTATGTAGTTGAATTCTTGGCAGAAACATAATGACCCACATATTCTGAGAGCCAGCTCTATTAGAAAAATCTGATACTGGATCAAAAATCTTTGAAGCAAGGTCACTGACTTAACGAAGGGACCCGGAGTCAAGTTTCTTCCTAGTTTGGTTTGTGTTTAAACATTTGGTGAGGCTCCCTTGGTGTTGTTGGAGGATCAGAAGATCGCCTGGTTCTTTGTCCAGCCAGTGCCTTGGCCACTAATACCTCAAATACCCATCTACTGGTGAGCAGACACAAAGCCTGCTGTCCCCTCACTGTGTCTGGCTCAGTCTTCCTCACTCATGTTAATGATTCCTCCAGCTCACTCCTGCAACATGAATTTTCATCGCTTGTTGGAATTGTAGGCTAAACCTCTATTGGCTTCTCTCGATAGATAGTTCTTTTCTAGAAAAGGAACATCACTCACTTCATTACTGGTGCTTTGACTGTGTGTCATGAGAATACAACAGATAAATACACCAGGAAGAGGGATAGGGACCAACTGGAGAAGAGGTCCAGAAACCAGTTGTAAACCTAGTAAACTTAACCCAGCTTTTTATATCTGAAACCTTTATGAGTATCTGTATGTATACACACTTGTATGTATTCGTATACATTTAAAGATAAACTGTGTGATTTGCTGGGCTTTCCCTGTTACTTGAGTCCCCTGACAAATACATGAACAAGACACATTATTTTCCTGTTCAATAAATAAGGAGCTTATGTATTGAGGCTTAGATACTGTCTTAATTAGGGTTTCACTGCTGTGAACAGACACCATGACCAAGGCAACTCTTATAAGAACAACATTTAATTGGGGCTGGCTTAAAGGTTAAGAGGTTTAGTCCATTATCATCAAGGCAGAAACATGGAAGCATACAGGCAGGATGGAGCTGAGAGTTCTACATCTTCATCTGAAGGCTGCTAGCAGAATACTGGCTTCTAAGCAGCTAGGATGAGGGTCTTAAAGCCCCCCCCCATACACAGTGACACAGCTACTCCAACAAAGCCTCACCTTCTAATAGTGCCATTTGCTGGACCGAGCATATACAAACCATCACAGATGCCAAGTTGAATGGCTAGCAAGTAATGAAGCCACAATGGCCTCAGCCTCCTCTCCAGGACGTCTTCCTGAAGGCCAGAGTGAATTTACATTATCTGATAGCATGGCATCTGGTGGCTGCAAAGGGCAAGACTTCCAGTCTGCTCTGTGGCTCTGAGCAAAGGGAAAGATACACTGAAACTTACTGCTCACTTGAGTAATTTTAGCACCTCAGAATCTAAGTATTCATTCTTGTTCATGCTCTAAGGTCCTTGAAGGAGGGCAACAATGGGGAAAAGATGTTTCACATTAGTAGAGGTAATCTATTACAAGTCTGCTTTTTTATGGGACAATGCCACATTGATTCATATTCTTTCCTACAGTGAAGAGAGAAGAGGAAAACATTTGTTTAAAATGGAAAGAATCTTAAAGCCTTTGGGAAATGAATGGTTTTTGTTTTGTTTTTTAAAAGGTTAAAAATCTTTTCCTTTGACATTTTCTGGTATGGTGGTATTTTCAGTGGTGTTTGGTTGTGGGTGAAACATTTTTCATTTTGCCTTGTTTTTATTTGACTTAATATTATGCCCTTTGTTTTAGAATATTTTCCCCATTTTCTAGGACAATGTATTTCTAAAAAAATATTGAAATGTCTTCATTGGCTCAAGGTTAAATATATAGTTGTCAAAATGATTTGTGTAGTTCTTCTTTGTTTAAAAATCATATTATAGATAAGATGTAATCCAAGATAGAAATTTATTCCTGTATTTTAAGGGGATGTAAGTATTTAACATCTGATAAATAAAATAGTCTCAAGATCAATGAAGTTCATGCATTTTTTTTTTTTTAGCAATTGCATTGGTCTGTGTTTCATATAAATAAAAGATAATTCAGGACCATGCTGTCCTGTGATGAAAAGAAATATCAATATAAAATCTTGCAAAGGAGCCCAGGTGCAAGCTTCCTGGCTCATTCTCCAAGGCTTGCTTTCCACATTCCGGGTAGCAGTTACAAGGATCCAATTGTGTGGTTAACTGTCTGACTGAGCAAATCTCTTGGTCTAAGGTCAAAGAATTTCAAGCATCCAGAGGCCCTTCCACTGGTTTTGTTCTGTCTAGACTAAAATATACCTACTTTTTATATTTTTGTTCATTGTCTTAAAAAATGGCATTCTGGAATCAAGCCAGTAAGCAACATATCTCCATGGCCTCTGCATCAGCTCCTGCTTTCTGACCTGTTTGAGTTTCGTTCTTGAGTTCCTTTGGTGATAAACAGCAATGTGGAAGTTTAAGCTGAATAAACCCCTTCCTCCCCCCACCAAATGGTATTCAGCATTTACAAAAGAGAACCCATCTTGTGTGATTATCCTTTCTACTGTGAATTATAGAATATAATTATTCTATAATTATATCATTTCTTCCTTTATTTTTTTCTCCCTTTCCATCCTCCCACATACCCTTTCTGGCTTTCTTTCAAATTCATAGCCTGTTTTCCAGTAACAGTTATAACATGGATATATGTATAAACCATCTTTTTTAACATCCCCAAGGCTTTTAGAACACAGTGCTACAAACAGGGTGCATTCAAGACATGAATGTATCTTAGAAAGCCAGATGTCTAACATCAACATCAGCTGATTCAGTTTCTTGTCCATATCTCTCCACTTGGCCCTGGAATTTGCCAGTTTTATTAAAACTTCTTTCTTATTAAAGCAGTGATGATTAAATTACAGTCTGACCTCACTCAGTGTGACTTCATAGTACATAGCTATTGTACACACACACACACACACACACACACACACACACACACACACACACACACACATATATATATATATATATATATATATATATATATATACACACATATGTACATAGTACATATGTACACAGTATATAGTGCAGCACATAGAAATTCTCAGAATTTCCTAGCATGGGTAGGGAGGCCCCTAATAATCAGGAAGCTCATGAAAGTTTTAGTATTCCTTAGGTTCTTCCCCAAGTTAGTATAAAGAGAATGCATTGTTGGGGAAAGGAGATTTTCCCATGGAACTTCATGCAAGTGGGTCTGAGAGTTCTAGATGTGCACTATTTTGTGCCTTATCACCCATGTTGGGTTGGGATTTTTGGTGATGGAGCTTTCCTGGAGTCTGACATGCTCCTATAGATGATCCCAGTAAACTCACTGGTCCACCAAACAAGACTTGAGTGAAATGCTTTTTTTTTTTTCTTTTTCTTTTTGTCAGTGTTAATGGCCTTTGTTGAGTGAATAGATAATGTTTATGAATGTCTCCCCAAGAAGAGTCATACAGTATCTCATTTTAATTTTATTGTACCTTAAACACCTCATTCACAAATAAGTTGACATTCATAGCTACTGGTGTGTGCTTTCAAGTTTTATGTCAGTTTCATGTAAGCTAGAATCATTTGGGAAGAGGGAACTCAATTGAGACAATGTTACCAGCAGATTGACCTCGGGCAAGCCTGGGGTATATTTTTTGACTCATGGCTGATGTGGAGGGTACAGCTCAAACACTGTGGGCTGTCCCAACAGTGGGTGGGAGGGAGCCTAAGTTCTATATGAAAGCAGGCTGAACAAGCCCAAGCCCTGCAGGCAAGCAATGCCCTTCCACGGCCTTCATTAGCTCCAACCTCCAGGTTCCTGCCCCCCATGGTTTTATATCCTCACTTTCTTCAGTGATGGATTGTACCAGGAAGCAAAATAAACCCTTTCTTCCCCCAGTTGCTTTTGATCGTGGTGTTTCTTCCTAGTACTAGAAACCTAAGACATGGGGGTAGTCAACAAGTCTTGAGTGACATAATTCATGTTACACTCATACCTAATATGACTAGAAGAAAAGTCTTAAGCCAGGCCAGAGTTAATGGTTGAATGGGAAATCAATTAATTACTACTATAGCATCAATTTCATTATCTAGGATCTTAACGGACCACTAGAACCTTTCATTTTCATTTTTGACTTGAAATGGTGTAGCTTCAGATTGGCACACAAAAATTTTCTGCATCATTTTGTGATTTCATATTATTGATGTTTATTGAATATAGTAGCGCTTAAAAGCTGGGGTTTAAGAGGTATGGATTGACGTTAAGAGAATAAGTCAGGATGTCCTTATGGCAAGAGGAATGATTCTGAACTCAGGACAGTCCATAAGGGAAGCACAGAAACTAGAAAAGAGGCTGCTGTTCAGCACTGAGAGTATAGGGTGACTTCACTCTTGGGCAGGGTCAGCCACAATATACCATTGTTGGACCTGAAGTAGCTGGGGGACCATTGAGGCCTACATATTAAGACTATTTTTTGAAAACACAAAAATTAGGAGACATGGGACTCCAACGTCATATAGCTAAATGTTATAACAATAAAGTAAAAAATTAGACTATAGTGGTCAGACAATCCACTGAGAAATGAAAACAGTGAAGCTGGAAAAATTTATACAGTATTTAATATATTACTAGCTGGTTTTGTGTCAACTTGACACAAGCTGGAGTTAATCACAAAGAAAGGAGCCTCAGTTGGGGAAATGCCTCCATGAAATCCAGCTGTAAGGCATTTTCTCAACTAGTGATCAAAGGGGGAGGGTCCAGTCCATTGTGGGTGGTGCCATCTCTGGGGTGGTAGACCTGGGTTCTATAAGAAAGCAGGCTGAGCAAGTCAGGGGAAGCAAGCCAGTGAGCGACATCCCTCTATGGCCTCTGCAACAGCTTCTGACTCCTGACCTGCTTGGGTTCCAGTCCTGACTTCCTTTGGTGATGAACAGTGATATAGAAATGTAAGCTGAATAAACCTTTTCCTCCCCAACTTGCTTCTTGGTCATGATGTTTGTGCAGGAAGAGAAACCCTAAGACATACACACACACACACACACACACACACACACACACACACACACACACACACATATATGTACATACATAGATACATACATATAAAGCTGTTCTTCTAGTATAAAGTTCATAACTTTCAAATGGCAAGGACCCCTACAGAAAGTACAAGAATGTGTAATTTGCAAGAGTATATGATGTGATTCTCTGTAGATTGTCCTGAAGCTGTTCATATTTTAATATTAATTCCACTTCCCCAAGAAGGGCTACCTAGTCACATACTCATGAGGTGACTTCATCTGAACCTTCCCATTTTAATTAGTAAAATATAGAAAAGCCAGTGACTCGTCGGGGTAAGGAAGGTGGAGAGAGAGGTCAGAGAAGCAGGGAGGAGGAGAGGTGCAAACATGAAAGTCCAGAAAGACAAGCTAGATCCAAGTGGGCTTAATTGGCATTAAACAGCCACGAACATTAAGGATTTTATAGGTCTAATATCGCATAGATAGAAGGGCAGTTTGTATCTTTGTCTATTTGATGTAGTCTTGTTGTGTAGAGTTTGTGGATTGAGAATTGAATACATAAACCTGTATGAAAAGTTATCAGGCTATGTAGTTGTGTTTGTGTGGGATTTTTGGGTAAAGAAATACCCAGGATGGAGGCAATAGGGAAGGGAGTTGTGTGAATGGAGTGAGACCCAGCTGGTGGCTTGGACCGGGCAGCAGAGGTGCACAGGTCTCTGTACTAGAATTGGACCCATAGAGTGAGGTGTGGGGCCGATAAAGAAATAAACCATTTTTTAATTTTTAAATATTTACTGCAACAATTCCCTCTTCTACTCTTTTAGCTTTAATATCTTCCTGAATTTTTGGAGCTAAGTGGATGCTATGAAGCTTATTTCTCGAAAGGCTTCACATGGACTTTATTTTTCTCCCTGGGATTTCAGTTCTTTTTGGGCTTTCCCTGTTAGCCCTTATTTCTATGGGTTTCTTAAACTTCATACCCTAAACCCTTGTCATTTACGGTCTACACTGAAAGTGAATAATCTCCCTTCTGAGTATTCTCTTCCTCTATGTTCCATAAGCTTCCTCTGAAGCCCTCATCAACATGTGTACCTAAGTTACTTTTAATCTGTGTTCCAAAGGTGTCCTGTCTGTTTTGTGTCCTTTCAAATTCCAAGTGGCTATCATGGTGCCCAGGAAATATTTCGGAGTACAAAATTTCACAGATAAATACCTTTTTGTGCATATGCAAATCAAAACATATATATTTATTTATTTTTGTTGTGACACTTAATATTTTTAACAGTCCAAACCTTATTCCCCTCCTCATCTGCTCTCTGACAGGTCGTCATCCCATCTCTACTCCCCCATCTCCAATGGACTGCCCACACACTCAGGGCCCCCCTCTCCCCACCCCACCAGGCCTCTCCATTCCCTAGGGTCTCAAGTCTCTCAAGCGGTAGTTGTAACTTCTCTCATTGAGACCATCCCTGGATGTCCTCTACTGTGTAGGTGTCAGGGCCTTGGACTAGCTAGTGTATACTTCCTGGATGTTGGCTCAGGGTATGAGATTTCTCAGGGGTCCAGGAATGATGGTACTTGGAGGAGTTGCAGACAGATGGAAGCTGGCTGGGATTTACCACTTTTTGTTTGATGTTCAGCATCAGGTACTTCCCTTGGGAAGATTTGTATGCAGCACAAAATTGTAGATCATATCATTTCTTCAGTGTGCAAGGATTTCCTGCCAGATGGTTTCTCTGGGGACTCACAGATGTAGTGGTTCACAAGTGGAACACAGGCAGGTTTCTGCATTCATGTTTAAACTCTGGAGCTTGCCTGATTGCACCTCACAGCATCCAGCAGCAGGGATCAGAGCATAGCATGACAAACCACTCAAGCAGGCTCAGAAATAAGTCAGATAAAATGTATAGATTTATAAAATCATATTCTCCAGATACATTTCCTGATAATCAAAATTTTAATTACATTGACAATTGTTAGTGTTAATGAAATCAGTAACCATGCTGATAGAGTTTAATTTCTTTTTCAAAAGAAGCAAAGTTTCCTAAAGTGTTCTTAAAAGAAGAATAAGAAGAAGAAGAAGAAGAAGAAGAAGAAGAAGAAGAAGAAGAAGAAGAAGAAGAAGAAGAAGAAGAAGAAGAAGAAGAAGAAGAAGAAGGAAAGAAAGAAAAAAGAAAAGAAATCCAGGTACTAGCAATCAGAAATGAAAACTCTAAACTGAAAGTAAGTTTACGGAAATTTTCTTTCATAATTTAGAAAAGTAAACAAGCTATTTCCTTAAACTATATTCTAGTTCCTTGGCACTTAAGATCCCAGTGTATTGTGTAGGTCCTTTACAGCAGATGGTCTCAAGCTAATTGCATGTTGACCTTCAGAATAGTCCATTCACAAAACGTGAGGACAGAGACCCCATGCTGTCACAATGACTAGTTGATGGCTGTGCCCTTCTACATTTATGGTGTTTGAAAGAGAGAGGAATAGAGAGGTATACCTAGTAACATCCAATGCTTTTAAATACGGACTTTTAAGATTTTTCAGATCATCTCTCTTCAGGCAGTCAGACGAGCCAGGTAACTCTTTGTTCTGACCAGAGCTCTGTCATTAGCATTTCTGGTGTATCATCCACGAATGATTTGAATATTTATCCAAGGCAATTCTTGGATGAACATTCCTAAGCTTTGAGTGTAATCACTGATACAGCAGCAGTTCACTTTTAGCACAGACAGTTTGCTTCCCACTGATGATTTTCATTTCATATAAAATATATTGTAAATGCATCAGAAAGAAGTCTGTTCAAGCCTGATTATCCCAGAAGCATTTCGAAGGAAGGCTGTTTTCCAGTTCTCTGAATTAAGGAATGTTCTGATTTTTCAGTGAAATGAAGCCTAGACTAATTATATAATTTACTTAGATTATAGGTCTACCTGTGGATTTCTGAGTTTGAGAAAGTATTTCTGAAGCAAAAAGTATTACAATGATTTAATTTCACCTGATTTGATTATCTACAGACAGCATAAAGAATTATGTTCAAAGATTAAAAATAATATTATTTTACAGATAAAGAACTTGCAACATAAGCATTTAAAATATTAAATATACAGACAAATAAAATTTCAAAATGAAAAACAAATGCTCTAGTCAAACTGTAAGTTACAACCCTTTAGTGAAATACCACCTCTATTTGAATGATCTTTCTTACCTTTATTTTTTGACCAGAACATTGACAATTGCCTACAATGTATAATATGATGTCATGGTTTTGTTGTTGTTGCTAAAAGTTGTACTTCATCCTCATCAGATGGAAAGCTGAGCCACAACATTTTGGGAAAATTTACATCCAAATCACCACACACACTTTTTGTATGTTTGGTCAGATTATTAAAATCTCCTATCTTGCAAAGTACCAAGCACAAAATATGCTGTTAACAAGGAGAGTCACCATAGGACACAATAGATCTCTTGAAATAGTCCCTCTTGGTAGAAACTTTGTGTACTTTGACTAGTATCTCTTTAGTTCTTATACTTTAGTTCTTCTAGTGACTACTGTTTTACTGTTTCTATTACTTGCATTATTTCTTTAGAATTAATGCCTAGTGTTACACATTTTCAAGTATATTAAACCCATTTGAAATTATATGTGGATACTTAATCACTGTATATAAATCAGACTTAATTTTTCCTTAGCAATCTATTACACTCACCAATGTGATGGTTGCTTTTTGTCCATTTGACACAAATCTAGACATATCTGGGATAAATCTCAGTTGAGGAATTATCGTCATCAGATTGGCCTGTAGACAAATCTAGGGGTGGTGGTGTCATTACCTTGATTAATGATTGTTATGGGAGCGCCAAGCTCACTGGGACTGGTTCTGTCTTTGGTTTGGTGTTCCTGAAATATATAAGAACGCAAACTGAATAAGCCCAGGGGAATAACCTAGTAAGCAGTGTTCCTCTATGGCTTCTGCTTCCGTTCCCATTTCCAGGTTCCTGCTCTGACTTCCCTTCATCATAGGCTGTGATCAGAACATATTAGTCAAATAAACCCTTAGGGTAGCTTTTGGCTAGTATTTTATTATAGCAATAGAAAGCTAAGACAAATAATAAAGCCAAATAAACTGTAAAAATTAAAAAGAGAAATCACTCAAGAAACGTTTTGTTGTTGTTGTTGTTTTTACCTATGGGGAAACCCTAAATCAGCCATTAAGACCATGTGAGCAGATGTGGACAAGTGCCAAGATGGCAGCCCCTTTTAGACTCACTTTTAGAACGCTTATTCTCAGAGCAGAACCTACAGGTTCTGTTGTTACTGCCCCCTGTGGTCTCTGCAGGAACTGCATCAGGAGCGGCTAGAGTCAGCCAGCGCGGAGCAGAAGCACAATATCCTAAGTGGTTATTTCCCGGGCCTGGTACCCACACATCTCTTTCCATGGGCCTGGTAAAAACATGACTCCATAATTATTAACTTATCAAACAGGCTTATATTCTCAACCAACAAGCCCTCTACACAACAAGCTTACAACCAGTTGACAAAGATATAAACTGCCCACCTAGGTAAGATGGACTGACCCATAGATACCCTTAGAACTAATCATAACAACCTTATCCACCTAGAGATGCACCGAGAGAAACAACCACATCTGCTTCCATGTTCCCTCCACTTCTCTCCCTTTCTCCACCTCCTCTCTCCTCACCAGAAGTCTGTCTCTCCCCACTCTCTACTGTCCAATGTACCACCCGGACACTAACCTACACAGAACAGTCACTCAAATGAATGTGAGAGAGATAGCTACTGTTTGCATGCAGTTGTGGCAAGGAACTATAAATAGTAAAGATTCATTTTTTATTAAAAAAATACTTCCAGTTTTCAAGTAGTGAGATCAAATGAAATGGCTGCTCTCATGTCTTTCTTCCGTGCTTCAATTGTGTGTGTGTGTGTGTGTGTGTGTGTGTGTGTGTGTGTGTGTGTAGAGAGAGAGAGAGAGAGAGAGAGAGAGAGAGGGAGGGAGGGAGGGAGGCAGGGAGGGAGGGAAAGAGGGAGGGAGAGAGGGAGTTCAAATAATCTGTGGCTGTTCAGAAAACTCAAATTATACAAAGTTCAAACTTTACCTTCTGCCTGTCTTGTCTCCAGGTCTTCAGTACTCCCTATAAACAAACAAAAAACATAACAATATGAAAGAAGAAACCATTCCTTAAGCTCATGAATCATAATGATATGCTTCCTGTTACATCAACTGTGAAATTATATTGAATTGTGCACTTAGATTAAGTTACAAGGACTTTTGTTTCCACTCATAATAGATTGAATTATTGCCCTAGTTCTCTGTTCCCCTGAATTAGCACCACATATTCACATCTCATGAAAGGACAATGGCATTCTTAAGCCCCGACTTTGGGGTTGGTCGAGTCACCTGTTTGCTAGTGGGATGTCATCAGTGGATGTTACCTGAGTGAGAACACATGGCATGCTTGCACACTCCAGTGGTCTCTCTTGAAGATTGGCCTCCTGCACTCTTGGCACCCATAGGAAGAATAAATGCCCTGTAGATGCTCTATTGGAGAACCCACTAGGAGACCAGGAAGCAGACTGATATATTTGTACATATTAGATCGCCAAAATGTCAGCCAAACTGCACACTAAGAAGGAAGAAACTACTGTGTATCATTGGTTTTCTATTCAGGCTTTGTGTTGTTGCCAGAACAGTCAGTTATATCTTCCTCTTTTCAGAATCAGTCTATCTGTAATATGGGTTTCCACTCTTTTTTCTTTTTAAATTATCTTTAATTTTTTTTTTTAACCATCCAGTTGTTATCCTACTCCAGCCTGCCTTCCAACAGTACCTCATCCAATTTCTCCTCTCCCGGTCCCAGCTCCAAGAGGATATCCCAACTCCTGACTTGACCCCATCTCACCCCACCCCACCCTGCCAGGCCTCCCCACTTCCTGGGGCCTTAATTTCTCTAGGGTTAGGTACATCTTCTCTCATTGAGGCCAGACCAGCTCCTCTCCTGTATATGTGCTGGGGGCCTCATATCGGCTAGTGCATGCTGCCTGGTTGGTTGTTCAGTGTCTGAGTGTCGGGATCCAGGTTACTTGAGACTGCAGGTCACCCTTCTCCTCAGCTTCCTCCAGCTACACCCTAATTTGACCACAGGGATCCTGGACTGCAGTCCATTGGTTGTGTGTAAGTATTCACTTCTCTATTTGTCAGCTGCTTGTTGGTCCTCTCAGACAGCAGCCATGCTAGGCTCCTGTCTATATCAGTAATAGTGTCAGACATTGGAGCCTTTCCTTGAACTGGATCCCAATGTGGGCCAGTCACTGGACCTTCTTTCTCTCAGTCTCTTCTCCATTTTCGTTTCTGCAGTGTTTTTAGACAGGAGCAATTTTGGGTCAGTTTTTGATTGTGGGATGGCAGCCCCACACCTCCACTCGATGCTCTGTGGACTCTACATGTTTCCTCTCCTCACTGTTGGGCATTTCTTTATGGTGGCTTTGTGTCCTGAGAGTCTCTCACCTCCCAGGGCTCTGGTTCTAAATTCTAAAGAGTTTCCCCACCTCCCACCTTCTAGGTTTCCTGTTTCCATTCATTCTGCTGGTCCTCAGGGCTTCACCCTGTCTCCCTCCTCAACACCTGACCATGCTCCCCCTTTCCCCTCCCCCTTTCCTCTCCCACTCAAGTCCCTATCTCCCTCTGTCCCCTGTGATTGCTTTCTTCTCTCTCCCAAGTGGGACTGAAGCATCCTTACTTGGTGACAGGTTTAGGCCTTGTGAGGTACATTTTGAGTTTGTTTTTAATCTTGGAACATGGCTACTTTTTTTTCTTTTTTAATTGGATATTTTATTTATTTTTTTTAAAACGACTTTATTTTACAAAACAAAGATAAATGTACAGATTTTAACCATTTTTTGCTTAAAATTATACATTTTTGTCAGTACTGTTTTTTCAGATATTAAAATAATTTTTACATAAAAATATGTGAATATATTTTTTAGTCAGTACTTGATTTTTTCAAGGGCTAGACAGTATGCATTGAAAATGTAATAGTTACATTGAGCATAAAGTACATGCAAAACAAAATGCAACATGGAAATAGTCAAAGTCTTTTTGTTTTGTATATATATATATTGTTTTCTTTATTTCTTGGACTTCATACAGTCTGTGAGTTGTTTCTGGGGGAGTGCAAGCCTCTGGGGAAAGCATCCCAATATCAGTGACTGCATATTATGTCTGTTCTTTTGTGACTGGGTTATCTCACTCAGGATGATATTCTCTAGATGCAGCCATTTTCTTAAGAATTTGGTTAAGTCACTGTTTCTGATAGCTGAGTAGTACTCCATTGTGTAAATGTACCACAATTTTTGTATCCATTCATCTTCTGAAGGACATCTGGGTTCTTTCCAGCTTCTGGCTATTATAAATAGAGCTGCTATGAACATTGTGGTGCATATATCTTTGTTGTGTATTAAAGTGTCTCTGGGGTATATGCCCAGAAGTGGAATAGCTGGGTCTTCAGGTAGTACTATATCCAATTTTCTGAGGTATCGCCAGACTGATTTCCAGAGTGGTTGTATTAGTTTGCAACCCCACCAACAGTGGAGAAGTGTTCCTCTTTCTCCGCAGCCTCGCCAGCATCTGCTGTCATCTGATTTTTGGATCTTGGCCAATCTGACTGGTGTGAGGTGGAATCTCAGGGTTGTTTTGATTTGCATTTTCCTGATGGCTAAGGATGTTGAGCACTTCCTCAGATGTTTCTCTGCCATTCGGTGTTCCTCAACTGAGAAAGTTTTGTTTAGCTCTGTACCCCATTTTTTAATAGGGTTATTTGATTCTCTGGTGTCTAGCTTTTTGAGTTCCTTGTATACCTTGGATATTAGGCCTCTATCTGATGTGGTGTTGGTAAAAATCTTTTCCCATTCTGTTGTTTGCCGTTTTGTTTTCTTGACAATGTCCTTAGTCTTACAGAAACTTTGCAATCTCATTAAGTCCCATTTGTTAATCTTTGACCTTAGAGCTTGAGCCATTGGTGTTTTGTTCAGGAAATTATCTCCTGTGCCTATGTGTTCTAAGGTTTTCCCTACTTTCTCATCTAATAATTTCAGTGTATCTGGTTTAATGTGGAGATCTTTGATCCACTTACACTTGAGCTTTGTACAAGGAGATAAGAAAGGGTCTATTTTCATTCTTTTGCATGCTGAGTGCCAGTTGGACCAGCACCATTTGTTGAATAGGCTGTCCTTTTTCCATTGAGTGTTTAAGGCTCCTTTGTCAAAAATCAGGTGACCATATACATGAGGGCTCATTTCTGGATCTTCTATTCTATTCCATTGATCCACATGCCTATTTCTGTACCAGTACCATGCATTTTTAGACAAAATTGCCTTGTAATATAGCTTGAGGTCAGGAATAGTGATTCCCGCAGATGTTTTTTTGTTGTTGAGGGTGGATTTTGCTATTCTAGGTCTTTTGTTATTCCATATGAAATTGCACATTGATCTTTCCAATTCCTTAAAGAACTGGGTTGGAATTTTGATGGGGATTGCATTGAATCTGTAGATTGCTTTTGGTAGGATGGCCATTTTTAAGATGTTGATCTTTCCAATCCATGAGCATGGGAGATCTTTCCATTTTCTGAGATCCTCCTCAATTTCTTTCTTTGGAGGTTTGAAGTTCTTGTCATACAGGTCCTTCACTTGCTTAGAGTCACACCAAGGTATTTCATAGTTTTTGTGACGATTGTGAAGGGTACCTTTTCCCTAATTTCTTTCTCCACATGTTTGTCCTTTGAGTATAGGAAGGCTACTGATTTGCTCGAGTTAATTTATATCCAGCCACTTTGCTGAACTTGTTTATAAGCTGTAGGAGTTCTCTGGTGAAATTTTTGGGGTCACTCAAGTACACTATCATGTCATCGGCAAAGAGTGATGTTTTTATCTCTTCCTTTCCAATTTGTATCCCTTGATCTCCTTTTGCTGTCTAATTGCTCCAGCCAGGACTTCCAGTACTATGTTGAATAGGTAGGGGGAGAGTGGGCAACCTTGTCGAGTCCCTGATTTTAGTGGGATTGCTTCAAGTTTCTCGCCATTAAGTTTTATGTTGGCTGTTGGTTTGCTGTATATTGCTTTTATTATGTTTAGGTATGGACCTTGGATTCTTGTTCTTTCCAGGACTTTTAACATGAAGGGGTGTTGGATTTTGTCGAATGCTTTCTCAGCATCTAGTGAGATGACCATGTGATTTTGATCTTTGAGTTTGTTTATATGGTGGATTACATTGATGGGTTTCCTTATATTAAGCCATCCCTGCATCCCAGGGATGAAGCCTACTTGGTCATGATGAATGATCGTTTTAATGTGTTCTTGGATTCAGTTTGCCAGGATTTTGTTGAGTATCTTTGCATCAATGTTCATAAGTGAGATTGGTCTGAAGTTCTCTTTCCTTGTAGGGTCTTTGTGTGGTTTAGGTACGAGGGTTATTGTAGCCTCAAAAAATGAGTTAGGTAGTATTCCATCTGATTCTATCTTTTGGAATAGTTTGGAGAGTATTGGTATTATATCCCCAATAAATGTCTGATAAAATTCTGCACTGAACCTGTCTGGACCTGGGCTTTTTTTGGTTGGGAGACTTTTGATGACTTCTTCTATTTCTTTAGGTGTTATAGGGTTATTTAGATGGTTTACCTGGTCGTGGTTTAACTTTGGGATCTTGTATCTGTCTAGGAATTCGTCCATTTCCTCCAGATTTTCCAATTTTGTGGAGTATAAGTTTTTGTAGTAGGATCTGATGATTTCTTGAATTTCCTCAGTTTCAGTTGTTATGTCCCCACTTTCCTCTCTGATGTTGTTAATTTGTATACTCTCTCTTTGCCCTCTAGTTAGTCTTGCTAGGGGTTTATCAATCTTGTTGATTTTCTCAAAGAACCAACTCTTGGTTTTGTTGATTTTTTCAGTGGTTCTTTTTGATTCTATTTGGTCTATTTCTGCCCTAATTTTGATTATTTCTTGCTGTCTACTCTTTTTGGGTATATCTGCTTCCTTCTGTTCTAGGGCTTTTAGCTGTGCTGTCAGGTTGCTGATGTAAGCTCTCTCCAGTTTCTTTTTGGAAGCACTTAGGGCTATGAGTTTTCCTCTTAATACTGCTTTCATTGCATCCCATAGGTTTGGGTATGTTGTGTTTTTGTTTTCGTTGAATTCTAGAAAATCCTTAATTCCTTTTATTATTTCTTCTTTGACCCTGCTACCGTTTAACAGAGCGTTGTTTAGTTTCCATGTGTATGTGGGCTTTTTGTTTTCTTTGTTGTTGTTAAAGACCAGCCGTAGACCATGGTGATCTGAGAGGATGCATGGGAATATTTCAATCTTCTTATATCAATTGAGGCTCGCTCTGTGTCCAATTATGTGGTCAATTTTCGAGAAGGTGCGAGGAACATGGCTACTTTTGCAACCTATGGTCCTCACTCACTCACTTGAACCTTCAGAGGAATACTTGATTTTTCCAGCAAGATACTTTCAGCATGAATGGACCAGAATCTTAATATATTCCAACTCTGTTTTACATCTAGAATTGTTCTTTAGTCTTCAGCTCTGTAGTAGACAGTCTGGGTAAGTTTTCTAAAGTCTCGTCTTGGGCAAAAACAGTTAAACCCTCTAACCTGTGTCTAATTTCTGCATTATTTTCCTGCCTATTCTCCAGTGTGGCAGCTTTGGTCTGTATTCCTACCTGTAATCTTAGTCATACCATCCTAACAGGACCAATCCCACTCAGTCAGTCAGCGGGGTTCTCCAGTGGCAAAGCAAGGATTAAAAAGAAGGAGATGGCTAGACAGTACTGCAGCACAACCCTCAGCCAATTCTGAGGCTGAAACGTCAGGGTTAATTGTTACAGTCTGCTTTTATACCATTTTAATTACATTCAGGTGATAATACGGTCAGTTCTAGGTTAAGGGAACAAGCAAGAAAATGAGCACAAATAGACAGGGAACAAGAAAGGTGATAAACAAAATTCTGTAATCACTGTTTCTAAGGGCTCTCAAAGAGGACCAGGATTATCTGAGCCCACTTCCCGGTTCTAGGCAAAATTATACTCATGCCTGAAGCCTACTTCTTTCTCCTAGCCTAAAATCAGATTCCTGCCCAAGCTTACTTCCCTGTCCTAGCCCAGTGTCAAATTCCTGCCTGGAGTAGCTCTACTTCCTTGTCCTGTATCAATGTCAAACTTTTGCCAAGTGACCCCAAAAGCTCTCCAGGCTAACTCCTGCTCTTCTAGATGGAAAAAGATCTCCCAAAGGCATAGCCGAGAGTTACCCACCCCCAGGCAGAGATTCAGGGCCATTGTGAGACTTGCTTTGTGCATATTTCCCCAGAGACTGAGAGTCCTGCTCTGTCTGCTGTTTGACACCTCATGTACAATTTCTCTCATTTGTAGGCTACAGCATGAGTTGTTTATGCCTGAGTCAGTTGCTCCTTCACGTCCCAATACAAACTTCTGAGCTACTAAATATACTTTTGTTGCTATAGCCTCTTTTTCTGATTGAATAATTTTATTTCACTTTTTCCTTTAGTTATGTAAATCCCTACTCTTTTATATTAAACTAACGGTCTCTTAAAATATATTTGACTTGTGTAGAGAGAACTACACATTCAAACTAGTAACTAAAGAGCACCCAAGTACCTAGAAAATCTTTCTCTTACAAATCTATTAAATTTTTCTTTCTTGATTTCTTTTTTCTAAAATTTCTCCAAGAATCAAACATAGTTTACAGAAATTCACTGCATGTAATAAAGTAATTCAATAAACAATTTGGCCATAAAAGTGAGAGTTCTTCTGTAAGCAGAGAATTTCTGCAGCATCCTGTGTGAGTTTTATTTTGTTACTCAATGTTCTACTCTCTGTACATGCAACCTGCTTATTTCCGGGACACTTTGAAGCCCTGTGAGTCAGCACCACTGGCCTGCTAAGGAGGAAGTAATAGTATTGCTTCAATTCTGCATCCAAGACAGTGGATTTCTAGGAAGTAAGAGAAGCACAAAAAGACACACAGAGCACAAGGAGATAGATGGCTTAGAAGACAGCCACTACTTGCCAAAGGCCTTACAGAATGTGACTATAGAAAGCAGAAAATCTAGCAATAGTGTTTCTTAAGGCTGGGAGAGTATCTTTAAAGATATGCTTAAATTAAAATATAATAATATCCTTTTCTCCTTCCATTTTCTCTCCAACCTCTCCAGTGTCTTCTCCCTCACAACAATGCCTGTCCTCCCTTACTTTCTCTCAAATTCATTGCCTCTTTTTCTTTATTATTGTTACACATACACACATATTCATGGAAAATACATATGTATGCATAAATATATAAGCATAACCCATTGCTCTATTTAATGTTGCTTGTCTTAAAAGCTAACCTCTTGCTATTGAATAGTTAATTAGGGGGCTCATCCCCCAAAAGACAAGTTTTCATTCTCTCAGCATTCTTAGTTACCTGTTGTTCTTTTGTTAGACCTGAGATCTGATGAGATTTTTCCCTTCTATGTTAGCATTTCAATATTATCTATTGGTGATAACGTTGTTTAATTGTTACTTAATTATACATATTATTGTATTATGAATGTTGATTTCCTGTCATTTCTAAGAGATACAATTGCACAACAGATTTCCTAGTCTCTTAGTTCTTATAAGAGACTAGGCACTTTTGTGATTCTGCTGTAAATGTATTCATTGTATCTGGGCACTCCATGAGTAGATGTTCTCTGTGTTTTGTGGCTTTCTGTGATGAACTCCATCTGCTGCAAATAGAAGCTGCTTTGATGAAAACTGAGAGCTATGCTTATCTGTGAGTATAAGGATAAGCACTTAGAATGTGATTAGGAATTATTCTGGTTTAGTAAAGTAGTGGTGGTAGGATTCCCCTCTAAGATCCATGACTGCACCAGTAATAGGTAGTTGGCTGGACTTTTCATGCCTGGTGTTGATGTTTTCCTTAGGTGGACTATGGTTTCTGGGGTGCGGGGGGGTTATTATCAGAGCAAGAGACATAACTTTATTTAATATGTATTCATACATACTATGTATACATTTATGCATGTATAAAGTAATAGGATTCCCCTAGGCTTTTTCAAACATTCTTAGTGTTCTTTATCCCTCCTCCGTCTCTCTTGCATACTTTCTTACTTTAAGCCTAACTTCTGAATGCTGTAATGAACATATGTCAATGTTCCTTCAACAATACTAGCATTTATCGAGGGCTTAGCATCTCTACACTCACTTGTCCTCTGCTTTAGTGACTTCATTTAAACCTCCTAACTAAACTACTAGGAAGCTACTGTTGTTTTCTCCATTTTAATTGTGTGGAAATAGGGTCGGGGTATGATGTAACTCACTTATGTTCACAGATCTAATAAATAGAGGATATCTTAATCCATGTACCTGATTTTGGATCCTACATTCTTGTGTAGAATAAAGAGAAGAGTGTAGTCCAGCCTGAAGGATGTACGTCTCTGTTTCTTGAAGTTAGTTCTCACACTAACATTGTCATCTCCATAAATTAAGTGGAGGCAGTGTTTGTTTCCTGAGACAAGGTGAACTGGGCATTATAATTTCTGGTTAAGCAACAGAACTTCCTTCCTTCCTGATAAAAACATCAAAATTCAGTCCACATCAGAGAAAGAGTTCTGGAAATGTAATAAGAAGAAAACAAATGACATTTTTATACCAAGACAAAGCTTGTCTACTGTTATTGTTCTATGCCATAGGCAACTCATTGAAGGGCATCTCTACGAGTACATTTTTGAAGTAAAAGTGTTTCAGAAAAGATGTTGATAATTAAAGTGCATAATAAATTGTGGTAGGTGCATTTAAATTTTCTCTCTAACCTCCTACCTGCCCCTGACAGTGTTCACACAACAAATTTCCTGAATAAATACTTAGTCTGGATGCAATTCTGTAAAGTAAAGGTTCCAGTATACTTGGTAACTATAGTTACAGTTGTCTCTTCTTACTCATGGGATATAAAATAATACATCATCATCTCAAAAGTCATTTTTGAAAGCTTTAGTGAGATAAACACTCATTTTTCTTGACAATATTTCTATTGTTTACTGCTGGACATAGTCCCCTTTTCTCAATGACACAAGTGATATGTAGCTACACGGCAGACATGCAATCTGAATACTAATGACTTGCAACTTGGGAACATAAATACATTAATTAAAAAGATTTCCTTGGAAGATGTTTTTCTTTACTTCATTAAAATAAAATGACTAAATTATTTAATTAATGATTATTTTAAAAACCACTTGCACATAATGATTATATTAATTTTTAATTGAATAGCCCATACAAACTTGGCAAATTAATAAGTATTGAATGGATTCCCAAAATACTCATCAAAATTGAAGCAGTTCTTTCTATGCAGAGAAAAATTGTGACAAATAGAAGTGATGGGGATTTAATCCAGTGGCTGGTATTATGCCAACTTCAAGTAATCTAGAGTAATTTTGGAAGAGGAAACTTCAATTGAGAAAAATGCTGCCAGCAGACTGTCTTCTGGGAAGGCCTGTGGTGGAGTTTCTTGATTAGTGATTTGTGGGACTTAGGTCGTGGCAGATACCCTGGTTCTTGGTCCAGATAAGTGAAGCTCTGAGAATAAGTGAGACAGTAGGAAGTCTCCTGAAAACCAGGAATCTTT
Source organism: Micromys minutus (assembly GCF_963924665.1). Lineage (NCBI taxonomy): Eukaryota > Metazoa > Chordata > Mammalia > Rodentia > Muridae > Micromys > Micromys minutus. Next base: position 46,629,271 of record NC_137958.1, on the reverse strand, counting down.
GTGTTACCACGAGCACTGCCCTGCCCATTGGGCAGACCTCATAAGCTCCAGGCAGAAGCTATGTAGACAAGGTCTTCCCAAGTCCTCAGGCCAAGCCAATAGGAACTAGTAGTTGTCAGACTCCAGAACATTTCAAAACTGTATATACAGTTGGGTTTTGCTTGAGAGAAAACACTTGTAAGAATCATTTCATCTCCTGGGATACTTTTTAAAGAGCTGTTAACACCGCCAGTTGGGAAGAGATTTCCTCTCCTGAAGCTTCTTCCACCCTGCGCCGGAGCCATTCTCTGGCTTGGTTCCGCCTGGCCCTAGGGCCCCGTGGCAGCAGCAGAAATGCTGGCCAGCCGTACCCAGTGTTGGAGGCAGCAGAGGTCACTCTCATCTTTAACCAGAGAGCTGTGTGGGATTTCTGGCCCCAGGTCTCACAGTGATAGATATGGGAGGGTCAAGCTCACTGTGGGCAGTGCTACCTCTGGGCTGGTAGTCTTACTGTCATAAGATAGTAAGCTTTGAGATGGGGAGGTGGCCCCATCCCTCAACTGGGGGCCGTGTCTATCTACTGGAGGTGGTCTCTACAGGTTCTATCTCCTCTCTGTTGGGTATTTTGGCTAAAGTTATCCCTGGTGGGGAACTGGGAGCCTCTTGCTTCCTTGGCATCTGGTACTTTCTAGTACCCCCAGTTCCTCATCCCCCACTGCTACATATTATTATTATTCAATTTTCTGACACTGCACTTCTCTCCTGTCCATTACAATACCTGATTCCCTCCCCCATACACACTTTCCCCTCCCCATCCTCTCTTCCCCCAAGGTCACTCCCTCCCTCTACCTTCTGTGATTGTTGTTTCCTCTTTTATGCAGGATTGAAGCATTTATACGTTTGTCTTTCAAGGGAAGACAGGGATGAAAAAAATGAAACCGAGACAGAAGGAAAGGACATTCAGATCACCCCATCTAAGAATTCATCCAATCTGCAGACACCAACCTCCCGTACTAAAACAAAGGGGAGAGAGAACCTGTAGAAACCATATCAAATGAATAGGCATGACCCCCCCCATCCCAAGTTGAGGGATGGGACCACCCACCTATTTTAAAAATATTAATCCAGAATTGTTCCTGTCAAAAGAAAATACAAGAACAAAGAGTGGAGCAGAGACTGCAGATAAGACTATCCAGAGACTGGCCCACCTAGGGATCCATCTCATCTGCAGACACCAAACCTAGATACTATTGCTGATGCCAAGAAGTGATTGCTGACAGGTATGGCTGTTCCCTGAGAGGTTCTACCAGCACCTGACAAATATAGGTACAGATACTCACAGCCAACCATCTGACTGAGCCTGGGGACCCCAAAGGAAGAGCTAGAGAAAGAACTGAAGGAGCTGAAGGGAATTGAAATCCCATAGGGAGAACAACCATACCAACACACTGGACCACCCAGAGTTCACAGAGACTAAACCACCAACCAATGTGTATAGAGGGAATGACCCATGGCTCCAGATACATGTGTGGCAGAGGATGACCTTATCTCACAATGGGGTGAGAAAGCATTGGTCCTGTGGACATGTGATGCCCCAGCATTGGTGGATGCTAGAGCAGTGAGGCAGGAGTGGGAGGAGGAGCGCCTTCATAGAGGCAAAGGGGAAGGGAGAAGGATTATATGATATGGAGGATTTGTGGAGGGGTAACCTGGAAGGAGGCTATCATTTGAAATGTCAATGAATAAAGTGATCAATAAAAATAACCAAATAAAATAAAGGTGATTCTTAAAACAGAATTATCTCTTATTAAGAAAGAAAGAAAGAAAGAAAGAAAGAAAGAAAGAAAGAAAGAGAGAAAGAAAGAAAGCTTTGGGAGCCATAGGGAATAAGAATGAGCAGCTCTGCCATCATGACTTCTGCATCCGTTCCTGCCTCCAGGTCCCTGCCTTGAGTTCCTTCCCCTGCTTCCTTTGATACTGAACCATGATGTGGAAGATTAAACAAACTCCTCACCAAGTTGTTTTTGACTACAGTGTTTTTCTGTAGCAATAGAAAGTCAAATACACTTGGTTAGATAATTACACCTCACCCCACCCTCCCTTGCTTTGCTGTCTTTTATGGGAAGGGAGCTTTCCAGTGGATCAGAAAGAAAGAGAATAATAGAACCTCTGGTTCTGCAGTTCTTACTTGTGAGAAAGCTTTATGAGATGATTTAAAATTTTAATCACAGGGCAGGTTACATCTTCACTGACCTAGGAAACACCTTTATAAATATGCCTCACAGTAAACTTTGTCGGTCTTTGCTATTTTGGCCTAGGTGTGCTATTTTCCTTGGAGCAGATACAAGATGTGATTATGGCAAGTAGAGCTCTTCTCCAGCTTGTTCTGTGCTCATCTGGAGTCTGTGCTATGAACTTCATCTGGGAGCCACTTTGTGTGGGTTGGTGATGCCATATTGTTCACTGTCATGAACACTGCAGATACTGGGAAAAAGTACCTGCAGGCATGCATGGAACAGTCAGAGTGAAAATGTGACACCCGAACTAACTTTAAAAGTAATTTTTTTGTTCAGCTGAATACCACTTATTTAAAAGCTAATTTAATGTATTTCTTTAACTCGTTCACTTTGCATCCCTTTCACTGCCCCCTTCCAGGTCATCTTCTCCCACACTCCTTCTTCCCATCCCCCTCCACTTCTCCTCTGAGCTGATGGGGAACCATTTGGCTCTCTTCTACCCTGGCACTTCAAGTCTCTGAGAGGTCAGACAAGGCAACCCAGCTAGAAGAACATATGCCATGTATAAGCCACTCTTGGGATAACCTCTGTCCCAGTTGTTCAGAACCCACATGAAGACCAAGTTTCACACCTGCTACACAGGAGTGGGGAGATCGGGGTCCAGTCTGTGTGTGTCCTCTGGTTGGTGGTGGACTCTGAGAGCCCAAGGGTACAGGTTAGTTGACCCTGTTGGCCTTCCTGTGGAGTTCCTGTCTCCTTAGGAGCTGCAATCCTTCCTCCTAATCTTCCATGAGTCCCCAAGCTCCATCTGTTGTTTGGCTGTGTGTGTCTGTGTGAGTCAGCTGCAGGGCGAAGCCTCTCGGAGGACAACAAGCTCCTCTGTCTGCAAGCACAGCAGAGTAACAATAGCGTCAAGGATTGGGGCTTGCCCATGGGATGAGTCTCATGTTGAGTTGATTATTGGTTAGCCATTCCTTCAGTCTCTGCTCCATCCCTGGTGCCCTGTAGACCGAACAAATTTTGGGTTGAAAGTTTTGTGGGTGGGTTGTTGTCTCTATTGCTCCACCAAGGTTCCTGCCTGGCTACAGGATGTGGCCTGTAGTGAGTCAGAGCCAAGGTCACTCCCATTGATTCCTGGGCTCCTCCTTATCCCGAGTCGCTATCCCATCCTGGATATGCCCCCCCCCATCTTCTCATCCCCATCAGTTGAAGATTTCCATTCATTTTCATAGCCACCTAGTCATCTCTCCTGTCCTTTCCCACAGCTGCTCCTGAATACTGCCCCCTATTCTCCTCCCCATACACCCCGCTCAGTTCCCTCCCTCCACCTGCCTCTTATGACTATTTTATTCCCCTTCTAGGTGAGATTCAAGCTTCCTCACTTAGGCCTTCCTTCTTGATTTTTGGTTGTTTTTGGTGGGGGAGTCTGTGGGGTATGACATGGTGCCTGAATTTTATGGCTAATATCCACTTATAAGTGAGTACATATCACACATGTCCTTTTGGAACTGGGTTACCTCACTCAGGATGATATTCTTAAGTTCCATCCATTTACCTGAAAAATTTATGATTTTTTAAATGGCTAAATAGTGTTCAATTGTGTGGTTACACCACATTTTCGTTATTCATCTTTAGCTGAGGTACATCTAGATTGTTTTCAGTTTCTGACTGTACCTCTTCTGGGCATTACCCTAAAGATGCTCCAAATCCAACAAAGACACTCACTCAACTATGTTTATAGCAGCTTTATTCATAAGACCCAGAAACTGGAAATATTCATCAAAGAATGAATAAAGAAAGCATGGTACAATGAGTAACAGAATTTCTGTACAATGGGATACTGTTCGGCTATTAAAAGCTAAGACATAAATTTTATAGTTGTATACCTCTTACAAGTGTACTTGTTAATTAATTCTGTGCTTTCCTGTCATTTGTGTGTGTATCTTCAATGCAGAGAACACGCAAAATACATAAATTGACCTTTATTAGGGGGATTGGTTTAGATAATTTAAAATATTCTTTGAAATTTCTTTCCCTATTTAGAAAACATTCCTAATTTTGTTTGATTTTATTTCCCTATAATTAATGTCTTACAGAGTAGAATGAACTCTGATGAAACTGTAAGATAAAGCCAGCTTTGTGATTTTTAGGGAAGAAGACTCAAGCCCCTGACTCAGTTCTGTTGCTGGGATAAAGTATCTTGGCAAAAGCAGCTGAAGGAAGTATCTGGTTTGGCACACAGCTTTAGGGACAGTCCACTATGACGGGAAAGCCCTAGTAGCCAGAGCTTTAAGCAACTGGTCACACTGAATCTGCACTCTGGAAGCAGAGAACCTTGGATGGTGCTGTCAAAGGGTCAAAGGAATGGTTTTGTCTTCCCACCTAAATTAACCTAATCAAGGCAAACTCTCACTATAATGTCCAGAAGCTGAAAGACCCTAGGGGTTTTCACCAGCCTTATACCTACCTGCCTGGGCTCAAGGCTAGGCCAAGTTCTATTCTTCACCCACAGTTCCTGGGAGGAGCAGGAACACTCTTGGGGAAAAAACACACACACACACAGAATGTACTGACTGATAGTCACCCGACTCTCTGGTCCCAGTTAGAGTTCAATATCTTAGCCAATAAGTTTAAACTGTAAACTTGCTGATGTAACCTGTACCCCCCAAAAGTGTTAAAATTGTTTGTTATAGCCATTCTGGGTCACTTTCCAATAGCCATGAGCAGCTGATAGAGGGTCGACCCCGACATGATGGAAAAATAAGCCTCTGTGTTTGCCTTGAACTCCATTCTCATGTCCCACTTGTGGGGCAGGAGATGTCTCTGTAGTTTGAGTCTTACAAGTCGAATCGTCTAAGTAATCCAGATGTGCCTGGGGCTTTACTTTCCTAGACAATGACAGAGCCTGTCAGATTGATACTTTTTTAAACAGCGAAGACGTTAACATTTACATTTATGTATGTATGTATGCATGGTGTGTTATTGGCGTGCATGTATGGCTCAGTATACTTGGGGATGGCAAAGAGCAATATAGGGGAGAGAGTTTATTCTCTTCTATGATATGGGTCCCAGGGTTAAACTCAGGTTGTCAGGCTTGGCTTAATCATTTTTCTATCCCTCATAATTAGTGTTAATTATGTTTTTCTTTTACTTTAAAACATTTAATTTTATTTATTTATTTCCTTTATATCAGTATTTTTACAAAATAATTTTTACAACTCTACTACTTTTACAGTTTTATCAGCAAGTTTAAAACAGATGAAACTATAGAAATACTTTTACAAATGAATAAATATTTTAAATATAAGTGATAAAAGGGAAATGATTTATAGTAAATGTCTATGGCAGTGAGTCTGTAATGAAGATGTCTTGAAAATAAAAGGTGTAAGTGGTATAGGTTGAGCATCTTTCTTCTGAAGTCTGAAGTGCTCTAGACTCTGAAGTGTGCTCGGTGCTGATGAGACAGGAGTGGCTGACCTTATATGATGTATCATGTCTTAAAGCATGTGCACAGAAAATGTTGCATACATATTATCCTCAGCCTTATATGCCCAGGTGTCCATAAGACAAAATTGTAAAGACTATCTGTGAACTCAGGGTAACATTTCTTCATCTTAATTAAATCTCAGTAGGTCGATTGTTAGCAAATCGACTTAGTTGCAATTTATAGGCTGGTGTGTTGCCTTCTTATGGATCTAAAGGCGAAAAATTTCAGGCAACACCATGAGTCAGTTCATCTCCATCGGTGCTAAATAATCTTTAAAGTCAATCTGTGCTCTCTAAGAAAGGTTCTTGTATTGGACATATAAAAATGGATGAAGATTTGGATATGAGTCCTGAATGTTAGATTAAGGAAAAATTAGTGTCTTTCCAGTTATCATGAAGGATAAAATAAGAAAACGATGAAGTGTCATGTTTTTTAAGAGCCTGGAGTACTTAAAGCATCAATTGAAAAATCCGAATAGATAGGAATTCCAGTCATCTGGAATTAAGGATTGCATTATAATCAAAACCACTTGGAATTCTCCTATCTGGAATAAGTTCATATTTGCAATAGGATAATTCCCTCATGTGCTTGCTGTGACCTAGAACAGGTTAATGTATACAGAGAGATTCGAATCCTTTCCTAAATCCAGTCATCTGTTGCGATGGTGTAGCCTTTTGCAGTTTTTTAGAACGGCCTCTAGAGGTCAGAATTGAGGCGCTGTGCGTAGCCAAGCTTCCCGACTCGATACCTAGCCAGCTATAATGGGATCAGCGCTGACATTTGTGAGCTGTAAGGATTGTTCCTCCACAAGATTTAATTCTAACAAGCTAATATGCAATAATAGTTATCTGCTATTAGACATTTAACTATGTATGATTTATATATTTAGTCCACATTGATTCTTTTTACTTAGAGGAAGTCGAGGCTCTAAAGCCATCCAAAAGTTTATTTGGACTTTGATATATGCAAGCATCCATAAAATAACATTCCTGAAGATTTAAAGTACTTCAACTGTAGAATAATAGGATTATTTTAAGTTTCCCGAAAGCTTCTAAAATGTAGGGTTGCAATCATTCTCTTAATTCAAAAGCATTTGAAAACCCTCCAGATGGCGTTGAAACCATTTGAACAGTGCAGACTAATTTGCCATTATTACTGTGCTTTAGAGGTTTATAAGTTGCAGTCCAGAGGATGAAGGCAGCCAAAGGCCTTCCCTCAGTTTCTCCTGAGTGTGTTCAGGCACTGTGCTAGACCTCACCAGGGAACCCAAGAGGAACTCAAGAACATGTATTCCTGGAGCCCAGTGACTTCCTTTAGTTGCTTATTTCCCCCTTTGTTCCTCCTTAATTTATTTATTTTCAACAATGCTTTCTGACATTGATGACAGGTGATCAAACTATTTTTAAACATCGATGTGAATTTAAAATACTCTCTTTAGTGATACATCCTGAGACACTTCCAAACAGTATTCTTAAGAAAGAATAATACCTTCTCCTCTCTCTGAGCCTGTGCCCTTTCTTTCTCTCTCTCTTCCCAAACCCCCTCCCCCTTTCCACATGATGACTTCCCTGGCCTTGGTCCTTGGCCAGCCTGAGAGAAGCTTCTCAATACAATAAATCTGCCTTTAATAATGATAATAATGATGATAATGATAATAATAATAATAAAGAATTTCCCCTGCTAATTCTAACTGTGCTTAGACATTTCCTATTCTTGCAAGTCTGTCCTTCCATTCTTTCTTTTTAAAGGACAACCCCATTCCTTAGGGATGAGTTCCACCATCATCCTCTCCATGAAGATTGGGCAACAGTCTGTTGAATTCTCCTATGGGTCCTTCGTTTATTACGTTGACATTCACTCAGTGTCAAGTCTGTGAAGTTCTCCTGTGTTCCTAAAATTTACAATTACAACCACTGATGACCAAGAGGATGTTCAAAACGTTTCCAAACCTAAAGAGCACAGCCATCAGCCAATCGGCTTGAAGACACTTATGACAGACAGCACTGCTGTAAAGAGGCGAGGAGAGTAGCCTCCATCCAGCCAGGACTTACAGGGACACCCTTGCCACCTCCAATGCACTCCTGCCACCGGCAGAGGCCAAGGTGGCACATTGGCGGCCAGTGAACGAATGTGACACCAGGAAATTACTCCTCAACTCTGGGGGAGATGTTAAAATTCTAGTGACTTCAGCACAGCTTGACACCATTTGGCCTCAGACATGAGTTTACCTGGGCACGACATACACAAAAGGTAAGTTTTCCAGGCACCCATCACGGAACCTGTGCCCTGAGTTGTCCCAGAAAACAAATTGCCCTGAGCCTGCTCCCCACGCTCCACTTTATTCCCGATGGATGGGATGGGCTGCTTAAGTTTGGTTTGTAGGAGGAAAGTGGAAGAAACAAACCCGTTTCCCAGACAAACTTTGAATCTATACTGCCATTTAAATGATCACCTATACTTTTATTCTATAGAATATAGTATAGAATTCTATACTTTTATCCTATATATTCTAAAGATATCAAAAGACAGTTTTGAAGACTGTTATCAACTGTGTTTGAACACATAGGAGAGCCATTCTTCACCAAATAATTACCTTTTGCAGAAATGTTTCTTTGAGTAAGATTAAGACTATTTAAAATGAAGAAACACATGTTCAATCTTGCCCCAAGATAGCATCTCCAGAAACCTTTTTAAACAAACAAACAAACAAACAAAATAAACCCTCAGAACAATCAAAAAACTAGAAAAACAACCCCTAAGAGTAAAGAAGGGATGTTTGTCAGCTTGTCTCCAGCTCTTCCTGGGACATCTTTTTACCTTGTCAATTGGGATGGCTTAGTGGATTTCCCCATTCTTTTCTTGCTGGTAGAGTTTGCTGCTCAACAGTGTAGTGATGTCTTTTCCTCTACCCCTAACAGCTAGATGCATGAACCTGCAAACAACAGGAAAACTCAATACATTCACTTATTAGAGAGGTCGGGGACAATACTGACAATTTGAGGACAACCAACGCTAATTTGAGGTCAATTATACTTACTTAAGTCAATTATTTAACTGTGATTAAAGTGCTTCCAAGGGATGGGGCCATGAGTGTGAACTGAAGGAGTTTCATTTTTTTGTAAACGTTATGTGGGAAAGCAAGGTGGGCCAGTAGAAAGCTCTTGATGGATAGTTGTATACTTCTAGATTACTCCTAGGAGACAGAGGGATAGAAGGTGCTGGATTAATTTGAATTTGAGCAGAGGAGCCCTTCCCTAAGGACTGCTAACCTGGCTTAGCATGTACAGCAGCTACTTCAGCTCAGACATGTGCTTTTGCAGCAGACAGCTGTGTCTCCCTGCTGATTAATGCAAGGGAGCTCCCGGAACTAGCAGGCAGCCAACTGACTCAAATGAGGCCAGGCTCAACAGAAACTAGTCCTCTCCCCAGCATTTCTCTTTCTCATTTCCATTTGCTAACTGTAAACACTGCCTCCCCAACCTAGAGTTCTTTGACCTCTTCTAGCCTGACTCTAGAATTGTGAATCAGAGCTAAGACCTTTAACCTCAAGTTGTTCTCATTTTGATTTTTGACCAAGGCAGATCCTGAAGCCTCTGACAAGGCCTTTTCTCAAACTCAGAAATGTTAAGCAATTGGCTTAGCTAACCATTAAAATATCATGTGGCTTCAAATTCCTTAATTTTTAAAAAGATGACTGGCCATAGGTTTTAGGAGTTATGTGTAAAGGGGTTACAGATTAAGCATGTTCTGTCTCCCCAGGAAGAGTCTGGCTTTGTGCCCCAGATACAAGCCCTGTTTGTGGTGTGGAACTAGCATTTCTTTATTTTACAGAATCATACCGGACTCTGGAGTTCTGGGAGGTACTCTCTTCCTTACTGGTTGATCTGCGTGCACTTCTCTCTCTAGAATGCTGCCTTTGATTCAAGTTAAGTGGACTACAAATTTACTCTCTTATAACATCCATGAAAACATATGAGTGTTTTTTCCTTCCTTACATGAATCTAGGACATTATAAATTAACTCTAACTATGCAGGTAGAAGAGATGGAGGTCAACATGTTTAATTTTGAGAATTAAAATGCTGAAATAGCTGGGAAATGGCCCGAAGTCTCAGAGGGGAGAAGGCAAGGAAGGATGTAGGATTAAGGTTGAGAAGGAGAGAAGAGGAGGGAGAAGGAGAGAAAGAAGGAGGGACATAGGGTAGAAAGGAGAGGGAGGGAGGGAAGGATGGAGGGAGGAAGAGAGGGAGGGGGTAAGGAGGGAGAAAGAGATAGAGGAAAAGAGAAAGTGAGACAGAGAGGGAGAGAGACAGTGAAGAGGAGAGAGAGAGAGAGAGAGAGAGAGAGAGAGAGAGAGAGAGAGAGAGAGAGAGAGAGCATTTCAGAGTCTCAGTCTCAAAGAGATTACCACATCTTTACTTTTACACATTCAAAAAGTCTAATGTTTTTCAGTTTATCCAAGTATTAAAGATTTTGTATTTAAAATGGTTAACTAGTTTCTAACAAAGATAACCAAGAAGCCAGTTAGAAGCCCATGTTAACAGGCAAGTAAATAGTGTGTAGTATAGGAAATTATGTTTACAAAGAAAAATAATGTTGGAAGGCAACTTGAATCAAAACTGGAGGCTTGGGTTTAAAAGACATGGTATAGATCTGAGTTTGGAGGTCACCTGCTATATAATGTTTGACTTCCTAAGTCTCGGAGTAATTTGGACAGACACATGACTAAGAACAGAAAAGGAGACTGCTTATTAAAGAGGGAAGAACCCCCAGGCTAGAAATGGAGACAAGTTTGTGTTCAGAGCCTGGAGTCTACTTTGATATGAACCACTTAGTACTGTTTCCACTTAGATAGCACCACCTCCACCCATTTGTATATGGCAAGGACTTTTCTTGCACATGCTCAGTCCCTTACAAGGAGCCTTGGTAGGCTTACAACCTTTCTGCCTGGCAGCTTGTTTCATGTATTAACCTTGGCGACTCTTTCCATGGCATGTTTCCCATTTACAAAAAGTTTCTTCTTTAGTTGTTCAGTCCAATTATCAAAAGGTTGAATCCCAAGAGCTCTGGCAGCAAACAGATCAATACATTGATTGATTTACAGTTCCATGGCAGTTTTGTCATGATGGGTCTTGGAGGAGTGAATCACGGGTGTCTTGGGGCCCTAAACTCTCTTAGTCCTTTCCTTGGCTCTCTGTCCTTCCTGGGCAGCTGTAGGGTGAGCAGCTCTGCCCTGCCACATGCTTTTTGCCTTCACACAGTCTGAGAACAGCAGAGCCACATCTCAGGAGCTGACAGCAACAGTCTAAAGGAACCTTTTCTCTGTTTCCCTGTGTTCTGCACTCACTTTGGCAGTGAACAGAGTATTATTATTTCACTAAGGTCACAGTGAACAGGACTGGATTATCACTCTAAGCCTTTATTTCTAAGTAACGTGTCTTTGAGACAGGAATGGAGACACAGTGGAGAATTTTTGTTACTGAATGTTTACATTTAGAATGACTTTATCAGTTCCCATAAACTCTCCTATGCTAGTTTATTTTCTCTTTAAATATGAGATGTTTCCTAAGGCCATGGCTTTCTCAATTAAGTACACAGCAAAAGAGCCTTTCTTACTATACCATGGACCACAAGTTGCTTGTTTAGATTTACGAAAGATAAGTGTAGCAGGAAACTGCATACAGATCTTGGAAGGGCTATACTTTTTAGACTATCTGGAAATCCCATGATGGTAATGTTGACTATGACTGGCTTTTGTGTATTACTGGTGTTTATGACTTCACTTTATTCTAACTTAAATTATGGAGGTTAATGGAGGTTAGTTCTATAGGCAAATTACTTGCAGGTATACAATGTCTTAAATATTTCTTCAGAATTTTAGAAGGACATATATCATTGGACATGCCCTTCAAAGATACATGTTGTCCTGTAGGTTGGTGTTAAGGTGATACTTGATTGGATGGTGGAGAGATAGGCAGTGAAAAGGAAGAAAAACAAGAGGAAGAGGGGAGGAAGATTCCAGGAGGAACAAAGATGAAGGCAGATGTTCATGTTTCTCTCCGCTCATCTCTTCATACTTAAGACTGTTATTGCATGTTTTATAAGGGACATAGAATTATACAAGATCATTTGACTTATAAAGGTTAGCAAAGTATATTATACCTGTTGGATCACAGTAGTTTGGTGTGTTCTTTGATGTGAACTTAATTGAGTTCAAAAGGTGTAGTAAAGCCCTGCACAGAGTTGGAATGTGTACATCTAAGGCTTGGCAACAACACACCAAGGAGAAGTGAGGGAAAACAACACTCAGGGGCGGCCATACCCACCTGGGACAGACAGGGGCAGTGAAGTGAACCGTGGTGGAGCTCACAGAGGAGGCGAGAGGCTGCCAAGTAAGATCCCAGCAGTGCCATATGGCCCCTAGCAGGAAGCAGTAACCAGAGTTCCAGACTGAAAGAGAGACAGCTGAGAGAAGGTGGTGTGGGGACAGAAAATATGTGCTGGGCTCCACACTAGAGTGGCATTTCCGAGTGTGAGCGTGGGGGCGATAAAATGTGAACCATCCTTTTATTACGTACTGCAGCATTGTACCTGGACACTTCTTTTCTACTTCTCCCCCTTGCCTCCATGAAGTAAAGGCCTTCACCTTGTTTGTTGTTGCTGTTTGTTTATGTTTCTCCAAACAGTAGCTAACCATAGAGGGAAACCTCTGAGACTGCACCAAAACAAACCTTTATGTAGAAATGTTTCTCTAGGTGTTTTCTTTCAAGATTGCATGTGTCTTTCTAACATAGCCAGCAACTGAAATGCAATGAACATTTGAGAAGGAAGCCAAGCTTAATTTCTTTTCAAGCAGGCAAACTGAGTTACAGGCAGTAAGCTGATGTGTATCATTTACTTTTAAATGCTAAGACAGGCCAAGTTGATGACTTGGTTCAAAATATTAATTATATCCATCCTATTTTAACATAAAATAAAATCTTTTCCTATAACACTTGGGTTTAAAAACCTAAAACTAGTATATTCTGAATAATAGCAAGTACAACAGCTAATCCTCTGGATGTCAGCTTTATGATTTAAAGAGTAATATTGATGTATCCTGCATGGAAGTCTGATATTGCTTCTCATAATAATTCCCTTTAAGCTTAAAATGTAAAACTTTAAATCCAAAAATTCAGGCATTTAAGCTTGAATTTTCCCGGCTGTGAGCAGAGTGCTAAGGACAGGGAAACCTGACTGGCAGAGGGGGGAACAAAAGATGCTGAAAGTTTGTTCTGCATAGTCAGGGCAGGGCTAGGGCAGCTAGACATTAGGCAGGAAATGGGACATAAGGAGTCAAGTGAGGAATCCTGCTGAGGACCAGCTTCAGGCTGGAGTGGGGTTCTGAGAAAATGGGTGTTTGAGAGCAGACAAAGGACTGGGAAGTCAAATCCTGGATCCAAGCTGATAACTTAAATTCTGCTCGAGATCAATTTCCTGATTGGTTTCTCTTTGTTCTGCTGTTCTGCTTTGTCTGGAGATCTTTAGACCTCTCTCGCTCTCTCTTTCTCTGTCTGTCTCTCTCTCTCTCTGTCTCTCTCTGTCTCTCTGTCTCTCTCTCTGTCTCTCTCTCTCTCTGTCTCTCTCTGTCTCTCTGTCTCTCTGTCTCTCTCTCTGTCTCTCTGTCTCTGTCTCTGTCTCTCTCTCTCTCTCTCTCTCTCTCTCTCCCCCTCTCCTACTCAAGACAATTATCCAAGAACTTTTCTCTTGCTATTTTAAAATTTTTCTCTGTATAGCTCATCTTTTGCATATCACAAGCCCAGTCTTTTATATTACTTATCAATCCAGTCATTTATTCCAGGTTTTCTTTTGATTGTCCTATAAATTAGCATATCATGAGCCCAGCCCCTTGATTCTTAGAAGACAGCAAGCAAATATTTATTTATTTTTTCACATTGCAAAAGATTTAGAGATCTGCCTGCCTTTGTTAAGCATAGATAATAAACCAGCTGCATGGGACCCAGCCCTGAAATTACTATTTCGATCACACCACCAGCAGGTAGACCTAAATTCTCTCTGTCCCAGGCTAACCTTGAACTCAGGAATCTGTCTCCCTTTGTAAGCATAAACAAAACACTTTGCTGGGTGGGATCTCCAGAAATCACCACTCCCCCCAGTCCCTGTATCTCCTTCCTTAGTATCTTTCTGACAAGTTGTTTCACAAAAGCGCAGCTGCTTTTGTTCTTTTAGATTCATGAATCCCCTCATAATCATTCAAATTGCATCCTTATTTCTGCGTAGTTGAGAAATTATATTTGAACCCATGTTTTCAGAGTTTTCCCCCCTCCTACAGCCTTAAGGGCTGTCCTGAAGTTCCCTGTGTGGCTATCAGCCATAGCTTTGCCTCTGAGACTCCTGCTGTCTCTGGTTATCATGGAATCATTAATATCCACAGGCAGGACCTTCCCTGAAGGAGGAACTTGAGGACCTGTACATATCTTCATAATTATACCAACAAGCCTTAAGCCCACAGCAGCCATGCCTGTTGGCCCTGTTCCAGAGGCAGGAACCATGGCATTCCATTTCTACCAGGCCCATGCTGGACCTGGCAGGATCCCAGAGCCATTGTTATGCCCATATAGAGCCATTTCCTTATGACCTTATAAATTTGACTCCCATTTTTATTTTATTTTATTTTATTTTATTGTGGTTTCACATAGGACCTCTGAAAATGCTCTTGCTCAGAACCCCCTTTTCCAACTTTACACTGTAGTTGTCTGAAACGCCCACTACAGTTTTTTTTATTATTTGTTTTCTCATTAGCTTAGAAGACTCTTTTTTAAAAATCAACTCTTGTGTTCTCATCGACCTAGAAGAATATTCTGTCATTACATCTTCCCGCAACACTCGTCCTAGTGATACAGATGTGTGCTGGGCAAGTTTGAAAGGTAAAGGAAGATGGTTGACTTCCTCTCTCCATGTTAAGACTTTAGTTCTTGGTAGGATATTTGAGAGACTCCTGGGACGAGCAAAGTGAAGCTTGACTGGAGGTTAGGCAAGGTGGGCAAAGGTTAGGTAAGTCTGCACACAGGTTTGCTCTGGCTTCTTATTAAAGGAAGGTTCATTGTAAAGGTGTTTTGTTGATCAGATGCCATAGGAAGCTTTTTTTTTTTTTTCTTTTTTTTTCAGGAGACAGCCTTATGGAGGAAATGAGTGCTTTGGAAGCAGAAAACTTAGAATTTGATTCCCAGAACTATAATTAACCAGCTGTGAGACTTTGTTCAAGAAGCAACCTCTCAGCATCACTTCCTGACCTACACAATGAATAAAACAGTATCCTGTCTTGGCCTTTTGGAACCCAATTTCCTCTCTACTAGCTATCTGGTAATTATGTCCGGTCAGGTTCATGCCAGCCTCCACCTGTTTTACAGCACCTCTCATCCCCTCCATCCCAACCCCAGCTGACCATGTGTGTCAAGGACTGGGCTAGGATGGAAAGTCTGTTGTACATTCTAATGTTTCATTCAAATAACACAAATATAAATACAAATCAGCCTCTAGCCAAATTTCAAATGAATGCGGTATGGGCTAAAATCCAACTCCCAGATCTTCAGTCGTAATTATTCAGTTCCCTGTGACATTTTGAGATAAGTTGATACTCACCTAACCACGTGTTTTAATGGTTACAATATGTACACTTGTGATGGGATGGGTTTCCATGTTTTCTGCTTTGTAGCTTTTCTGATTGCATAAGATTGCAAAAGAAGTAGTCAGAAGAAAAAAGTGGAGTTGAGCGGTGGTTCATCATCATCACTATCATCTTCGCGATCATTTTGTGGTTCAGTCTTTCTGTGTTGCACAGTATTGCTTTGGCAGTATTCTTGTTCCTGTATGCTATTTAATTTTTAATTCATTTGTTGTGAATCATGCACCCCAGTCCCACTCATCTGCCCATCTTGTCCTCTCTCCCCTTTCTTCTTGCAACTTCCCCTCAACAGAAAACAGAAAAGAAAAAAACAAACAAGCAAACAAACAAAAAACAGAAAGGAACCAACCAACCAAACAAACAAACAACCGAACAAACATCTTTCCAGGGAAGCCATCACGTGTCAGTATGTCATGTGGTACACACCCCTTGCCCAGATGGCTTTTAAAACAAACAAACAAATGAATAGAAAACCTCAGTAAGATGTATTCTCAACTCTCAGAATTTATTTCCATAGTAATGCCCTTGATTTTATATTGTAGGGTCAATACTTTTCCTCCTATCTATATTAAATTTATAAGGGCAAGGTCCTGAGAACATTTGTCAAGTGCTCAATTTGGTGTTAACCAAGTTAATGAGTAATGTTTGTTATTAATTACATCAATGAAAACATTACAATATTACAGTTCTGCCTTGAACATGATAGAGTAGGAGGCTGGAGGGATGAATGAATATTCACAAACAACTAATGGGCCATTCTTTAGGAAAAAAAAGCTAAAATATCATTCTAATAGCCTGTTTGCATCCTAACTGCTAGTCAAATCAAACCATCTCTGGATAAAAGATCATTTCCTCAAAATTAAATCCAATGAACTTGTCATAGCAGAAGGTCACGTAATATATCTTCATGAAAGAAAATGGTTTCTCATTTAATGCATCAGTTATTAAAAGGGTGTAAATTTTCTGTCTTTTCTTTTTTTTGTACTGCATATTCAAGTAATTGTGTTGCCAACATGCAAATGATGTGCCAACTACACATGGTTGGGATGACCCCATGTGGTGATGAAAGGTCCAGGCAGACCTATTAGCTACATTATTAAATCTAATTTTACTCTCATTTGTATTTTTATGATTCACAGAAACACAATTTAAAATATGGTCTCATCTTTTCCTTTTACAAGATGTTTGGGAATTTTAAATGATGTTAGCTTCTGGTACTTGCACTGAAATGAAATTTTTTTTTTTTTTTTAATTTTAAAACACATCTTTAGAGGAAGAAAAGAGTAAAGTAAAACAACAAACAAAGGGCTTTAGAGTGCTGCGCTCTTTCCTGGCCTAGTGACTCATGGAGTGACTGGCCCCAAAAGCATCCCCCCTCCATGCGATTTGGACGCCACGTGTTGTCGCATGGCACTCCAGCTACAGGATCTTCTGTTCAGACCTTTAGAAACGAAGGCCTGTCTTTCCATTATTGTATTTTGTGAGATTATTAGCTTGTAATGGTGAACCATGTATCCTACTGATTTCTCATGTCATAGTCATTTCTAGCCAAATTTAATTCTAATTAAATTTCTGTGTCCTAAAGAAAGGAGCTACCAACTTATACCTGCAGAACCAATCTGCTTGGGTGCTTGGAATGATTCTTTTCTTTCTACATCTCCTACTTCGACTCTTCAGTAATGAGTGCTCTTTAAACTTAAGAGAAGCTATAGTTGATCAGGTATGATAAATACCTTCAAGGTCTCTCTCTCTCTCTCTCTCTCTCTCTCTCTCTCTCTCTCTCTCTCTCTCTCTCTCCCTCTCCCTCTCCCTCTCCCTCTCCCCTCCCCTCTCTCTCTCTCTCACACACACACACACATACACGCACACTGGGATGGAGAAAGGAAGAGAGAAAGAAGGTGAAGAAAATAGAGAAAGTGAGGAGATAAAGGAGGAAGGAGAAAAAGAAGAGATGGAGAGGAAGGACAAGGGAAAATAGGGAAGGAGGGAGATACAGGACGTAGGAGAGAGGGCAAGAGGAAGACATGGAGGGAGGGAGAGAGAAGAAGAGGGAAGGGAAGTGGAAGGAAAGAGAAACTGAGAAAAAGAGGGATTATATATATATATATATATATATATATATATATATATATATACACACACACATATACATACACATATACATATATATTATATAGATCGATGTGGGAGAGAAGGGGAAAGGTTGGTCTGGGGAAAGGACTCATGGGTGCCTAGCTCGTTCATGACAGAACATAGAAGCACCCAGTTTTGTGCATGTCTATGATGGTATGTTGCGGATTCATGACTGTAATGGCTATTTCACATCCTTCTTTGTTTTTGTTTACCATGGTCCCTACTCCCATTTTTCTACTCATCCTCTTGCCCCTTTCTCCATGCCTGTCCCCCATCTTCTGACTTTGACTTTCTATCTCACTTTTACAGTATTCTTTGATTCTTCAAGGACGATATAGGTGTCCTGTTCATGTGTGAACATTTAACAGTCATGTACTCTCAGTATGTTGACTAGATGTAAGTCTCTGTATTAACTATCACCTATGGGAAAAAGAAGCATTTCTGGATTATATTAAAAAAGTACTGGTCTATTGGTGTAAATTCTACCTAGAGGGAAGTTTCACATGTATATTTAGCAAAACAACAGTAGGAGTTCTTACTATAGGACCTATGACCTCCCTACTCATAGGATTTTCACATGGTTTACAGAATCAGACATGCATTTTTTTCCGCAGTGGAGTGAATGCTTGCTTACTCTCCACAAAAATCATGCTGCGACTTCACCAGGGGTGCATCTTGCCTGGCACATATTGTAGGACAAGGAATCTACAGCCAAGGAAGACCAGTGATGAGTTTTCTTTTCTAGCAACCTAGACAGAACCTTTTAATAGTACACATGTCAGCCAGGAAGAAAGAACCATCCAGTTCATTTATATCTTGGTTTCTCCGTGTCTTATAACCTGACTCTGTGGTGATAGGAAATAACCATATATTTCTGGAGAGCAAGCAAAAGCAATAGCAATACGCTGTATTTTTTTGGAGGCCTTTGGTACCTCTAAGACCAACAACTCACAGAGAAGATTCCCATACTGAACATCATGAGGTTTTCATGAAAACAAAACAAAACTGAACCATCAATATTCTGGGAAAAGTAGCAGAAGTATTATAGGAAGTACATAAAGAGTACCTCTAGTCCATTACACACACACACACACACACACACACACACACACACACACACACACACTAGTAGATAGTTTATAAACTAGCACGTTTCTGTTCTGTGTGGCTTATTCATACCTTCTTTATTTTTGGTAACCATAGTGCTTACCCTTACTTTCTGACCATCCTTAGACCCCTTTCTCCACATTTTTTGTATATAGTATATGCATCTTAATATCTCTCTATCTCAATGTCTCCACCTTCCTAAGCTTGGCCATTCTCTGCCCTCTATATACACTCACCTCAGCTTAAAAACCAGAGTTCTAAAAACAGGAAGCTAAGATCTGCATACCAGTGAGAACACGTGGTTTCATTGTTCTCTGACTAACTTACCTCAGTCCATCTACTTTTTCCCAGTTCCACCCATTTTCCTTTACATTTAATAACTTAGTTTTTGTTTATAGCTGAATAAAAGTGTGTTGTGTATGTGCACCCCACTGTCATTTCCATTCAGCAAACAATGGGCATTTAGTCTTACTTCATTTCCTAGCTATTGTGAATAGAACAGCAATGAAAAAGTGGTGTTCAAATATCTGTGTCATGGTGTACTAAGTCATTGGCTCTATACCAGATGCCCAGCAGTGATAGAGCAATATGATGTAGTTGTATGGAAGTGGTGTAGTCACATGGAAGTCCCACTTATAGGTGTTTGAGGATCTCTACACTGATTTTTATGCTACCTAATAGCAGCAGCAGTGACAATAAAAGCTTTAGTTCAAGCTCAAGCTCAAGGGTTATGCATTCTTACAAAGTCTATTAGGGATCTGTTTTTTCACTGTTCCATTGCTGGGAAGAGACACCATGAAGCCTGGCTTTTCTTACCAAAGAAAACATTTAATTGGGGGCTTGCTTATGGTTTCAAAAGGTTAGTCCGTGATCATCACAGTGAAAAGCATGGTGGCATACATGTTGCTGGAGCAGTAGTTGAAGAAATAGTTGAGAGGAAGAAAAGAAGGGAGAGAGGGATGGAGGGAGGGGTAAGGGGAGAGCTACTTAAATTGACATGGGCTTTTGAAACCTCAAGGTTTACTCCCAGAGACACATTTTATTCAATGATGCTGTATCTCCTAATCTTTCCCAAACTGTGCCACTCTCTGATGACTAAACATACAAATATATATAAGGGGGTCATTCTTATTTAAACCACACATAGCTCTTCTACATTCCCGGAAACCATTAGAATTGTAGGTTCAGTGCAGTGATAAAGCATGGGGCTTGCCTAGCACGTTTACAACTCTAGATTCCTTCTTCAGCACTGGAAATAAACAAATAGAAACAAAACAAACAATAACAACAACCACAAGAAAGACCACAAAGAAAATCCATTAGAGTCCCACTTGGATTTTTAACTGAAGTGTCCAGCCTCTAATATCACCCCATAAACAAACACTTGCCAGCATCCTGGCTTCAATCTCTTTGTTCTTGACCCCCATCTCTCCAGATATTTGTCTGCAAGTTGTGGTTTCTGTAAATCAGATGCACAAGCCAGAAATCCTAGTTTATGTTTTTTTATGTTTTAAGAACTGATTATTTTTCTACCCCCTCACAGAAATTATCAGTCTGTGTGGGCATCACTCACCAACAACTCCCAGAATCCCTCTGTTCTCTCTCCTTTGTCCCTGGCCAACAACTCCCAGAATCCCTCTGTTCTCTCTCCTTTGTCCCTGGCCAACAACTCCCAGAATCCCTCTGTTCTCTCTCCTTTGTCCCTGGCCAACAACTCCCAGAATCCCTCTGTTCTCTCTCCTTTGTCCCTGGCCCTTTTCAGCAGGCAGTGCCTCTTCTACATGGTAGATATATGGATAGTGTATGGTAGATAAATGGACAGCCACTGTTTTTCTTCTGGCGTCTTTGCTGCCCATCTTCCGTTTCATTATCCTATACAATGCTTCACAGCATCACTACAAAGCTGTTCTGATTATTTGAAAATTTTTAAATAATATATTCTTTCTTCATCTTCAAATGCTTGAAAAGTTTTGTACAGGTTTGAGGATGAAGTTCACACTATGTTAGCCTCTCCTTTATCTGCTTTAATTTTATCTTGTACTTGTACTCACAATAAATATTTCTAAATATGATCTCAGCTTCAGGTTCACATGCTAGATTCCAATGTCATTTTGAATGCTATTCTTGTGTTAACTCTTTTTATGGTTGCCTTAGGTTTCTATTGCTATTAAGAAATTCTGTGGGCTGGAAAGATGGCTCAGTGATTAAGAGCACTGACTGCTCTTCCTGAGGTCCAGAGTTCAAATCTCAGCAACCACATGGTAGTGTACAACCATCTGTAGTGAGATCTGATGCCCTCTTCTTGTGTGTCTGAAGACAGCTACAGTTAATTTTAATACATACATACATACATACATACATACATACATACATACATATTTTTTAAAAAAGAAATATCATGACCAAAACCAGCTTATGGAGTAAAGGGTTCATTTCGGCTCTTAAGTCATACCCCACCACTGAGGGAAGTCAGAACAGGAGCTTGTAGAAAACAACAGAAGCTATGAAGGAGTGTTGCTTATTGGCTTGTTTATTATGGTTTATTCAGTCTATTTTATTTTGCCCTCCAGAAACATATGCCTATGAGTAGCAATGCCTGTTCCAAAATCAATGATAAATATAGACAATACCCCAAAGGTTTGCCTATAGGCATTTGTATGGAGGCATTGTCTCAATTAAGATTCCCTCTTTGCAGATATGTCTTGGTTTATGTCGAGTCATTGAAAACAAGTCAGTACTAGGGTATCCTGTGTATAATTAATTAATTAATAAGATGTTGGCTTAGTTGGTAAGAGTGCTTACTCTACAAGCACGAGTAGCTGAGGTCTTCCTGTGACCATGGAAACCTCTAGGCTGGGTACATATGCTTGTGGCTCCACAATTGTGGGGGCATCAGAGACAGAAGGATAGAGCTTCATGACAGCCAGACTAGCTTGAGGTTCCTTGGGAGACCATATCTCCAGAGAATAATAATGTTATACCACATGCATACAGGATACCCACAGAAACATAAATATACTAAATGTTAATAACACATTTACACATAAAATAGTCATTCTCTTAGTGGGATTTTTCCTCCTAATGTTACTGAGTTTATACTGTTAAACAAAAATTGTATGTGTTAAAGACATACAATGTCATGACTTCACAATCATATGAATTGTGAAAGAATTCCAATAATTGAGTTATTTAGTGTAGCATCAACTCTTACATTTATCAATGTATATGTGTTGAAAACATTTATAATCTATTTATTATTTTGACAGTATTCAAGAAAACAGTTCATTACTATTAACTCCATGATGGTTCTTACACTCTCACTTCCCTTGTGGCCACAGATATTTAGAGCCACATCATTAGGTCTATTCATTGCTACAGTACTTGCACACTCTATGGGAATTCACAACCCAGTATTCCTAACTTCCCAGTAACTCTACTGAAATCTGATGTTTATAACGTCTCTTTATATATATCCAGTTTAAGACCTTGACAGATAGTATTTAATATTTATTTCATGTAAGAATGGGAAGAAATAGAAGTGAAGGAAAATACAAATTTATAGTACACAAACATTGCTTTTCCTCATTTACAGGGTTAACTCACAATTTGTAACTTTTTTCTTAAAGCCTACCTGTGAGAGAAAAGAAATGTGACCCTGTTGCATGGAATACTTAGGGGGAAAACACAACCACTGCTTATATAGCACAGGACATCCAGCTGACTCTGCAACAGCTCCTGTGTAAGCTCCCTGCTCTTCCTTCTACTCCACTTTCCTACCCTCAGATCTTTCCTTTCTCCTAGGCTGAGTAACTTCACTCCTCTCTGGCAACTCTAGGTATTTATCATTGACTTTTCCTCTCAGCAATAATAGATGTATTCAGTGCCTTAATCTATATTTGTTAAAAGGTAATAAGAGTGAACTTCAGTTCATCAGAAAATAGACATTTATTTATTCATTAGCTACTGTAATTTCCCCTAGCACACTAGTAAGATGGGCAAAATGCATGAAAACAGTCTCCCACAAAGAACTGTAAGGACTAGAAGATGAAGACAGCATCCTAGAAATGGCAAGTGGAAGCCAAAAAGGAGAAGTAAGATATAAGTGGATATGGGAAAGCAGGTATTTTTATGAATAAGTATAAAAGGCATGTCAGTAAGCAGCGGGTTGATTTAGGACTCAGAGACCTCCGTATTGCAGAATGTTGGGTGAAAGGGCTGAAGCAAAGCCTTTGGTTAGTAGTTGTTCCAAGGGGCAATTGGATCTAGAAATCAATTTTTTACTTATTGTAGCACAACACCTAAGCAGTAGGAAATTTACTTTGTGAAGAAAAAAATCCCAAATCCCAAAGGATGATAACACAGTAGAGTGTCTGCAATAAAACAGTGATAACAGACTGAGAAAGATGATGTAGGAAGCTTTAGGCCCACCCCATTGATCACTACCTGTCACAGTGACAAACGATTTCCCAGAAATCACCTTAAAGAAAAGATGGATCCAGCTTACAGTTTCAATCAGTGGTCACTTAGTTTTGTTGCTATGGGCTTGTGCTGGAACAGCAAGTTATACTGAAGAAAGAATTGTGGGACAGAAATCTAAACATCACAGCAAATGAGAAACAGAATGGAGTGGGAGAAGGCTCTGAAAACTTACCTTTTCAAGTCATATACCCATTGACCTACTTTTTTTAAAAACTCTGCCTATATATTAATAACCCTCTCAACTTCGAACTTATGGGCACATCAGTCCATTGATAAGGTTAGTTTCTTCATAATGCAGTTTTCTCTTGGTAGCATTTACTTGTGTGGACAAAGCATTTAAGACATGACTCTTTAATAACTTTCATATTAAAACTACTTGAAGTAATTTATGGTCAAGTGCTCGACTTTCCCATTTCACGAAAAATTAAAAGAGGAATCTTCTAACAGTAACTGAAGCATTCTGAAGAAAAGACCACTACGTACTATTCTGGAAGAAAAACTAATTTTGCACCAATGATTCACATGAAGAAATATTTTTTGGAGGAGCTGTTCACATGATATAAATAAATAAACAAGGGACAATTAGTCATTGTTTGTAGTGGTCAATCTCCATTCTCAACCTGTCTAGCTTTGGAAACGCTTAGGAGACACACCTTTAGGTATGTGGCATTGTAATAAAAAATGGAATTTATCTTCACTCAACAGAAAAGATACACTTTGGGTATAGCCAATTGCATCCCCGGGGGCTGGGATTGTAAACTGAATTAAACATGAGGAAACAGACAGTCAAACATCAGCATTTATCTCTCTTTGCTTTCTGACTGTTGACTCAGTGTGACAAACAGCTGCAAGTTTCTCCCTTTGTGGTCCACACAGTATGGTCTATACCCTCAGACCATGAGCTAAAGTGAGCTGCTCTTCCCTTAAGTTCCTCCCTTGTCAGATACTTGGTGGAAGCAGAGAAGAAAGTAATTCTTAAAGAAAATTGGTACTTGGCACTTTAGCAGTTGTTCAACAGATGGATTGGTTTGGGGGAAGGGATTTGTGAGACTTTGGGTTTGTGGCTGAAGAAGGCATTTAGTGGTGAAGGAGAAGCTTAAAGGACTGTCTTGGTGTGGGTATGGAAGGTCACAGGAGGAGCTGGAAGTCACAGAAAAGACTGGGGCAGAGACAGTGATGGGACACTGATCAGCAGAACTACATCTTGGCAGTGCTGCTATTATGCACATCTCTTGGCTTCTATTTAAATACTATCCTTATGTTAAGACTCTGAACATGGACTTAATAGTACTCTTTGGAATTGTTTCCCTCTTTCTAGTGTGGCTTTATTGAAACAATCTTCTTTTTCTGCCTTTTACTATTAGTTTTGAATTGCCTTGTTAAATTTGGACTGATGGTAGTCTCTGGTTTATTGGAAGTGCCAGGGTCCAAATTGAGACCCTCTAACAATTCTAGCAACAATCTGATAAAGGTTTTCCTAGCCTCTTAACTACACTTTATCTTAACCAAAAACCTCCAGAACTGCTACTAGACTATAAGCTATGCAAAATAAAGTATTGTTGTTTTGAAGTCATCCGGCTTATTGCATTCTGTTATGGAAACCCACAAAACTAAGAGAATCATTTAGAACCAAAACAGAGAGTTGCAGATTGCTGTCTGTAAGCAGGTGAGGGTAGGTAAAAGACCAGGCTAGAGCCTAGGATTAGACAGTAGAAAAGGACGGTGGGGTGAGAATTTTTGAGAGGCAGGAGAGATAGGAGAAGGGGGAAAAGGAAAGAAGATGGAGGAAGAGCAGGAAGACCCAGATCCAAGTGACTTAAATATCTTATAAGGGATGTACTATTAAAAGACAATTTGTCTTATGTAGGTGGGCAGTTTATATCAATATCAATTGGCTTTGAGTTTATTGTGTGAATGCTTTGTGGGGTGAGAATTTACTGATATAAATTTGTTTGATAAATTACAAGCCTCTGGAGTTTTGATTTTGCTGGGTTACAGGAATTTGTGACAGCTAACCTCGAGATGAGTAGTCACTGCATGGGGCTATTCACTGCAGCAGAGAGACCACTGGGGCCAGAAAGAAGCCAGAAACAGCCAGCGTGGCATGGTGTCTTTTTCTATTATTATTATTATTATTATTGTTGTTGTTGTTGTTGTTGTTGTTGTTATTTAACACAACAGAGAGTAACTTAACCAGACTGAAGAAGAAAAAGAAAAATCACATGAATGTATTAAGGAAATAATGGGTCTAATAGTCTGGTAAGCTTGTAGGTAGAGGCCAAATCAGCTGTAATATTGCCTCAACTTGACCAAACCTTAGATGGTTTCCCACTATAGGCTTCTCACCTACCTTTCCTTAGAACATACGCATAGGAAAGCTTGCAGCTGTAGGTTCCTTCTCTGTTCCTTTTGAAATGTAAATCCTTCTTCCAGAGTTTTGACAATTTTACAACCCAGAAATGTCTTTTCAAAAGAAGCTACTCTTTGAATTGTACCCATTAAGAAAACTTGAGTTCTTCACTCTCAGAGTCTGAGAAAGAAAGCCCAACCTTTATAAGTACCAATTAGCAAACACAGATAGTCTAATTGCCCTGACCAATCGTCCTTTACCATTTTTATCTGACAGTACTAGGTGACTGACTAACTCCAGGGCTCAAAATCTGTACTGATTTTCATTAGAGGGAAAAGGAGAACTCTACTGTTGCAATACCTTGTTGAATTTTCTTCTTTGCCTTTTTTACTTCTGTGGAACTTTTCTTTGACAGTTTGAAACAGCATCACAAGGCATTAAATCACTCTATTAGAAAGCTTGAGGAAAAATTAATGACACTGAAACAGAAAACCAAAGAAAGAAAACAAAATTAGCTCTTAAATTGAGTGTTTTCTTATCCTGCCTGCTCTGGTTTGGTTAAAAAATATACAGTTTCATTTGTTAGATGTTCGATCTTGACCAGGTGATGTTTGAAAACATCTTTTGGGAAGTTCTGGAAACACAGTGAGTTGGGCATACCTAAAGCAGAGCCCTGGGATGCCCATCCTCGAAGGGACATTTTATCTCTTTTCTATGTGACAACTATGGAGCAAGAAACTTCTATCACATGTTGAACCACTATAAAGTTCTGTTACCATGAGACCAGAGTCAATGGTGTGAAGAGCTTAAACTAAGATATTTGAAGCTTTGAGTCAAGTTAGATGCTTCCTTATTTAAAATAGACTCTTTGACACGATTTTTACAGCAAGAAAAAGCTAAGACCCATGTTGTGCTACTCCTCAGCAGTGCTGTGGTGCTCACTTATTGCTTACAGAGCGTTTTTGTTCTCTAGTAAAGCTGATGCTAAAAGCTTTTCAGTTATAATCTGTGATAAACCCAAGCTTTCTAGTTTTTCTTACAGTCCTCATGACCTAGACAATGTCTTTAAGTGGCCATCCTTATGAAAACCTTACAAGGTGAGGCTGATGCTGAGCTCACATCAACAGAGATAGAAACATAAATCTAGTTTTGCATTAGTTCTTTTCTTTTGCTATTGTGATTAAATAACATGAAACATCTCAAGGAAGGGAGCATTTCTTTTGGCTTAAGTTTCTAAAGGGAGACTCTATGATGGGAACAGAAAAACAGAAGTAAGCGGCTGGAACAAAGATGTGAGCAGTACATGTTCTTCCTCAAGTGGGAATCAGAGAGAGTGAACTGGAGGTGGGGTAAGGCTATAAACTCTCAAAGACCTCCCCACGATTCCCATACCTAGCCTCCAGAGGTTTTAGGGTGCAGTGGGGGTGGGAGGCATGACACCCATATGGATGCCTTTCCGTGTAAGGAAAATAGAGGGAAGCCTTACAAGAGGGGGCACTGGGAAAAGAAGAGCTGATATTGGACTGCAAAGTGAATGAATAAACAATTTTAATAAAAAACACCATTGTTTGGTCCAGGAAGCTGCTCTTATTCACTATTTTAAGCTATCTCTCTAAGATGTACCTTTTATAAATATAGTCTTCAGATCATATTGATTAACAACGATAGTTTCAGGATTTAGGATATAAAAAGGAATGCTTTGAACAGGAGTGTGATCTACGGCATGTTGGGGAGAAAGACGAGCCATGTCAAGAAGATACAGTCCTTTCTGAAGGTTTGAAGTCAAGGGTTATACTGAGTATTAGATCAATCCCACTGCAGAAGACTGCTGCTTTCCTGATAGGTCTTTGTTGTAAGGACCACTTATGCTTTCTTCTAACTCCTCCTCTTTTCTTCCTCCTCCTCCTCTTCTCTGAAAGTGTCAGGAATGGATAGTTTGGCTGCTTGGTTGACAGCTGTCAAATGCTTTCTCTATGCCTGGCAGGAATTGGAATCCAGCACCCATTCCAAGGCAGAATATGAGACCAGATTTGGAGCATTTCCCATATCACGCAGGTCTGAAGTCCCAGAGCTTCTGTTTTCTCTCCTGGAGACTAACAGGGTAGAGGCAGCACACGGTAGCATGCTATTCTTTCTAGTGGAAGCCACACAGCTTCTGACAATGCAGCACTTCTTCAGAGATTCCCGGAGCTGTTATAATGGAGATTGTGGCTTGTTTAAACATCTCAGGCAGCTCTGGGAGGCTTCAGTCTTTCCACAGACTCTGCAAAGCAGTTGGTTGTAGTCACAAGAGTGACATCTGGTCTAGGAGAGATTGCTTTAGCCACAGCTTCTCCAGATGCTGTGCAACTGACTCTGGAAGATTCTGCTTGGCCATATCAAGCTCACATGATCCCATCTGAAATGGTTCATGATGACTCTACCAACAGCTTGAAGCTGTCCTCAAGCTGCCTAGAAGAATACCTCTTCTTCTCCGACCACTTGGCAAAGCAGTCCTAGTATGCTTGCGCAGACCATATGGCTATGTGAAATATTTGAGTGTCAGATAAGGACCAGTGTACAAATACGACCAGCTACACCAGCAGCTGCTCTTTTATTCCCAGAGCTCTGGAAGCAACATCGTTTCTGTGTTTCTGCACCATATTCCCCTCACATCCCTCGCAGCCCAGACCCCAATAAAGCCTTGTCTGGTATTTCTTTTTAATCTACCTGAAACCTTCACTACTAGTAAAATTGGCTGAGCTGGCAACAAACAGGTCAAATAGCACCTGGGAAGACCATCCCCAGAATGTACTTAGAAGCAGCAGCTAGAAGATGGCTGAAATATTCTAGTGTGGCCAGGGAACTGACAGGACTGCTTTCTACCACACTGAAGAAGTGGCGGGAAGCCAAAAAAAAAAAACAGCAGAGAGCTGAGGCCACAGAAGCCGAAGAGCTGAGAAGAGCTGAGGTCCCTAAGAGGCCCCAGGTCCCAGCTCCTGGAAAACTTCCAAGCAGCAGCCCAGGATAACTAGCTCCAGTTTCCATGGGGATGTGACACTAAGATTAAAGGTCCTGACACTTTGTCAGTACCCTATTTCTATCTTAGTTAACAAAGGAACCTTCAGGATATTGTTAAGAAGAGACTGGGTGTCAGCAGCAGTGGAGAAGGTGTGGGATGAGAAGAGATCCTGACATCGCTAGTGGAAGTAGAGGCCATCGGGGAAGCTGAAATGAGGTAGAGGAGACGTCAGAGATGCTGGAGACCATGTGGCCGGAGACAAACTGCTCATACTGCCCTTCGGAGCTGGTTTGCTTTCACAGTTGGAACACTATTTAAATCACCACTGTACATGTGAAGACGTAAAGGTCACTTGTTCGGGGAAGACTAACTTCAGGCATGGGTATTCAAAGCATTCATTTAGTTCTCCCACAAGGAGCAGGGGAGATTTCTATAGATACATTTGGAGAACAAGAAGTGCTGCCGACTGAACAGAATGTGAGTGGATGTTTCTGTGAGAAGAGTCCAGACCTGGAAACTGAGCTGGCTCTACGGCAGCTACGCCTGAGGCCTGCTGTTGTTTTTACATTTTGATGTCTTTGTTCAAACCATATGGTGTAGGAACAGTACATATTTGTAAATAAACAGACAAGACTCTACATTCCTCCTGTGTCTGCTACTTGGTTTCATCTCAGTTTTTTTCACTCCTTTGGAAGGCAAGATATGCTTGGATTTGGGAAATTCCATTTTTGAACAATCTATTAAGACAGTTGTTCACGGCTTGACTTTTGGTGAACTGTTCCACTAGAAGGCCCCATCACGGGCACTTGACAGCGATTGTTTTGCTTTTTGTTGTCTGTTTCTTTGTGTTCTTTGGCTCAGCAGTTTCTGTTTTTAGTAGTTGAAGGGATTGCAAAAGCACATCTTGCTTGAGATTCTTGCATTCTGTTTTAGCACCTCCTTTTAGAAGGAATTTCTAGTAACTTTGAAGCCCTCCCTCCTCCCTCCCTTCTTCCTCTCTCCTTCTTCTCTCCCCCCCCCTTCCTCCCTCTCTTTGTGTTGGTAGCTTCTGTGGATGCTATCAGAGGTACCATAGTGGCTGGTGGCTGACAAAGGTCACAGGGAGTGGTGAGAAGAAAGATCTGGATTGGCCCTTCTGCCTTCTCAAACATTGCTAGCTCAAAGTCAAGCCCCTCTTTCTCCTTTCCGTCCTCCTCCCTCCTCCTCCCTGGGCTTTTATCCCGTGATTCACATGGTGTGTACCTTACCGTACTTGTTGACCCTCCCTCCAGTGTCAGAGCAGGGTGGATCTTTGGGCGCTTCTGGCCCAGTTCGTGACTGTTTCTCACGGGAAACAGCTGAGGCACAAGGAAATGCAGCCATTTGTTCACTGCTAGAGATCTGTGGAGAGATGAACCATTGCATACTTCATAAAATATTTTATTGACTCCGTGTGCCACCAAAAAGAGTTGTTCAGGACTTCACTAGAGCCTGAGAGCTACTGCATGCATCCCTCTGTCAGATTTGTAGATACCCAAAGACGGTGATGCTTAAATCTTTTATATTCTCTTCTCATCAACCTTCCATCTTGCATCTTACTCCCAAAATGCCAAGCAACTGTTATGATTAACCAATAACTCATCAATGTGCTAATGGGAGAACATGAGACCCAAACAGAAATCGACCCCCACACTGTATTGTTGATAGAGGTTGAGAGCTGGTGGCTATTGGCCTAGTTTCCACACAGGCTTTTCAGGGTGTTGCCATCGAACCCCCGGAAAACCCGTGGGGGGGGGGGTTCCAGATTTCCTCTAAGGATCTCAGGGTTTCTTGAGCTGGTCTGAGTCCTTGTTTGAACCTTGGTCTGGTTTCATTTGCACTGATAAGATAAAACACCTTGGCAAAAAGCCTTGTCGTTTGCAACCCAAGGTAACTTGAGGCTCTGCTGTTACAAGGATGGCTAAGATGTAGTAACTTGAAGTAGCTTATCATACATGACATCTGGTCAAGCAAGAAGAAGAAGAATGCTCACCTGCTGGCTTGTGCTAAACTTGATCTTTGCGTTCATCTACAGTTCAGAACCCCTGACCAGAGAGTGATGTCTGTATGAGAATACACTAGGCTGTATTCTCCCACATCAGCTCCCACTCATAGCCAGGGCCGCAGCCACAGACCAACAAAGAGCAGGCAATCAGCAAGCAAGACTGTCTTTCCAGGTCATCCTAGATTTTGTCTAATTGTCAGTTAGAGTTAACCACCATACTGTTGCCACTTCTTTGTTTCTAGTAAACTTCAGTTATGAATGCTTGAATGAATGAGGAGTTTTGTTTCTTGAACATCCAGAACTGACATGTGACTTCCACATGTTTCTAATCCTCTGGGAAGGGTCCCATTGTGACATTCCTCCTTTCCATGGGGATTTGGTTTGAATGTATTTATTCATCTGTAAGCAATCCAAGAATGTTCAAGTATTTGCTGAGGTAAACTCAAAGGTGAATAACCTTCAGATCCTTCCTGAAAGAGTTCAATGGTTCCCAGCCTAATGAGGTGCAATGACACCTGTGGGCATGAACAAGTACAATGTCCTAGGAAAAATATTTTCTCATGAAATCTGGGCCTGGCTTAGCACAGGGCTTTAGCACATGGATTTTGGGACAAGAAAATTCAGGGTTCAAATCTCAGTTAAGCTTTTTTTTTTTTTTTACTAATGACTTGAAGTAATCACTTATAAATTTTAAAATGATTCAGTTTTTCCATCTATATAAAATAGATAAATAGTATGCATTTTAGTTGTAAAGTTTAAATTATTAAACACATATAAGACAATAATTAGCATTAGGTACCAAATATGCAATACACTCTAATTTGGATCTGTGTAGGACTCTGGCAATGCTAAGACTTATAAAGTTAGATGTGTTGTATTATAAAGACTTGGAATTCTTATGCAGAAATGTTCCTTTCACATCTCTGAGATGTGTAGCTATCACATGCAATAGTCAAGTCAACAGGTAGGTACACAGTTCAAGTGACATGGGGCCCTTGTTCTTCCTCACACAACTTTATTCCTGGATGCTTTAAATTCTCTGATCTTATCAGTATAGAAAACCAACTTTCCTATGTTCTAATGTTTAGTGAGAATGTGCAGAACTCCATTTTTATAGAAAGAGACAAATTAACTTGCTTCCGTTTTCACACAACTGTTTTGTGACAAGTCAAATTGCTACAAACAAAAAGCTCCACAGAAACGATGTGATGGTATGTGCTCAGCCCAGGCAGTGGCATTATTAGAAGGTCTGGCTCTGTTGGAATAGGTGTGTCACCATGGGTGTGGGCTTTAAGACCTTCATCCTAGGGCTGGGAAGATGGATCAGCGGTTAAGAGAACTGACTGCTCTTCCAGAGGTCAAAAAGCTCGGAATACTCAATAAACCATTTACAGAATTTATGAAGCTAAAAGAGAAGAAAGGCCAGAAGGTAGATGCCTCAGTCTTTCTTAGAAGGAAGAACAACACATTCATGGGAGGAAATAAATGGATAAATAGAGGAGCAGAGATTGGAGAAAAGATCATCCAGACACTTCCTCACCTGGGCATACACCCCATATGCACTCAAAAAACCCAAACACTATTGCTGATGCCAAGTAGTGTTTACTGGCAAGAACCTGGTATGAATGCCTCCTCAGAGGCTCTGCCAGAGCCATGCTGATACAGAGGAGCATACTTGCTGTTAACCATCAGACTGAACATGGGGACCCCAATGAAGGAGCTAGAGAAAGGATTGAAGAAGCTGAAAGGTTTTGCAACCCCATGGGAAAAACAAAATGATCAACTAACCAAACACACTATAGTTCCCAGAGACTAAAACACCAACCAATGAGTTTGTATGGAGAGACCCATGGCCCTAGGTGCATATACAGCAGAGGACAGCATTTTCTGGTATCAATGGGAGAAGAGACCTTTGGAGAGGCTCATTTTCCCAGTGTAGAACACCAAGGTGCTGAGTTGGGAGATGGTGGTTGGGAGAGGGAGCATCTTCATGGAGGCAATGGGAGGGGGAGGGGAATGGGATTGTGGGAAAGTAATGCACAGAGTATCCAACAGAAAAAAAAAAAAAAAAAAAAAAAAAAAAAAAAAAAAAAAAAAAACAAAGAAAAAAAACCAAAAAAACAAAAGACCTTTATCCTAGCTGCCCAAAAGCCAGTGTGAAAGCTAGCACCTTTCAGATGAATATGTAGAACTCTCAGCTCCTTTTGCACCATGCCTGCCTGGATGCTGCCATATTCTTACCTTGATGATAATGTACTGAACTTCTGAACCTGTAAGCCACTGCCAATTGAATGTTCTCTTTATAAGAGTTGCCGCAGTCATGGTATTTGTTCACAACATTAAAAACCTAACTAAGACACACAACAAACTGTCACTTTCCATAAACAAATCAAACTATTATGTTCTGTATTTTTTTTTCTGGGCTGCATTCATCAAAAATCAACACTGTTATGACTAATACAATACTATTCATGGCTTATCTGAATATACATTAGCAAAATGGGTTTGTCCAAACCTGCATCTAAAGAAAGGTCAGCCTTCCCCTAAGTACCTAAGATCCAAAAAGTCAGATTTAACCAGCTTAAAGGAAAAACAAATAAATTGTTAATTTATATCTTATAAAGGGAGACTATCATTGTAGGAGACCGAGGGGTCAAGGACATCAGGAGAACACAGCCTAAATCAACTAAGCAGGGCTCACAGAAGCTCACAGAGACTGAAGTGCCAATCATGGAGCCTGAATCAGTCTGAACTAGGTTTTCTAAGTAAAGCTTATCATTGTCAAGCATGATGTTCTTATGGTATTTTTAACAGCGAGGGTGGGGGCTGTCCTTGAGAGCTTTGTCTACTCCTTTTCTTCCCACTAGGTTGTAACTTGGTTCGTATCCCTGGGGACAGGGCCTGCTTTTATTCTGAAGGGAAGTGAAAGAAAAGTAGACCTCAGAGAGAGGATTCTTAGAGAGGAGAATTAGGAGTTGTGGAGGGAGGGGAAACCGGATGGAATGCAATATACAAGAGAAGAATAAATTAAAAATAAAAAGTCATAAAGTTTAATCGTGATCATAAGAAGGCACTTTTTATAGGATTGTATTTATTTAATGGGTTATATTCTAGTAAAACAAAATCATGTCCTTTACCTCAGTCAAATATTGTCATGTCTGGGAATGAAATAGGATGGACTTTATGTTCTGAGGATGAAAGGGAAAGAGAGAGAACCGAACTCAGGTCGGTAGTATAGCTCTCCGGGGTTGTGTATGCTCATTTCTATTGGAGATACAAGAAGCAAGAGGCAAGAGGCAGCCACAGAGTTCTGTGTGTTAAGCAACAAATGAGAAGTCAGTGTTACAGAGTAGGCACCCACAAAATGTTACTCACTATATTTTTCTTGTATCATATTAAGATTTTACTCTAATTGACTGAAAGAATTTTTATATGCAAATATGACCCCTAATCTTCTAGTTAGTAGTTTCTTTCCTAACAATGTTGAATTGTTTATTACAAGTCACAAAATGACAAAGCCAATCCCTCATTTGAAAACTTCCTAAATTTTCTCATTCCTCCTCTCAAAGCTCAGGGATCTTTGTGGAAGAGGGGACAAAAAAGTCTAAGAGCCAGATATGATGGATAATGGCAACAAAACTCTTTGAGAACACAAAATAACAGTTGAATATATAGCTCAAGTTGTATGCATAAGACATACGTAGGCTCAAAACAGACCAAATGCCTGTGTGGAGAGTGGAGCTGAGCGTGAAGTCCCATACCTAGCTGAGAAGCACGTAGGGAACCTTGGTTTTCTTTAAGTGTGTGGCTCTTGGTAGATTAACTAAGCTCCAGTGGAGACTCACATAACCAAGTGGACAGCACACATAGGAGTCAATGGGTTTTAAAAAATAAAGACACAAAGTTGGGTGTATAAGAAAGCGAAGGTAGATCTGGTAGACTGGGAAGCAGAGGTGAATATTATAAAAATCAAGTGTCCAGATCAATAAAAACACATTTTTTTTTTTTTTTTTTTTTTTTTTTTTTTTAGAAAAAGGGCAGAAACCTGAATCTCTTACCAGCCACTGTTTTCTTTCTAAATGGGATATTTTACTCTGACAATATAAACAGAAGACAAGCGTGTGAGTGCTGTCACTGTCACCCAGATGGGCTTCTAAGGAATCGGGCTTAACTCCAGTGGCTATGGGAGGATGAAAAGGGTAGAGATGTAAGGCACAAGAGTGTCACACATACCTTACAATGTCAGAGCAGAAACAGATGTTTCCAGCAATGTAGCTTTGGAAAGAAGACAAGGATGCACGGTACAAAACAGGAGAGGTAGCTTACACAGAGAAGGGGCGAGGATGCTGTCTGTGACCTAAGGATGACATTTCTTGGATTTCTGTGAGCCCATTAACATTTCTTGTCCCTACAATGGTTTCCTGTGGGGAGGAAGTTAAAGATTACCTTGCTTGAGCTACAGTGTAGCACTAGTCAGATTTCTTTGAAGATTTATTCCCAGCTTTGCTAGCATAACTTGGCATGTGAGAAACTACTCTCTCAGCAGCCATAAATTTTCTAAAAGCTTCATTTCATTTTAGGGAGAAAATTAAGTGTCCATTCCAACAGCAATAAGGAAGAATAAATCCCATTATAAGGGCATATTTCTTACTGTGCGCATGTAATACAGTTTTTGTTTAGCCTGTTTCTCCTTTTCTTGTGAGCTGATGCTGAATTGCTGTCGTAGGATATTCAGAGCAGGGATAGATCTACACAAGAAGGGCGAGAAGAATCACACATCACATAATTCACGTCTCAAGGTGATCCATATTTGTGCCCATGGCTAATGCTCTCCAGTGCTCAGCAGATGGGTAGACTGTGACCGTACTGACAATTCCATTCTCAAGCTAATGGTTGCTAAGGGTGGTTAGCTTTGTCCTTCGACTCCTGAATGCTTAGGGCAAAGTTTTATTTCCAAACACTTGCTACTTACTTCATGATTATCATTCTGGATATATCCAGAGCTGGCAGGAGTCGTTTTAAATGACTGCTTTGGAGTTCACATAAATGATGTGGCCTCATTTGTGACTGACTCCTTCGCTAAAGTGACATTTTCTACCGTTGTTTACATCTTTCATCTATTACTGGCATAGTCATATGTAATACCCCAAATGATGACTGTTCATACTTTATGCCCTCTCATTTGTTTCTTATTCTTTCTTCCCATTCTTCAGTATGAGTTCCCGAAGGGTATTTTCCTTTATTCTCATAGATGACATGGGTAGTCACAAAAGTTACTTTGTGTATTAAAATATTCCTCATTGCACTAGAAATAAAACCATTTCGTGAGTGAGGCATTTTCCATACGTAAGTGTATCATTTATTTACTTTGTTGTAACAAAATACCTGGAGGAAAGTTAATTAAGGGAGAAACAGGGTTCCTTTGGCTCACAGCTTCTGGGCAACGTGCATCATGGTGAGAGCCTCATAGAAGCAGATGCATTAAGAGGCTGGTCACACTATATCCCAATCAGGAAGCAGAGGGAGATGAATGCTGGGGCTTAGCTTGCTTTATCTTTACTGTTCAGTCTTGAACACATGTAGTGTGGTTAACATCAGTTAACCCAATCTAGTCAACCCCTTACCAGCATGCCCATGTGTTTGTTTCTTAGGTGATCCTAGATCAGGCCGAATTGACAAAGAGTTCCACACTACTGTTATACTAAGTGAATCCAGGGAATTATGTTACCTGGGCAGTAAAGTTCTTCCCACTTCAGAATTCGCAAATGTAGAACTTAAGTTTAAACTTAGTTTGGACAAAGACCCAGAGGCAATGCTGCTGGTTGACTGGGCGGGGGGGGGGGGATGGGAACCCACTCAAAGCATGCACTGAGGAGGCTGACCACTCTGAAAACAAAGTCTTGATGAAAATAACTTGGGCAACTTTCTAATGATGCCATAAGTCAAGGCATCCAACAGAGACGAATCAGCCCAAAGGTTGTCTTGTCCCATCATCATCCAGTGTCATGGGCCATGAGGACAGCGTGTGAAGATAAAAACACAGAACGATGTATCGAGGAGAGAAGCGTGGAGCACATTCTGCTTGTCCGATGAGATAGAGCCAGCCGCCCGTTGCCTTGACTTCCAGAGTCTTCATCTATGGAAGTCTGAGAGGACAGTCCTTGCTTACTTTAGTCACTTGTCTTTGTGGCCTATTACAAAACCATCTTTGTTAAGGCAACTCTAGGAAACAATGTAGGCTCTGGAGTGGAATTCTGTAAAAATAGTGCAATGACCACGCGTATAAGCATGTTTTCCTAGGTCCATATTTTAGATCGTCTTTTTAGAATGTGTGCCTGTTTGTGATTTCTGACTGCTAAATATGTAAGTATTTGTAGTTTGTGTTCAGTTTTACAAAAGTACTTTTGAAAAGTATTGCAATAATTATTTTTTCTTGAAATCAATATAGTCAGAAATGTCTGTTTCCCCAGAACCTTGCTGGCATTAGGAAGCAATAGATCTGGGCTTTACTAGGGGGAGGGCATGTTGTATTTCTCATAAGCCAACAGAAAAGCAAGTAGTGAAATCACATAAAATCATTTTGGAAGTTCCTGCAGGGCAGATGAATGTTCTACAGAATGGTTTGGAGAAAAACAAGGTAAGGGAAATGGCAAAAACCCCAAAACAAAGGGGAAAAAAGCCAACTTTGGGTATTGGGATGCTTTTTCTCTCCTGCCAAACTGCGAGCACAGGTCAAGTGATCAGTTGAATTTCACAGAAAATAAAGCAGTAAAACAGAAAACCAGCGTTGCTAATGGCCACTGAATGACTCTTAGAGTTCAAAACTGAGAGGAAGAGAAGAAACAGTGTGGTCCGTGGGCACCTGCCTTTCCTCATCGTATCAGATGAGTGGAGATCAAGAATGGGTACTGGGATTGCATGGAACCCGTGCAAAGACTGCCCTTCCACTGTTGCCATAACTCACATGTGGACAAGTAGAAGGTGAAGAAACCGTCTTCACAAAGAAAGAGGATATTCATAGCTGGGAGCAGTACATTCTAGTGTGTTTCATAGACTCAATTGTTCACCTCCCTGGTTTAGAGATGCTGTTTCCTTGTTATAATGCAAAACATAGCAAACGTAATAACACTTACACATCACCAGTCATTCATCATGTACTGCATGGCAATGAAAACTGATTCTTGATGAAAAAGCCTCCAATGCGGCCATCTGTCGGAATGACCAAGAAAGGGTTTGAGTTATTTCTACGCTTATTGTCATAAAAATGTGGTCTGATAGCTAGATAAAGGCAATTCACATAACAGTATGTGAATTTTGACCCATCATTTTAAAACAAGATAAAACTAGATACCTACACATACTTCTCTAGGAGTTTTAATTTATCATTGCTGGAGATGGAGCCCAGCCAGGTCCCAGGTATGCACTCTTTACTGATAAGCACTCCCAACTCCTAGCCCTTACAGTTGAAACCTCTTAGACAAATATTAATTTGTCTAGTATGATCTCCATGAAACAATTCTGGAATCTCACTCCCTACCCTGTAAACTCTTGTGTTTTTCAAGCACACCCATCCTTTTTATCATACATACAGTATCATCATTATACTCTTGGTGTGTTTTCTGTCTCCTGCCATGTATAACATGTGGTCCTTCTTCACCTAAGTATATCCCACAAACTCAAAAGAATGACTTCATTAAGCTGCACAGCTTTGCATATATGTGCATATGAGTGTGAATAGACGCATACACACACATATACACTAGAGATTAAACAAACACATAAGGAAAATGGTCGATCACATCATATACAGTTTAAATATTTTCTATCTTAAAGGTGATCATTACTCATAGTCAAGAATTTTGTTAAGATGCTTCTACTTCCTAGAAGGAAAAACAATGAGCTGACTGAAAAGATATATAGCATCCTATGATGTTCCCAGGAGTGGTCAGTTCCAGGGACCTGGAGTTGGTGTGGTGTAATGCCCACTTGATTAGGATTGGAACCATATGACAGGGCTCTGAGCTTATTGGCAAGGGAGTGTCTAGATTGGGTCCACTGTAGTGAGAAAATCCCCTCTGAACACTGGCAGCACCACGCCATGGATTGGAGAACCAGACCAACTAAAAAGAAACAAGCACACTTAGCACCAAGAGTCTCT
This sequence comes from Micromys minutus, assembly GCF_963924665.1. Taxonomy (NCBI): domain Eukaryota; kingdom Metazoa; phylum Chordata; class Mammalia; order Rodentia; family Muridae; genus Micromys; species Micromys minutus. The sequence continues at coordinate 46,590,634 of NC_137958.1, read as the reverse complement.
GCTCTCTGCTTTGGACTAAATGCATTATGAGCAGCGGTGTCACAGTGCCATGATGGGCTGCACCCTCAAACCACAAGCCCAACCCAAACCTTCCTCCCTCCAATGGCCATTGTCAAGTACTTTGTCACACCAGTTGGAAAAGCAACTAATACAGTTCAAAGAAAGCAACCTCAGCCGTGTGACTGATAGGTCGACGATGAACACGTTCATGCCTAGGCTCTGTAGATCTCCCACTGAACTCTTCTTTTCAGACTTGCTTCTATTCCTTCTCTCCCTTGTTTATTCATTGGTCCTCTGTTTCCCAGTTTGCCCGGTGACAAAACTGCCTTTGCTCCACATTTCTTTACATACACTAATTAAAAGCACAGTTTGCCCTATAATTCAGTAGAAATGCCTGTAGATTGTCACTACATAAACAATGTTATACCTTCATTTATTAAAGATCCTCTAAAATGAAGTTAATTTCAGTGGTCTATTAGAAATGCACGTTGGATACCATCAAATGCCTCTTTGATGGATATTTCCATTGTAAGCGGCACATCTTCCATATTAATGTAGCCATGTTTAAGGGTCAGTTTTTGACTGGTGATATAAACCTCACCTGATTGTCATGTATTGTTCATTTAGCTCTGTATCCACATACTAGGGATCATGAGAGGCTGAGCCTTATTTTTGTCAGTAATTCTTGTTTTTAAAAATCTGTGTAAACGGATGTGTATGAAGCACACTCAGCAACACCTGTGCACAGCAGAAGCCAGAAGCCACATTTAATCTCCTTCCACCTTAATTTCTGACACCGAGGCCCTTGAAATTTCCACAGCTGCACTGAGGCTGATTCTTCTGGTTCTTCTTCTTGTCTCTCTCTATAAGATACTGAGGCTACAGATGTATTAACGAGTTCCTGGTTTAATTTTACATAAGTTCCAGGGATAGAAGTTGAATTCATCAGGTTTGCCCATAGGGTACTTTTATAGAATCACTGAACCATGTCCTCAGGTTTGTTTGTTGCTAATTCTAAAATCAGTTCTAAATCGATTCTTTTATTTCTTTATTTCTTTCTATATATTCTACTACCCTCATAATAAAGGTTTGATGGCTGCTCATGACAAATCACATACAGAGAAAAATAATAGAAAATAAAAATGCACAAAAGACTGGAACATTGCCAATATATAGTATGATATTCTTTACTGAAAGAATTTCATACAACATATATTGTTCATTACTTCCCCTCCATCAATACCTCTCAGATCCTTCCCACCTCCCATCTGCCCAACTCCATAACCTTTTATTTCCTCTGCTGAGTAAACCAATGATATTTGTAGTCACTAAAAGATCTACAAAGAAAGGTTGGAAAGGAAGCAGATCAATCTCCCAGATACTAGCAAGACTGAGGCAGGAGGATCACCAGTTACAGTGCTACTTCAACGCCAATGCAGGGAAACTGCTGACCTAGTGACCATGTCTTCAAATAAACCATGCAAAGTGAGAGAGGTCATGGCTTTGTGACAGAGCCCCTTCCTACCCTGAATGAGGCTCCTGGTTAAACCCTTGGTTTCTTTTGAAATATAAAGAAAATATCAACTTATGTTATAATTTATAGATTAGGAATAATAATGTCTCTTTCTTGGTTTTGGCTTTAGTCCTGAGACTCATTTCCCTTTCCTGTTCTGTACAGAAAATACAAATTTTTGTTTGAATGCATATAACCCAGATACAGTATTGTCCAATCCCCTTAGGACTGCTGTGGCTGCACCACGGGGCAGACATATGTAGATAAAGCGATTTACCGTCCGACCCAAACCCTCCAGGTCTGAGAACAGCACACGCACATGCATGCTTCCATTCCTTCCAAAGCTTACGCTTTCTCCATTCAGTAGTGTGGAGCTACACTTCTTAGCCACTAGAAATGATTTTAAAGTGCCCCTTTCCGACTTAGGATTCATTTTCCTGCAGGTTCTTTCATGCGAAAAGCCAACCACTTACTATTTTAGTAGGCTGATTTCTGGAGCAAGTGCACAGAGTTTGATTTCCAACTCTACTTTAGACCTTTCTTTTTCTTCACCAAAAAGATTTTCTTAAAGAAGAATTTTGTGTGCTAGATTAAATGGTTTACCAGGTAAATGAAAGGACAAGAAAATGGTTCACATGAAATTTCAGTAGAATGAAAATTCTAGTGAACCTCTGGAGTTTAGCTTAACACTGCACATATCAGCCTTTTCTACTCAAATGCCTAGAAACAAAAACAGTCAATTATTTCTTTATTCTTATAATTGTTTTATTTACTTTTTAATTGATAGGAAACACAGTAGGTATGTAGCTTACAAGTAGCATTTTTACTTTATCCTTCTTAGTATGACTCTTGGTTTTGACTGAGAAGAAACTGTCCTCAGAGATAAGAAAACACAGGAAATAGAGACATGAAAATCGAACAGAGTATGTGGGTCAGACATTGTCGATCAGAAACAGCGGTTACTGGAGAGAATGTCAGTGGCTGGAAAGTGAGATAACATGACTCATAGACCGAGAAAGCTACAGTCTGTCTTTGGATTTTCCTGCAACTCCTAGCTATGCATATTAGAGTTTCTTCCACTGAGGACTCGGAAGTATTCCCCCTGCCCCACATACCCCAGATCTTTTATAATTCTTTCTTCCAGTACTGCATTATCTTCAAGGAACACATCTATAGATGGTCTGCTAAACTGGTCTCTGTGTAAACAGCAGAGGAATGTTTAAGCATCAAACATATGCAAGTACTGAGTGCATAACCATTTTTGTAAGATGTGGGCTTCTTTGTGTGCATCAAATAAAATGAACAAGCATTCCCAGTGATTTCTCCAACTGCCAGGAGTTTGGGATGTGCTGAACAGTCAGCATCTGGGAAACTTGTTCAGAGGACAGATGGACTTGAGATATCCCTTGAATCACACCATACAGATGTAGATGCCGATTTTAAAAGATACACGCAATGTCTTTTATGAATCTGAGTTTGAAAAATCAAGATCAAACTTGATCAAGATCAAGATCTTGTGGTTCTCAGATCATTGATACCTATTCTGTAGCACACAGGACATAGCACTACCTGAAGATCCAGCTATTCTACTTCTGGGCATATACCCCAGTGACACTCCAATATACAACAAAGATACATGCACCACAATGTTTATAGCAGTTCTATTTATAATAGCCAGAAACTGGAAAGAACCCAGATGTCCTTCAGAAGATGAATAGATACAAAAATTGTGGTACATTTACACAATGGAATAGTACTCAGCTATCAGAAACAATGACTTAACCAAATTCTTAAGAAAATGGTTGCATCTAGAGACTATCATCCTGAGTGAGATAACCCAGTCACAAAAGAACAGACATAATATGCAGTCACTGATAGTGAGATGCTAACCCCAGAGGCTCGGACTGCCCCAGAAACAACTCACAGACAGTGTGAAGTCCAAGAAGAAAGGAAAACAAAACAAACAAACAAAAAAAAAAAAAAAAGAAATTATGCTCAATTCTTACACACCAAGAAAACGTTGACTAATTCCGGGTTACATCCTGTTTTACATGTACTTTTTGCTCATTGTAACTAGTAAGACCTTAATGCAGAGTATCAAACCTTAGGGAAAAAAAAAAAAAGCCAAACACTGACAAAAATGTATTTGAATACATTTATGCAAAAAATGTTTAAAATTTTTTCCTTTTATCTTTGTTTTGTAAAATAAAGTTTAAAAAAAAAAAGAAAATAACATGACTGTAAAAGGAGTCACTTTTTATCCCTCAGTTTGAGCCTTGGTTTCTTCCTTTTTTCTTTGTCTTTCTTTCTTTCTTTCTTTCTGTCTTTCTTTCTTTCTTTCTTTCTTTCTTTCTTTCTTTCTTTGTCTTTCTTTCTCTCTCCTTCTTCCTCTTCCTCTTCCTCTTCCTCTTCCTCTTCCTCTTCCTCTTCCTCTCCTTCTCCTTCTCCTCCTCCTTCTCCTTCTCCTTCTCCCCCTTCTTATTTACTTTAGGTAATATTCATTGCCCCTCCTCTCATGCCCCCACAACACTTCCTCTTATTCACCCTCTACTTTTCATTTGAGCAGGTGGGAGCTCCCTGAGCACCCCCTCCCCCACCCTGTCACATCGAATTTCTATGAGGCTAGAGCTTTGATATTTTCTGTTTGATGCTTTTTACATAGAAGTATTTCTTCTCCATTCTGTTTAAGAACACTATGTCCTCAGATGCATAAGTTGTTCTTCCTGATTTCTAAGAATAGCAACACACCCACCCACACCCAACCGAATGGGAACTTAAAGGCTAATGATAGTTATATTTTAAAATATCAAGAGAGCAATAAGATTCTTACTTCCATTTTTGATTTGGCTGAGACCAAGAGGTAAAAATGTATGTGCATAAATCATTTTGGGAAAACTTGCCATCCTCATCATGTAAATAGCCTCTTAAAAATTTGAAATTCGACAAATTCAGACATTAACAGCTTATTTTCTTTAAACTAACTCCACAGATATTTTGAAGACGATCACTCCTCAGCCAAAGAGCATTATTCTGTTGGTTAGCTATATTAATAAGACGCTGCAGTCATTATAAAGGCAAGTACAAGCACCTCCTTTTACTCCAGTGTCTAGTCCTAATGAATATTCATTCACCTCCAAACCTAGGGAAGAGTCCTACCAGAGGGAAAGTCTGCTCTTTCCTTCTTCCCACTTCAAGATCATTATTCCGCTAAAGCCTCTCAGTAAAATGTGCACAAGAAAGACCAGAGCAGTGAAGTTACTCTTTACAAAGTAATTGCTTGAACTCAGATAACCTCCATCATTTTCTAAGAGGACAAAAATGAATGTGAGACTTGCTTGCCTTCTTAAGGTCTTGTTATTTTAAATAACAAGTGCATATCTTTATGGATGAAGCCTTGAGGATATTCTAGTTCAGTAACACAGTGTTGTTATCTGTTGTTTATTTAAAAGCAGCCACAGCAAAAGGACAGATACATTTCAGCTACTTGGGTTCTGATTTTACTTCAGTTTAATTTTTTTTTAAATTTTAGATTCTGTCTTAATTTAGTATCTGAAGTGAATATGTATTATTCCAAGAATGAGACATAGGGGTTTCTTTGTTGATGACCTTTAGCCTAGTCCTCGAGGAAACACCCTGTGCCAAAGAGTGTCATCTACCCTAGCCACACCCTTCTGGGGTTATCTAGATAGGGGCATAACCACCTAACTTCCTTGTCCAACAAAGGGTCAGCCTTATAGTCCTTTCTCAGGACTTCCTTCACTTAATGCTTGCTTCTGCCCAAGTACTCCCCCAGATTTTTTTCTAATTAAGATTCTTGTTTTCAGATATTTGCTTCTTGACAAGCATTAACGTTTAAGTCTGAGAACCAGTTACTTGGGTATTCTGGGAAAAACACGTTTACGTTACGGGACAGAGAAAGGCTCCTAGACAACACTGATTACAAGCTTTTTTTCTCTTAAAGAGAACATGTGGGCTGCGCATAATAGAGATGTCTCTACATCATCCTGCTGTGTGAACTCTGCTCTCTCAGATCTGTTTTCCTTTGAGAATGTCTTCACTGTCCGTGGAATGCCACAAGTGAGATGCTTTATTTCTCCAGCTTAGCACGTCCAAGGACATTGTGCTATCAGCCCTCACTTGGCAGTGGGCCTTTCTGCCCTTGAGCACATCCAGTCAAAGTGATGAGAATGAGTTCATATATTTATCATTACTTCTCTGTTGCTTCGAACTCTGAGCTATCTTGTAGTAAAAGCTTCCAAGAGGTCCAGTAAAGGCTTGTGGTCTTGATCAGCATTGCCTAAAGTCCCCAGGTTCTGCTGAATCTGGAATTGACTTCATTTCTCAGCACATGTAATTGGTTGGTCACAATAAGAATATTATAGCTATTCCAAAATTTATCATAAACTGGTGAATGTACATACGGCAGGCAGGAGCTTTGAAAAGCAAGAAGTGTGGACTTTGACAGCTCTGTGAGAGCTGGACTTCGGTTCTTTCCCAGTTGCATGGGTTCGGTGATTTTTCAAGATTGTGAAAAAAATAACAACTTAGAAAAGTTTAGTTGTTAAAAATCAGTAGAACCCACATGTATTTCTTCAATGAGAATGCCAGGGGCCACAAAACAAGATGAATGACAGATTTTTAAAGGTCACTTATTCATGCAATGTAAGAGACATCAGAGTAACTGTAATGTTCTGAAAGACTGCCCATAGCAGGCAAGTTCATGGTGGTGACATCAGAAGGAGAAAAATTTCATAGTAGAATCAAAATAGAAGCCATAAGGCAGAAGAATGTAAGTCAGCTTTGTGTGTGTGTGTGTGTGTGTGTGTGTGTGTGTGTGAGAGAGAGAGAGAGAGAGAGAGAGAAAGAGAGAGAGAGAGAGAGAGAGAGAGAGAGAGAGAGAGAGAGAGAGAGAGAGAGAGAGAGAGAGAGAGAGAGAGAGAGGTACCTTAGTTTGAAAATGCCCATCATAACTTAAAGCTATAGCAGACTAGCTTGCAGCACATCAATGACTCGAAAATAAAAAGCCACAGAAACAAAACATAACACTACTGAAAGCACATTATAACCACATCATATAGCACTACTGAACGCACATTATAACCACATATAACACTATTGAAAGCACATTATAACCACATGTCTTTGAGAACATCAGAGAGATGACAGGGTGGGGAAGACTTGAGGGTCAGATTGCTTGAAAGAAGGAAAAGAAAATGAATGGGTGTTAATGTCCAGCACCCTTTTCTCTCCTTAAAACAAGTCAAGGTTAACATTCTATGGTTAACATTCGAGCTAGGAGCTGGTTGTTTTAGGAGGCTTGGCTCAGAAAATAGTATTTGAGATTATCAGGGAGGCAAGAGCTAATGAGGAACCCAGTTCTCAGTTGGGGTTCCTCATAGTTTACCCCTTAAAGGTAAACTAGGCACTTGTTTGCTCAGGGAGTCAGGCTCAGATTCAACCCAGCTCAATTTCAATGAGTTCTGGCAAATCTTGCTCTTCTAACTGCTCATCTAAAGCAAATTTTTTTAAATTCTGCAATTATGAACATTTTAGATCACAGGAAACAAGGACAGAAAAGAAAAATGCAGGAAGGGGTTTAACCATCTCAGATACCAGGGCTATTACTCACTGCCCTGTCTCGTACACCTGCACTCTTGGGTTCCTGCTGCCCTGACTCACACATCTGCACTCCTGGGTTCCCGCTGTCTTAGGAGGTGTGTGACACAAGACGAAAGCTCAGCTATTTCATAAGTCACGTTATGAGTTATGGATGAAGAGAATGGTTTTCCACCTCCTTTAACTATTTGATAATTTGTGACAGGTTTTGCTTTAAAAAAAACTTTAATTTGTATTTGTTCATTGATAATATGACTATTTAGAAATACAAAATCAACAGGTTTTATCCTCACCTATGACTTCTGTAGCTGTGGGTTATGGCCATGTTTACAGCACCAGGGAGAAACTCCCTTCTGTAGAGCAAATCTTACCACTATGAATAACCATGTCTTTCCACACCAGTGGGGATGCTTTCCCTGGCAGGTTGGTATTCCAGCAGGCAGGAACCAAAAGGCTATAGCTGTGCCTTGAAATAAATACCTATTTCCATAATATGAAAAAGCTGTCAGACTAAGTAAGAGGTTAGCTATTATCTGAGACTTTCTGTATTTCACACAGGTCTCTCATTTTAAAACATGGAAAGGGAATAATGTACCTTGAGAGAAAGGATCATAAACCCATTATATCTACCATAATCAGTCCCAAGGTCACCAAGTCAGGACAGAGACATCAGGAATGCAGATGACCCAGGTGCCAATGCTCAGAAGAGCGTGGACCTTGTTCAAGAGAGGTGCTCATCTGGAAAGATGGTGAACTTGGGAGTCTTGCTTTGTTTTTAGAGAAAGGGGTCCATGTATAAAATAATATTTCTAGGTCCACTGAAAGAAGACAAGAGAGCCTCTATGTCTTTTGTAAATTACATGTCAAAAGGTATAAGAAAGTGTGAGATGGAAAAATAAGAAATTCAGTTTGAAGAATGGATAGTTGGGCCCAACAGAACTATTGTTCTGTCAGTGTTGGTATTATAAATCCCCGTCTTTGGGTGTTTATAAAATCCAGTTAGACATGATCGAAATACACTAGAATCTAGCAGCAGCAAGCAATTTCAAAAAAAAAATTGAATAATGTACCTCAATCACTTTTAACTGTAGGCTTTGCAAATTGCTCTGCCATCAAACTACCCTGAATGTATCCAACCTCGCTTGACCTGAGATGGAAGTTGATTTCTGTCAGACACATCTTGGTTTATAAAAGTCTGTAAAACACTCCTTAGAGGTACTTTAATTTCGATAAATGTAGAAATTAAGCTTTATCACAGCTTGCAGAGAGTATTATCTCCAGAATAGCGCTGCTACTGTGTACTGCTTGAATTAAGCACTTTTAGTAAATACTGTATTTACTACGTCAGATGTCATTTGGAGCAATGCTCTGCATTTTAAAACTTTACAGAAAGTAAAGCCTTGGATAAGGGGATAGATGATAAGAGGGAAGTATGACAGCCCCGGCATAGCCGCAGGTGCTTGCACTCTATACACACAGGTACTATGCACAGAATCAATCCACCCTGCCTTGACCCAGCATCACTGCATAAATGTTTCAGTGGGCTATTGATTTTTGCCTGAGATACAGGAATAGGAGAAATCAGGGTGAAAGTCAATTGAATAGGTACCTGGGGATAGTAAGGGAAAAAACAAGAAAGATAAAATCAAGGAAGAGAAGAAGTGACAGCAAAGAAGTAGACAGGCACTGTGACTGCCCCCTTGCTGGGGACTTTTATTTAAGGGTTGTGTGTAGGTTACATCACAAGGGCATAACTGATTAAAACAACAGCCATTTGTGATTAAGTGAATCTCCAGCTACTCTCTTTCTCATTACTCTTCCTATTCCTATTATGTTGCTATAATTATAATCAAGGGCATTAATGGTTATAATATTAATTCATTTAGTAGCAGATTATCTCAACACCTAATATCCACCAGGAACTTTTCTAACTACTAAGGATAGAACAGTGAAATAAATATTTAAATTCCTCTCAACAAACCTTGGTATTCATCTGTGGATGAATGAACGAACAAAATGTGATGTGATGTGATGTGTGTGTGTGTGTGTGTGTGTGTGTGTGTGTGTGAGAGAGACACACAGAGAGAGAGAGACAGAGAGAGAGAGAGACAGACAGAGAGAGAGAGAGAGAGAGAGAGAGAGAGAGAGAGAGAGAGACAGAGAGAGAGAGAGAGAGAGAGAGAGAGAGAGAGAGAGAGAGAGAGAGAGAGAGATCTATCATTTAGCCTGAAAGAGGAAGAGTACTCAGGTAAACAACAATACAGGCAAAGCTTGAAGGCTTTAGAAGTTTCATAATGAACTTATTTCAAAAAAGCAAGAACTATGAGTCTAATGTGAGGTACACAACACCAGAGTAGGAAGGTAGTTTCTTTCTAGAAGAAGGGGGAGATTGTGAAGTTGCTGTTTTTAAGGAGGATAGACATTCAGTTCATTCTCCAAGATGGTGACGGTTGCACAACAATATTCATACACTTAATATTCCCAATTTATACTCTTAAAATGAGTAATGTGATTTAATTTAACTATGTCATTTCTGATAGCATTTTCCTAAGACAGAATTAATGCGTTGTAGATTCCAGGAAGCATTGTTGAGAATGGTTCTGCTTTTTCCTCCATTCTTCCAGGGGAAACAGAAATCAACACCGAGTCAGTCCTTACGAGACTCTGAAGGAGTTGAGCATGAGTTTAGCATTCTTGCGTCAATGTGACCCACTGGTGCTTCAGGTAGGAAGCATCCTCTGCAGCATTTTAGGTTCGCTCTGCTGAAGTGGGAGTAAGGGAGGGATGGGCAACAGGCCTGGCAACTCTAGTAGAGCATGACACCTTGAGAAGTACATGTTATGGGGCTTTCGGGGGACCTTCTTGGGATTAATAATAAAGACAAATAGACATCTGTATAGTATGAGGCTGTTGGCCTGCTTGCTGAGTCAGCATCTAGCTCACCAAACTCAACCAGACCTCCCAGCCGCTGTGCCATGTGGCTTTTTCTACTCTACCTCTGAGCTCCCATTCTGCTTCCTTCCACCTCTCTCCCTCTCTTTTTTCCTCTTCTTTCCTTCCCCAGCTCCAGCTACCAGCTCTTTATTCCTCAAATACCACACTTCTTTCTCATACAAAAAAAATGGTATTAGCTTAGTGGGAGAGATTCCACATCTACTCGGCAGCCAGACTAACCTCCCCAACACTGCCTTTTGGCCACACTTAGGGCTCTGTGACCTTGTCATCCCCCATGGCAGCTTGCCTATCCGTTTTGGGCAGGTGAAGAATCAACAATACCCTGTTATCCTGGCACCTGTGGTACAGCTGTTAGCAACTGAGAATACAGGGCATACCTTCATAGTCATTCTGTATGTGTTGGGGCTCATTAACACAAGTGCAGATGTGGTCTTTATCTCTGGTTGATAACCAGAGTATCTAATGCCTTTAGGATTTCCTGAGTGGTAGAAGAGATAAGAGCATGTTAGTTATTTATATAGCTTCTTTCAATCACATCTGAGTTTATGCCAGGAACATATCTTGGTGGATCTAAAGTCAGTGGGGGATCTTGTTGGGATCAATGTGGAATCTTGTTGGGATCAGTGTGGGAGCTTGTTGCAAGAGAAATGAACCATGTGCGTTAGGAGGTTGCAATTTTCAGTGATTCCCTTGATCTTAGGAAGTGTAGAGGAATTTCACCCCAACAACACGGCTGCTCTGATCACATCGAAAGACCTTCTAGGTCTTTGTGATCGGCTGGAATACAGACACTCCACACAGCTTTAATTTTTCTGGTTGGAATATAGACACACACTTAGTACACATCTTTAATCTCAAATAGTTATATCTAATTGAGGGTCATACAAAATAACCCATCAGAAATACTTGACAGAGTGAGTCAGAGATAAGATAGGAGGAAGACAGAAGAGGGAGGGTATTTTAAAAACAGTGTGGAATTCAGGTGGGAGTCAGTGCAGTGCAGTGGAGTGGAGCAGAGTGCAATGGAGTTTTAACATGAGCTCCCGCAGCTCAGCACAGGTCAGCAGAGGCACTAGAAGCAAAAGAATAAGAAGGAATCAGAAGATTAGAACAGATTGTTATGGTTAGTTTGAGGCTAAGCGGAGCAATTTAGTTAGAAGCTGAGAGAAACCAGATCGATAAAGTCAACTTGGAGAGGAGTTTGAGTCAAAACAGCTGAGTGAACCAGTCAGCCAGAGTTTAATAAGAACTAGAAAGGGTGGGCTTATTCATCAGTAAGCCTCCAAGGCAACAGTTACACACCAGGTCAATAAAAGTTACTTTTACAGGTAGGAAGTGGCTAGAGCCTCATCTAATCACAAATAACCAGTAATTCAATCAGTCATTCACAAGTAATGAATTCTTCACAAAGTTCTTCAGCAAAGATTTTAAATAAGGGAATGGAGAGAGGGCTTGGCATCTTTCTGATCTAGATAATTAGATAATAGATTTTTATTGATAAATTTATATGTAGATAGATAGATAGATAGATAGATAGATTGATATACATCACAGACTTATTTATAGGCCAATGTGTGTGTGGGGATACAGTTTTTCAATTGAGATACCTTCTTCCCAAATGATTCTGGCCTACTTCAAGTTGACATAAAGCCTAGCTAGAACAGTATGTACTAGAAAAATAACAACAGCAAGGTTGATTAATGCCTCAGGACTTGGGAATCTGCTTATGTGCAAACTTCTTAGATGACTGGGAAATGTGAATGTTTGAGAATCATTACTAATGATAGACATTTCCAAGTGTTGCCAAAGGAAGTTGGGCCAAAAGCTCATGGTCTTAGTTGGCTTGAAACACGGCTGTTACTTTTTACCAGGCGCCTGCACAAAGATCACTTTAGCTACTGGAAATGATTACAATAAGATGATGTTTCCCGGAACACTGCCAGCATTTTGTTGATGACTAGAGAAGAGAGATTTATTTTGACTGCTAGTTTCAGGGAACAAGAGTCCAGCAAGGTGGAGGAAGAATGATGCTTACGTTGTAGCAGCCAGAAAGTGGGGAGAGAGGGGGACTGTATTATGGGACCCCTCCTTTATCTTCTATTCTAGCTAGACTCCACATTCTTGGCTGATGAGGTTTAAAATCAGGCAGGCCTCCTTTCTACCACCAATTAATTCTGGAAACCTCATCATACATACACCAAGAAGTGGTCATTAATAACCTTTCAGGGGCTTCTGAAACCAACCCAATCATCAATCATGATTAGTCACAGCACTTGACAATTATAAACTTCAAGTCTGTCTTTAGGAATAAATGCTTTACACAGCAAACTATTTAGGTCACTGCAGATGCCCACCTGATAATTCTTCCCATAAAAGTGGGTTGTACAACATTTGTTACTATATATTAAAAATTCAATAGTTAATGTACCTGAATAAAATGGGTACAATTTAGGGAGAATGACCATGTTTCTGTGAAATGGTAGGAAAAATGCATCTCACTCTGTAGGCTAATCGTATTTGGATGACAAATTTATGGTCACTTTATTTACAAAGAACCCATACATATATTTATGAGACCACAATTAGCCGTTATTTATCAGATATACACAGATTAAATCTAAGTATATTGAATAATTTTTAACAATGATGAGGCTATGAAATCAAAATATATAATAGTTAAGATAATAATTTTAATTTTATTATTTATTTTCAGCTCTGCAGCTGCTGCTTAAGATGTTGCAGCTGAACATAATTCCCTATTGTTGTGGAGTTTCTGTACAGCTTGAATAACTATAACTAACATGGTCAACATAAGCAAAATATAAGAGAAAATGACACATAAGAAGACTTAAATTTCTCCTGAGAGGCTCTGCCAGAACTTGACAAATACAGAGGCAGATGCTCACAGCTAACCATTGAACTGAGAACAGGGTTCCCAATGGAAGAGTTAGAGAAAGGATTGAAGGAGCTGAAGGAGTTTGCAACCAGACAGACCCATGGCTCTGGCTGCACATGTAGCAGAGGATGGCCTTGTTGGGCATCAGTGGGAAGAAAAGCCCTTGGTCCTGCCAAGGCTGGATGCCCCAGTGTAGGGGAAGTTAGGGCAGGGAAGCAGGAGGGGGTGGGTGGGGAAGCACCCTCATAGAAGCAGAAGGAGGGTATATGGGATAGGGGGTTTATGGAGGGAAAACCAGGAAAGGGGATAACATTTGAAATGTAAATAAAATATATCCAAAAAAAAGAAGAAAAAAGACATTAGTATAAGTGATTAGAATTTCCTGAAAATAAAGGCAAAGAAACAGAATAAATCACCAAACATATACTCGAAGAGTACAACTTAAGTTAAAATTTAGAGCAAAATTATAATATGCAAAAAGTGAAAAATAATAGTCATACACAATTAGATTTTAAAAAGAGGGCTGGCGAGGTGGACGCCTCGTAAAGACGCTTGCTGCTAAGCCTGATGATCTGAGTTTGATGCCTAGAACCGATATGGTGGAAGCTAGTAAACCAACACCTCGAAGTCATATCCTGACTCCTGCTTGTGCTCTTTGGTATAACCAGTCACACATGCACCACATAAGTAAAAAAGAAAATTAAGTATTTAAAGAAAGTAGTGACTGAAGAGATGGTTCTGTTGTTAAGACCATTTTACTGTTTTTTTTGTTTTTGTTTTGTTTTGTTTTTTTCCCCAGAGAACCTGAATTCAGTCCATATCACTTAAGTGACTGTCAACAGGGCACCTGCTGCTTCTGGCTTCCTAAGCGCACCTGCCCCCACCCCACACACAAAGTTTTAATAAGAAGGGATTTCAATGTTAAACAAAGGTTACATTTTAGACTTGTGGACACTCCTAACAGATAAAACAGCTTTCTCTTCACAAGAAGAGAGACCTAAAGGCTTTTAATCGAGTAAGCTTCCTCATCCGGTCAGAGAAGTAGCTCTGAACACTGCATGCAGAACTGGGGTTGTGGCGGGGACAGCAAGACTGGCTGAGAACTACGTGGGTGAATGACCACACCGACAAGACAGCAGCTCTTGTTCAAGGTCAAACATTTGTCTACTAGAAGAAACCAATCCTGCATTCCTGAACATTGTTTTCTAGAGGGGGTCTCCCACATTCACCCCCTCCCTGCTCGATTAACCCTATCCCTTCCAAAGACCCGTCAGGTGCTGACATGTGGTAGACTTTGAGATTGTGGTGGCATTTAGGAACTTGTCAAAGCAGTGGGTAGCTGGGGGTATACCAAAATTGTCTAAATACCAGGGAAACAAAGTCTACATAAATTTAGAGAACAAACAAACAAAGAAAAGACCCAAACATCTGCATGGCTTACTGGGTACAGATGCTTACTATCTACAAGGAAGCCAGATGGTTCTAGTATGAACGCCAGAACCAACATAAAGGTGGAAACCAACTTTACAAAACTGACCTCTGACTGCTGCATGCCATAGCACACCATAGCAACCCTTCATGTGTCTACATCACACAGTGTGTACACGTGTGCATGTACACACACGAGAGGGGGGGGGAAAGGGAGAGGGAGAGGGAGAGGGAGAGAGAATGATAAAAAAATAAACCAAAGATACAAAACAGTAAAAGTAAACTGATTTAAAAATTATCCAAGGTGACAGCTGGACCAATTCTTTAAGAAAGACAAAAATGAGACAAGATCAGCAAAAATCATGGAAACAAAGTTTTGGAAACAATAAAAAGGTACCCTGAATATGAAGTGAAGATATGTGGAATGTAGAAGCGGGTGGAATGATATTTTATATAGTTTTTATAACGTTTTATCTGATTTTAAATATAGAAAACAGCTGAACAATCAGCTTGGAAGTTTGTAGTTTGTAGAAAATAATTCCTAACATGTGAAACAAACAATGGGAAACATATGCCAAAAAAATAACAATATTACATCTTTAATGTGGATTTCCAGAGGAACCCTTATTCTGTGTATCATCAAGATGCAGTTTGAGTGTTTGTCTTCTAGAGGGACTGCTGTGAATTCTCTACCATTCCCTTAAAATACTAGATTAACTTTTTAACCAAATAGCCTTAAAGATATATATAAAGAAATCCTCCCAATTAATTTGTTTCAACTATTAAATATACATTTTTATCTTTTACAAAGTACAATATTTTCTAAATATTTTAGAGTTATGTTTTATTATTGTGGGGGGTATGGGGAGATTAGCCCTTAATTAAAATCTGAGTTGTTCCTTTTGATATACTAAGAAGAAAATTTTACTCAGACAAAAATAATACTTTTAGATATTGGTAAACAATTTAAAGATATTGAACATTGTTACATAATTTGTATTTTAATAAACAGCATTTTTTGTTGGCATGATGACAGAAACCATGAATTACTGAAATTAGCTTAGAGTAACATTAAAAGAATCACCAACCAGGAAATAGTGCACACCTTTAATACCAGCACTCCAGAGGCATATTTGGACTGATCTCTTGAGTTCAAGGTCATCCTGATCTGCAGAGTAAGTTCCAGGATATCCAGAGCTACACAGAGAAACCCCAACTCAAATCCAAAGCATACCAAACCAGAATCATAATGGGTTAAGAGACCTGTAGAACAAGTGCTCCTACGGAGCAAGAGTCCTCTACTACTCCTGTGATTCTTCCTAGTAGCACACAGTAAAATCTTAATGCACTCACGGACTGGATATATTAGAGGAACAAGATAAGAAAATGCCCTGGCAGAAATGGAACTGGGGAAGATAGGAAGATGGAAATGTGTCAGGATTTGCAATTCCTCAGTTGCATTTTCTGAGGGTCTAGAAACTGCAATAACACCTCATTTGTAATGAAGACTCCTAATGTGCATGTGTTGTTTTCTTTCCAAAATACATTCCACATTTACAGAAGATTTAGATTCTGAACTAAGTTGATTAAGATGTTCAGGTGACCTTCAGCTTATACTGTAGTGATGTCCTGATGAGCCATTTGTACGTTGATTGTGGATGTGTGGTGTGTGTATATATGTGTGTTAAGATCACTGACAAAACAACATGATGTTAGGCCGGTAAAAAGGTGAAGAAGATCTAGGAGAAACCGAGAGAGAGAAATATGATTAACATGTGCTATACTAAAACCATTTTTAATAAAAGATGATGTTAGAACACTTAACCCAATGAACACCAGAGCTCCACACACAGAGAACACCGTGGCTTCCTCCTCATGATCATGCAGCCAACTACAAGCTTGCCCTTCTCCATTATCATGAGAAACTCTCCTATCATAAGCAGTGCCAGACCAGAGATCAAAATGAAAAAGAAAATTAAGTCTGCTTTGCTTTAAATGTTTTGTTCCTTGCCTTTTCTATTCTCTGCTACAGAAGATATGACAAGAGCGACCTAAGGATACATAGGTTTCTTGATGCTCACAGTTTGAATCACCCGTGACAGGGAAGTCACAATAGCAGACTGGGGAGGTGGCTAGCCACATTTTGTCTGTAATCAGACTCTCTAAGAAAGAGGGATACTGATGCTCAGACTCTAAGAAAGAGGGATACTGATGCTCAGACTCTAAGAAAGAGGGATACTGATGCTCAGACTCTAAGAAAGAGGGATACTGATGCTCAGACTCTAAGAAAGCGGGATACTGATGCTCAGACTCTAAGAAAGAGGGATATTGATGCTCAGACTCTAAGAAAGAGGGATACTGATGCTCAGCTCTCTGTCCTTCCTCCCCAGACTTTCTCTAGGCAGTAACTCCAGCCCCTAGATGGTGCCACCCAAATTCAGACTGGGTCTTTTCAGTTAAAACTCTTTGGAAATACTCTCAATGATGCATCTCTTACGTAATCTCAACTCCCATCTAGCGCACAATGAAGAACTATCAAAAACATGTATCATTTTCATGCTGTACAAAAAGAAAAAAACGAATCAAACGATTGTAATAAATGTGCACAGCAGTGAGTACAGTAAGTAAAGGGCTGCCTTTAGTGACATTTCCAACATACCCCTTGGGCCTCACATATCAGAGGTGCAACTGATAAAATGGTGTACTGTAGTCATCAGCATTCATGTTGGGGTCCATCCTTGGTTATACACATCATGATGGTTTAGATACATGTATAATGAGATGGACCCATCATTATACCAGTAGGTAGAGCTATGTCACTGTTCTAAAAATTCTGTGTATTTGCCCTTCATGCGTTTGCCTTCTAAATGCCACCATTCATGAAAATATCAAGAATCCATACAGAAAATCCTGACTATAGAACCAAGACTTACTGGAAAGAGAAAGATCCAACATGGCAGACAGCTCTATGTTACTGTAACAGGTGCCAAGAGAGACAGTGTCAAACAGCAAGGACGTTAGCTTGGACTCACAGGTGCAAGTGTTTTCCTCTATTGTCTACCCCATTGTTTTGCATCCTCAGTATCACATCAGAGAAAGAAAAGGTGGCAGACCGAAAACACCTCTTTTGAGTCATGGAGCAAGATAGAAGGAGGGGAGGAGTTGTGGTCCCACCCTGGCCTTTGAAAGTATCTCTCCTTTAACGCCTCCAAGTAACACCAAGGTGGAGTTCCCTCTCTACACATGAGATCTGTGGAACAATACAGCTCTAAACTACAGTGCCCATGAAAGGCAAAGGTGGGGAAAATATGCATAGCTGTGTGTAGTGCGGCACCTGCAATCCCAGTATTAGAACGCAGGAACACTGTTGTAAGTTTGAGAATAGCTGGAGCTAAACAGATACATTCAAGGCCAGCCTCAGCATACATAATGAATCCATATTTCAGGATAGCACCTCGAATTACTTAACCAAATAAAATCAGAAGTATCTATATTAATACCATATAAAAACATAAAATTTAAAGGATCAAGTATGTTAGTAATAAAATACAAATACATTTATACAACTATTATTCAAAGAAAACATTAAGCTAAAGAGTATAGATTTGAAGATGAACACGATACTATTTTTTAAAGGTATTAGTTCAATTATTCTAAATCTAGAAGTATTGAATAAGACTTCAAAATACACAAGAATTAAAACACCCACTAGTTAATATGTCTACAAAAAATAGAGAAATCTAAACCACAATGAAATGTTTACATTTTCACTAGTTGCTAAAACAAGCAAAAAAAAAAAAAAAAAATCACTGCAGTTAACACTTAAAATATTCAGTCTTTACCTTTTAATTGACACAGGTTAACGTAAACTATGGGCTAATTGTCCTGAGCTTGCATGTCGTGCCGTGGTGCCGTGTTTTTCTGCTTACAGAAAACTTAACTAACTACAAGGACTTCCTCTTTGCAAGTATGTACTGGACAAAAGTAACAAGATTCAGAAGAGACACTGACATTTCAGACACAATTCTCTTAAAGGCAAGTGGAGTTTAACATGATTTATAAATTAATTAATTACATGCAGGTTAAATATAATAGGCATGTACAATGACAACTCTATGTGCTTCTTCATACTTCCTAAACAGTTTGATAGTCTAGATGTAAAAGCTAGTTCCTAGAGCCAAACTTGGTCTTAACGAGTCCAACTTTCATATGCATTCTAGCATCAGGCCTCTGACATCTTTCCATTCCTATTCATTTTGTACATAGTACAGCTATGGATCAGGACTTTCTATTATTTGTTTATGATGAAAGAGTGACACCCTGGTCATGCACATGTGGCACTTCTGTGAGAGCACATCCTTGGCATTTTTGTTTTATCACCCTTGATTTCATTTTACCATCTGGGCTTTAAGGACATCCATGTCCTCTGCCTCACTGGGCTCCAGGTCTGTGCTCTCTTTACTGGTTACCTGGCATTTGGAGATTTTCCTTAGTTTCTCCAAACCTAAGCTACCTTGTACACAGAAGAGAAATCATAGTGTCTCACTGATTGCATGGCTTGAATATTAAGTGAGATGCCCCGTTGAGAAACCTCTGTGCAAGTATATTAATATTCCCCTTATCTGAGTCTATTCTTACTCTCTGAGATTGACGTTTCACTAATCACTACCAAGGAAAGGAGAAGATAAGGGGACTAAGAATCACAACCTCTACCTGAGCATATGATATGTTCAGTTGTTTTTCCCGTGTCAGACACCACCTCTTACAGTCCTCCATGTTCTTGTTGTGGTCTCAGTCTGGGTGACTTAGACATCCTCCTTACAAGGCAAGAAACCTGTATTGTTATTTTCTCTTAGGGCAGTGCTAAAATGGTATTTTGTGTTTACTGAACACCAGATCACTCTTGTTATCATGGAGACTGTGGCTGATGATGATAAAACAATCTCCGATTTCACAGATAATGTTGGCATTTCTCAAGCTGTCTGACTGTTTCTGCTGTTTTCCCAGCCTGGTCTGAAACAGATCCCTAAGCGTTCTCTTAGCTGATAATGTCTCTCCTAACTCCTTTGCTTTCGCTCATTTTCCCCTCCAGATTTTAAATGATGAACAAGTTCTACAGAGACTTGTCTCAGAACTGATTTACTTTAGATTCAGTGGCAGTCTTGCAGGATCATGGAGAGACTGCTAAGTTTAATGCCACAATCATCTCAGCTCCTACAGAGTATTCATTTCATTGTCAGCTGGTGGGGACAGGCAATTGCTGTGGTAGAAGGCTTGTTCCCTTCAGTAATGAAGCAAGGCACAGGGACATTTTCATTTTTGAATTCCAAGCGAGTACACATTGTCATTTCAGATGCTATTCCAAGAGCTATCATTTGCTGGAGTACATCTGGTACCACGTTTATTTACAGCTTTCTAATTCTTCTTTAAATCTTAGAGAATATGGGAAGAAGCTTCGGTTATTGATTTGGGAAGTGTAGAGAGATCAGCTTGCAAGATAGGACCAACTTATATTCTTCAAGAGGAAAATGCTCATTTTTTTTTTCATTTGGTTCTGACACTGAAGACATCATTAAGAAGAATAATTGAAAATAAGTAGTGGACACTCAGCCAGAAGGCTTGTTTGATAGCAAAGAGACATCTAAGCCCCAGGGAGAGGAAATCAAGTTGCAGAAGTTAAGTACCCCCATCTAGTCATAAAGGGGACTGTGGCAATTCTTACCTTCACATTGAAGCTCCTCTTATCCCGCACAGATGACAGGGAGCAATATTTTCACATTCTGTAAGATGAGAAAAGAAAATGAAAAACTTCTATAGGACAGTGATAATAATATGGCCCCCGAAGCAGCCATACGCAAAGTAAAATTGCAAAATAATGTTGAAAAGTGATCCAACGTAACAAAGCAGGCTGCAAATCAGAAGTGTTTGAGTTCAGAAACCCGCTACCTGCAGTGAGAAAAGATGAAGGGGCTTAATGCTCCCGATGAATTCAGTGAAGAGCACATGAACCACAGCTTTAAAGACTGACCCTCAGTTTTCATGGAGACAGAGAACCAACTTCTACCTCTTCTGGAATGTCGTACTGGCAAGTGCCTGTCTTTAATGAGAGATGCTTTTAGTTACGGACCACTGGACAGTGCCATCCACGTATTTAGTTGTCTATCTATAACTAAAACAAACATGAGACCCAAAGTGAGATTAGAATTTAAATGTTAGATACACCAACAAATGGAAATAACGCAAGTAAAAAGAGCAAGAAAGGAGACCAAATGTAACAAATATGAACTAGGCACTCAAATGTAAAATAAACATGATGGCTAAACAGATGGAGAGGCATTTGCTATTCTCAGAAGGGATAAATTGATATTGCCAGAATGTTATCTCTACTCAGGGTCATATATGACTACGGAAATACACATTAAAATATAATGTATTCAAAGGTAAATATTGTGAGTCACACAGAAATAGACTAACAGACCAAAGGAGCAGAATAGATCTGTAGAGGAGTGGTCATTTCTGCTTCATTAATCACTGTGGAAATGATATTGGGAAAAATAGAACTCGGGGCTGAAGAGTTTGCGCACAGTTCTTGCTGCTTGTTTAGAGGAGCAGACTTTGATTCCCAGCACTCAGTGTAGGCTACTTACCCCCAATGACCCCAGCAGCCAGGGGACCCAGGCTTTCTCTCCTTTGGCTCCTGTGGAAACACTGGTTCACAAGAGCACATATTCATGCATCCGTACAAATAAATAAAATATGTTTTCATAAGTAAAAGATAAAGTTATATACAAGAATAGTACCCCATACTCACTGGGACAGCACAAAATGAATAAATTATCTATATATATGAAATAAATACCTCTACGAGTTAGAAACTGAAAATTTTCATAAGTATGATTTGTTAAAAAAACTGATAAATTGACAGCCTCCCAATTTAGCAAGCCAAATAAATATGAGTAAGTTTAAGAGAAAAACAACTGTGATGATGAAAAACATATTTTTGTTTTTCTCTATGGTAACTTTTTCTAATTTATGGCTAAATGATTTTGAATTAAGAAGTTGGATAACAGTGTCTATAAAGTTGCTTGTAGTCACAATATTCCACACTTCTATTACGTTTGGTCTATTTGTTTGTTCATGATCCTAAAGTTTAGCTCTTGAATTTATTCAAAAGGCCCAACAATTAATGTGGCATCCCACAAATTGGTACTAGGGAGTAGTGGTGGACAGTTTAAGATGTGGTGGTGGTGGTAGTTTGCTTTTATAAGGGATTAGCAAGCTCCTTGGAATGCTTGGTCTTTGGTTGCTCTTGGCTACCTGTCTTTCAGTGCAATTTCTCTCTGCACACGCTCTCCCCGCCGTGATGTGGTCTCCCACGACATCCTCAGTAGTACTATGTCTCTTGATCCTTTATCCCAAACTGAATAAAACAACCCATTTTTTTCTTTCCCGAACCACACAGGCCATTGTCAATGTACTTTGCTGCCCATCAAACTTAGATAGTAAGGGTCTGTGTACCATCGAATGTTTGGTTGTGGGTCTCTGCACTTTTAGTCACCTGTTGGGGAGAGCCTCTCAGAGAAACAGTTAACCTAGGATCCTGTCTGCATGTTATAATACTGACCTGCCTTGTAAGTTTCCCGCTGATAACGGCGTGATGTTTATGAGGTTAAACAAGCATGTTCTAATTTCCTGCCCCACTGGAGGAATTTCATGCCCGGCACTGTAATTCTAGCTAAATGCCCTGGACTGGGGAGACTGTAAGCCCTTGAGGTAAACCTACCATAGCTGTTTTGATAAGTATTCATACTCTTAACTTGTCATCTAAACATTAGTGTCTCTCATGTGTCTGTATTGCTTTGAGCTTTGGTCAGAAAGGCTCATTTTGTCAGTGGGTAGTAACTAGGGCAGAAACTTGTAGCCAGACAATGTGCCATGCATAAATAACACTGAGTGCTCCGCTGTAGGTGAGTCATCTATATTAACCCCCCCCCCCCACCGTTGGCAGAGGTGCTGATGGCCGTCGGTGACCGCCACGGCAGACACTGCTGTGATGATGTAGCCACTGGCGGGGAGCCCATCACTGGTGGACGGCCCGGCATCTTTGTGCATCTGGGTAACACTAATTGGACTCAGAGGTTATTGATTTAAAACAAGAAGAAAGGTGTGAGTTTTGGAGGGAGATAGGCTGTTAGGTACTAGGGGTTGTAGGAAGTAGGCAGGTTTTATTTGGATCCTGCTAATGTAATTAAAATCCACTGTTAATACATAAACTTTAAAAAAATAAATAGAAAATATTACTAAAAGAAACTTTTTCCTTTCATTGTGATTTTAGAAAGCTGTCATGTATGTATACATGAAATAGTACAGATTAATTTTACTATGATTTTATTTATTTATACTTGTATAAACATGTTTGAATATATATAAAATTTTTATTTATGTATTCATTATATATATATATATACTCATATATATTTAATACTCACTGTTTATACACTAAAGATTATATATTCATTTTAGCATGACTTCGTAGATGGTAACATACACAGATCAAAGAAAGGCAATCATGCAAAGAAAGATGCAAAACTCAATGTTACAGCATTCTCCTTTTCAGATAAAATTTATCCCAACTTGGTGTACAAACCCAGCACTTGGAAAATGTAGGCAGCCAGATCTTTGTGAGTTTGAGACTAGCCAGAGTTACACAGTAAAACCCCATCGCAAATAAAACTGAGCTTAAATAAAAATAAATACAATGGCGTTTGCAAACGAATATATATGTAGGCTACCATTCTTAGTAGTTTATTTACTTCTGGGGTTTTACAGGAGAAATGGGGAGATTCATAAAGAATTGATTATAAGTCTCTTTCCTTCTCCAGAATGCCTGAGAGAAGATTGCCTTGAAGCTCGCAACCATGGCCAGAATCACCATGAGGAGGTCGATGAAAGTGTTACAGCAACACATGGAAGGCACACACCTGTGGTCTACTTTCAGTGCTATGAGTAATCTGAAATTTAAGGATTTTGTTCTGCTTCCTTGATGAAAGAGTAAGACCCACCTACGTAACCAGAACCAGCCTGTGTGGTTAATGAGGCACTTAATTAAAACACATCCCAAACTCAGTTGCTCAGTGATGGACTGACCGACCTTTGATTATATAACCCTGAAACAAGGTGAACCCACTGCACAAAATCCCATCTGAAAACTACACCTGATATTCAGGGCCTGATGCACGTAGGTGTTCTGAGCATTATTGTTTTGAATTCTTCGCTGGTCTTTAATAAATCTGAGTATGAAGAAGATAATTGTTCCATAAGTCAGGCCTTTGCACTGCAGAGATAAGATAAAAAGCCCCATAAGCAACAGCACATCCCCTTTTCTTCAAGAGGATGCTGACACACCGTACGTGGTTGATTCCTCCACACACCTTTACAATAGGTTAGGATCTACTGGAGTGAAAGCAAAATGCCCCTATGGAACTTAGCGGTCCCCTGGTGAAAATTTGCAGCTTCTTGAAGGCTGAGTTTATTTTAAGGACAGAATTTCCAGAGCCAAGCATGCGCTTCATAGATTCCTTTTTTAAA
The DNA here is from genome assembly GCF_963924665.1 of Micromys minutus. Classification (NCBI taxonomy): domain Eukaryota; kingdom Metazoa; phylum Chordata; class Mammalia; order Rodentia; family Muridae; genus Micromys; species Micromys minutus. The sequence goes on along the minus strand of NC_137958.1, from coordinate 46,566,638 downwards.
AAATCCTTAGGATCTGAGGGTTTTATGTCAAGAGCTCTGTAGGGATCTGTTTGGGACAGAACACCTCATACTGCAAATGTACTGCAAAGCAAGCTTTTGCAGATTGAAAGCAAACAGTCCTTAAGACATATATGCAAATAAGGTCAGGTGGGGGTGGGTGAAGGTTGACATCATTACACTAGTTTTCAACGGAAGGTATTTAGATGTAGTATGTGCTAGCCTGGAGCCTGGAGCCCAGGCTGACTAAAAACTTGCAGTTCTCTGGTCTCAGCTTTCTAAATGCTGAGATTATGGGAATGCCACGATCTTCAGTTTGAGACTAGAGTCTTAATAGGTATAATGATGTATATGACGTATAAATTAATTGTGCTAGATCATCGAACAAAGAATATCAACTCGCAATGCCTCAGAAAGGAGACTCGTTATTTTGAGTGCTATTTGATTGTAAAACTACCGTTTGCATTTATTCTGTTATTACAAATTATTATATAATCTGTAACTGTTCTCCAAGTTTGTACCTAAAGAAGATATTCTTCTGTCTGTGAAAGTGTGATCCATATTCGAAAAAGAATTTCACCCATTGCTCCTGACATAATTTCTACTGTAAATTAAAATTGGTCAATGCTGGCCTAGCCAACATCACATCCATAGAGATTTTTGCATTGAATTTTTATTTTCTTTACCTTGAGTATCCAACTCTGGACTTTTTGGAACCCTCCCAGAGCAGGGATGTTGGCTCCTTAACACACCTAGTAGGACAATGACTCCTTATCAGGAAAGCTATAGAAACAACACAATAAAAGAGGATAGCAGAACAGGGTTGAGAACAGGAGGTTTGGCTATCTGTAGAGAATTCAGGCCCCTGATGCTCAGGAAGTAAGGCTTTGCTTCCCTCTGAACACACTGGTACTTCATTGTCTTTATCACAACTAAAGTGGTGAATTGACTCAAATCCATTTGACTGACAAAGGTTTTGAATGTGGTTGAATATTAGGGAGACAAAAGGCTCCTTCTTCCCAGGAGGTAATTACTTTAATGAAAGACATAGGTTTAATTAAGCACTCAATTGGCTATGCAATTATAATTGGGATAAACATTCAAAAGGAGATTACTATGTGCAATGGATGGTCCAGGGGAAGTGTGGTTCTGAGAAGTTTAATTTCCCAAGGTCATGAAGCCCAATCAACCCAGCAGATGCCTGTAGGCAGGTGCAAACCTACTGCCTCTCATTTCTCAGCTCCAACTACACAAATCCATGTGTGAGTGAGTGTGTGTGTTTGTGAGTGTGTGTATGTGTTTGTGAGTGTGTGTGAACATTACCCCCTATCCTCCTGTCGCAGGTAAGAAGACAACTTGAGAAAATCACTGTTTTCCTTTTCCCATGTGGGTGCCAGAGACTGCATTCAGGTTACCAAACTTGGCAGCAGCATGATAATAATTTATGTGTACACACATCAGGTAAAATACCTAAACATATAAATACAACCTATTCCATCTGTATAATGATGCCAGTATGTAAATACTCCTCTATGGATACTACTGGATAACCAATTAGGAGGCTCTTCCCTGAGGAACACCATTTCTCCGGCTCTCTGACTTTTCCATTTGCCCTTGGTTCTTGCCCAGGGTTGAGGCACCATGAGCTTTTCCTTCTTGGGGTTAGCATGCATATGTCCTGATTGTTCAGATTTTGTTTAGGAAGTCGTGATGCTGTGACTTTATCTTGATGATGGTAACAGTGGTGTGGTTACCTCCATGTGTACAGGCATTACAGTAGGTCAGAGAGATGGTCTGGGTGGACATTCACTTCTTCTCCGAGATGGAGATGGACAGATGCCCTCCTTTGTGAGTATAAGCTATGTTTATCCATTTCTCAGGCTGAATACTAAGTGGAGGGATTCTGAGCAGCCCTTGTTGGGAACCTGGGGGCCAGGAAAGCAGCAGAAATGGCCCCACAGAATCAGGGCTGGGTACATGGAATCCTCTTGGCTGCATAGTCTTGCTCATGTTTCAACTCTAAGATGAAAAAATTTATTTTTTAAATCACCACATATTCTGTTATATGTAAAAAATAATTATTTCTCTCATTTTTAACTCTCTGTCAGAAAACTTTTACTTTTATTATAGGCTCAGCCCCTTAGAATGACCAACTATTAATCAAATAAATAAATAAACACACAAAATCATTTCTGTCTCTAATCTGACCTGTTTGCATTAGTCTTTGCTTACCTTTTTATTAATTTGGAGCACACTAAATTTTGGAAATCACAAATCAATGGATGGACATCAAGTGTGCATGCACCTAAAATAATCTGATCATAATCTTAATATAAAAATGTATCTTAAAAGCATTAAAGTGAGTATGTCCTCACTAGTTTACTGAATTCAATTCTCAGGTTACATTTTCATGCCATGAAAAGAAAAACCAAAGGAAAAATACAGGATCACTTTCATGAACGTGTTATGAAAGGCTGATAACAGCAGCTAAGTAAAAGCAGAAAGTAACATTTATTAACCACAATGAATACTGAACTGAACAGTAAAAGGATCAACACACTCATAAAACATCAAAGAAAGTTCTCAACAGGCAGAGACTATTACAGAAAACCACATGGTCAAATGCTGAGGAAAAGAGATGTTAATGTGCCGAGTCCCAGTGGATAGATACATCTACAACACAGTTCTCTCATAAGGCCCAGGATCCATCGCAAGCAGAAAGCTTGTAAGAGACAGAAGGAAAGAAAGTTTGCTGGGAGGCTACGCCCAGGAAGTCACATCATCATGACTTCCTAAACTAGATCTGAACGATCGGGACATACACATGCTAACCTGAAGAAGGAAAAGCTCATGGTACCTCAACCTAGGCAAGAACTAAGGGAACCTGGGAAATAGTGTCCCTCAAGGAATAGCCTCCCAATTGGTTATTCAATAGCCATAGATTATTTACATATTGCTATCATTATGTAGACTGATTAGGTTGTGTTTATAGATTTAGGTCTATATACCTGATGTATATATGTATATCTATTATTAATACATCATACATTTATATAGTATAATTACTCTCAAAAATTTAAAAAAATATATAAGAAACAAAAACAAATTTACTGAGTCCTACTGAAAAGGAGAAAAGGTCATTAATATGTAGTTCACAGAAGACTCACAAAACAGTATTTTCCTATGCAGTTAATGAAGAATTGTAAATTTATAAAGAAACAGTACACAGCCGGGCTGTGGTAGTGCATGCCTTTAATTCCAGCACTTTGGAGATGCAGGCAGGTGGATCTCTGAGATGAGGTAAGCCTGGTCTGCAGAGTGTGTTCCAGGACAGCTAGGGCTACACAGAGAAACCCTGTTTCAAACAAACCAATAAACAAATGAGACAACTAATAAAGTAGCAACTTTGTGTTCTACACAGATTTTATACTGAATGTCTCTTAATTTGCAACAGTTGAAAATTAGTAAATAAAGCAGTGAGAAAATCATTTATTCCACGTTTTCTTTTAAAGTTACTGGTAGAAGAATCGTTTCTTCTCGAACAGGAAGTTCACATTATAAATGGACAAGAAACAATAGAAGTAGAGTTATAATTCAACTCTTAATGAGTTCCTAGAATGAATCAATTAATCATTACTCTTTCACAGGAAAAGTAGTATTGTATAGCATGTGCCTTTAAATGCTACAACATAGCCACACCTGAGTAATATTCTTGGGGGGGGAGAACCCTGATTTGGTTCAGGTTTTTAGAACCAACTGCCAATTTAAATGTGGTGGCTTACTTATTAATCAGACTTGAAGCATGCCAAATGGCTACAAATGAGTCAGCGACAAAGTCCAGACCACAATGCAAACACATCTTAGCCTCTTTAGCCATTAAATTTGAAAGAGGAAACAGTTGGGGTAAAGTACTCACAAGTTAAAGAATTTAAGAAATAAATCAATGTGTTACAAGGTGATTTCTATTGTATCCAAACTCAAACAACTGGGGAGATATATATTTTATAATTATTACATACAAGTGTGAAAGCTAAAATGTATCCCATCTGATGGTACTGAAAGATTGACTCTTTATTGCTTTGATATTCTTTTAATGTCAAAATATTGTAACCCAAATGTTTTAAAGATTTTACTTTATTATTAATTATCACATGGATGAATGAGTGTGTGCATGTGCACATGAGTGTAGGTGCCCAAAGAGACCCAGAAGATTCCGGACCCCTGGAGCTGAAGTTTTAGACAGTTCTGAGCCACTGGTGTAGTCACTAGGAACCAAACTTGGGTATATGCTTTTAACCAACAAAGCATCTCTCTCCAGTGCCCTAACTATTTAATATATCAATATTGTGGCCGTATGACTAATGTTTTTCAGTAATACACATAAAACTTTACCAAATGTGATCATATGGCACCTGAGTTTTGCGTCTAGCATTGGAGAAGGGTAATTATGAAATAGAAATAAAAACCGGTTGGTGATTATCAAATCAGAGTTGTGAGAATGGGGATTCATCTTACTCTATGGTTTGAAATATTTCATACTGAAAATTAAAATTTATCAATAAACATAACAATTTGTCTATTAAACAATTTACCAAATACTACATTATTCTGAGTTTTGCATTAGTGCTTCCAAATGTTGTAATCCTTCTGGACATATAGTGTATTATTCAAGTAATTTTCAGTAAAGCATATACATTTCTTGCTTTCTAAATAGGAACCTTATTCAAGGATGGCACCATACCATAAATTGAGTCTATTGGCAGAGACTTTGAGCTTAATTATCAATACACACACAATTACCTCTTATTTCATCTGGTAATATTATGCTATAATTGGCATATCTAAGAGATGATTCATGACCTTTAACCTTAGATGCTATAAAAATACTGCAATAACTCTCCGCATCATGGGCTGAGTCATTACTCCTATGCCACAGCCTTGCCCTCACCTCTCACAATGTGCCTTTTCAGGGTCACACAGACAACTTGTTTGGGGAACAAGGTAAAGGCTCCCACTTAAAGGAGAATTTCAGGAAATGCTCTAGAGTTTGAGAGTTTGCTGTGTCTCAGCTGGTGAAAATGAAGAGATCAGTAAGAGCTTCTATAAAAAACAACTTCAATTCTTTAATGCATCATCTATTTATTTTTATACTTCGGATTTTATTTCCCTTCCAGTCTACCCACTGACTGTTCCACATCCCATACCTCCTCCCATCCCTGTCTCCACGAGTATGTCCCCACTCCATCCACCCCACCAGACCTCTAAACTCCTTGGGGTCTCCAGTCTCTTGAGGGTTAGGTGCATCTTCTCTGACTGTACCCAGACCTGGCAGTCCTCTGCTGTGTATGTGCTGGGAGCCTCAACAGCTGTGTGCTGCCTGGTTGGTGATCCAGTGTCTGAGAGATCCCGTGAGTTAATTGAGACTGCTGGTCTTTAAATATTTCCAATGTAAAGGATTTTCTCCTGCCTTTTTTTTCTTCATGACAAGTCATGGTAACGCATGAGAAATATTGATGTCGGACAAGTAGATACCGCCCATAAATAGATAAACAATGAGAGTAAGCAAGCACTATGACATGAAACAGTGATTCTTCATTGTTTATGCAGAACCCATTATCCTGATTTGTTCTTCTCCATGTTTACCCATCACCCCCCAAAACTCCCTTCACTTTGAAGTGAGGGTTTACATTCTAAACCTTAAATTCATAGAGTCACTTTCTTTACTTCTTTGGATAAGATGCTCCAGCTGCTGGGCCACATAAAGAGTCCTGTTGCTTTGGGCGGCATTTAGGTTAGTGGTTCTCATCCTGTGGGTGAGGATCTGCTGGACATCCCATTCACAGAGGCCATCTAAGAACACCAGTAAAACGACATTTACATCATGATTCATAACAGTAGCAAAATTACAGTTATGGTGTAGCAACAAAAATAATTTGATGATTATTTTTGATAATTTGATAAATAATTGGGGTTACCACAACGTAAGGAGCTATATTAAAGGGTTGCAGCATTAGGAAGCATGAAAGCCACTGGCTCAGATGATCTGCGGAAGTCGTGAACTTCTCCATGCTCAGGTACCGCCTTATGAGTCCTGTTGTTTGAATGTGAACCTTTATCACGGGAACTGTGGTTACTACAACCGTCATGAAGCTTGTTTCTAGACTCCTCTGCGAAACTCAAATTTGCAGACAAGTGAGTTGTTCCAGTCGACTGCTGCAAAGCAATTGTTCTCTATGTAACGACAGTGATGAAACAGAGTATTCCAGAGGGTGTGACCCCATTGCTGACTCACTCATCTTAGAAAAGGGATCTCTCTTTAATTTGTGGTCTTAAAGTTTGTTATAAAAATTGTACATAAAAAAATACCACACGCCAACATAAGTGAGGCCCAAGTCTATATGTCTCAGTGAACATCTATACATCTAGAATGGCTCTTTTGGAGCATTGGAGCTTTACTTTGGATTTTACTCCTGATCCATGAAATACATTTTCATGCTCAAAACCAACAAGTAGAACTTTTTTTGAATTTCTATTAGCTTTATATCCTCTTTCACAACTTGTGACCCTTACCTCCATTTGGTCCTTTCTCATTCTCTCATATGCAGCCTTTTTTGTCCTTCCTGCAGGTTCTACTAAGCCCACGTGTAAATTTGTTTACATATATATGCATATTATTGGCTGAGTTCCATATGTGAGTAAGAACATGTGGGGCTTTGTTTCTTTCTAAAACTATGGAATAGTCTGCTATGAACTCATTATTGTCTTACTCCTATCATAAAAGGGAATCTATTTTTAATTAAAAAACGATTTAGAATTTATTATTTGACGATTTCCCGCAGTGTAAATGTATTTTGATTGTATTCACCTCTTCCATTAACCTTTCTTATTGATCTCTTATTCCTGCTGATTTCCTTCCTCCCAACCAGTCCTTCCACTTCCGTGCCATTTACTTCTTTATTTTTAATCCCACAGAGCTTAATCAGAGTTGCTTGTATGAGCGTAGTTGTGGAGCAAGAGTGAATCGCCACTGGCTGTATCGCTGCTGTAAAGTGGGTCCTCATCCCTAAGCAACCACTGTCTAATAATAGTTCCTCAAAGAGAGGTTGAGCCCCTTGAACAATGATGGAGTATTGACAAGCTCAATCTTCTCTAGGTTTTGTGTGGGAAACCAAAATAGCTCAGAGTTCAGGAGAGCAGCAGCCATGTCATATCCAGAACACAGCATTACACAGTATTCCTCCCCTACCTCTAGCTCTTATGTTCTCTGTGCACAAGTCTGAGATGCTCCTGGAACCGAGTAGGGGATGCCTACAAAGGTTCCATTTAAGGCTGGATACTCAATTGTGAAATATCCTCAATATCTTCCGCATGAATCTGTGCATTAGCTACGGTTCACTGCAAAAAGAAGTTTCTTTGACCACGATATGGGGTAGCATTAATTCATGGTATTGGCCTAAATTATCCAGGGGTGTGCTATTGGCATCTGTTACATTTGATAAATATGTGAAGTTGTTAGTGTGTGTGCACAGACAGGTACATGAGGTAGGCATGCACTCATGTGCATGTGTGCAGAGGTCAGAAGCTGCACACATGTATTAGTGTATTCCTCTGTTGCTCTCCACCTTCACATATTTTTAAGACAGACAAATCCAGTGAGCCCGAAGCTCACAGGTTTGGCTACACTGGCTCGAAAATATAGTTTAGAAATATTGTCGAGAGGTGTGGTGCCTCCCATAGTTCCCAGCACGCAACTCCCAGGCATGTGCCCTGCACCCATTTTGTTTAGGTGGGTTCTAGCGGTCTAACTTTTCTTGGAAGGCACTTTACAAATTGATCCATCTCTTCAGGCCTTAGCTATGGGCTTTTGACTGGGCATATTTTTTTTTCTCTGTGGAGTGGTATTCAAATCTGGTAAGAAAGCAGTCAGTCTCACTAAAATCAGTCTGGACACCACGGCACCAATGGGTTCATTTGCTACCAGGTGAGTATTGCAGCCAATAAAGTCCTCGAGATTGGATGAGACCTTTTCTCCACCTAGTTTACACAGTATCTTTTGGTAAGAAAAGGTAGATGGTAGGGAGGGAGAGTGTATTCAGCTCAGTTCTATCTCCGTTTATCTTTGTCTTATAATCAAAGTCTATGGGCTTTTCAGCAGTAAAAATACGGAAATCTTTTAATTATAACTATAAAATTCATTTAGAATGAACCTGAAGAGCCAAGACTCATGAAATAATTTGAACTGAGACCTTGATAGTTAATGGCCTGTTAGATACCTATTTAATATGGAAGAATGACCTTTCAGTATAAGTAGAACCTCAGAATATAGAGCTACTTTATATGACCAAGAACAATTTACACTTGTAGTCTTTATTTTACTGGTTAGTTTTACTGCCTCAAATGTGATCTATACACTAGAGAATCTAGTGAATAAAGACAGAACCTCCAAGTAAAGAAAAGTAACAGTAGAGTAATTAGTAATTTTACAAGAAATTGACGATTCGTTATGCATCACCTTAATAATGCTCAAGATATTTGCTACAAGATTCCACAAGCTTGTGAGAACATTTGTTTTGCAAAATAGGAAAATATACATTTATCCATCATAAAATAAATTCACATTACAAACAATCTTAAAGACACATTTATGATGCACAGATGAGAGCTACCATAGTCTCTTCATGAAAAGATAATTTATGTTCACAGTTGGCTTTATATTTTCCCAGACTTTATAATACATGTGACAATATAGATTATAGGTACTACTTTTCCAAGACCATACTTGGTCCAGCAATGTTATCTTTCTATCTATCTATCTATCTATCTATCTATCTATCTATCTATCTATCTATCTATCTAATCTATCATCTATCTCCATCTCTTCCAGTTCAAAATATATTAGCACTTAGGTTGAATACTATCCAGTCAGAGATTTTTTTCTCTTTAGGAGCAACAAGGTTCATGAAGAATTCTTTCTAGAGCCTCCCTACATGGTTAGAAACCACATTCCAGTTTTTCCTATGTATTATTGTGATTTTTTTCTTTTATTGAATATTTTTAATTTACTTTTCAAATGTTATCCCCTTTTGATTTCCCATCCAGAACCCCCTATCCCATTCCCCCCTCTCCCTGCTTCTATGAGGGTTCTCCCCTAACAACCCACCCACCCGCCCCCTCCCACATCCTCACTCTGACATTTTCCTACACTGAGACATTGAGCTTTGGCAGGATCAAGAGCCTCTCCTCCCACTGATGCTAGTCAAGGCCATCCTCTGCTACATCTGCAGCTGGAGCCATGGGTCCCTACTACATCTGCAGCTGAAGCTAAGGGTCCCTCCATGTGTGCTCTTTGGTTGGTGGTTTAGTCCCTAGGAGCTCTGGGGTGTCTAGTTGGTTAATATTGTTGTTCTTATGGGGTTGCAAATCTCTTCAGCTCCTCAGTCCAATGAAACCATGTTCTTTAATTTCAACTTATATTTCAACCCTGCATTCACATTTTGATTGAGAACATTTCATTGCCTCTCAGGCTGCTAACAACTATGCGTGTCTGTTGGTCACCAGTTCTTGAAAACAGAGTTTCCTTTATGTGGCAAGAATCAGATTTATTTTAAAAGACAGTGTTGCTGAGGGAGGCTTGGACTAGGGTCAGATTTCCCTGTACATGGAGGAACCTATGATGCAGAAGTTGATTTAAATTTAAGATTCAGTTCATTGGTATTAACAATGCAGCCCCAAGATGCCTGATGAAAACATACAAATAACATTATACAGACTGAACAGTTTACTACTTAGGTATTCAGGAGAACATATATATGTGTGTATGTGTGTGTGTGTGTGTGTGTAACAACTAGTGTAAAAAAGAGGCCATGAATATGAACAAGAACAAAGAGGGGTGCATGGGTGGCTTTGAGGGAGGAAGTGACAGAAGGAAATCATGAGATTAAATAATAACCTCAAAAAATAAAAGAAATGTATTTTTAAAGCCAGCCATACCTTAACCTTGTTTTCTTTCCTCACACTAAACTTACTAGAAATTTGTAACCTATTATTATTTGTCCTATTACCTTGTCAAATATAACAAGCAATCTCTTGTCATGTGATCATGACACAGAAATACCCAATCTATAGCAAAAATTTACGAAGGATTTATCTAGTCATATAAAGTTCATGTCAACAGTGGAGTGATTCAAAGCTGGTAAGTGGCCCTTGAAAGCTGTGTACATAATTGCTCAGAGCGATGACAGGAACTCATAGCTCTTGACATATAACATCTTTTCTAGACAGCTCAGCCAGTTCATTATGTTTTTTTTTTTTTTTTTTTTTTTTTTTTTTTTTTTTTTTTTTTTTTTTTTTTGTATTCTGATCTTTGGCACTAAGATCCTTGCTGGCCTAGAAAGCAGTTGCTTTTGGAAAGTGGGCAATTTCTAGAGTCTAGTCAAGCCCTCTCCTATCCACATAGTTTTTCACTTACAAATTAAACAATACAAAATTTAAGTTCTCAACAATTTCTTTGTCAGGTCATCTCTGTGTATGTACCTGGGACACTAGGTTCCTCACTACCGAAGGCTAGGTACCAGCCTTACAAGAATATTGTGAGCCAGGTGGTGGCGTACACCTTTCATTCCAGCATGTTGGAGGCAGAGGCAGGAGGACCCCTGAGTTTTTGAGTTTGGAGACAGCTTGGTCTACGGAGTAATTTCCAGGACAGCCAGGGCCACCCAGGGAAACGCTATTTAAAACAAAATAATACACTGTCACATCTAATCATCTAAATGTACTGAAGAGAGCTCATGACTTCTAGTTGCATTATTATGCTCGTATTTAATACAGATATTATCACATCATGAACTATATATGGATTAAATATTTCAATTGTTCCTTTTAATTAATTCACTGTTTTGCTCTTCTGCATTCATACTGACTTTAAAAATAATTATGTTCGATATGAACACCTCTGGTTAATGGATGCCCTGACTCAGTACACACAGGACAAAGATGCATTTGGCTTTGATTTGGAGGTCCACCTACTTATGGCAAGGTCGGTATCACTGTAGGAGGAACACATGAACCTAAGATCCACATTCCTGAGCTGTGTACTTCTGTCCATGTATGCTTGGATACATATACATGGATGTATTTCTGTCCATGTACTCAGGAAAGAAAAGGGAAAGAGACTCAGGATTTGAGAAGGCATCCGGCAGTGTTCAGGGTGAGCAATTATACTCCTATAAGATTGTTAAAATTTTCTATTTAAACCATATATTTTTTTAAAGTTTCTCCTTAGCTTTTACATTGAGGTAACTACAGGAAGTTTCTGTTCTTACAGGTGTGAAGTGGTCGAATAGCGACAGTTATTTTCTCCTTCAATTTTCTCTTTCAACCCAAAGGTGAATTAAAGAGGTTTTTACTCTGGAAAGCACTCCTTTCTATCAAAGTCAGACTTGGAGTAGTGAGGCCTTAATTATTACAGGTAAGCTCTTTGCAGACTGATATTTTAATGTCCCATTTAAATTACAGATGGGAGGCTACATTCCGCACATAATTGCCACTGCTATAGTCCCATAGCAATGGTGCCTCTTAGGATCACAGCCTGAAGAAAAACAAAAGGGATCAAAAAAAAAAAAAAAAAAAAAAAAAAAAAAAACAGATCAACACTTCATGCTAAAAAACACTATAGCTAAGGAGACAGAAAACAATACTCTTGATTCTGAGTGGTTTTCAGCCCTGGAATTATTATTTTCCTCCACTATCTCTAATCTTAAAATTAACAAACTCTCTAGTAGTATCCATGAGATTGTCGTGTAGTATTATTTTTTACAATAGCATCATTTTTTATGTCTTCCCCTAACACTTATGGACTGTGAATTTCATAGTGGTTAGAAGAAAACACTGACTGGTAGGTGACGGCGTTCACCTCAATAATCTCTCCCTGCTGTTGCCATTCAGCGTGGCAGTTTTGCAAAATGGACGGAGCAGGTGGTAAATACAGATTACATTAGTAAGGATCTGTGCCTTCTCAGGAGGAAGGGAATTGATTGAAGGAAGAACAATTTCTGTGGTGTTTACCTTAAAGCTAACATTAGCAGAACACATCTCCCAGGACAATTCTGTGCCTCCACAACCTCTTCTTTTGTTTCTAGTCTTTGCTGCCAAAAAAAAAAAAAAAAAAAAAAAAAAAAAAAAAAAAAAAAAAAGCCCTGCATTCATGTGCAGTGAGGCGTGCTTCTTTCTCCTGGTGTTTGGAAATATGGAGACCATGAATGAATACTCAGATATATTATATACAATCTTCTACCCACAGTGAGAAATTGAGTGGACAGCACAGGGCACCCAGTCTGGATGGTTCTTCAGAAAATCATCCTACTTGAATTATGCTCATGGACATTTTCTAAATACCACAGTTCAACTTTGCATATTTTGGCTTCTATGGGAGAGAAAAGGCAGATTTTCTAGTTTTCTGTAAATCTAAAACCTCAAGTCAGCTACATATCAGTATGGCTTTCACTACAGTAGCCACAGCACCATTTACACTTTCTGGTTAAGGAGGTAATCATCAACTCAGCTGCTGCCTAGGGCTTTGTCAAAGATGCTATGTCTGCTTATTTATTAAGATGGCCATAGAGTCAGTCAGTAGATTTAGTCTTATAACAGCAAGGTGAAGCCAGGGCCTGCATCCTATACAGGTCCCCTGAGCACCACAGTCTTTGCTCCTCCCTCTTACATAGATTTTTGCTGTGTTTCAAATATGTTGGTTTCTTCTTGCCCTTTATAGTACATTTTCTGCTTTCTGATGCCTCCAGATTTTAATATCACAAATATTTACCTTTGTCCAAAATTGTTGCCCATTGCACAAGAGTTTAACCATAGCTCAGGACATTACCTATCAACAAACAGCTTATTGACTAAGCACATTCTCTTCCCCTGAGACCCAACCACGCAGTCTAGGTAGGGGAAGGGAACCCAATGGGCAATGACAGAGTCGGAGAGGTCCCTTACTTCAACTGTCATCCAAATGACAACCAAACTGCACACCAGTTACAAATGTGTAAGGGACTTAAGTACAGCCCACTCTTTGGGTGTTAGTTCAGTTTCCGGGAACCCCCAGGGCCCTGGTTAGTTGACTCTGTAGATTTTCTTGTGGTCTTCTTGACTTTCCAGTTCACTCAATGCTATCTTCCTCAAGACTTCCTGAGCTCCACCTAATGTCTGGCTGTAAGTCTCTGCATCTCTTTCCATCAGCTGCTGGATGAAGCCTCCCAGGAGACAGTTATGCTAGGTTCCTGTCTGTAAGCATAGCAGAGTATCATTAATAGTGACAGGGGTTTTCTGTCTTTCTCTCATGGGATGGATCTCAAGATGGACCAGTCATTGGTTGGCTGTTCCCTCAGTCTCTGCTCCATCTTTATTTCTGAGTATCTTGTAGGCAGAACAGATATTGGGTTGGAGGTTTTATGGATGGGTTCATGTCCCCTCCTTCTCTTGGAAGTCTCATTTGTCTACAGGAAGTGGCCACTTTAGTCTCCATACCCACTGCTGCTAGAAGTGTCAGACAGGATCACCCCATAGATTGCTGGAAGCCTTCCCATCCCTGGTTTCTCACAAGCACCCGAGATGGCATCCACCAATTTCCCCTCTCCCTCCCTCCCTCCCTCCCTTTCTCTCTTCTCCCTCCCCCTACAATCCCCCTTTTGATCCTCTCCTGAGCACCCCCCAGCACCCAATCCCCATCCTGACCTCACTCCTTTTCCCAGTCTGTTCTTTTTCCCACCCCACCTCCAATGTTTATTTTATTTCTCCTTCTGAGTGAGAGTCATGCATCCTCCCTTGGGCCTTCATTATTGATTAGTTTCTTAGGATCTGTGGATTGTAGCACGGTTATCCTGTACTCTTTGGCTAATGTCTACTTATAAGTCAGTACATAACTTGTATGTCTTTCTGGATATAGGTTAACACACTCAGTGTATTTTTTGCATTTGCCTGCAAATTTCACGGTATCCTTATTTTTAGTAGCTAAGTAATGTTGCATTGTGCAGATGTATCATATTTTGTTTGTATCTCCTTTAGTTGAGGGATATTTAGGTTGTTTACAGTTTCAGGAAATTATGAATAAAGCTCATGTGAACATAGTTGAATGCCTGTGTAAGATGGGGCATCTTTTGGGCAAATGCCCAGGAATGGTACAACTGGGTCATAAGGTAGAACTATTTCTAATTATCTGAGAAACAGCCAAATTGATTTCCAGAGTGGGTTGTACAAGTTTCCACTCCAACAAACAATGGAGGAGTGTTTCCTTTGCTCCACATCCTTGTAAGCATGTGTTGTACCTTCAGGCTTTTACCTTAGCCATTTTGATGGATGTAAGATGTAATCTCAGAATTGTTTTGGTTTGCATTTTCTTGATGACTATGGGGATGTTGAACATTTCTTTAAATGCTCCTAGGCCATTAAGATTCCTCTACTGAGAATTCTGGTTAGCTCTGTATCCCAGGTTTTAATTGAGTTATTTGTTTGTTGGTGTCTAATATCTTGAGTTCTTTATATATTTTGTCTATTAATCCTCTGTCAGATGTAGGGTTGGTGAAGATCTTTTCGAATTGTGAAGGCTGCTGTTTTGTTTTATTAACAAGTGTCCTTTGCCTTACAGAAGCTTTTCAGTTTTATGAGATCCCATTTATTAATTATTCTTAGTATCTGAACTACTGGTGTTTTGTTCAGGAAGTTGTCTCCTAGGCCAATGCATTCAAGGCTACTTCCCACTTTCTCATTTATTAGATTTACTGTGTCTGGCTTTATCTTGAGGTCCTTGTTCCACTTAGACTTGAGTTTTGTGCAGGGTGATAAATACAGGTCTATTTGCATTCTTCTACATGCAGACATCCAGTTAACTTCACCATTTGTTGAAGATGCTTTCATTTTTCCACTGTATAGTTTTGCTTTCTTTGTCAAAATCCAAGTGTTTGTAGGTGTGTTGGTTTATTTTAAGGACTTTGATTCTATTTTATTGATCAATCTCTCTGTTCATATACCACTAACATGTGGTTTTTATTGCCATTGCTCTGTAGTACACTGTGAAATCCAGGAGGATTTATTTGTGCAGGATTGTTTTAGCTTTAACTTCTTCCTTTCTAATTTCTATCCCTTGCTCTCCTTTCGTTGTCTTACTGCTCTAGGTAGAACTTCAAGTGCCATATTGAATAGGTAGTGGGAGAGTGGGCAGCCTTGATATTAGTGGGATTGCCTTAATTTAAATTTCTCACCATGTATTGGTTTTGGGCTTGTTGTTTATTACCTTTATTAAGTTCAGCTATGCACTCTATAGCCTTGATATTTCCAAGGCTTTTAATATGAGATGTTGGGTTTTGTCAAAGCCATTTTCAGCATCTAATGAGATGATCATGTCAATGTTTTTCATTTGTCAGATTATGCTGATGAATTTTTGTATATTGAACTATACCTGAATCCATGGGATGTAACTGACTTGATCATGGTAGATGATATTTCTGATATGTTCTGTTTGGATACTGTTTGCAAGCATGTTATTGAATAATTTTGTATTAGTGTTAATAGGGGAAATTGGTCTGATATTCATTTTGTTTGTTGTCTTTGTGTGGCTTAGGTGTCAGCGTGACTGTGGAAGTATTGATATCCGCTTTTCTCTGAAAGACTGATAGATTTCTTCTGGCCCTGGGCTTCTTTTGGTTGGTAGACTTTTAATGAGTGCTTCTATTTTTTTAGGGGTTATAGGACTATTTAGATAGTTTGCCTGATCTGGATTTAACTTTGATAAATGATCTATATCAAGAAAATCATTTGTTTCATTTAAATTTTCCAATTTTGTATAATACAGGCATTTGAAGTAGGACCTAATGGTTTTTTGGATTTCCTGAGTTTCTGCTACTATGTTTCCTGTTTCATTTCTGTTTTGTTTACTTGGATATTGTCTATCTGCCTTTTAGTTAGTGTGGCTAAGGGTTTGTCTATTTTGTTGACTTTCTCAAAGAACCAGCTTTTGGTTTTGTGATTCTATTTGTTGTTCTTTGTTATCAGTTGATTGATTTCAGCCCTAAGTGTGGTTATTCCCTGCAGTTTTGCTTCCTTTTGTTCTAGAGCTTTCAGGTGTGCTTTTAAGTTGCTCCAATTTCTTTATGAAGGCATAAGGTTTGTTATTTTCATTATTTCTCTGCTTGGTTTCTGTCTAGATGACCTGTCCATTGGTGAGAGTAGGGTGTTGAAGTCTTTCACTATTAATGGATGTGGATTGATGTGTAATTTAAGTTTAAGTAATGTTTCTTTTGTGAATGTGTGTGCATTTGGGGCATAGACATTCAGAGCTGGGATATCATATTGGTGCATTTTTCCTTTGATAAATATGAAGTGTGCTTTCCCATCTTTTTTGATTACTTTTGATTAAAAGTCTATTTTATTAGATATTAGAATAGCTGCTCCAGCTATGAACCATTTACCTAGAAAATCTTTCTGTCAGAAACTTTTTAGATTTAACTCTTTCTTTGATGAATATATCATTTTTTTCTATTGTATTTTCTAAGCTTAAGATTCTCTCTCTCCATCTCTTGTATTTATTGGTGATGCTTGCATTTATAGTTTTTGTTTTATTATCTAGGTTTTTCCACCTCCAGAATTCCTTCAGTTTGTGTTTTCTCCCCTGCTTTTATTTCTCTTTTTAGGTCTTGAACATTTTTATCCATTTTCTTCCCTGTTTTATTGTTTTTTCCTGTATTTCTTTCAGGGCTTTATTTTTCTTTAAAGGCCTCTATCATCTTCAAAAGATTGTATTTAAGGTCATTTTTCTTGTGTTTTCACAGTGTTAGCATATCCAGGCCTTGCAGTAACAAGATAGCTCTATTTTGGTGGTACCATATTGCTCCTGCCTTTGTTGACAGTTTCTTAAACTGGCCTTTAGCCATCTTGTTGCCTCTGGTGTTGGGGGCCTCTGGCAATGCAGGCAGAGTTGTGGGCCAGAAAACGAAGCACAGGGGATCCAGTGCAGTTACTGCTGTTAGGAGTTCTTTAGGGGCATCAGAGGTCAAAAGGTTGGGGTGGGCAGCTCACTTGATGGGAGTAGGCCTTTGGGAATGCAGGCAGAGTAATGGGCTGGCCTTAAATCCATTCAGAAAACGGTTGCTCACTCCTATGACATTTGTGGCACTCTTGTACCTATAGCCTGTCTTGCCATGGGTGTGATATCGTTGCAGTTGCCGTGGTTTGCTGCTGGGTAACAATGACTCCCAGTCCTCCCAGAACCCAGCACAGTGTCTTCCAGTTCTTAAAAGGAAGGCATTTGGGAGGAAGCTTTGTGATCATTTCTCAACTGATTTCTCCACACCGTTTGTCCAAAGTATGTGGTATCTTTGGCAAGCAAAACTTACCATTAAGTTCTGGTGGGCCATCACTATTAATTGCAGTAGCCTTTATTGGTTTGGTGGTCTGATAGTCAACTTGAGAGGTAGTATTTCATACTAGCACTAGGATTGTTTTGTTTGTTTGTAACCTATGGTTTCTGGGATGAGAATTATCTCATATATGAAGTGTAACTCAAATTAAACTTTTTCCTCTACAGGTTATAAAATAGTGAGTTTCCATAAACTTTTCAAAACATGTTTAGTTTTCATTATCTGTCCCCGCTCTATCCTCCCACCTCTCTTTCCACGTATTCCAGCTGCGGTGGTGCAGCCTGGTAGGTTGTGTTGAGGAGGAAGAGGCAGAGGACCATAATTAAACATCACCATAAAACTGTTATAGTAAGATGTCAGCAGTGAGTTTACTGTCATTTAGATTAATGATTAGATATCTATACTAAGAATTACTATCACAAACAGGTAGGTCTATCAGCCTCTCTGAATTTACTGGCAACTACAAAGGACTCTTAGGAAACCATAAAGGTCTTCTACTCAGGAGCTCAGGAGAAGAAGGCATTAATGGGGATTCATAGCAAAGTAAATAGAAGAGTATTACAGAAAGAGTAGAGTAAGGAAGGATGGTACACAAAGGGAACTTCTTCAGTACATCCACCTGAGTTGACCTTGGATGGTGTTCGGACATCAGACCTCGAAGGGCTATTAAATCCTGCTTCAGTGAGGATTAGCCAAGCTGATACCGTGTAATCATCTAATGCTTGAGGATCAGTCCTCATGCTTCGAAGTGCCAACATGTACAAGATCTTTAGGTGTACTTGACTCCTTCAGTCTTGAGCAGTGCTGGGGCTGGGGTTATAAATCTCTCTTTGCTGATAAGAATGTGAGTTATCATTGGGAGTATGCAGAATATTTTATTGTGGCTTTATTTTGTTATTTGCTTGTTCTTTGAGACAGAATCTCATTATGTAGTCCCGACTGACCCACTATGTAGACCACAGTGTAGCTGGCCTGGAATCCTCACTGTGATCTGACTGCCTCTGCCTCCTAAGTGCTGGTCTGCCACTCCAAGCTTTATTGAACTTTTAAATATTTTTAGGAGGATGAATTATTTTGGGAGAAGCATAGATGAAATTACATTTTATTTATCTATTGAATATGCATGCGGTCATATACATACGTGCACATATGTGAGCTTATGCCACAACATGTATGTGCATGTCAGAGAGCAAGGTGATGACTCAAGTCCCTCTTTGTTACCATGTAGGGACTGAACTCAGGTTTTCAGTCCCAGTGGCAAGGATCTTTACCTGATGAGCCATGTGACCCGCCAGGAAGGACGATTCTGAGCTGAAAATTATGATATGATCATTCAGATGTTTATGCTTCAAGCGTCAACTGACATTTTTCTCCTTAAGCAAAATATGGCGGTCAGTATTCGTTGGTAGTACAGGGGTGTAAAGCAGAGGCTGGGATAAGGAAGCCTAGGAGATAAGCTAAATAGCTTAGTATCTTCCAGTCTTGATCTGGAATGATCAGAACAGGCATGTGATAGTCTCCCAACACCTCACCTACACTCGAAGATGGATTCTTAGCATCCTCCACACTAGGCCAGAGACCTCGAATTATTCCCAATCAACACTGTTGCAAGGATGGAGTCGTCAGGCTTGGAGACACGAGGCCATGCTACAATGAACTTCCTTGCCATGCAGAAAGTGGACACCAAATATTCTCTGAATATGACCACCATGTTTACTGCTCAAGGCTATCCCAGGTGTGTTTGGGCATACCACTTAACATGTTTAATCCCTGCTTATTTCAGATAAATCCCTGACTCGGAACAAATACTTCCTCATATGGGATATATGGATAAGTTTATTCTGTTTTCATTTGGCTCAGTAGCAATTCTTTTTAGACAGAATTAATCTATTGCTTATGCATTATCATTGTCTCTGAACTGCGTTGTCATTCTTCTCTGCTAGAAGGCACAATACCACCGGTTGGTTAGTGTGGTTTCATTTCCTTCATGTGATTCTGGGGATATTTTCATTCCACAGTATTTTCACACAATTTTTACCCAAGTAATATCGTATTTATATTACCCCGCTGCTGTGCTCTCTTTTATTCTTGAACATTTCACCTCTTTCTCAGAGTTAACTCTGTTCTTTACTAGCTGAGCTTCACTAGGGGTCATCCTTCTCATACTTGTGTTCTGGGGTCCCTTCCTATCCTCTGTTGACTTAGGCTTTCAGGTTGTTAGACTGTAACAGTAGGAACTACCCTAGGTTCCAGTTGCCTTTAGAATTTTTTAAAGATTAAAATGTAATAGCATCATCTCCCCCCTTCTTTTACTACATCCAACCTCTTATAGTCATACATGCACACACACAAACACACACATTTACATACAACCTGCTTAGTCCATTTGGTGTGTTTTGTATGCATATGATTCTAGGGCTGACCACTTGGTATCAGGTGACCAATTCTAGATCTCACCCATGCGGAAACTGATTCTCTCCCTCACAGTACTTGTGATTTGTCTCCAGCTCTTTGTCCAGGGGTGAACCCCCTTGAGATCTCCACTTTCCACATCAGCATATCTCTTATTGTAGTCATTGTTTGGGTGTTGTTTCAGTGGCTACATGTCTGGGTGCCGCTTACCTGTCACTTGTAGGAGCCACAGTCTCACAGCAGGTTTCTGTTCCTCTGATTATTACATTCTCTCTGTTCCCTATCCTTCCATGTTCACTGTGCATTAGATGCTAGAGCTGTGTTGTGGATGCGTCTCTTGGGGCTGGGAACCCCACCAGTCTGTTGTTCTGTGCATCTTTGACCAGCAGTGGTTTTCTAATGCTTTCTTGGATTTTGTCCAATAGCCACTTACAGTTTGATCAGATGGTTTTTAGGGGTTCCATGCTTTCTCCCATGTTTGCTTGTTTATTTGTTGGTTTCACTAGGTTAGATCTCACTGTATTCCTGTCTGTTCTTCTTGAGAAGCATTTGTGGGAATTCATACCACCTTTCCCCCTACACCAGCTTTAACAGACTCTGATATGAAGCCATCAGCTAATGTGGCTTCTGCAAAGTTCATTTCCTCTTTTGCATTGGTAATTAAGTTAACTCTTCAGTTCCCTTTGCTCCTGAAACACATTGCTGCCACGTCTCCTGTCACCTCCCAGGCAACCTTCCTCTGCTGTTGTGTGCCTTTTCCCTAGCAGACCGTGAGTGTCTTTAAGGCAGAGAATATGGAACTTGCATTTCCCACAGTGACTAGCTCAAGCTTTGAACACATCAGGGAGGCACCAAGTGCCTTGTGAATTATAGTATTAAGAATATTTGTGTTTGTGCAATACCTCCTCAGCACAGGAAATATTGCTACTCAGACTAGTACAGAGTTTGTGTTTTTTCTTTTTAATTAATGTCTTCCAGTTAATGATTCCCTCTTGGATGTATGCAAATTAAATTTAAATTAGCATTGCTTTTATGCTTTGAGATGCTTTATTGTATCTTTTAGAGTCCAGGCGTATAATAAGTGTCACATTTGTTCTAATCATAACATGAAATGCAACAGGAAGCTTTGTTTTGCTTTTTTTAATGTTAATTGGATATTTCTATCATGGTGTTTAAGATTCTGACTGCATTTGTTTTGAGAGTTCTAAATGTTTACCCTTAGATTCTCTTAATTATTACATAAAACAGTGCAAGAATGTAAGCAGCACATCTGCCTCCTCCCGTATTTTGCCCGAAATCTCAGAGTGATTGCACTGGACTTTAGGCTGCTATAATTTTCTCCTGGTTTTCTATAAAATTGTACTCCATTCCAGGGTTTACAGCTCTGTGATTTCAAAAGTAGATCAATTTCACTGTAAATAATTTAAAATCATAAAAATCATTAATAGATTATAAATTATAACCCATATCTGATTCTTCTCATCAATGTTTTAACAGTTTTTCATTCCTCAATGTGAGTTTGTATAATAATTTTATTTTTTGTCTAAAACACATACTCTAAGAAATTATTCTTCTAGCACATCATGGCCGTTATATACTTATTATTCTAATATTTTGATAAATCACATTTTAGATAAGAAGTAAAAATTATGTGTTAATAAATGATATGTAGTATGTCACACAAAGCATAAATAATAATAAAATTATGGTATTTGAAGCAAATGTATCTGATTAAGTGCCATTATATTTCATAAAATAACCAAGATTCAGAAGAAAAGTGTATCACATGTTATCTCTCAGATGTGGAAGCTATGTTTCATACACATGCATGCCTCCATAACATACATGAACACATATGACATGAAAGGAAAACAGAGATTATTCAGAAAAAAAGAAGAGAAGGAAAAGAAGTTATGGGGAGAGGAGAGTACTTGAGGAGTCAACATGGTACAAGGTTGATAAATAAAAATCTTGCAAAGTCTGTTGCCTGTACAGAAGATACACTGACACAAAGTGTGAAAGTTTAACCCTCTCAAACATTCTTTATGATAAATTA
Organism: Micromys minutus; assembly: GCF_963924665.1. Classification (NCBI taxonomy): domain Eukaryota; kingdom Metazoa; phylum Chordata; class Mammalia; order Rodentia; family Muridae; genus Micromys; species Micromys minutus. The sequence goes on along the minus strand of NC_137958.1, from coordinate 46,544,765 downwards.
ATTTTCAATGGCTAATTGTCTTTATATGAACAGAGTGAACTCTGTTGTGGCATGGACTGTAAGCTTCAAATTTCTAATTTTCTGGTGCTTTTGTTTATGTTGTACCTTCAAGATGATACCAGCAGTTAGGCTGCCACATGGCAAAGCAATTTTAATGTCCAGAAACAGAATTGTGAGGGTGGTGTAAAGGAGCAACCTGTACCAAAGCATTCCCATCTGGTTACACCTAAACGCATCCCCCCCTCCCATAGATCTTCATCCTGAGAGTAAATATAGCACTTAGTACTATAACAAAAGAATGAGAAGACATTAAATTAGAGCATGAGAAAAGGAAAACAGAAATCATCATGTAAGAGTGTATGATATACAATCATCAGTTGAAGAGTTGTGTTTGACTATGTATAATGCAGAACTACAAAGAAAGGAACAGGAAGAAGGTTACATGGTTAAGAGCATTGTGCCTTTTGCAGAGGACCCAGGTTCATTTCCCAGCATTTATGTGGTCATGGTGGCTTGTAACTCCAGATTTCAGGGGCTTTGATGCCCTCTTCTGCCCTCCATGGGCTCTTACACAAACTTGGTATATATCAGTTCATACAAGTGCAAGCATGTGCATGTGCATGCACATGTGTGCTAAATGTACACACACACACACATACACACCAAAATACAAAGAAGACTGGCTTAAATACTGATAAGCTCATCACAGAAGTTTAGAAAAACACACACCAGGTTTATTGTGGAAGTTCCATCAGTAGTAAGGAACCCACACCTTTCAAAGCTTAGTCTTTCTTTAGTTAGTATGTCACTTTCAATTTATAACTTAATAAAGACCTGTTATAAATACAGATCAGGTAAGTATTATAATAGCAACTTAAGTAGCCACAATACAGATCAAGGAGTAAGTTATCATCAGCACCAGAGAATCCCTTTTTATGTTTCCTCCAATCTTTTAGCTGCTCTTCTCAAGGGACAGCCCCTCTTTTTAATTCCAAGGTTTACTTTCCCTATTTGTGAGGTTTCTTTAAATAGAATATATTCTATATACTGTTTATTTTCGGCATGCCACCTTATCTATTTTCTATTGGTTTTCTATATTTTTTATAAAATGACTTTTAAGCTTATTTTATGTGTATGAACATTTCAACTGTATTTAAGTGTACCATGTGAGTACTCTTCTTATGGAAGCCAGAAGAACTAGATCCCTTAGAGCTAGAATTACAGGGCTGTAAGCTGTCCTGAAGATGCTGGGAACCAAACTCCTGTGCTCTGTAAGGACAGCAAGAGCCCTTGACCCCTGAACCATCTCCTTCTACCCAGTTTTCTGCTCTTTATTTGTCCTTTGTTGCTCACAATAAACTATTAACCTATCTTCATATTAATAATTTTGTTTATGGTATTATAGTTCTTAGTTTGGTTTCTTTGGAGAGTGTCTTGGTAGTGGTTTCTGTTCTTGCAGGAACCTCATGACCAAGAAACACTTTGGGGAAGAAAGGGTTTATTCAGTTTGTGCTTCCACAATGCTGTTTATCACCAAAGGAAGTCAGGACTGGAACTCAAGCAGGTCAGGAAACAGGAGCTGATGCAGAGGACATGGAGGGATGTTACTTACTGGCTTGCTTCCCCTGGCTTGCTCAGCCTGCTTTCTTATAGAACCCAGGTCTACCAGCCCAGGATGGCACCACCCAAAATGGACTGGGTCCTCCCCCCTTGATCACTAGTTGAGAAAATGCCTTACAGATGGATCTCATGGAGGCATTTCCTCAACTGAGGCTTCTTTCTCTGTGACAATTCCAGCTTGTGTCAAGTTGACACCAAACCAGCCAGTACAGAGAGCATTTAGGTATGTTTTGAGATTCCTTTTAAAGTATTGAAATTAAAATAAAATTAGATCTTGCCACTCTTCCCTTTTATTCCATCACCACTTCTATGTATCATTTTTTCTACCTCAAATTTGTTACATTTATTTTTACTTGTCTATATGTATACATGCACACACACACACACACACACACACACACACACACACACACACACACATGACTAAATACATATTACAACTTGCTCAGCCAGTACAATGCTATTTATTTGTATATAATATCAGAAATAATTATGTTGGTACTAAATAACCAATTTGAGAGCCCTTTCCTTGATTTTTAAATTTATCTTTTTACTTCAACATTTTATGTTGTCAATATAATAAGAAGATGAGGATAATGCTACTCTCTTCTTTGAGAGACTTTTTTTTGTTTGTTTGTTTTTTTTTTGTTTTTTGTTTTTTTGGTTGCTGGTGAGCAGCTAGAGTCACTAGAAATTCCAAATCACTTAAAACAATGGAAGCCAAGAATGACTGGAGGCTCAATTTCTTACAATTTTCTACCAAGGTTCATTTTTGTCTCAATCATTATGTATTCTAATCTGTAGCTCCACCAAGCCTCCAACTAAGCAGTCGTAATTTACCAGAGCCTCAGCCCTTGGAGATTGTTGGTTTTTAATTTGTATTTCTGTAGCCTAGTTACTGTGTCAAAATTCTGTCTAACGTCCCAGAAAATTCTGCAGGATACTGGGCTGTAATTCCACATTTCTATGGAGGGGAAAGGCCACCCTTCTATGTTTCTCGAGAGTTGTCTACTTCATTTGAGACAGAGTCTCTTGCTAAAGCCTGCAGCTTGCTGATTAGGCTGTGGTCACTGGCCAGTGAGACCCTAAACCTGTCCCCAGTTTCCAGACACACCTCTGTATGGGGAATCGGGCTCTGGTTTCCTGGTGCACATTATGCACTTAATGGTTGAGCTATCTCAACTCATAAATTTTATTTCTTCTAGGTTCCATTAACGCCTATTCTTCTACATTGCTTTCAACAGAGCTACTGTCAGATTCAATAATTAACTTCTTTATTTTCTCCAGAATAAGTGCAATTGGCAGTTCCTTATTTTTCAAGCCTTAGACATCTCACCATCATTTTTCTCTTGAAATATTGGCAAAAGTGTAGCAAGCACTGTGTTTAGTTCAGGGATGCCTTCTAAGTGTTTATCTTCTTCTTCTTAATGACTAGAGTACGTCTCTGCTAAAATTTGCCCTATTTAAAAAATATTGTTTTTCTTTTGAATTACATACTTTGTGAAGTACCTATCTTCTGAAAGGAATTCCCCCACCCCGTGTTTTTAAGGGAATTATTCAAACTGATTACAAAGTGTTTTCTAGTTAAATGCATGATCGGTCACAGGGCTACAGCTGGCTAGGCCCAGACAGCATCTGGGAAATGTCATCTTTAGCTCATCTGGCAACATACCCAGAATAATTAAGAAGCATGCTACTGTAGAAAAACATGAGACTAAGCACTGGATGGAAATCAACAATGCATCTCTGAAAACAAATGGACAGTGCCACCAACAAATAGACATAGTGACGCATTATTTAGAAAATCATGGAGATGCAGTGTAAAACCCATAGAGAGTTAAAGATCCTTCTTCTGGGCAATGAGATCCAAAGGTAAGAGAAGCAAGACAGGTAAATCCCCCCCCCCTCTCTCTCTCTCTGTGTGTGTGTGTGTGTGTGCTCGCATGTGTCCCAAATCTTACAGTTCTAAGAGCTTGCCTAACCATCATATACATTTCTATCCAGGTGTTGCTTTGACACATATAAAATTAATATAAAGAGAAGCAGAGACTCAGCTTTTTGTTTGACATAACCATCTGCTTACATTGCCTGTGTGCTTCTCTTGGTCTTGGTTTCTTTGAAACTTTCCTTGTGTTTCTGGTAAACATGATTTACCATTAACCTGAATTAGATGAAATGCTCTCCAATATCTTTTTTATTCCTGATAATTCATGAATCCAATTTGGCACAAGGCATATATGATTTAAAATGTAGCCATCCTGTATTTAGATACCACAAATGCACCTATGTGAATCTGCAGGTGTTCCTTCTGTATCAGACTAGGTTCCTATTTTTCAGAGATAGAAAAGTGAGTCAACATTTAAACTTATCTCATGATGAGAATGTTGAAATCAGGAATTTTCCTGAAGAGCAAGGATAACATTTCAGTCTTTTAAAAAAGTGAAAATAGCAATAAAGACATAGTAACATATGGGCAGCATGTTTATTTTATAGTTTCTAATCCCAAGTGGTGTTAAATTATGCACCTGGCAATGCTTACACCTGCATCTATGACAAAGATGCTTGGAAACTGTGCAAGATCACTGAGATAACGTTTAGTAAGTTATTCCAGTTTTTCAAAAGAAAAAAAGACATATTACAAAGAACAACATCACTAATAGAAAACTTCGTTTAAGTTAGATCGGTTATAAAATGGGTGAAAGTGTGATAGAGATAAACTAAACAATGATATCAAATATCTGTGGAGGGGAGAACAGTAAATGCAGAGTGCCATCTGAGCTCCTTTATTGTCCCTGTGTGACTTATTCATTTTATGCCATACAAGCAGAATACCACACCTAGGCAATTTATAAAGAAAAGAAACTGGGGAGTTGAGAAAATATCTCAGTGGGTAAAAGTGTTTGCTCTGAAGGCATTGTGGTGGTTTGAATACGCTTGGCCCAAAGGGAGTGATACTGTTAGGAGGTGTGTCCTGTTAGAATAGGTGTGGTCTTATTGGAGGAAGTATGTCACTGTAGGGTGGGCATTGAGATTTCTCCATGGCTGCCTTTGTATCAACATGTACAACTCTTAGCTCCTTCTCCAACACCATGTCTACCTGCATTCTGCCATGATGACAATGGCAATGCACTGAGCCTTTGGAACTGTAAGCCAGCACCAATTAAATGTCCTTTTAAGAGTTGCCTTGGTCATGATGTCTCTACATATCAACAGGAACCAAAATTAAGACAAGTGTCATGACCCAAAGCCAGATATAGCTGCCTGTATCCCCTGCACTGGGGGATGGATACAGTAAATCAAAATCTTGCTGACTGGATATTCAGCCAACCTAACCATAGCTGCTAGCTTCCCGTTCCATGAGAAATCCTGTCTCAAGTCAGTAGGTGGAGTTTGACAGAGGAAGAAGTATGACTCTGCCCTCTGGCCTCCAAATACTCTGACTTTTCTGTACACTTATTTGGATATAGCACACATACAAACAAACTCAATATACGTATCCAGACAGACTCTCTCTCACAAACAAGGTGGGCTCTCCACAGCTCTGGTGACTGAGATGTCCATGATCAAAGTGTTTCATATATTGAAGAGTTTTTTCCTGTGACATAGCAGAAGAAGAAAGAGAGAGAGAGAGAGAGAGAGAGAGAGAGAGAGAGAGAGAGAGAGAGAGAGAGAGAGAGAGAGAGAAAGCCCAAACCCAGCTTCAGTGCCTTTTATGAGTGGCATTATTCTGTTAATGAGAACACAGTGTCTGCAAAACATTGGCCCCTTAACAAATACTGCTTATGAGAAGAAGGGAAAGATGCTAATATTAAAAACACATTATCAGACTTGGAAATAACGATTTATCCCAAGGCATGAAGGCACGGCATAAGTGGACAAGGAATTATGAAGTTACAGTGGGCACAAATCCCTTCAGCAAACTGACCTCATTTGGTCCTCAAGTTCATTTGTACGATGGGAGACTTAGGCCATATGTCTTCTCCTTTGATAGAAATTACATGGATCAAATACTATAGTGTATGTAATAATAACTTGAAGATTTGGGCCTGTAGAGATGGCTCAACAGTTAAGAGTACTTGCTATTCTTCTAAGGTCCCGAGTTCTCTTTCTGTCACCAACATGGCGGCTAACAGACCTTTAGACTCCTATTCCAGAGAGTCCTTCATGGGTACCAGACATGTACATGATGTATGTGCCAGCGAACACTGGTACACATGAAACAAGTCTAAATAATAACACTTTTGATAGTTGCAAAAAAAAACACTAAATATAATAGTTAATAACCCATATGATGAATGTAAATGCAAATATTTTTCAATTCAAATGTAATCAATATTTTAATAGAAAATATAGCACAGCCAATGGCCTGATTTTATCACAAAATGAGAAATTGCAATCTATAATTACTTGCAAGCATACAAATATTATGAACATTTAAGATAGGTATATCTTCTTTGACAAGAGTGGAAGAGTCTTGGTTGTTTGGATAATCATCCATGCTGGTGACTCTGTGCTATCTCTGTAATCTCCATAGCAACAAACTCTGGATAACAAACAACTGAATGTGATGTGGATACCAAAAGCAATTCAGAACTATCTCAATGGAAATTCAGAAATGTACTTGGAAAATGTGTCTGTAAAAGATGTTTATCTTCACTCTGTTCTTAATTTGAAATCACCCTTTGGATATCACTCGCTGCAGTTCTTTTCTCTATTAAAAAGGGAAGCTTTGCTTTTTTTTTTTCAAAACAAAACATGATAAGCATATCACTCCCAATTCACTTAAGGGGACTTTGTGTTTTTCTCATGGAAGATTGTATTCTTAAGGAAAAGTTATGTTTATCGGATATTACAGAGGAAGCCAAAATGAGGCTGGGTCTTTTCTGAAAGTATTTCCCTAGGTGACCCAGTAATTCCTACTGGGACTCCTAAAGGTTTTGTCACCTCACATACCATAGTGGGGAATAACTTTTAAATGCATGGACCTTCAGGGACTGTACTGAAACCCTATCCAAACTACATTTGCCAATGCTTTATAATACTTTTATTTGCTTATTGAAGAAAATCTTTATGGTGTACTAACTTCAAACACACAGCAAATCAAGTAAATAAAGGCTCAAAAATAACCAAATCTCTTCCTCTGCTCAGATTGTTCATAGTTGAGTGGGCGAGATGACAGACAAATACTGACAGAGCTAAACATGCAGGATAAATCTCTTTGGGGATGGTTAGAAAGGAAATGTCACAGAGGAAATAGTGTCTGGCCAGTTCCTTCAAAGTAAAATTGTTTTTCTTTTTTTTTTTTCTCCTCAAGAAGTCTAGAGAAGGAGGTCAACACACACACACACACACACACACACACACACACACACACACACACACACACATTGTTTAGCTTTAAATTCCAGTGTGTGGAAAGGAAATAGAAAATTGCCACAAGCTTGATCTCATCTCTAAATGCTCATTAGCATCATTATTTCAAAGCGTGTTTCTAATTACTGAGTAGGATGTGCACACACCACAGCCCCTTCTGTGGCTGTAGAGGTCGAGTAAAATTGTAATACAGTTACAATTTTCACTTTCTCTTTCTCCTTCTTAAAGGTATTTATTCAAGAAAGCTATGCTCTGTGATTCCTGGGTTGCTCCTCTAGGTATTACACAATTAAATAGTTCATTGAAACATAGAAAGACTAGTAGATATTGAATGCCGATGGTTGTTTTGTAAATTTATCATTCATAATGATAAACCCTCTTTCCTAGACTTTCTTGTAAATGTCAGTTCATCCTGTCAAGAACATTTAGATACTAATTTCTTTGTGATTATTCTATCTCATGACTAATGTGTTCTTAGCATATTCTTCTACATCATCCAAAGAAGTGAAAGCTTGCAATACCATTAATGCTCTCAAGCTGAAAAGCATTGTCTCAGTGAGTAAGGAAAAGACAGTGCAACACTTTGGATGGTGTGCCCTCATTCTCCCTCTTCTTTTGTACATGCAGAGATTGCTTTTCTGGACTTTTCATAGAGGGTTGATAGGTAAACTTGTCTCTCCCACAAAGATTTTTCCAAATTATGTGCTTAACCACTGATAGATCACCTAATTGAATCACTTCATATTATTCAAAGCTGCTAGAAGCCTGTGTCTGTTTAAAATCACAAAATACATGTACCACAATTTCTGTATCCATTCCTCTGTTGAAGGACATCTGGGTTCTTTCCAGCTCCTGGCTATTATAAATAAGGCTGCTATGAGTAAGGTTGTGCATGTGTTCTTATTAGATGTTGAAGCTACTTTTGGTTATATGCCCAGAAGTGGTATAGCTTGGCCCTCAGGTAATACTATGTCCAATTTTCTGGATTTCCAGAGTGATTGTACCAGCTCACAACCCCACCAACAGTGGAAGGATGTTCCTCTTTTTCCATATCCTCGCCAGCATCTGCTTTCACCTGAGTTTTTTACCTTAGCCATTCTGACTGGTGTGAGGTGGAATCTTAGGGTTGTTTTGAGTTGCATTTCCCTGAGGACTAGGGATGTTAAGCATTTCTTTAGGTGCTTCTCAGTCATTCAATATTCCTCCATTGAGAAGTCTTTGTTTAGTTCTGTACCCAATTTTTAATAGGATTATTTGATTCTCTAGAGTCTAGTTTTCTGAGTTCTTTGTATATATTGGATACTAGCCTGCTATCAGATTTAGAACTGGCAAAGGTCTTTTCCCAATTTGTTGGTTGCCATTTTGTCCTTTTGACAGTGTCCTTGTCCTTACAGAAACTTTGTAATTGCATGAGGCCCCATTTGTTGATTCTTGATCTTAAAGCATAAGCCATTGGTGTGTTGTTCAGGAAATTTTCTCCTGTGCCTATGTGGTCTAAGCTCATCCCCACTTTCTGTTCTATTAACTTCAGTGTATCTGGTTTTATATGGAGGTCTTTGATCCACTTGGACTTGAGTTTTGTACAAGGAGATAAGAAGGGATCGATTTGCATTCTTCTGCATGCAGACCTCCAGTTGAACCAGCACCATGTATTAAAGAGGCTGTCCTTTTTCCATTGAATGTTTTTAGCTCCTTTGTCAAAGATCAAGTGACCATAGGTGTGTGGGTTCATTTCTGGGTCTTTGATTCTATTCCATTGATCTACCTGCCTGTTTCTCTACCAATATCAGGCAGTTTTTTAATCATAATTGATTTGTAATACAGCTTGAATGGATACAGAAATTGTGGTACATATACACAATGGAGTAATACTCAGCTATTAACAACAACAGAGTTCATGAGATTTCTAGTCAAATGGATGGAACTTGAATCTATCATCCTGAGTGAGTCACAAAAGAGCACTCACATATGTACTCACTGATAAGCGGATACTAGCCCAAAATGCTCAGAATACCCAAGAAACCATCCACAGAACTTATGAAGCTCAAAAAGTAGAAAGACCAGAATGGGAATGTCTTAGTCCTTAAAGGGGAGAACAAGACACTCAGGGGAGGAAACACAAGGTCAAACAGAGGTCCAGGTATTGAAGAAAAGATATACAGAGACTGCCTCACCTGGAGAATCACCCCATATGCAACCACCAAACACACACACACACACACACACACACACACACACACACACAGACACACAGACACACACACACACACACACACACACACACACACACACACACACACACACACACATTCGGAGCCTTTAATGTTCTGCCTCGGTGTAGAATGCAGCTTTTTCACTGAGGTCACTGAGTATTTTATATGCTAAGGCAGAAGTACTAGGTGAAGCTGTGGTGCTTCCTTGATATTCGACTGTGTAACAGAAATTTAGCAATGAAGAGAGGGATTGGAAGCCATACATTCCAGTACCTATCTAGCCCACTAGGAATTGTTCCCTTATGGGAATTATGAAATGATGTGGACTTAAAAGTATTATTTTCAAAATAGCTACTCTTCAAAACAAATAACAAAAATGGCCTCTTCAGCAACTGAATGTGTAACTTTGTATCCGGTACTCTCTCAGGTCACTGTATGAAAGTATAAAAGGTGGTGTCTTAGGGTTTTACTGCTGTGAACAGACGCTGTGACCAAGGCAACTCTTCTAAGGGCAACATTTAATTGGGGCTGGCTTACAGGTTCAGAGGTTCAGTCCATTATCATCAAGAGGGGAACATGGGGTTGTAATGACAGAGAAAATTCTTACATATATATAAACCTTTTCCAAATGCACCCCAGACATAATTTGAACTCATGATCAAAACAACAGTATCAGCCAGCTCCTTCATGCACCCAAGCAGGGCTTGCTTTGGGAAATTATGGGAATCTCAGAATCGCTATCAAGATACTCCTAGGACACCTGATATAGCAGCTTGGAAAAGAACAAGGGAGGCCCGAGAGAGAAGTCCCTGTTTGAGACAACTGGAATGCTGCAGAGGAGCTTTGGCTGACCACAGAGCAAGCAGAAACAACATGGCTACCTGATCTCACAATATATTAATATTAATATTAATTAGACCATGGTGAAGTCAATGCTGTATATATATCAGAATGGTTTGAAACTCAAAGAGAATGAGGCTTTGGCAGCTTTGTGGATTATATGTATGCAAATAGGGAACCTCTGTCCTCAGAGCTAACTATGAGTTTGACTTTGGACAGATAGCTTGGTTTCTAAGGTGTGTCTATCAATGTGTAGAGTTGCTAGATGCTGAGTCATAACTGATGTGGACTCATAACTGGGAAGCCTTAGTCACTGACAAAATTCTCTGTGATTCTACCCTTGCATCAGCATTAGACTCCTCCTAGGGGAGGGATAATATTAGGAACATAATGTGAATGTGAATAAGTAATTAAACAATGGTTATATATTCACTGGCTATTGAACCTCAAGAGCAGGCATCTGGCTAAGAATTATGCGTCAGTTAAGGATTCATCACAGATTTTGAGGCTATTTGTATACAGTATAGACTCATATTTAAATTTGAGTGCACTATATGCCTTTAATTTTTTTCATGGGTATTTCCTTGTTTAATATTCATAATAACTCTACAAGGTAAATATTACTTTGATAACTATTTTATTACTATTTTAATAACTATTTTATTACTATTTTGATAATAGCTTAAGTGTACTCTGGGGGTTATTCAATTAAGAAACAATACTTAAAAGAACAGGGCATATGGCTCAGTGGTTAAAGCCTTGCTATGTAATCATGAGGATGAGAGGTCAGTTCCCTAGAACCTATTTAAATGTCCAGAGAGTGCTCAGCATGCAGAGACCAGAGAGCCTTAGACAAGTCTGACTAGCCCCATAAGTTCAACTGAAAGACTCTTTCTCAATGATTAAGATAAAGGAAGACAAGGAGACACCTGATATTAGTATAGAGTCTTCAATATACATGCACACACACACTCACAACACATGCACACATATTACACACACATACAACATTTTTAAAAGTATTTCTTAGACATAAAACTGTGTTCAGCAGATTTATGCCTTACCTATCCTGTTCCAAAATGCCAGCCTCCTAATCTCTTTACACTGCAATTGTGTAAAAGTTACATGGCAAAAGGAGGTAAAGTTAGAGATGGAAATGAGATTGCTTATCAGATGTTAATTTCTTAAGTATAGATCTTATTATAGATTATCCAGTAAGGGGGATTCACTCTGCCAATGGACAGGGTTCTTGGAAGCTGAAGACTGAGTGAAAAGAAAGGTCACCATGCAGCTACTGCACAAGGTATTGAGGGCTGAGAGAAGAGAGGAAAGAGACTAAAGGATGCTGACAATCTCTCATAGCCAGAACAAGCGAAGTGAGCGCTCTCCTCTCCTGCCTCCGGAAGAGAGTATGGTCTGCCTGAAACTTCGCCACATGTCCAGATGGATTTCCTTAGACTTGCAGGACAACCTATTCACATCCAGTCTCAATCAAGAAAATGGTGTGTGTAAAAAAAATAAAAATACTGCAATCAGCTGCTTTAATCTTTCATAGAAAACCCTTTTGAAAGTGTCTGCATGTTTCTATCAGACTGAAATGGTTAAAATGTTGCTAACCCAAGTTTACCAGGATTTGTACTGTAGTGACACAGGTAGGTTCTTGACACAGGAATTCCTGGTGGCCAGTTCACCTAAGGGACCCAGCTCTTTTTGTCTTCAAGCTGTTGTCTTGCCTGTGATGTCTCATTGCTAGCTCTCCATTGTAGAAAGAGTGTCCTGTGCCCTGTATGGAGGCATCACCCGCCAATTAAAAAGCCTATGGCCTATGGCTTAGGCAGGAAATGGGAGGCTGAACACCTGGGAGGAAAACGAATTCTCTAAGAAAGAATCTTAGAGCCAGATTTGGGGAGATCTGCCTAAGCCAGGAAGATATGAGGAGATAGGCACATGGTACCAGAACACAGGTAGCCAGATGTATGGAAGAATGTAGGTTAATTTAAGTGAGATACTTTAGTTATGATCTAAGCACAGTAGAGCCTAGCTATATGACCAAGGTACTTCTATTTATTTTGAGTCTGAGTCTTTTTTTTTTTTTCTTGGAGCTTGAGGCTGGGAGGGAGAAATGGACATAACATCGACATTCTATACATTTCTAATAGTTAGTCACTTGCTAATGCTTCTTATCATCTATTTAATGATCGAACTACTTTCAGGAAGTAGAGCTGAAGTTACATTTCCTTCAATTCAGAAAATCCATTCTTCACAGATCTTATGAAGCTCAAAAAGAAGGAAGGCCAGAATGTGAAGGCCTCAGTTCTTCTTAGAAGGGAGAACAAAACACTCATGGGAGGAAATACAGGGACATATAGAGGAGCAGGGATTGAAGAAAAGATCATTCAGAGGCTGCCTCATCTGGAGATCCACCCCAATTGCAGCCACCAAACCCAAGCACTATTGCTGATGCCAAGAAGTGCTTACTGGCAGGGGCCTGATATGGATGCCCCCACAGAGGCTCTGCCAGAGTCATATGGATACAGTTGAGAATGCTTGCAACCAACAATCAGACTAAACACAGGGGCCCCAATGAAAGATCTAGAGAAAGAACTGAAGGAGCTGAAAGGGTCTGCAACCTCATGGAAAGAACAACATTATCAACCAACAGAATCTCCAGAGCTCCCAGGCACTAAAACACCAAACAATCAGCACACATGGAGAGACCCATGGCTCCAGGTGCATATGTAGCAGAGAATGGCATTGTCTGGCATCAATGGGAGAAGAGTCCTTTGGTCCAGAGAAGGTGTGTTTTTCTAGTATTAGAGGAATGCCGAGGCACTGAGGTGGGAAAGCGTGGTTGGGAGAGGGAGCATCTTCATGGAAGAAAGAAGAGGGGGAGCTGGGATGGAAGTAGGGAAAAGGGGATAACATTTAAAATGTAAATTTGGAGAATATTTATAAAAATTTTAGAAACACTCTTCTGTTCATTGGCACAGAGAGGAACACACGGGAATGCACATTGTACTGTGATTTGAATAGCATCTTAAAGAACATTTCTTTCAAATACAAAATAAAGAAGGAAAGAAGAAGAAAAGAAAGAAAGAAAAAAAGAAATGAAGGAAGGAATAAAGAAAATGCATTCTTACTACTCTTCATATTTTTACATATATCCTTGGTTTTTCATGAATAGAACATAATCCAAATGTGGCATTTTTGTTTTGCTTTGTTTTTTAGCATTTAATTACACATTCGAAACACATTAAGTATTATTTAATGAATTGTTCTATAGACACCTCTTAGAGTCTGGCCTAACAGATAAAATACTATATTTTAACTCAACAGGGGAGATCTCACCTGACATATTTCCCATTAACAGAAACGGGGGTGGTAAGTTTTAGAGCAGAAGTAGACACAGAATAAGATGTGGAATTTCCAATCTTAGAGACATGTGAATAAATACTGCGTACCTGACTTCAGACCTGGAAGGTAAGAATGTTGGCACACAGCGTAGCTCTGGGGTTCTCTTCTGCTTGTGCTCCAGCTTGAGACGGTTTTCTTCTGCCATACCCAGCTCTGGACACCAACTGTGTAGCCACACTGGCATCTGGCATCCACGTTGGCATATACCCTGGCAAACTTTTCTAGGAAAACTTAGAAAGCTAGTAGGACTATTCATACATGACTCTTGGCCTACTCTTGGATTAAATAATCCTGTGCCAAAATATTGACTGATGAGACCAAAAGTATAAAAAAATCTAGAAAACAGATATGAGTTATTATCCAGTTAAGCAATACAGACTTCAAATGATGTACAGATTGTTTGAAAGCTTTTGTTTGAACCAGAAATAGGGCCAGGTATTTATCTAACAACATGACTACTTTTGGCCTACCTCCCTAGCTATGGATACCAAATGCTAATGCTCTAAATAAAGTGATTTTTTTCTAGTAAAAACCCACAATTATCATTGAAATACATTTTATATTTATAGGAATACGTATAAATGAAACATGAGATCTCTAAAACCATAAACCAGTTCTATTTGAAGTGATGGCTCCTTATTGGGTTCTATATATCCTTAATAGTTATAGTTAATGCCACATCTTTATAATGGATAGGAACCTAATTGAATCAAATAAAGGTCCCTTTTGATTATATTAAGAATAAAATACAAATTGGAAATTTTATTGTTTTTGTATACTAAAAATATTCTACCTAATCACCCAAAATAAGGAAATTTATTTATAATCTCCATAAAAGTCACAATCCAGAGTGGCTAGAGAAAGGAAAACTTGGGTATTTTTTTAAAGTCTTTTTGAAACAAAATTATGTTGATTTTTTAAGTCAACAAATATCATTTTTTTTGTTCTATAGCAGGACTCTTTGATAAAACAATGCTCACAGAAAAAGATTTGATGTGCGCTAAGAATTCTAGATTAGCACTTGAGTAAGTACTAATCACTATACATGTTGAAAATAACTGGTTCTCAGAGATGATCCAGAAACTCAGTTCCTTGGCTGAAGGGTTTATAAGGCTTTTGACTAAGAGTGCTCAACTTTTAGCTTCACACAGGGTCATCTGGGGAGTTTTGAAATGTTTTGAGTCCTGGGCTGTACCCTCAGAGCAACTGAGTCAAAATCGAGTCAGGGTAGATTCAGGAACCATGTTTTCTTGAGGTTCCTAAGTAATTCTAAGAAGTACCCAAGGCTGAACCTCTGCTGTGTGACCAGTGAATGACATTTGATCTTTAGGCACATCAGAAATACCAGTGTGTGTTCCAGGATCACATGGAAAGGAGTTGAAATTTAGAACCATGTGAAGTTCTAAAATGGTCACTCTGTAAAGGTACAAAGTTGGCACTTCACACCGTTCAGTGTCAGTGAGCAGGTGTGAGCTTTGTGATCACGGAAGAAGTCCATAAAAACTGCCCAAGGCCACTGGAATGAAGATGTTCTCTCAGTTAGTTCTGACATCTTAGTTATTATCCTGTGCTTCTTAACAATAACTGAAAATAAAGGCAAGACATTGTCCTGAGGATAATGAAGGAGGGAGGTCAGCAATTACTTACCTGTCACACAGGTCCCAAGTCACCTGTGAATCGCAGTAAGTTGGCTAATAAACATCAATTACTAAGGAAGTTGGCTTCCGTACAAAACTGACTCTTTAAACCAGTAATCATGGGACATTAGAGGGAGGCTGAGATTGTTTCTAAATGAAGAAAATATCCACTCTACTCAAGGATAAGTTCTGCTTCACACATACGTAAGGCATTCTTACCTTCCTCCTCACCTTGATCCTCTCTTTTCTTCTCCCTTCCTGTCCTCCTGTTTGTATTTAAACTGATGTGGATATGAAAGTCTTGTTTAAAAAAAAAAAGAAAACCACAAATATTTGAGAATAAATGTCACAACTGAGCTCTACTTTCTATTTTCCTACAGTAATTCATACAATGTTATGCTACTGAGAAAATACAGATTGGTTTTAAGGAACAGACAAGGAAATTCCATTCCCTTACCAGCAGGAGTGACTACACCTCTGAACCTTTGCTCTCCTGCTTCACAACACCTATCAAAGTCATTATTCAGGGAGCATAGGTGAGTGGAGGAGTTTGTGTGGAAGAAACTGGTAAACATCTGGTGATCCAGGTGCTCAGCATTTAAATTCTGTGGTGCAGAAGCGTTCCCTCATTACATGAAACTGTCATGGTGTCATTTTGCCTAATGATACTATCATTATCAGATTCACTTGAGTGACAAAATGCCAGATTCATGCCCATCAATTTTCTGCTGTGTCTCTCCAAATCAAAGAGCCTCTCCTTTTTAAACACATCAAGTTATTATGGTGAGCTCAAGCAGCAGAGAGAAGATGCAATAGTGATATTCAGAAATTTCAGGCTACCTCGGTCCTTTCCTCTAGTTCATGCAGTAAATTTAGATTTGCCAAGATTTAACCATTTAAGTTTGAATTATTCCGAGTTTAATTGTGCATATCAAGATGAATATTTAATGGTGAAAATTTCAATTTCAAGAAATGATAGGGGAAAAGTAAATACAATTTAGAGAGGAAGGACCAAAATAAATATTCTTATTTTACCAGGTGACTGATCGATGTCAACCAAGTCACTTTGGATGAACTGAAAGAACACATTTTATTTCCATGTATTCAAAAGTGATGACTTGTCTGAAAACATATTATACTAAGTATAGTTGGTTGAGATTATAGGAAAAATGATTTAATGTGTTGACAAGTCTCTAACAATTTATATTAGGAAAAAGAAAGCAAGCCAAAAAAGGGCAAGATACTAGTTATGGAGATAGCACAGTCATTATAATACTTGCCTCAAAGGAGAAAGATCTGCGTTTGATCCCCAGAATCCATGTATCACACCAAGTATGGTGGCGTGTCCCTGTAATGCTAGTGCTGGGAGGCTGAGACAGGAAGATCCCTGGGAATCGCTGACTAATCAGATTAGTTTTCTTGGCCGACTTCAGGCTACTGACAGATCCTGTCCAACAAGGTGACTAGTTTGTAGATACAGCACTTAAAGCTATTCTGTTTTCCACACACATATCTGCTCCTTCACATACATTAACACGAACTCTCACATACACACAGTAAAAAAAATTAGAAAGGTAAGATGTGTTGATTGCTAAGAAAGTAGGATCTGCATTAAAATATACAGTGTCAGATTCATTTCTATATGCACTTTGCAGACTCCCTTTCTGCTCAAAGCCTTACTTCAGTGTACTATAAATCGTGTGTGTGTGTGTGTGTGTGTGTGTATGTGTATGTGTGTGTGTGTGTGTGTGTGTGTGTGTGTGTGTACATGAAGATTGAAGTAACAATATGTCTGGCACGTAGTAGGTACTCAGAACAAAGCTATTGCTTTTAATATGAAGGACTATTGTGTATTATACTGAATTATGTTATTATTATAAGGTAACTTCATTTCTACTTATATGGCTTTTAGGTAAAGGGGAGGAGTAGGCAAAGACTGTTGAAACTTTATCTGGTACTAGAAGAATATTTTAATATTATTCCTGTGAATCTAGTCACAACACATGGGGTGGCAGTTCAGCATGCTGTATTTATATATGTGAATGACTGATCATTAGGTAGCTAGCTGCATCAGTGAAATTGTACTCATTAAGAAGGGGTTGCTTCATATGAACTAAAGGTATCACCTCCCCACTTCATGCAAGACTAATATCTTGATTATTCGAGACATCTCAGTTCTTCACTGATGCCCTCGTATAACCACAAACTTAGAAGTCATTGCTTACATACTTTCAAAAGCCATACTTTCTTATGTAGCTCTCAGGGTACCAACTGTCCTCTCCTTCCTCGATTCTCTATGGTTCTCCCATGGCCTGCCTTAATTATCATTTACACTATAGCTAAATGATCTACCCAGGGTCTCTTGTCACCTTCTTGGAGTTGTCTTCACTCCATAGAAATCTATTTTTCCTCACATCATAGAATGGCTGACAAAACTTTGAAAGAGTAAATTAAACCA
This sequence comes from Micromys minutus, assembly GCF_963924665.1. Lineage (NCBI taxonomy): Eukaryota > Metazoa > Chordata > Mammalia > Rodentia > Muridae > Micromys > Micromys minutus. Next base: position 46,527,210 of record NC_137958.1, on the reverse strand, counting down.
TCTTTGGAACAAAACCTTAGTGAATACAAAACTTCTTAACTTTTTCTCAATATATTACATGCAGATATTCTTTTGGTTATAAGAATACAAACAGATGACTCATCTAGTAAAACAAAACAAGACAGCACAAAAATACAGTAGAGCTTGATACTTTCTATATGGAAAGCAACAAGGTACAAATGGCTCTTTAGCATCTTAAGAGCCAACTAAGTAGATATGCATATGTGTGAAGAGAGCATAAAATATAGGCATAGGTAGTAAATATGAACCTATGAAAAATTGCCAAAAACGGAAACATCTAAGGAAGACAGTATGCAGCAAAGAACATGGAGAAGACCTGGTGGCTTATTCAGTCTGTTCTTCATGGGGCCCTTGGATCCTGTCACTATGGTTTCAGGGTGTTCTTCCCCAATTCTGCACCCTTCACATACATGCCTCATGTAGGAATTTAATACTCAAAATTGCATAGCTGTCAGTGGAATTAAGGGGATGATGATTTAATCTGATTATAGATTCAGAAGTGGGGTCATTGAGAAATGATTATGATTACGTAAGGTTATTATGTCACCTGTGGTTTGGCCTGGTAGCTTCATAGCCAGGAGTGAGGCATACAAGGATACATGTATGTCCTTTTCTCTTACCGTGTGAGAGTCTGTCAAAAAAAAGGCCATCAACAAACAATGTTCTCTAACTTCATATCCTCATAACCACAGACCTAAATCAACCAATTATCTTTATAAAATAGGCATTTTGCTGTACTAAAGCAACTGACCATGAAATTGGAGAAAGCAATGAGGAATTTGAGGAAAGAGAACTCTAGGTAGAGGGAAGAATCGATGCAAAGACTCAGCAGCTACAATCCATGTGATCTATTTGTAAAACAAAACAAAACAAAAAATAACAGAAGCAGTCATTAAAATCTCCCAACCAAAAAAGTCCAGAGCCAGATGGTTTTAATGCAGAATTCTACTAGACTTTAAGGAAAAGTAACACCAATACTCCTCAAATTATTCCACAAAATAGAAACATAAGGACAATTGCCCAATTTGTTTTATGAGATTATAGTTATCATGATACAAAACTATATAAACACCCTATAAAGACAGAGAATTACAGACCAATTATCAACCTTATGAACATAGATGCAAAAATTCTCAATAAAATATGTATAAACTGAAACCAAGACTGTATCAAAGAGAACATCTACCATAATCAAATAAGCTTCATCCAAGATATGCAAGGGTGGTTCAATATTCAAAAACTGATGAATGTAATCTACCATATTAATATACCATATCAGAAATAGCCTTTAACAAAATCTACCATCCATTCATGATAAAAGTCTTGAAGAGATTTGGGATATAAAGGACATACTTCAGCATTATAAAGTAAACTACAGGAAGCTCATAGCCTATATCAACTTAAATAAAGAGAAATGCAAAGCAATTCTAGTAAAATTAGGAATGAGACAAGATTGATCACCCAAACCATATTTATTTAATATAGTTCATGCTGTCTTTGCTAGAATAAGAAGACAAGTAAAGGAAGTTAAAATGTACAATTTTGAAAGGAGGAAATCAAAATATCTTTATTTGCAGATGATATAAAACCTAAAATTTTCACTAGATGAAAACTCTTATAGATGATACTTTCAGCAAAGTAGTGCAAACAAAATCAACTCACAAAATTCTGTAGCACTCTTATACGCAAATAACAAACATACTGAGAAAAAAGAAATCAGAGAAATAACACCTTTACAATAGCCTCAAAAAATATAAAATATCGCGGAGTGACTATAACTGAGGACTTGTAAGATAGAATGTTTAAGACATCAAGGAAAGAAATTGAACAAAATGGAAAGATCTTCCATGATAATGAATCTGTAGAATAACATAGTAAAATTATTTATTCTACCAAAAATCAATCTACAGATTTATTGAAATCTACACCAAAATTCCTGCACATTTTTTTCAGACATTGAAAATGCTTTGTATAAAAATACAAAAACAAAACAAAAACAAAAACAGGAGCTCAAAAAAAATTTTCGGGAGGCATCATCCTTGATTTCAAGTTGTGTTATTGTGGTATAGTAATAAGAACAGCGTTGCACCGGCACAAAAGCAAACATGGTGAACAATTAAACTAGAGGACTCACAAATAAGTAAGACTCCTGTGGACGCCTGGTTTTGGATAAAGCAGCCACAAACACACACTGCGAAAGAGCAACATCTTCAGAAAATGGTGCTGGCGAAACTGGAAGGTTGCATGGAGAAGAATTCGAAGAGATCCATTCTTTTCACTCTGCACTAAACTCAACTCCAGATGGATCAGGGACCTCAACATAGAACCAGATGCACTGAACCTGATAGTCGCAAAGTGACTTCTGCCTCGGTGGAAACCGGCTTGTAAGGTGTGGTCAGAGACTGGGTAGAGTTTAAATACAAAACGGGCAGAGTGAACTAACCTAGCTGTTAGACAAGGAGCGGTTGCTGAGATGTTTGCTCTGGAACAAGATCTACATCTGAAACCTCCCAGAAGGAGGATCTTGGGCCTTGCTGGTAGACTCGGCTTATAGGAGGAGACTTTCTATGAGTTCCCTTCATCTCCCGACATGTATTCAAGATCAAAGCAAACATACTGGTTCACCGTGGAGATTCTTTCCAGGATATATATATATATATATATATATATATATATATATATATATACACATATATATATGTATATATATACGTATATATATATGTATATATATATACATACATATATATACGTATATATATACATATATATATGTGTGTGTGTATATATATATATATATATATATATATATATATATATATATATATATATATATATATATATATATATATTTCCATTAGGCTTTGAGAAACCTCCAGAATTTTTAGGCAGGGCTTGCCTCGTGCCCTGGGATGAAAGGTGAAATTGCTGTAGCAGTCACCTGCTATCACTGACTGACATTTCCTATCGCTTCCTCTCCAGCTCCGCCCCTCCCGACACCCGCACAGTGACTGCACTAGTAGGCAGAGCTTCTGATTTTATAACTCTCAAATCTATATCTTATGATGTGGAAGGATAAAGAAACTCGGTGATGGACAAAAACAGAAGCTAAAACTTAGACTTCATAAAAACCAGCCCCGTATTACCCAAATGTCATTTTTGTTTGTTTGTTTTGTTTCGTTTTTTGTTTCTGTTTTTGTTTTTCAACTTTGTCTCTCAGTGTAAAAGACCTATTGCTTTGCAGTTTAAAAACACCCCTGGAATGGAGTCAGGGAAAACGAGGGTTTGGGGAGCCAAGGCAAGAGGCACTTTTTAAGTAGGCAAGTTATTTCCTGGCACATAATTAGGATATAAACAGCACGGGGCTGATTTTCCTTCCTTCACTTTACGGCTGCAGAATAATGAGAATTAACAGCATTTTGACTGAGACCAAATATAAAGTGATTCCAGCTTAGTACCTTACAAAATCAAGCTAATTTCCATTCCTGTGATAAACAGATCCTCCAAGGCCTGTAAATGAAAACTCAAATGCGATCCCGGGCAATTCTGTTCGCTTTAAGTCCTATTTGCTCTTTTATAAAGGCAAGCGCGGCCCGGGAGGATGATTATGCGGTCTCCAAACAACCCTTTAGTTCACTCTGAGATTCTGAAACTGGTTAGACTGTGCAAAGAGCCACAGAATTCTGCTCTCGTGCTGGATTTGGCATGCAGGATGCCTTGCTCCCGAGCCAACATGGCTCCAATATAAAGCAATTTGGCTGGATTGATATTCTCAGGAATTGAGCCGGAATGTATTTTAGTGCCTTCGCACCCTGTGCCGAGCTGCAGACTGTCCCAGTGCGCCTAAGAGTTATTGCCTTTGCAGATGACCCCTCCCACTTTTTTACTTTGTCGCTTTATCTTCTGTAAAACGACTCAGTAGTTAGCGCGAGGTTGCAGTGAGTTAAGAGGAGGCACAAATGTTCTGATCATTAAGGGCGCTGTTTTATAAAAACAGTTAAATTGACTCTTAGTCCAGTGCTCGGCTTCTGTGGGTCTTTGCCTGTCATTCTGAAGAATGGCAAGTCTTGCATCAAGATCAATCAGCATAATATTTTCCACCTCAGCGAGTCTATAATAATGATTTTTAGAAGAAAAAAATTTTTTAAAAGTGTGACCTTTCTCATAGAAACCCAATGAAGTACTAACTGGCAAACGAATACACAAAACAAATAGATCTGGAATGTGGTCAGTCAGTTGCCAGTAAAAATCAACTTCATCTTACGAAGTTATGGTTTGCTGTAGATTTTATTTGTTCATTCATTCATTCATTCATTCATTCGTTCATTCTTGTCCATTGGTTAATTACAGCCATGTGACAATAAATATTAATGAGTAGCATGCTAGGTTATTGGTTACTATCTAGTTTTTGATCACTATAGGTTATATTATTAAAAATATTAAATGATGGGTTTAGTGCATGGCTTGCTTATAACATACAGTGACCTGAGTATAAATTTTACCTTTCGATTTTGAGCTCAATTATCTGTCCTGCTTTGTCAAGAAATACTGAGAAAATCAAAGTGTGACTGCAAGATTTCCCCTACCTCCTACATCTCTGTCATTGCTACGTTGTATGTTTTGGATGTAAAGGTTTCCAAATTGCCCAACTGTTAAAGAGTTAAGCCCACCCTTGACATTACTGAGAAGTGGTAGAAAGAAGATTAAAAAGATGGGGGCCCAGTGAGGAAGCACCTGCCTGGCTCGAGTAAGATCCCAGCTTCAATCCCCCCCGGGCTGAAAAAGAGAGAGCACCAAACAAGGAGATAGGAGGCTGTGAGAGATAAACCTTTAGGACAACAAGAAAAGGTCCTGACCTGTACACACATAAGAACATATTACTTAAGTCAGAGCCATTATTACAGGGTTACATCTAGGAAGGGTAATAGGGTCTCAGCAGATAAATATACTATGGGCTCACTGTCTCATTTAGTCCTTATTTCAAGTCCCTGGACTAGACGTTATTATTCATATTTTCAGGGAACAGTAACATAATAACCATGATCTGAACTTCCCAAACCTTTTATAACTCGAGATTCGGGAGATAGCAAGTGCTTTTAAAATAAAAGTTATTCATTAAAATTAGCTGGGCATAGTGGAGCGTCCCTTCAATCACCATACCACTCCCGAGGCAGAGTCTGGTGGACCTCTGTGAGTATCAGGGCAACCTGATCTATATACTGAGTTCCAGAAGACCCAGGGCCACATAATGAAACTGTGTCTCAAATCAAACAGTTATTCGTTAAAATTAACAGCTAGTTCGGAAGTTACTGTCATGACTGGTCTCCTTCCATTGTTTGTATTAAGAAAAGTCTATGTTAAAGAGCCCTCCTGTTTGTCATTTCTTCTCACATCTTCTTTATTTCTTCAGAATGTTGCTGCAATTTTGAAAATGTTTCACTTATTTCTTTCTCGGCTTCCCGTGTCACGAAGAGAGAGCACATCCATGTAGCTGACTCACTTAAGTGTGTGGTGACTAGCATGTAGCGTGTGCTCAGTACATACCTGCAGAATGGGTTCATCTGTAGAGGAGGGATAAGGTGGGGAAATGGGAGGCTGGTGAGTGGGAAACTTCAAACTTCCATTAGATACATTGGAAAGGAACCCCGAGTAATAAGGTCCAGATTTAGGACTTGATCTATGGGACGTGGTGGAGGAATTTACATATAAATGGGAAAGAATAGGGAAAGAAATTTGCCCACACCAGAATTATAAAGCATGTGCTGAATAATCAAAATTCTTTTTGATAAAATCCAGCCAGAGATACACTATAAGACCATATTACTGCATGGCATGATTATTTTTTAATCTAAAATAAATGGGTATTTTTAAAGGTGTGATAAAAGGAGGAAAGGCAACGTTTCATAGTAAGGGATGGAAAGGAGTCAAACATGACCTCCCCTGAGCTTCTTCTCTTTTCCAGCTGCTGCGTTCACAATGGATCCCAAGGAACTGAGCACAAGGAAGTCACACAGGAGACCAGAATGACAATGATGATCACTGGTGACTTTCATGAGGGAGGAAAAATGTGAACTGTGAACACAAACCCAGTTTCTAGCAGACCATCACCCATGAAACATACAGAAATGCCTCGTTTGATTCAACAACTCTCTATGCAGCATTTATAATAGTCACAGAACTCACTAGCGATAGCTGGGGAGGTGGCTCTGCAGTTAAGATCATGTCCTAGTCTTACAGAGGTCTTGGGTTCAATTTTCAGTACCCACATGGCACCCCACAAGTATCTGTTGCTCTAGTTCCAAGGGATCTGATGCTCTCTGGCCTCCACAGAACCAATTGTGTAGTGTGTGTGTGTGTGTGTGTGTGTGTATCTAATAGGTTGACATACATATATGTTTACATGTATCTCTATCTGTATCTTTCTCTATATATAAACACACATACATATTTATATGTACACATATATATGTATATGTATACACACACACACACACACACACACATATATATATATATATATATATATAAAGGCAAAACACTCAAACACATAAAAATCAAATGGACTCAGAACAACCAAAGAATAACCATGGTCCCAGGCTCATGAAATTTATGTTCTACCATTTATGTTTCCCATCATTTGGAGGCAGCTAGCTAACCAAGGAGAATGATTCTGCTTGGCCATAGTACCAAACAGGCATGAATATCTTGCAGAGAGGTAAAGGTTGTTCAATCTTAATCAGTATCTGACATTAATTACTTTTTCTCTGAATTCATGGGTCCAGGGTTCGTGGTACTGGGGTAGAATCGCTCATCCTACTAGTAGTCCAGTTTTCTACAATTAAAGTTTTGGCTTCTTATCTCAGAAGCCTTATGCTTTGATAATGACAGGTCTTCATTCCAGTGGTAAGAATACTTCCAATAGTAGGTGTGACAATTCTCCATTTAAGTAGAAGTGAAAACTGACACTTACTGACTGTGTTTCTCACGCTTCTGAGTCAACAACCAAAGAAGAAAATTACCACGTGGGCTGTGGTGATTGATCTAAACTACTGAGAGAACACCGAAATTCTCAACACTGGGACAAGAAAAAGTGATGTCTAACTCAGAAGATGTTCTTTAGAGTCTGAGTCTTGGCAAGGTCTGCAAGGAATAGACCGGAAAACACAAAACTGAAGCCTGGCTGGAGAGCTGTGGCCCAGAGCTCTACGAAAGGAAGGACTGTCTCATACCGCTAAACAAAAATCTCAAGGCCATCTCAGTTTCCTGATGAAGGCACGAATGGAAATAGATGCTCATAAATAGTGCCTATGACCAGGTGATCACCTGAGAAATGAGAACTGTGACACTCATTTCTTTCATGTTTAGCTATACATGTGAGTGTATATAATACATACACTAAATATATACTCATGTTTTCCTTCTCTTATTCCTCAATCATGTCATATAAGATTTATTGGCTTTGTACCATAGTACTTAATTATTATTCATTTTATAAAGTGTTTCTGAGATTTGTATCGCTGCATTTCTAGCTCCCAGGTTTGAGACTCAGACCGAATCACACCATTAGCTTTTCCGGCCCTCCAGCTTCAGGTTTCAGACCACAGGATTCTGAATTTGCTTCCATAATTACTTGAGTCATTATGAATTTGATCTTATGTATCTCTGTCATCTGTGTCTATAGGCTCTTCCTATCCTGTTAACCCTCACCAATAGAGCAGGATTAATACAGGACTTAGAGATATAAAGTGTAGAATCGTAAAGGTGAAAAAGAAAAACTTCAACGAGTTTTTGGAAACGTGTAGGAAGCAGAGCAGGAGATGGGAGATGGAAGATGGTTTACCGGCAATTATTGGGGAAGAAAACTAAAACATGCAGTTATTTGAAACAGAGAGTAAAAGGCCCACAGAAGGTCCTTTCAGACAGTCATATTCCTCCTTTTTACTATTGCTTCAATTCATTCTACTAGAATTGCTTTTCAAACACATTCATTTCCTTAAAGTCAAGCTCTGTATGTGTTGAAATACATATCTCAGAATGCTTACCGTGAGGTCTTTTGTTATTAGGCTCAGGAACAGATGGATGAGGCAAGGTTTGTTCATCTTTTCTTCATTATTTTCTGGTATTTATGATCACCCTGTATTCTGTTTGCCTCAGTCTTAATTGTCATCAAAAGGATGATGAAAGTGTTTCATACCACAGATGTTGACAACAACCAAATTTGGTGCTTTGAAACACCAGTCTGTAGATAAATGAATGTTTGAAAACTCAGAACAGAGATTGTGTTTACAGATGAAACAGTTTATCTGATGTTCTGGGGTTCGGGCTGGGTGTATCTGACATAAGGAATGGCTTCCATCGTGATTCTAACAAGAATATTAATTGTTCTCTCCTTGCCTTGCATCTGGTACCACGGCACAAACCTTGCTCCTTTAATTAGATTTCAGAAGACTGAGAAAAGGTACACTCCTGATCTGAATTGTTTCCCTTGGTGACATTATTAAGTTTCATTTCAGCAGCCTGGAGGTGAAATCCATCAACCAATCAGCAAGTTCATGCAGTCTCCCTGCTATGCAGGTGGTTTTGTGTTAGGAGAGCTCTAGGAGTGCATAATTGAATTGTGGAGGCAAAATCTGCACATATGTAATAGTAAAAGGATAATGAGGACCACACCAAGTGAAATCAGCTTTTCATACAATAGAGATTCAGAGAAAGAAAAAGTCAGTGTAGATTAAATAGCCAAGGAGTTTTAAAATTAATTGTTACCAATTACTATCATTATTACAAGAGTGGCTAGCACTCTTATAAAATATGTATTCACCACATGCCAAGTGGTGTGCACAGCATTTTGTGAGCCTTCTCTGAGTTAATAGCCTATTATTATTCCTACTTATAAAGAGAAAACAATGCAGTCTTATTACGACCCCCATTTATAAATGGAGATATTTAACCTGGCTAGGTAATTCATCCATACCAATTAGAACCATGAAAAGCCCAAATACAAAATTTAATGTAAATTTTTCTAACCCCAAAGCACTGTACCCATGACTTAGATACAGGTAGGTACTTCCTAATGTTTGCAGCAGGCTGCAACAAGTAGAACCTCTTTTTGAAATGCATGGAGATTCCAATAGAAGAGTAGAAGTGTGCGCACACCGAACAGGGGAGGAGAGGATAAGAATGAGACACAGCGGGAGAGAGCGTGAGCAAAACAGTACCTTCATGCCGCAGGGGTGGGAAACCCTGGGAAGGTCCAGTTTGCACAGCTATACTGTGAGTCTGCACAAAGCAGGTTGGAAGAAGAGGCTGTTTTCAGATACGAAGCAGGAGGTGTTACTAAAGAAACTACAATCGTCTTAGATATCAAAACTTTACATCAAATGACATGAGCAAGAACCTGAGGAACAGGTGAGTCAGAGTAATGTAGTAAGAATAGGTGGTAGTCAGAGTAACGTAGTAAGAATAGGTGGTAGTCAGAGTAATGTAGTAAGAATAGGTGGTAGTCAGAGTAACGTAGTAAGAATAGGTGGTTTCTGTCGGCTTTTGGCCTGCTGATTGGGGTCAACCTTGTTCAGCTCGAATTTGGACAGTTATATTGGGAAGACATTATGGGTGTAGATTCTGATAGTACCAGGAGACACAATTTCATGGCAAACACCCTGATCTGGATTTTATTATCTTCGTGTTCCCTCTTCTGCAGTGTTCATGCCTAAGGTAGAGGAGTGTTTTGGGTTATATCTATTGGACTCCACTGGACTCCACAGCTCTATATATTGATTGGTTATGGTTTTCAGTAGTTGTTTTTATCTCCTCAGGAAAGAGCACACCACCTAGTTCAATGCCAAACAGTAAACCTGGAAAACACACACACACACACACACACACACACACACAGACACACATGTAGCATCGTATGGACTGAACATAGAGAGGAGAACGTGTTGTAATTACAAACAAAAAGGCAGAGGACATCATCTTGCTTTAATCTGTTCCTAGTCACATCCTTGAATGTCTACATATTAGTTATGTTTGCAGGGCTTTGACAAATGTCTGGGAGAAACAAATTAAAGGAAGAAAGCTTGACTTTGAGTCATGGTTTTAGATTGTTCACGTCCAGCATAACAGAGAAGAATAGGCCGATTTCTCAGCAGAAGCATGTGGCAGAAACTGCTGGCATGGCAGCTGACAAGAACTCAGAGTGACCTCATCAGGGTCCAGGTATAATCTTCCAGGCTGGGACTTTCGTCCCTTCTTCACCCCCCAGAAAGCCACCCTCTGGTGATGATTCCTGGATCTTGAGATCTTCCAAATCAACACTTTCTACTAGGGGAACAAACATTCAAAGCATGAGTCTGTTGGAGACATTTCATGTTCAATCAAAGCACCTACTGGATTCTCGAGGAACACTCTGAATTCATTCCCCCAGGCAGTCTTCAGTATGGTCAGGGGACATGAGCACAGGTAGTTAGAGTTCATGAAGTTTGGGGCTGGAAAGATGGCTCAGTGGTTAAGAACAAGTTCAATTTCCAGCACACACATCAGGAAGCTTACAATTCCAGTTCCTGTATCATTCCCTAGCCTCAGGTACATGCACATACAGAGACAAACATGCATGTACATATAAAAACATAATGAATGTTTTTGTTTTCTTAAATGCATGAAAATCAAGAAAAGGGGAAGGAACAGTTCTTTTAGAAAACATATTCCAAGAAAACTGAAAACTGAAAGTTATAATTTATTTCCTTATTTTTCTTCCATTCATGGATATTCTGCCTGCATGTGTGTCTGTGTAAGGTCCCCTCGGACTTAAGTTACAGATAGTTATGAGCTGTCATGTGGGTGCTGGGGATTGAACCTCAGTCCTCTGCAAAAGAAACCAGTGTGCCAGTGCTCCTAGCTGCTGAGCCTAATTTCTAGCTTCTCTGAGGTAATCACTTTTTAATTTATATTATATGTTATATTTAAACATTCACTATAAACTAGAAGTAGAGACAATGGTAGGAAAATAGATGCTTTTTAAAAAGATGTGTATAAGAGCTAAGACAAAATAATTCTTACATTAATGAAGCAAATGAATTAAGACTGTAGAGTTAGTAGAAACCAGACACAAAAGGGAAGAAAAATTCTTATCATTCAGATAAATGAATGTTGCATTTGTATTAAAAGCAAGATCACTATAAAAATCTAAAGAAGAACCACAGCTATTGATACTAAAGGAGTAACAGGGGTCATGATATTAAAATGCTAGAGAAGAAACGGAGTAAATTCATACAAAGATTTGCTGGCCATCAACAAAATGTGATTGGCAACAGGAGGCTAATGAAGTGGAAGAGAGGACAGAGATACTCAAACATGAAACAATGGGGAAGGGAAGAGAAGGCAGGGAAGAACAACTTCAGAAAAATCAACTAGAAGGCTTGGCCAACTTGGAGTTGGTAGGCTGATGAAGGAAAAACAAAACATTTAGAATATAAAACTACAAAGATTGGTACTATATAGGGGTGAAGAAAAGTAAGATGCTGAAAAAAAAAAGACACCTAGATTTTGACTGTGTGAGGTGTGGATTAATTTTCTCTGAAAGAACCTCATTCCGATGGAATAATTATGTATATTTATAGTGTTTTGAAATAATCCATAAAGAAGGCTCAAGAAAGTAGCCTTCTTGATTGTTTCTTCATATGGAATTGGGTTCTGAGCTCAGCATAAGTGGCAGATTCACAGCAAAATAACCTCAGAGTATTTTAATTCTCACCATGGAAGACCCCATGCCTGCCATTCAGCCATACTGCATGAGGCCAAATTCTGCCAGTAAATATCACCAGCCAGTAATTGTCTTCATCAAAAGAGGAAAACTATTTGTAGTGTGAGGAGTTGTAGGTAGTAGACAGGATGCCATTCAGAAAAGCATTTCTACCATGATCTCATTTAAGAAGCATTTGAGTAGTACCTGGTAGAACAAAGGTCTTCTGCTAAAGAGCACTGAGTAGAAATGTGAAGGCATGATTCATGGCACCTCTAGGGATTACCGAGTTATATGAAACCAGCATATTTGTTTCTTAGTGCATAATAAATGATAATAACCACATAATAAATATAACAAGTAATAAAAGAATGCAGGTGTGTTTTTTCTGTGCTTTGTAATTTATCTCATTCCTCATACAGTCGAAGTAGAACAGGACAAAAACCAGGAAGAGCAAAGGAGATGGTGTTGCTTATGCAACCTGGCCACTAGATTACTGTTTAGAACTTCAGTGCATTATGAACAGAAATTCCAGTAACAGTAACCTTTTTCCACATCAAAGAAGGGTGCTTTAATGAGCAAAGTAAACATGAAATAGGGTGTGCTTACAAAGCTTGGAAAATGAACAATAAACTTTTTATCTGAGCTAAAATGCCTATAAGAATTTGGAAATCACAAAAAAAAAAATAAGTTAAAATAGCAGAATGTGTTTCTTTACTGCCAGGAAGACTAGCATGCATGTTATAACTTGAAATATATGTATCTGACAATGGGGTATATTAAGAATTTATGAAAAGCATTTTTAACTTGATAATAACAATAACAAAGGAAAGTTAGACAAAATATCCTAAGTTTTAAACATTCGTAAAAGTGTTCAGATTTTACCAATAAATATATATATACATAGATTTATTTATAATATATATTCACACTAAGTATATAGAAAAAACACATTGCTCAACAATAAAGAAATACAAATTTAAGCTATATTTAGATACTAATACAAATTGGCCAGGATTATTAAACTTTTAAACTTTTAGCCAGTGATAGTACCAACTTCTGGTTATAATGTAGCAAACTGGGGCTTACACACCACTGGCAGACACACAAAATGACAAAATGACACCAGGAAATACCTGGTAACATTTTTACAAGGAACTTTCCAAACGCTCAAAATTCCTGTTCTGAAGTGTTCCCTCAAAACTGAAGAGGACATAAGTTCACAGAAGACAGACTGCCAATGCCCTTAATGGTCTCTGTGTAGAAGTGAGATGCTGGCAACTGTCCACATGCCCATCACTTACTTATGGTTACATAAACAAATTGTTATCTACCCACAAGTGAGATGTTCTCAGCAATAAAAAAGGCAAAAAGTATTGGTCACACGTCCAATATAGCTCAACCTCAGAAACAATATACTGAATACAAGAGGCACACTGTATAAGTACACTTTACATAGTAATCTATAAGGATAAAACCACACTCAGAGGAACAACATCCTCCAGAAGCTAAAGGACACATGAAGTTGACTAGAATGTGGGACAAATTTACCTGTGTGGTCAATCTAAAAAGCAAAACGCCTGGTGGTCACAAGAAATTCATGATCTTACTAGGAGATAAAATGATTGAGATAAATGATTACTGTGGTGAGGACTAGTGCAGTGATAACCCGTACCTTCTTACAGAGTTGATCTCATAACTGCCCTTGTTTTGACTCAAAAGTGAGTATGCCTCTTTAACATGTCAGTATCTACTTTGAATTACCCTGTGGCAATGAGAGTTTCCTCCAATCATCCACATCTCTACTAATTAAAGATTCTTTCCCAGCAGGGGCTTTGGATGTTTTCTTTCTTAAGATGTCTCACCTAGGGAATCATTACCACCACATTCATTGACAATGTATCAGATACCCGGGTGGTCTGAAGTAGATTTCCTTTTCATTTTACTCTACATCGGAAGCTTATAGTCTCTGAATCTAAAACTTACCAGTACATACATTCCTCAATGTGATTGAAGTGCAGTAAGCAGTTAGCTAATTTGGTACAAATAAACATGATATTTCTGTTTGAAAATCATATATCATTAAAATTGAATAGGTTGGGTGTTATCCTAGATACCTCAACTCATTAAATTGTTGTAAGACACATACATGCAGGGTAAGAGCTTCTGTTACCATCAGTACTAACAGGAAGGGTGAGTACCTTGCCTAAGGTCACAGACATCATAAGTGCAGGCACTGTAATGTCAACATGAGAAGTTTTAAGGACAGTTACTGTCCACTACAACATACTACACGAGGGCTGTACACCTGTGGTACTCATCACGTAAGAACCAGGAGTCATACTGTTGTTAATACTTACTTGTGAAAGGACCAACATTGGAAACTATGATTGAAGAGAAGAGAGACAGGGTTCCAAGGGACAAAGGAAGCATGAAATAGGGTATGGGAAACAGTTGCAGAAAGTGGGACACGGGTACCGGGGCAGAAGGGGCAGAAGAAGCAGATTCTCCACATTATGTTCAGCAAAGAGGATGAAAGGGCAACAGTGAGGACAGGGACAAGAGGGAGAATGAAGGGAACATGAGCACTGTTCTGTGTCACTTAGGTTTAAGGGACAGTAAGAGCAACAATGTTATCTTGACTGGAAAGTCACCTGACTAGATTCATGAGTTAGCCCCACCTAATTGATCCCTGTGTAGTATATACATGAGTTGAATTATAGCATCATACCCTGCACGTTTGTACATATGAAATAACAGTGAATAAGTGGTTTTAAAAGGACTGTTCTATCATAGTACTGTGCCATCAAAGATATCTTTTATTTGTAAAACATGTCTCTTTATTTTGTCCTCTCATTGAGTATACAGGGGCCCTTCTTGCCAAATAAATAAGCAGCGACAGGTCCCTCCAAATTCCCCTACTCCCCCTTTAGAGCTGAGGGTTTCATTGAGTCTACTGGCTCATTTTCCACTTCATCTTCACTGTAGCTGCTGAGGTCTGTCAGCCATCTTTACATATAAGGAATCTACTCATACAGAAAGTCTCTGTGACCTCCATTCAAGGACACGGAATGATCAGTCCTCTTGGGACTCACACCATCCTTGGCCCCATTCTATCAGGATTCTTTTCTGATAGATTTATGACTATTCTCTTTTACCTTCCATGTGTCACTTCAAGGCTCGTGTTTACTGGACTCATCCTGTAGGTGGTAGCCTGCAGCATTGGGCATGGATTAGAAACATCACCCGAAGGAGCAAACTTGACGAAGAAAGGCATATCTGAGAGGAAGAAAGGAAAACATTAGGATGGCTAAACTTAGGACTTTTAAATTAAATAAGGTTGATTTAATGTACTGGCTGGTTTTGTGTCACCTTGACACAGGCTGGAGTTATCATAGAGAAAGGAGCCTCAGTTGAGGAAATGCCTTCATGAGATCCAGCTGTAAGGCATTTTCTCAACTAGTGATCAAGGGAGGAGGGCCCAGCCCATTGTGGGTGGTGCCATCTCTGGGCTGGTAGACCTGGGTTCTATAAGAAAACAGGCTGAGCAAGCCAAGGGAAGCAAGCCAGTAAGTGACATCCCACCATGGCCTCTGCATTGGCTCCTGCTTCCAGACCTGCTTGAATTCGAGCCCTGACTTCCTTTGTTGATGAACAGCAATATGGAAGTGTAAGCTGAATAAACCCTTTCCTCCCCAACTTGCTTCTTGATTATGATGTTTGTGCAGGAATAGAAACCCCGAAGAAGATGCCACAGAGCAAAGCTTTAGCATGAAGAATATGCATCAAGATATCAAAGGGTGACTGAACTGAACCTGTGGACAGCACGGAGAAGCTAGGTCTTCTTGGACTAGATCAAGGTCTTGTACAAGTGTGGCAATTTAAACACATTTTCTGTGCTTGTGACATTGCACCAAGTCTTGTTTGGCACTCGTAACCCATATTGTCTCTAATAGTGAGTTTTCTGTGGAAAATAACTTATGAATAACTCTGATAAGGCTTATGCTCTGCTACTCAGGTGAAGGTCTGTATTTGCAGAAAATATTTTAAGATGTTAGTAGAATTCTACTTTAAAATACAGGCGGCTCGAGCTCTTCCAGAAAGCAGAGTGCACAGAACACTTTCTCTGCACTTCCTCTGTCTCCACCACTAACTAAAGCACTACAGTTCCTGGCAGATGAACTTTGAGAATACCTCTATTATATTATTTTATTTTTTCAAATACTATTGCTCTATTCTTCATTGGTGCAAAAAAGGGGAACCTTCTCCCCACATTCTTCATATGTTTGCCTATTTGTGTGTGTGTATGATTAAAGTCTTTCTGTATATATAGACTTTAATTCATAATAGCTCCCATTTCAATGTCTCTTGGAAGGTTCTCTATGTGATTGACTTACTGTTATACTATCTAATAGTGAACAAAATACCTTGAATTTTACCAACTGTTTGTTTCCATTAGTTTCTTTCTTACTCCTTGGAGAACAATAAACTATAATAATTAGAAGGTAAGCCAATATTAAGCCAGCCTCTTGCTGTCCAAATCTAGGGTAAAGTTTTGTGGAGGTTACACATTATTATTCTAGTCTTATTGTGAACATTAATATAGTAACTTATTTAAAATTTTTGAATATCATTAAAATTCCTGGTTTGGTTTATGCCAGAGGATAGATGGGTAAATAAGAAAAGTCTTGCTTTCAAAGAGCTGAATTCCCTGGTAAAGGCATACCAATAAGTGAAGGGCTGGGAAGATGGGCTCACATGATAGAATACACTATGGGAACATAAGAATGGGCTGGGGAGATGGCTCAGAGGTTAAGAGCTCTGTCTGCTCTTCCAGAGGTCCTGAGCTCAATTCCCAGCAACCACATGGTGGCTCACAACCATCTGTAATGGGATCTGATGCCATCTTCTGGCCTGCAGGCATACATGCAGATGGAAAGCTGTACACATAATAAATAAATCTTAAAAGAAGATAAAATATATTTTAAAAAAACTCCTCAGAAAATGAGGACAATTTGTGTGGGTTAGAGCCAACTGATCACTCAGGTGTGTTAGCGGAATTAGCAGAATAGTCGACAGTTAGGAAGAGCAGGAGGTTACCTACAGAGCTTGGAATCTACAGCAGGAAGTTGCTGACAGCATGAAGTATTACAGAGCCTTAAGGTGATGTATATGATCTCTGGGTAGCCAAGAATTTGTGAACTAAGGGGAGATGAAAGGATAAGAGTTTTGTGTTTCCTCAGAGTTCTGTCATCGAGGATATCACTAGCTGTGTTGGTCCCTGTCCATGTCACAGATCCTTGGTTCTGGATTGCTACACCATGTATCTGTTTGCATAACTATCAGAAACTGATACAGTATTTCAAGAATCATCTCCAAGCCTTCAACAGGGTCCTGCAGTTTAGACACTAGTCAAATATGGGAACAGACATGCTCTGTTCTGTCACTCTAAATTAAGACCAATCTGCAGTATGGGTACTTGAACCCAAGATTGAGCTAGGGAAATGGTCCAGTAGCTAAAGTGTACATATAATGACCCAAGTTTGGACCCCCAGCACTCATATAAAACACCAAGCCTGTGACATGCACCTATTTTAGGTGATTGTAGGTGTCAGAGACAAGAATATCCATGGCAGAGTTCTTTGGTCAACTGCTCTTGCTAAACCAGAGAGATCCAGGTTCAGCGAGAGACCCTGCCTTTAAAACTAATCTGAAGATTAATTGAGAAAGACACCTGAGATCATCCTGTGTCCTTTACACACACATGTTCTTCTTCACTTCCCCAAACATGTGTGTACATGTAGCCTTCCCAGCACAAATGCACTCATCCTCCAAATACAAAAGAACCCACGGTTGACAATGCCAGTCCTCAGCATTTTCCCATCATGTCACAGCAAATATTTTTGTCTACTACATTATGTATACCGGGCTCAGCTAAATGGAGTGTTCTGATTAATCTAGAATTATCTTGTCTCTGTTTTACAACTGCCCAAGCATGTCAGAAGCCCTTTGTTGTTGCTTGGTTGTTTGTGTTAAGAATCAAAAGAATCAAAAGAAGAGCGGTTTTCGGGTCATATTAACGGTAGCTACGCAGAGCTGCTTAGGTGAGGAGAATTTATTAGGACTGATCTGTGTTTGGAAATAGAGGAGCCTCCTTTTCAGGACCCTGACCTGAGCAGATAAGACCATCCAGACTCTCTACACACAATCATAGAAAAAAAAAAAAAAAAATGGAAGGCTCACCCCGGCCCAAATGCCTGGAATGACAATAGAGGTTTTGCCTTGTCCAAAAAGGTCCTGAAGAAACTGAGGGAGCTGTGAGGAAACAGGCAGCACAAATGAGGCTTTTGTGCGGCTTCTCCTGAGCCTCTTCCTCTGTACTTAGCCAGGGGGAGTATGTGCCTGTCAATCAAAGCTGCAAGACTGTGCTGATTGATGGACAGATCTCCACTGAGAATATACAGGGCTCACTTCTTCCTCCCATTGCCATTCCTAAGAAAGTCACAAGGTGCCTGCCATGGTGATGATGGGATAAACAACAATCTATCTTCCTTATTTAAGTTTGAGGTCCAGACTGGCTCAATTACAGGAGCTGTTACCACAAAACTACATTTAGGGAAATGTTTTCTATAGATATTTCATAGTGACACCAACTATGTATTTACATAAGTAGTAAGTCATTATCTGGCATGGCCATTAGCTGGGCAGTTAACTGCCAGGAAAAACAGTATCTGATGATTTAGTGAAAAGGTTAACTTTTAATATTCTTTCTCCCCATGTAACCTTAATTTCAGAAATTATAATATATACTTAGTCTCCCTCCCCCCAAAAATAGACATCACATGGTTTTAGTTTACTTTATTGAATATAACTAAAACTTTGTGAATATATTATCTCATTTGGTTAGTGTTACTGGAAGATAAAATATACAATAAAAGGATTTCTATATTACCACAAGTTAATACATTAGATATCTAAAATACATTAATTTCCTCTATCAGCAGTAACATCCCCTTAGACCAGTTCTAATTAAGAATATAGTCTTATCTGTACTGAAGAATTTTTTTCTCTCTAAGACTTTTTCCTTCATGCTTTTCTGTTACTCCTAAATAGTCAGCCTTGAGTTCACTTTTTTCAGCAACACCGCTCACACCAGAGTCCATTTATTGCCCGAACTTGCTGTACAATGTTCTCGGTGTTGATTCCTTTCTACCCATAATACTCTGCGGTGCCAAGTGAGGTGGCTATCAGCTGGAAGCCTAGCCCTTACAGGCCATGGTAACTTGACTGGAGACTTTTTGCTTTACAGACCTGGTCTTTGCACAGCTGAGCCCAGAGATCTGACTTTTCATGCTGTTTAATACTGAGATCTCAGTAGTGAGATCTGGGATTTAGTAATTACAGATGCCCATGAACAGCTGGATTTAAAGGGGAGCAGGAAGAGGAAGAATCACCCATGGATTCCATTTTGTCAGGATCACTATGGGAGTATTATCACAGCAAGTTACTTTAGCACCTCGTGGTAACACTTTGCCATCCATTTTGAGAAGGATTTTGAGTCACATTCCTTTAGTTAGTTTTAGGTCAAACCCTTCAGCTCTCCCGAGGAAGAGGTCTTCTGATTGTCACCAATATCCTTTAAGGAAGGTCAGTTCAATCTCTTGAACCTATTTAAATAATCTTTCTGAAAGCAAAACCCGATGTATTCTTATTTCCTGATTAAGGTAGTTCCTGGGTCCCCACCGATCTTGAAATAAAGTCCAGATTTTTTTTAAGCTATAATCTATAACCTGTCATCATTTAGGTTCTAATGACTTTGCCAGTTTCCTGCCTTACCATCAACCATGAAGTTACTATACTCCTTATATTAAACAACCCATAAGACTCTTTTCAGAAAATTGGACATAGTACTACCTGAGGACCCAACTATATCATTCTTTGGCATGTACCCAAAAGATGCTCCAGCATATAACAAGGACACTTGCTCCACCATGTTCATAGCAGCCTTATTTATAATAGCCAGAAGCTGGAAAGAACCTAGAGTTCATTCAACAGAGGAATGGATACAGAAGGTATGGCACATTTACAAAATGGCGTACTACTCAGCTATTAGAAACAAAGATTTCATGAAATTCTTAGGCAAATGGATGGAACTAGAAGCTATCATCCTGAGTGAGATAACCCAGTCACAAAAAAAAAAAAAACACACATGATATGTACTCACTGATAAGAGGATACTAGACCAAAAAACTCAGAATACCCAAGAAACAATCCACAGACCAAACAGAAATTTGTAAAAATGTGTGACATGATGTCAACTTGACATCAGTTGACTCAAAGACTATGAGGATCTGCTATGGGATGGGTGAGTAGAGGAATCACTAGCGCTGAGGTAAAATATCCCATGGAAAACTTGTCTTAAAGTTCCCTTATCTCGTGTTGACCTGTTTCCTGGCGTTCTATCAGAAAGTTGTGCTAATGCCATCTTTTAAACTAAATTAATTAATTTATTTACACTTCAAATGTTGCCTCCCTTCCCAGTTCTCCCTCCCTGGGTTTTTCACCCCATCATCCCCCCCTTTGCCTCTGAAAGGGGTCTTCCCCAACAACCCACCACCCTCACCCATCCACCCCTACCTCACCTCACCTCACCATCCCCAGTATCCCCCTTCCCTGGGCATCAAGTCTCTAGAGGATTAGGCTCATCCTCTCCCTCTGAGACCAAACAAGGGGGTCCTCTGCTACATATGTGCCAGGGGCATGGAGGACCCCACATATGCTCCTTGATTGGTAGCTTAGTCTCTCTGGGAGCTCTGAGTCTAAGGCCATTCCTTTTTTTTTTTTTTTTTTTTTGTTTTTTTTTTTTGTTTTTTTTTTTTTTTTGGTATTTCTTGAGATTAGCTTTGGGGAGATTTCTTAACATTTTCATACTTTGTTTCTCATTTTTAGAGGAAACAACATCAAAGGTTGGAGATTATCCTCAGGGTTTTTTGATAACTACACATGTATTTTACAAGTAAAGATACTATCTCCTAGACTTCCAAAACATTAGAACAAATGAACAAAGTTTTGAACCAATAGTAAATGTTAGAGAAGCCAGCTTCTTAGTAAACATTTGGAGATTTTCTCCAAATATGAAATAAAAATTGATGTGCTAACCATCATATGCTAATATAACCAATTAGTAGGTCACTATAGAAGGAAGTACATAAAGTTTGTCAGACCCAGCATGCTTCATGTCAGGATACTAAAACCAAGCAGCAGAGCTTTGAGATATTGCTCAGCTGCTGACAGTACTTACTCCTCCTCTAGAGGGGCCGAGTCAGGTCCCAGGAGCCATGTGTCAAAACCAATTTCTCTTCCTTTCTTTCACAAAGCACAAAGTCCTGTGTGTCATTCTTAGTTCAGGAAACAAAGAAACTAACAAACAACAAAACCCTACAAAACTTGTACAAAATCTGTGTGTATTAGCTAACCATGTACATCTGAGACCTGAAGAGAATTTTTAAGTTCAAATGAATAAATTTGAGCATAAATCCTTTGAAATATGTAACTAGAAACTGTAGAAAGATCTGACTTTCTCTTCTAAAGCAAACTTAACTTTGCCAACCCGACAAATCTTTTTTTTTTTCTTTTTAATGTCTTATATGGTAAGATTCTCACCACTGCATACATTCATTCTGCTTATTTCTGTAGGCATGTAAAAAAGTTCCTCTGATTTCAGTTCAGAGCCATAGATGGAGCCATTTCCACCTGGACTGAGGCAAAAAAATTAGGGACATGGCACAAGACTGTGACTTGAGGCCACAATGACACATAAAGACATAGCAGAATAGAACTGGAAAGCGTTTTCCAGGACCCGAGTTTCAGCATATTCACAGCTGCAGTTTGTAGTCTTGGTAGGCAATGGGTTTTTGTCTTACAGTAAACCTTGAGAATCCTTGAGTTAGTGGACACCTGCCTGTTCTGCAAAAAAAAAAAAAAAAAAAAAAAAAAAAAAATTAACTTAGTTATTTAGAGAAATAATTTCTGGTCCGTCTTTATAGCTTCCATCTGAGATAATGAGTGAGATTGCCAATCAAGTACTTTTATAATTAAATTTTCTCTCACTCGAGTTTTATAATCCTTCCACCTTAGATAAAAGTCTATCGTGACACTTGTGTATGACAAAATCAATAACAAAGGCAAACATCACTCCGAGGTTAAAACTTGAGGGACTGAGACCCCAGAGCGAACATCTATTTGAGACGATGCCCGGTCAAGGTTTTCAAATTTGCATCAAATATGTTGGAAGACTGGCTTTAGGGAAGAGAGAATGATGATTGCATGGACATTCTCAACAGCAGCCACACAGAGTTCAGTGTCTGTGTCTGTACAGCTGTTCTTTTATTTTTCTTACAACTTTATTATTTTTTTAAAAAGAGATACATGTACAGATTTTTCAAAGCATTTTGGCATAAAACTATATGAATATATTTTTGTCAGTTCTTGATTTTTTTTAAAGGTTTGATAGTATGCATTGAAATCTTACTAGTTACAATGAACATAAACTACATGTAAAACAAAATGTAACATGGAAATAGTTAAAGTTTTCTTGGTGTATAAAGATTAAACATAATAATTTTTAAATACCAAAAATTGCCACAAGGCTATTTTCTTAGCTCTTGAGTTATTAATGATTTAAAGTCTAGATGTACCCCACTCTGAGAGGGTGCTATACACTTATTTTTTTTTCTCCTAAGGACTGAAGCTTCCATTTCTTGGCCTTTCTTTTTTTCAGTTTCATATGGTCTGTGAGTTGTTTCTTGGGTATTCAGAGCTTTCTGGGGTTAGTGACTGCATATTATGTCTGCTCTTTTGTCACTGGGTTACCTCACTCAGGATCATATTCTCTAGATACATCCATTTTCCTAGGAATTTCATAATAGCTGAGTAGTACTCCATTGTGTAAATATACCACATTTTTTTTGTATCCATTCAACTATTAGAAGAGGAAGTGAGGAAAACCTTAGAACACACAGGCACAGGGAAAATTTTCCTGAACAGAACACCAATGGCTTGTGCTCTAAGATTAGGGATTGATAAATGGGACTTAATGAGATTGCAAAGTTTCTATAAGGCTAAGGACACTGTCAAAAAACAAAATGGCAGCCAACAGATTGGGAAAAGATCTTTACCAACCCCACATCTGATAGGGGTCTAATATCCAATATATACTCAAGAAGTTAGACTCCAGAGAATAAAACAATCCTATTAAAAATGGGGTACAGAGCTAAGCAAAGAATTCTCAATTGAGGAATATCAAATGGCTGAGTAGCACCTAAGGAAATACTCAACATCCCTAGTCATCAGGGAAATGCAAATCAAAACAATCCTGAGATTCCACCTCACACCAGTCAGAATGGCTAAGATCAAAGACTCAGATGACAGCAGATGCTGGCAAGGATGTGGAGAAAGAGGAACACTTCTCCACTGTTGGTGGGGTTGTGTGCAGGTATAACCACTCTGGAAATCAGTCTGGTGGTTCCTCAGAAAATTGGACATAGTACTACCTGAAGATCCAGTTATTACACTTATGGGCATATACCCCAGAGATGCTCCAACATACAATAAGGACAAATGCACCACAATGTTCATAGCAGCCCTATTTATAATAGCCAGAAGCTGGAAAGAACCCAGATGTCCTTCAGTAGATGAATGGTTACAAAAATCATACAACTGTTCTAAGCAGCTAGTGTCTGCTTGCTCGCCTGCTTTAAAGAAACCTGTTGGATAAGTCTATGCTCATTACCATGGAAACAGTGGAACCCAGGAAGCAGAGAGGTTAGACCCCTTGGACTTGTGATTTGGGGTGAGGGTGGGATTTCAACCTTAGCTTTTGGGTTCAGTCCTCAACTTTCTTTACACCAAATCATTAACATTTCTCCAAATTACTTTGAAATGGCAAGTTCGCTGAGAAAACATGATGCATCTAACTGTCCAGGAAAATCACGATGTGTACAATGACTTATTGTTTTTAAATATGAAGTAAATTGTTCCATTTTGGTTTGGAAAGTCAACTCAATTGCCATAGTTGTATCTCTAATCACATAGTCTATTGGAAAAAGCATGCTACTAATGTAACTAGCATTTGGGGAGACCTCAGATTAAATTTCTAGTGCTGTACAAACAAACAAATACTGACTTATCAGAATAATGGTTCTCTTCCCATCTAGGGTTTTGATTGGATTGCTTTTCCTCTGCTAATTACAGAAGTCAAAGGCAGGGAGTCTTTAATTCTGAGCCTGTGTCCTTAGACATACCAGGCAGCAGTAGGTAAAAAATGTTATTAAAAGAGATAACGAAGAAAAGACACGAGGGGCTGGGGCTGTTAGGTGATTTTGGTGGCTTACAGCGAGTTTCTTTCCCCTAATTTTGGTTTGGTCAGCTTAAGCAAAGAAAGGAGAGCAGCTGATAGGCCTACAGCGCTGGCAAACATGTTCAATGCCACCTTCAAATAAATGACGGATATGAGCCATAGTAACTTCAATCTTCTATTCCTGGATCTTTCATAATCTCTGGTGAAATTCTGTTTTAGCAGAGAGCCAGAGGTCAGTTCACCTGGTCCTTTCCTGCACACATTTCCTCTCAGCAGGGAACTCTTTCAGCAGGGACCCCCTGACTGCTCCTTACAGAGTTTTACTATATTGCTACAGGAGAAAAGAAAGAAAAGAAGACTGGTTAGGGGCACATGCTACTTACATGTGTGGTATCCTATATGTTCCCTAATGATTTTAATCCTTTTACAGAACGTGGACATTTCTGATTTTATTTTTTAATTTACATTTCAAATGTTACCCTTTCTCAGTTTCTTGTCCACAAACTCCCAGGCCATCCCTCCTCACCACCCTGGCATTTTCTAATACCTAGGCTAACTCTTTGTTTGCAGAATTCTTAACTGATTTCTTTATACCCTGCACTCAAAATGTGGGTTTCTTTTACAATAGGATCTCACCATATACTAATGGCAAATAACCCAAAACAAGAACAGCTGCACGTGTTGTTTTGGGGACCTCTGTGGCCTCCCTGACAAATAACTTTTTGGGAAGTATTCCCAATGTCTAGCACTGAAATCTTTACTTAATGCCTTATGTCTTTAGGAAGCATCATTGTCCAAGATTACTGTATCCTGCCGTTTATACTCTTGACATTATATTTTGAAATTATATTTTAAAATTCACATTCTATCTAGTGTATCTCATAAAGCTTTGTGTCCATTTTTAGTTTTGCTTAACCCTCTTCCTACTCCCATCTTCCCTCCACCTTCCACACTGCCTAACGGTTTAATTTCCAGTGTCCTCTCTCCTATCCGTATACAGAACGATTTCTAACCATTCCTTCTGATCATATTTCAAGTTGGACTTGTGAAGTAGTAGTTGATGTTTTTTCACACCTTTTCCTTTAAGTTAATTCTCTATTACACCATATGATTTTCCCTATCCCCATTTGGTTCTCCCTCCTAGAGATAATTAAAATATAGATAAACCTACAGGAAGACATTTTTTTTCTCACTGCCAATAAAAATATAAGATGAACAAAGAGGAAAGGAGACATTTAAATCTGGAAGGAGAAATGAGTCACTTGTCATTAGAGGTATCCAGCAATATGCTGGGAAGGAACAAATTTTGGCTTGTATATTTCCTGAGGCCCTGGAACAGTCTTCCGAACCCAAAGTACTATGATTCTAAAAATGTCCCGGAACCCATAGTAGGATAAGATGTTAGTCTGAGAATTTATAGCGAATTATCATGGAGAAATCACTATGCATAGCAATAAACCAGAAATAACTGCCCTCTAATAGCGATTGTCTTATCTCTACCAAACCAGAGGATTTCTTGCCTTGTTCAGACAGTCTTCCTCTTTGGAAGGGATAGTCTCCCATAGATAAGATAAATCACTTGCTAGAAAGGTTTTAGGTTTTTTTTTTTTTTAATCCATTTTATTAGCTTCTCAGCCAGTCAATGTTCACTGTTTTAACAAGACACCCGAGGCAGCTCACTCATCAAAGAAGCTTCCTTCAAATGGGTCTTTGGAGATGCTGTAGTCAATACACTTACTTCTAATGAGGCCCATATGATAGAAGAGAGGTTGACATATGCAAAGTCACATGACCACAGAGAGGCAAAAGAGGCTGGTCTGCTTGATATTAAACCCACTTCACACTTAGTAATCTAATTATAAGAGAGCTAATTTCAGCAAGATTTTATCCTGCCTTGAGAATATTAACCTGGTCCTTTAAGAAGATTCTTAATACATTTATGAGAATAGTGTTTTATAACTTAATTAATTCTTGTTGATTTCTATCTCTCAAATGCCTTGCCACAGCCTCTCAATATTGTCAAACTGGGGACTAAACTTCCAGCATTTGAACATTTAAGGGAACGCACATAAACAGAAGCCACAGATGCCTCATTCCTTTTCAAATGTCCCAGGGTTCAAACTACTTCTTAATACTACTGTTTGTGCATTCAGGCCAAACGTATAAATTCAGCTGGATCCTCATGGCTTTTCAAATCAGGTGGTATAACCAGACAATGATGTGAGACGAGAAGAAAATGTTCTGAAAAATGTATCTCTGTATGTCTGTAATAAAAGAAGAGGAATTTGCCATCAACCCAAATAATAAAAGAATCCAAGAGGTGCAGAACAAAGAATGCTGTAGCTATGCCAACAGAAAATTACTGCGGGAGGACAGGCTGGCCAGCCTCCATATTCATGGTAATAGCATATTGTCGAATATTCTACACTTAGGTTAAAAAAATAATTTGTGAAAGAGATGGGTCAGCTTGACTGCAAGCTGTACTGTGTCAAGGCCATTTACTACACTTAAAATAAAATCACCACTGAGAACCTTAGCATTTTGCTTTCATCGTCATCAGGGACAGGAAATGTTTCAAAGGGACAATATTTTGGTAGTTAAATAGGAGGATTTTTTTTTCTCTTTCTGCCTAAGAGAGATAAATCGACATATTTTCCTGAGAAGAACAATGATTTCTGCAGCAAAACTGAGCTTCCTGGGATGAGATGAGGGGAGGAGGCCAGCCTCACTCATTCCTTTAAAGTAGTCTCTGAAGCTTCCCTGAAAAGTTGGGTCTGCCTAGCTCAATGTATCTGCGTGGCAGAATCTTTGGACTTCACATGCGGTGTGATAGCTTATACCAGTTCAATCAATGTGGTGGCTTCATGTAATCAGTAGCCAAGAGTCTTCAGCTTCCTCTGCAGAGAATATTAAACTTGTGTCAGTGTTCTAGGACATCACAACTCTACTTGCTTTCCTATCTATGTACAAATGTAATACATGCTGCATTCAGCCGTCCTGGGTTTGCTTCTGAATACCCGGGCAGCTCCCATTAGACTGAGATATGGACCGCTGCTGACACTGTCGGAATGTGCTAAGTAGTGAGGAGCATACCAGGTGGATAGGACAGGAAGCGAGACAGTCATGGTGCAGGACTGCTACCCTGCACTTCTTAGGGCAACTTTACTCACTCCCCTCTTTATTTTCTTAATTATCTCCTAGCCAGTTTGGACGCTATTTTGTTCATTAATTTATAGTGTTCATTAATTCATTCCCTGTATCAGATAATTAGCAAATGCTTACTGAAAAAGCCCACTGCAAACACTCATAGAGAAGTTGTGTTATATTCTTCCTCATAAATAGCAAATCAGACAACGTAAAAACAAAAGCAAAACCAACAGTTCAGCATTAAAACATCAAACCAATCACCTGGGGCTGTGAGGTCATGGGTCTCAACAAAGCATCAATGATTACCACGATACTAGACGAGCATCATTCCTAACCATGGTCTAACTGTATCCCTATTCTCACAGATACACGTAGTACTCACCCCTCATCAAAGAAACTTCTCTACAAAGCAAAGAAAAACCAATACAGGAAACAACAAGTCATAATACTTGATACGTGATCTCTATCAGGGGGTTGTGTGGAGCCCAGCTCCAATGTATACATCTACAATTCAGCTCTTGCACTGTAGGATATCATGGAAGAAGGGTTCTAAGAGCCAGAGGACCAGGCTATGAGCTCCTATCTGTGAGAAATGACAAGGAAGTGACACCATATTACTGGAACAATATGGTCATCCAATCAAGACCAAACAATGACATCACCAACAGATATGCTAATGTTGAAGGAGGAAATCTCAGCAAGCCCCACCCCTAGACAAAAACAAAACAAAACAACAACAAAAGACAAACAAGCAACTAATGACTACTGAGAGAGGGAGAAGTACCTTTTCCCAGAATGAACCTAGTGCATTATCCAATACACCGTAATCAACCCTCCAATCACATGCACACAAGCCACACTAAATGGTCTTAACTAGATGTATTTATTTGTGACTGTATGTATATGTCACATTAATAGTGAAAAACAGGTGGTCAACTTAAGAGCGGAGTCACATGATGGACTGGAAGAAAAAAGAAAGGAGAAAAATGATGTAATTATATTTTAACTAAAAATCTTTTTTATAAACGAAAAGAATTTTTAAAAATGGGCAGGTTTTATATAAAATACATGTCCATAATAAATAAGAATAAACAGATTAAATAATAAATAGTATTTCCTTAACTATTTTATAGAAAATTTTAATATTTATTATGTTGGAGGTAATTTTACCTTATAGATTATACTCTTACTTTAGAAAAAAAATGACCTATTGTAAAACATTCAGATTAGTTAGTGAGTACCATCCTCTGTTTAATTCTTCAAAATATAACTATTGGCATTATTAACTAGTAACAGTATTATACAATTGATAATTAATTATATTTGTCTATAAATCATAAAGCCAATAACTTCAGAGAGAATTTAATGACACTTTATAAAGAATACAGTCATTTAATTTTATTTAATGTTCAAAACAACAGGCTTATGAACTAACATATTGGTTATTATCCCTTTAAAATATTAGTGTTCTAGAATGTTTTTTCTCTTCTTCCCCTCTTTTCTAGTCCCCACCTCCCTTCTCTTATCTGAGTTTCTCACTTCTAGCTCACTCCCAAAATAAAAATGAGGTCAGACAAGGTCCAGAAGAAGCATTTCCTCAGTCTAGCAGAAGGTGTGGCCAGTTCCGAGTTGGCCCTGGTACTGAGCCAGTCGGCTAGTTGCTATGATTTCTTGAGTAGTCCCTCCTCCTTTGGAATTTGCTTCTCTTCTCGGTTCACAGAAGCCCAGGTCCCGGCCTCTCAGGACACAGTTCAATCTTTATCTATTTGGTCAGTTATTTACTTTGTGATTATTGAGGTTGTGGTTAATGAATGTTGCCAACATAAGCAGTTAAGGAACTTGTGCTTGAATCTACAGTCTATATGGTACATACTGGACAAATATTTTGTCCTTCATTTTAGGAGATGGAACGCAGGCCTAGAAGTTTGTTGACACATTTTTTTAATTTAGTTTTGAAGCAGGGTTTTACTATATCACCTGCACTGCCTAGGCTGGTCTAGAGTTCATAATTTTACTGCTTCAGCATTCCCAATAGTTAGAACAAGTGACTATTAGTCATTTACTATCAGTGTTTGTGTTTTGGTTTTATTAAGAGAATTTGGTTCATCTTAAGGATTTAGATGTATGATCCTGAAGTAATTGAAAGCATTAAAACATGGCGAGGTAAATGCCAAACTACTCGGTGGTAGCCAGGGTGAAAATGCCTTCTTTGAGTAGCTTGTAAAATAGTTGAAGAGTCAGTTCACATACAACACTTCCTTTCCTTCATATAATGTCTAAAAGTTTTGAGATTTATAAAGATGTTTGGAATATATAAATAGGAATCCCAGATGGTGGGATAGTTTAGGAGGTAAAGGCACCTGCTCACAAGCATAGTGACTTAAGCCTTTCAGACCCACATAGCCAAGTGTGGAGAACTGACCTTTATAATCTGCCATAATGTGTATGTGCCCACACTGTAATACACACACAAAATAAATAAATTTGAAAAATAAATACACAGAAATCCATCAGTAATGGGATTTGGTTGTGGGACTGGTGGAGGCTTAGGAACAAATGAAAGCCAGGAGAAATTCTGGGTTTTATTCCTTAACCAAAAGTCTCAATTGCAATCGACTTAAATTGGCATGTATTTTATACTCTAAAGGTTCAAAGAACAAAAATAGCAGTGTGGCTGAGGCAGATGCTGATTCAGGAAGAGTAAAAGCATTTTGACTTTTGGTGTGTTTCCCCCTCCTTAGCATGTACACAGAAACGTACAATTCCTTTTTAAACTTGAAAAGCACTGAAGAGCCCAGGTATCTTTTGAACCCTGAACACTCTGTTGATAAATGCCACACCATAACCAGCCATAACCGATGTGTCCATTGGCTTCATTTGATTACAGTCACAGGTAAGCAGACAGACACCATCCACTGAGGACAGACTTGCACTCAGAACTTCGATAGAGACATAAGAAGTAGCTGAATACCCACCTCAAAGAATTAACGTTACTAAAAAGATAAGATTCGTATGGATTAGTACAATAGTGAACTGTATAAGTCTTCCTACCAGAAAGCTAGAGTATTTTACAATTATTAAGTCAATGACTCTCAAACTCTAGGGTGCATAAAATTGTGCATAAAGCTAACTAAACATGAAGACTCTCAATGAATATAGTCATTTCCAATCACTTTAGGATGCGTGATACATTTGCCCTAAGAAGCTTCCTGGAATAGACTTGGAAAGGAATGGACCAGGGACTTGAGCACAGATTAGACTTATCTCTATAGAGAAGCAGTGTGTGGATGAATCAATAAGATCAAATTTCAACATGAGCAGGATTGAAGGAGAGAAGGAAAGCATATTCTTAAAAGGAGAGGCTTGAAGAAATGCCTAAATCTGACAACAAATACGTCTTAAGAAAAGATGATGAGAGGAAAAGGATGATGATGCTTACACTCTTCTCCCCACTGATTGCACAGATCAAGTGCGATGGCTAATTGAACTGTCTAAAATAGATAAGGGGGCGGGCTCTTCCATCTGCACTTGAACCTTCCGTACCA
Organism: Micromys minutus; assembly: GCF_963924665.1. Classification (NCBI taxonomy): domain Eukaryota; kingdom Metazoa; phylum Chordata; class Mammalia; order Rodentia; family Muridae; genus Micromys; species Micromys minutus. The sequence goes on along the minus strand of NC_137958.1, from coordinate 46,496,402 downwards.
TTCATGCCAAGAGTAAATGGCACAGATATGAGCCTTAGGCTTACCAAAGCACATGCAAAGTCTGTGTGTGTTGGTAGGTTGAATAAACAGTCAATATTGTAGACACATGGTATCATAGAAAAGAATAAAAACATTTCCTAAGAGTCAGAAAGAGTGGGATTCAAGTTATAACTCGGTCAGCTAATTTCTGGCACATTTAGCTAACCTCTTTAACTTTCACAAAAGACAAATGGTAATAAAAATAGCAAATCACAATACAAAAGTTCACGACTTGTACTTGTGTATGTTCATGTTAGTCGAGATTGAACCTAAAGACACATGATTACTAAGCAAGGGCTCTACCATCGGGTTATTATCTGCCCCCTTTATGCTTTTTAATACTGAGACAGGGTCTCATTAAATTTTCTTAAGCTCACTCTGTAGTTCAGGATGTCTTTGACTTAAAATCTTTCTGCTTGAGCATCTCAAGTAGCTGTGCCACATACCTGGATCACACCAGGTTTTGAAAATTAAATGGGGTAGGAATTGTAAAATCCCTGGTGCGTAGTAAAAGATGGTATGCAAGGCAACAATGTTAGTAATGTTTTTTAAATATTTGAACAAAGTGTGTTTTAAATTAGTCAGTGTTCACCTGGCATTATAACTTAATTCGTATACAGCACAATTATATGTTAAAATAACACAACTATGTATGTTACAAGAGGTTTCATTTCTCTGCTTAAGAAAGTCAAGCAACTAACCTGTCTTTGCCTTGAAACTGGCTAACAACAGGGTGTACTTTGCAGAGTCTCTTGAGGTATGTTCTCTAGCAGCTCCAAATATCTTGGCTTTTCATTCTCCGGTGAGTCCTGAGTGACATTTATCACCTACTAATCCCAATTACTTTGTCAGATCTTTTCTCTCTGGAACAGCAAGAGAATGCAGCTGAGGTTAGGCGAATGGCTGTGTGAGGCTAGCTGAGGACTGATATTTGGAATTATGGAATAAAACTTCTTGTGTGGGTACTCACAGAAAACTGGCCCAGCTGTAGTTTCAGGTCACAGAATGAGGGTCCCCGAGACCCTTTCTATGGGGAGAAACAGTCGCCAGAATAGGGCAGAGGCTCTGGCAAGCATCAAGTGCTCTTGTTTAGCTTCTGTCTGAAATGCGAGACACCTCCCTGGCACTATGCATAGGTCTTCATTTCTGTTAAGTGGAACATAAATGCCTTTCTATCTTTTGATATCATTTCACAACATGATGTCCTCTGAGAGGAGAAAGTGAAGTTCAATGGTCACAGCAGGTGGCCTAAAAAAAATCTGAGACCAAAAGTGTTTTCTTCAAAAGTTAGAAAAAAGAAAGAGCATGTGATGAACTATTTGGGGCACTAGTGCAGAAAATAAGCATAATTTTGAGCAACTCAGTTCCATTAATCTGTTCTTAATACTCTTTATTATTGCTACTTTGTGAATAGCCACGATTATGTTCCCATTGTTATTCCGGTGGCAATCACCCCTTCTTTCATCTGTGAGAGTTTTTAATGTAATACATCATTATTATTCAGAAACTTTATTTTTCCTATTTACCATCCTGGTTTCCCTGAATCACTGTGTGTTATTTGCCTGGAAATTTATCATTTTAGAAGGGGAAGAATCTTATTTACACCAATACAGGGACTAGTATTGAAAGGGATACTTTTCCTTGACAGACAAATAAAACAGATTCAACCCTAATACAGAATTGGAAGCCTGGTCTAAACGACAACCAAATGCTATATAATAGTGAAATTCACCATACATCTTAAGAGTTGTAGGGTGCTTTGTTAATATCCAAGTATGATCTCACAGTTGCTAAATTGAGCTTTATTGGGTAAATAATTCAGATTTTAAAACACACAAGACAATCTTTAGCCATACCCTCTATACATAGCAACAGTTTTCATCTTTACCTACATGCACATGTGATGCTCTCTCATGCATGCACACATCCACATACATCCCTTGAGTGACCCTATGAATTATCTCTGTAGTACAGACCCCTTGATAATTATGTAACTGATATCAATACAATCATATCATTTCAAATGCATGAAGTTCTTAAAGGAGAATATTTACATAAGGTTCAATTTTTCTGTTTCCTACCAAGAAAAGGCATTAAGATCTCTTAAAGACACAGCGTACTTTGCTTGTAAAGTAAAAGGAAAAACAGCTATCAAATTTTCAGAATGCTGACTCAGTCTAGGTTATGTCTGCGATACCCCAGCAAAAGCCATCAGCATCAAACATCCGTTCTTTTACCCACTTCTCTGCTCTGAAATCCACACCGTTGGAGTTGCAATTTTACATTAGATAGTGAAGGGTACTTTCTTGGACTGGACTCTGGAGACAGTTTGTGTTGAAATACTAAAGGCATCACAACAGTAGAGACAATTCCAGCTCGGAGAAGCCAGGGGTCATCAGAAGAGGAGGAGGGGATTAAGTGTGGAAAAACTCAGCTAGCTTCATGGTCTTACCTCCTCCTGGTATCTTCAGACTATAGTCCAGTTATTGTGCAATAAGGGTGAGGGGGAGAAAGAAATGGAGAGAGAGAGAGAGAGAATCGGTATTACTTTTTGTAAATCACATAAGCAAATGGTCTTTGAGTCCTCGAGCACTCTTGGGCTTATCTCTTTCTTTTAATTGTGATAGTAAAACAATAAAAATGAGATTTAATTTTAACTAACATTGGTCTGTCTGAGGTGGCAAGTAACAATAATGAGGTAGAGAAATATTAATCCAGGCTGGTTATTTAAGACCTGACTGAGAGTAAGGGGACACTGTTGGAGGCACCTGCTCAGGACAATGCAGCTCCTCAGTTATGCTTTGGTCTATCGCCGCTTTCTCCTCGTGGTTCTCAGTGTTTTGGTTTTACTGCCACTCCCCCTCATCATCCGCACCAAGGTAAGCAAGCCTGGAGGGCAGACATGTGCATGTCTTGGGCTGTAGGTTGTCCTTTGATGCTGACCATGGTCTGGTTCACAGCTGAAGGAATGGAAATACTTTCTGCTTGTCTATACATTGTACTTGTCTATTTTCTTCACTTCTAGTGGTTGATCTTATTTGGATCTCATCGTCATTAAGTGGAATAATTAGACAGAATAATTAATTGGGTTGTTCCCCACCTGTCACCTAGGTGAATGAAAGAACAAAAGAAACGCAACTCTTTAGATCTTTCAAATTATTAAACTCCAGAGAGCATCATGGATAACGATCTCTTCCCCCAGGAATAAGCAGTGATATATTTCTATATAAAGGGCTAGCAGGGATGCCCAGCTTTGTGACATTGTAACATGATGTAGTTGTCAGCTACAAATATACTGTGTTTTATTCATAGTTATTCTAGGATGCAGGAAGCCCGGAGGCTGAAGGTTATACAGCCCTAGACAGAGCAGGTGACTGTGTAAGGTCTAGAGATACCTACACAGCTGTCAGCTCTGTGTCTCAGAGTCAGCCACAAAACTTCCCAGAAATTTAATTTTCTTCTGGAACAGAGACATCAAAGATATAAAGTTATTTTCCAGGTTAATCAGAAAATGTAATAAGTCATTGCTTTGCTCATTTCAGATTTTAGTGTACTTACTTTGACATACTTATGAATAGCTTTCAGTTTGCTTCTGAAAATAATCAGTCTATTAAGCCCAAAATATTAAACTCTGAATTTTTCCATGTTTTTTTGATGTGGTCAGAACAAGCAAACACTGCACTCCTTCTCTGTGCCAGCCCCAAGTGTGATTTGGGAGAACAGGTGCTGGAGACAAGCTCTCTGCCATGTGTAGCATTTGAAAGCTGTGTGACCTGAACAACTTACATAACCTCCCTGTACTTCTGCTTCCTCGTAAGAGCAGGATCATTGCAGACTCATTGGAGGAGTAAATGAGTAATCACTCGTGAAACAGTAAGCGTGGCTCTGCTAGTCCCCCTGCATGTGTTGCCTGTTCAGCTCAGGGGATTCTTACCCTCCCTTGACAAGCAGTCCTTCACTCAGTAGAAAAAAACCTAGCTGATGCCCTTTTCTCATGAGAACTGTTGGGTTAATAAAATAGAATGATTACATTACATTGGGCCCTCTAGCTTCCCTCAGGAGTCTTATACACCTATCTGGAAATTCCCTGAAGGAAATTTATAGGCGGCAATAGAATGATGTGGAATATTTTCAGCCAGATTTGATCTTTCTACTTCAGCTACCTACACTTGATTCCCAACCATGAAACTAGATAGCTGTCTGACCCTGGTGCACATACCAAATAACAGAATTGACCTGTACATACAAGGCTCTAATATAGCTCTTCCTCTACCATTTCTAGGTCTGTTACTCTGTATATTATGCACAATAAACTTTTTACAAGCCCCCTCCTCATTTTACAAATCTGAAGTCATATCAGAATCTTCTGGGCACACCTTGATTCATTCATGGATGCTTGTCATATCTTAACATTTCTGCTTTAGTATCAACATGGACCTTTGCTTATTGCAGAGAATACAGGAAATTAAACTACAGTCAGTCCTATGCCATGACTACACATCGTCTCTGCTGCTCCTCTGACATACAGATACATCTCACTCTAATTATCATCCATAATTTTAGAGGAGATAAATACAGGCTCACTGAGAAAGAAAACAAATGCATAAATAAAAAGCAGTAATATGAGCTCATGATTCACCACCAGGAAAGTGTATCGTTGCTAAGATATACACTCATTGATTTTCCTTTCCCAAACATGCAATGATAAAAGTATATGACATCTACACATTCGCCCAAGTACACTGAGTACAAAGAGAAGAGTCTGGTATCACTCTGTACTTATGTACTTATGAATGTATTCCACTTTTGTTTTATTCTAATTAATTCATCTGTTAAAATTCAATTAATTTTAATGAGGAAAAATTTCCTAACACAATAACAGAATATTTTTTTGGCAATTTTGAATAGAAATTTTATCATTAACCAACTACTAAGTAAACTTAAAAGAACATTATTTAGCCATTGCAATGAAGGCAGAAAAAAAGGTATAATATTTGATGGAGGTTCATGTCAACCATGGTATACATCAATTTATGGTTATCATCTTTCTTACTGAAGTAGGGTAACCTACATCTGTATACACAACAATAAGGTAGCAAAGGAATTCAAGTAAAATTAAAAGTCAAACTTGTCTTTTTGAAACACAGTGAATGTATGTGACATATAACCAAAAAGTGAGGAATTGCTGGCTGTGATCCCTACTGGTTACTGGTGAGTTTAGAAAGTGGCCATGGCTCCAGTCTCAACTCCATCTCCAGCCAAAAATGTGTCATCAACAAAGGGATCCTCAGAGTTTTTAGGCAACGCTAAGAGAGAAAGAGAAAGGGTATCTGTACAGAGCACTCCTCTCTTCCAGGCATTCTGCCAAAATCTTTGCCCAAATCATTATATTTAACCTTCTAACAAACCCACAGATGATGGTGGGCATGCCAGCATCTTGTTCTGCATCTGAAGGAGCACGTGCTCAAAGACACTGAACACAATCACAACCGAGAGGCTTGTTCTGAACTTGGGTTTTCTCAAAACTCTGAATTCATATGTTAACAGATGTTTTAGACTCTTCTCAGTTTTGTGGTTGGTTTTAGAGGTTTATCCCCTGTGGATTGTTAATCATTTATCAAGAACCCAGCCAGTTCTCTACGAGATAATGTTCCCAATAAGCCAAAGAGCAAAGGAGGCTTATCCTATTTCCTTAATTAGCATCATGCTATTTAGAGTCTTGAGGTAGAAATGACATTGATTCCCGACACTGGGGAAAGGTCTTTTGAGAAATGCAGCAATGAATTAGGTGTGTGCCATTTCCTGATTTCAGAGAGCTCCAGCTATGTCACATGGGCATGTCTGCTTGTCCGGTTACGTTGACCCTTTCTTGTCCAGTGCTCGCCATGGATCATGGCACAGGGCTGAAATCTCTACATCGTCATGTTGAATGAAACATTGAGTTCATGTTTTTCAGTGCTTTCATGGGAATGGTATCTTATAAGGAGATTGTGCCTTATTCCTGAAGCTTCTGGGCACAAGTCAAATAGAGGAGCAGATTTCATTTTTATTAGTTGGTTACTATTATTAATTGGTCACTCACATTTTCCAGAATAGATATAGAAAGAAAAACTAGTAAAGAGCTTTGTATAATGTGGTGGCTTGTGTTTTCAAACGCTTGTCTGAGTCCATTGTCTGACCAGCAATATTCATTGCAAGTATCTGTATCTATAGCGATTCCATTATGGTTCAGTCCTATGGTATTGCTGCAGATTTTCATTTGATACGTGATAAATTATGCCTTTGTATGAATCCAAAGTATCAGAAATATTATTAAATTCTCATGTAAACACAACGCTACTCTTATTTATTCCCCAGTTTGTAGTTACTGATCAATGACAAAGTTCTAATGCAACTGCTGATTTTCTTGAATCAACTAATCACAGTGAATTTTTCTAACTTTAAAGGAGAAATTGCCACAATATTCCCATTCAGAAGGCTATTAATACTGCCCTAGGTGGTGTGCAACAGTTCCATTTATATTCACTGTGGGACTCTTTGCTTATGACTGTTTCTAGCAGTTTGCTAATTTAATCTTTTCAGTATGTGCTCAGTTTTATTTTCAATCTTTTACTTTATTTTTTTACAGTGTTTTTGCTTGTCTTGGTATTACTGTTTGGGAAACATCAAAGTTAAAAGAAAAGACCAGCTAGGGACCTGGCTTAATCAGTATACTGTTTGTCTATCATCCCTGAAATCCTCAGTTCAAGGCCCAGCACTGTATAAACAAAATGTGGTGGTCTATGCCTCCAATCCCAGCACTTCAGAAGCAGAAGTAGGACTAGAGGTCAAGGCCAAGGCCAAGGATTCACTAGACACTGTTTCTGTTACAAAAAAGTAAATAAATAATCAAGCCCAGGTTCACCAAGAAGCCATAAGAAAAACCTGAGCAGTCATATATTATCCTATTGGCTGCATTTCTCCCAAAAGTGTCTCCCTCCAGCTGTCTGATACTTTTGCTTGGAGCTCTTTTCACAATAAAAAGACAGGAAAACAATCTTATGGGTCTCAAAAAGCATTTAGTGGTTGATGGATTGTAAAATCCCAACCACATTCAGTTTTCTTTTTAGTACTTCTATTATATACTATACACATACACATACATACACATACACATACATACACCACACACACACACACACACAAATATATATATATATATATATATATATATATATATATAAAACCTCAATATGGACTCCAAAGGAGAAGAGCCCTGGAGAGTGAAGATATAAGCATAAGCCTCAAACCTACGCATCCTGTCAGAGGCTTTCCCACGCTACCTCTCTCCTACCACCGTGTATGCTGTCTTTCCATCCAAATCTTCCTCTCTGCATCTTCCCTTCTTCACTCTCACTTACTCTCTCTCTCCATGAGACAACAATCTTTCTATTCACACATCATCTTTTCGTGCCCCTTCTTCCAAATTCTCATCATAGTACTGATTTCAAAATGCTGGCTTGGTCTGGTTATGATCACCAGGCCGGCATCTTTTACACTGATGTTAAGCTTCAGCTTCGACATTTGTCCAAATAACCTCCCCCCTCTCTCTTTCCCATCACTCTTTGCTGTCCCCAGAGCACCAGTGACTATTCCTCATGCTCTCTTTGCTTTGCTATAATCTCTTCCTGCCTTCTAACGCCCTGCCCTGCTGGAGAAGACTCATACAAACTCAGGGTCTTTGTGGCAGCCATTGTTTCATGAGAGCTATGCTGGCCCCATTGAGTTTCATTCCATGTAATCATCTTTGCCCTCCTCTGCAGACTGTAACTGCAACATGAGGATCACCCAGATTGTTGACCTGTGCTCTCTAGCCCCAAATAAGGGGCTTGCCACACAGAGAGTAGAGAACTCTACTGAGTGAGCAAATACACGGTTCTTGTGTCACAGAAGGATGTGAAGCTTCGGTGAGCTGTGAGGTGGAGAATGATTGGAGGAAAGGGTCTTAGTACAGAGAAAGGAGCAGTGAAGAGAACATGGGTATATATGGAAGGTGCCTGACCCATAAAGCTCATTTTCCCTTCTGGAATAGGATTTTGTACCTTGCTTGGTAAACATGACAAATATGACAGCTCATAATAATCAGCCCCGTAGTAATTATTAGAAATAGTCAATATCTCCTTTCTGCAATAGAACAAACCTAGGTTAAACATTATCCAGAGTCACAGGAACCTATACATGGAAGAAAAATCTAGAGCAGACTGCCTGACTCATAACCGGCAGCAGGGGGCCCTCCTTTGTGTTGTTGTTTGAATCTTTAAATCAGCACACAAGCTATTAGAAACTCCAAAGCTCACAGAGCACAATGGTGTCTTGTATTGTGTTTTTGTTATTTTTTAATTAGGATACAGGGTGCTAGAAATACTATGGAATTTTTTTTTCTACTAAAACTCACTTTGTTAGGAAATGACATTGCTCTAGAAGAGTGTTTCTTTTCTTTTTTATTTATTCTTTAGTCTCTTTACACATCAGACTTTATCCCCTGAGATAAAATAAAGCCATGTCACCAGGGTGCTATCTAGATATTGAAGTGGAATGAAAAGGGGAGTTCAAAATATCCCTAATACCTTGCAGATGGATGTTAAGGCAATACATGATTGGACAGTGGAGAGGTAGGTGGGGAAAAGGCTAGGAAAATGGCTAGGAGGAGAGAGAAGGGAAGATTCTGGGAGGAACAAAGATGGAGGCAGATGTTTATGTTTCTCCAGGCGCATTGCTTAAGTAAGGTTATAATGAATGTTTTATAAGGGATGGAATTGTACACGATCTTTTGGCTTACAAAGGTTGGCCAATTATGTTATGCCTGTTGGATCAGAGTAATTTGATGTGTTCTTTGATGTGAGTACTTGATTGAGTTCAGAAGGTGTAGTGTCAAAACGCATACAGTCTGCCACAGAGTTGGGATGTGTGTGTCTAAGGTTTGGCAACAACACGCTAAGAAGGGAGTGAAAACGCATGCTTGGGCCGTCGCATCTACCGGGACAGAAGAAGCAGGGGTGGTAGAGTGAACCTCTCCAGAGTTCATAGAGGCAGGGTAAGGCCGCCAAGTTAGAGATCCCAGCAGTGCCAGATGGCCCTGTGGGAGCCAGCAAAGCTCGGGGGAAAAGGGGTTAAGACATCCTTTACTATTTAACGCAACAATCCCCGGAATAGTGAAGCCAGCAACTGGCTGTCTGTTCTCTCCCCCTTTTAAAGTCTAAAAATCTAACCAAAGATGCTACTTTTCCCTGACTGTAACTTTGAGCTCCATACTTTCCCATTTTCAAAGACAGGGATCTTTTAAAATATATCAGGCTTTGAAATTATTATGGATTGATCCGTGGGGCAGGTGTATCAGAAACCATGCAAAACTCTTTCAGGTTCTGTCCGGTAATAATGCGGTTATAGCACATAGACTTAGAATGCATTTTTTCTCCTTTCTTATTCGTTTTGTGTCCTCCCCAGAAATTAGTTGACATGAGTGAGGCATCTGGTTGACCCCCTTTCCTCAAGTTCTGATGGAAAGAAAGCATCTCTCTTATCACATAAAGACCACATCCCCGGTCCACTATCAGTCAATGTGTCCTTCTAAAAGGGAAGGGGTGAAAAATTGTATTTACAACAGAACATATGTGTCATTGTCATCTGGAACTATCATTTCAAAGATAACCAAGGTAATCTTTCAACTCAGTGGCTACATTTCCAAAGGTAATATGAGAACTTTGGGAAAAGGACAAAAACCTTCTAGTTGCTTAGTCATAACTATGTTTGCTTTGGCTCTTCTTAGCTGAGTAAGGCAAAATAGAATGAAAATGCTCTTAAATCAAGACTGTGGGTGTGGGAGAATGTCAACTATGACCTCACCTCTGCACATAAATATTTTAGTTATAATTCTTTTAGCTAGAGAGATGTGGATGCTGGGGTAAAATGGAAAGATATTGTCTCAGTGGGGCAGAGTGTTCAGGCTCACGAAAACAGAAGAGGGATAAAAGAGGAACAAAGTAAAGTGAGAGATTACTAAGGCCAAGGAACCCTGTGCTTGAATCGACAAAGAGTACTCTGTGTAAGTATCAGATTAAATTAGCAATCATAATGGGACAATGAACATAGAGAAGTAGTAGTCTACAGATTTCACAAAGGATTCTGGGATCAGATCCAGCTCAGCACAAAAACCTAAGGGCAGAAGAGAAATTATTTAATCCATGAAAGACAACAGGAGGAAGACTGGTCACTGCTTCTAGTCCATAGGAAACAGGCACATCCAGTATCCCCTGGCCAGAAAGAACCACACATAAAGATTGGTAGCTCCCTTATTTAGTCAGATGTGCCATTTGGGTATTACTAGCAGGCTGAGGACTCTCAGCTGACAGAATCTTATCTAAGGACAAAAGGAGGTCAAAGTGAAACTCTAGAGCAGGAAGATAAGCATCTAAAGAGAAAGCACATAAAGAAAATAATAGAAAGTTCCCTTTGTATATATGACCATTTGGTATGAGAAACCAACATAATTATGATTTAATTTTTAAATGTATATAAATAAAGAAAACAACTACTACTCAGGATACTTTTGAATGATTCAGAAATGCACTACAATAATGAGGGCTGCAGAAATCAATAAGCAGGTAAAAAAAATTCAATTAAAATAAACGGGAATAGGCAATATAGGAAAGCCGAAGCATGCATATATATATATATATATATATATATATATATATATATATATATATATATATATAGAGAGAGAGAGAGAGAGAGAGAGAGAGAGAGAGAGAATCCTTAAAAATAGAAGTATAAGCAAGAAGAGATGACAAAGTATCTTAAAAAATTATGTTAGACATGAATAAATGTAGTCAAAAATTAAAAACACACACAAAATAAAATTTAAAACTCTGAAGTATGTTGGGGGTTTTGAGTGGTAAGCAGCTTCCTCAGGAGATAGGTCTCCTTTTCTGGTTGAATTAAGTTTCTTTTTGGATGACTTGTGTATATCAACTAACATAAGCAATTTACTGTGACAGTACCCTACCAGGATAAGATGAATAACAGGACCATGCCAAGGCATGGCTGAGGCACAGCCAGAAGGTATACTGATTAGAAAGGTGTCTATTGGGAGACTACTTTTCCTGCCTTATGCCTGATAAGCTGGGGCACTTTATTAGGTGTTCTTGTAAGGGTCAGCTTTATTCTAATCTGTGTTGTGTTTGTCTTGTGTCCTGATAATCCTTTCGCCTGTTTGCAGCAAGACTGGTAGCTAAATGTCAGTCAATAACATCTCTATAGATGTTTGAATTGACCTCATGCCTACTGTTAATTTTAGTTTTTTAAGGTATACCCTTCCCTTGAAGGGTCAATGCTCCACTCTGCCAGCAATTGAAATGTCCCTGCAGTGGTCCGTCATATGTTAAGGAATTGATTTGTTTTGAAAGAGAGGAGAGCACCAAGGGCTCTGAGTGCAAGTGTTAAATGCCCTTGGAGCCATGGGGTCAATCAGGAGAACAAATGAAGGGATAGAGAGGCATATTGGATTTGGTTGTTTTGGTCTAGCTTTCTTAAGTATCTGACAGGCCTCATACCCCATCAATATCAAGAGGCAAACTCAAGGAACAAAACTCTTCCAGAATGTCAAAACATAGAACTTAGTGTTATCTAAAAATACGACCTGAAAGAGAAGATGAGATGGTGATGGAGATCTCGAGAGACTTGGATATCAACTGTATCAGAATGGCTATTTCCTTTGCCTTCGTTATTTAGGTCTCCAAAAGTTATCTTTTTCTTATACAAGAAACATCCCGTGGTTAGGGGTGTTGAAACAGCTCCCACACTTGTGGAAAAGTAAAGGCTGGGAACCCTGGCTACGTTCATGGAGGAGGATTCAGGAAGAGGATGGGGTGGTGTTCAGTTGGCTAAATGGAAATATCTAAAAATAGACCACATGGTTATTCAGGACTGGTCAGGTAAGAGGATGCTCAGGAAGACAGGTAAGAGGATCCACTCTGAATTAAGGTATCTTGTAGGCCAGGGTCTCCACATTCTAGTGCTAGTAAACGTGAAATGGGTACCATCCTGAGACTCATCTGGTGAATCTAAACTCTATTAACTGTTAGGGAGAGCAGAGTAGGTCCATTATTCAGTTAAGTAGTTGGAGGACATGAGGCTTAGATTAGGTTCTGCTGTGGTGAAGAAAGATGGGTTAACAGACAAGGGTTTGACTTTGGGAAAACTGTCAATTAGTAGTTGAGAATTAAAAGGGTGGAGCCATCTGAATAGACTATTAATAATTCCTGTGGAGCCTCTATTACCTCTACGAGAATGAGCTGTAAAAAAGGAGCAAGGCTGGGCCCTGTGTAGTCTCTGGTTCCTTATTTGGCCCTATCATCTCCTCCCGTGCACTTCCCTCATTGTGCTACCAACCACCAGAAGATGTTCACGAGACCCGAAAAGATCGCCCAGTCTTGAACATTTCCATTATAACAATGGGAAACAACAATACAGAGGCTGGGGACCAGGATGAAGTACAAGGCCTAGGATGAAACTATGATTCCAAATTTAGATTTTCAAGTAAAGCTTAAATAAATCTATTAAGGCAAGTTTGAGGAAAAATAGGGCAACTTCCTAAATAGATCATAAATCTTGTTGAAAAAACCATACATGAAAAGAGTGATAATATTGTAGGAAAGAATTTGGAGAAGCAGCACAGGAAAGGGGTTTGTTTTGCACTGCTGTACCAACAGCAATACTGTCAAAATTATACAAATACTAAATATGAAATGCAAAATTGGTGTAACTATCTTTTGGGAAAATGGAAATAGATAAATGTTTAAATGGGCTCTTCCACCCCCAAAATGGTGTTACTTGTTTTCTGTTCTATGAAAATCTTTTTTCTATGTCCACATAGAGCTGAGGTACAAAGATGTTCTCGGCCATACAGTACTGAGAAATTAAGGAGGGTTAGAAAGCAATACACACAAATGCTAATATACTCCTTAGCAAGGAAAATTGGATTCACTTAAAATGAATTTAACAACAGGTATACATGTATCGGTGTAAAGTCACTAACCATGCAAAATGCCCAGTCAAACGGTCCCAAAATGATACAGAAGTAAAGCATTTTCACCTTAAAAGTGGGTGTTGAGCCTGGGGAGATGGTGACACTCACCACACAAGCATGGATCTCTGAGTCTGGGTCCTCAGCTCTCCTGTGAAAGCCGGGGTGGTGGTAAGTGCCTGCAACCCCTGTGCTGAGAGGTGGAAACAGGACGATCCCAGGGATCTCTGGCCAACCAGGCTAGCCCGGATGTTGAGCGAAGAGCCTGTCACAAACAGGGAAGAGACGTGGTTGAGAAAGGCATTCTAACGTGAACTTTGACCTCCACACATGGCTGCTCAGGCAAGTGCACTCAGACACAAATATCCACACATCCAGACACCAGCCACGGAAAAGGGGAAAAAACGCATGGTTATTAAAATACCAATGGTCTCTATATAACAAAACTCACTAAACACAGACAGAAGGAAACAAACCACAAGCTAGACAGAGGCAAATCTCGGGGACGAGTACAGGGAACGAACATGACTCTGACGAGTTTTTCACAGAAACACTTTATATCTTACAAAAAGTAAAGTAATGGGTCCGAATATCTACAGGTGTCCAATATGGCAGAGTAAAGAACGATATGTTATGTAATTTTTCTGGCTGTCCTGAATACCCTAGAATCCCGAAGGCTGTTTTAAAACAGATTGCTCCAGTGCTTTGTCCCCCCCCCCCCCGTGCTTCCAAAGTGAAGGGGGAGTGTTTTCCCATAGCCTTCCCCTCGCCTCGGTGAGAGAGACCCTTCCTGGAGCAGGAAAGGGAGAGATGCTCAGGCATACCCAGGGAGGTCCAGGTGCTCATAGGCAGTGATTAGGGGACAGTACATCACCTTCATTTTGATCTAATAGATTATCTGATGACCATATACTGAGCAAGTCTCCTCTGCTTGAATGAGTGTCTTGTTCCCTGAAACAAATAATATACCAAAAAAAAAAAAAAAAAAAAAAAAAAAAAAAAAAAAAAAAATGGAGCATCTAGAGACTTTGAACATGTAAGTGGCACTGAGGGTCCTGCTGAGGTCTGTGGGTATTATTTCAACCTTCATCCTCCTGTCTCTTCTTCTGTTTCCTCTTCCCACCCCTTCTCTGCCTTCCTTATGCTCCCTTCACATGAGGCATTCGAAGAGAGGTAGCCTGGAATTTGAAAAGCATTTTGTAAAGTCTGTGGCAGTGATAATTTTAAATATGTCTTCCCTTCCTGCAGTTTCTGTCACAATATAAACAAGATAAAAATAGCTATTACTCCAGTTTCTGGCTCTCTGTCCACAGATTTATAGGATTTTCCTAACTCTGGAACAGAGTTTGTCTTAACGTGCTTGCTTGCCTTGGCTGCAGGTTATTTTAACGGCATAACATGCATTTCGAACTTCCACCGGACCTTGGAGGGTGTGTGGGCTTGAGATGGAGAAAAGCAATTCTCTCATGCTACCTTGACAAGAGTGACTCTGTTTCCTTCTTTTCTAGACTTCGCCTTTACTTCACTCATGAGAAAATCATAAATCATAGCAAGTTAGTTTACGGAGACACCAGAAGCATGGTGCAATTACAGTCCCATGAATTACTCGTATGGAAAATGTTATGTTCAAATGTCTTTGTGGGAAAGTCCATGAATGGTATGTAATTTTGAACTGCGCATCAAAGGATGTCAGCCTTTCCAAAGTGCTTACAGACCCAGGGATTCCATGTAATAGAAGACTATTCCCTGCAAGGCAGATTCTTGACCAAGTGTTAAACATGAGAAGAAAAGACTCGGGATTGATTATCCCACAGGTTTTCAATTATTATCTGAAGGAGAAATCCCTTGGTTTCCATGAAAATGCTGATATTGTTTTCATATTCTATGAACAGGCATACGTTTCTTGAAAGATCCCAGATGATCTTAGTGTTGCTGGTTTATATGAGATATGTGCAGGGAAAGCCAATGAGCAAATGTGAGAACTCCAGGATAGAGAAACACTTAGGAAAGACAGAACAAGTAGGGAATGGTTTGTCTCTAGACATTCCACTCAATTGCCAACTAAATATGGGAAGAGAAGAGGAGGAGGGAGTTTGAAGGAGGTATGCAGAACCTGAAGGCAGCTGCCACTTTCTAAGGTACAAGTTTCTAAGAATCTGGAGAATTGTTTGCCCTGTAATATAATGTGGGTGCTCCAACATGTTTTCTGAACAGATAGGCATTTAATCTAGCTTTATGGAAGAAATGAGAAAATCAACTGTGGTCTTAGAATAAGCTTCCCCCTAATTGGCTTGATGGAGGCAGAGGGGCAGATTTGAGACTTAATATAAGGATAATAATCAGGATCAGGAGTTGGGTTGGTCAGACCTAGGGAGTATGATCGTCAACGGGCCCTTCAAAACCTATTTTCTTCTAAATGTGGCAGGAAATATAAATTTGTAAGGAAAAGTTTTGGGGCCATCCATGGGTTATCGTTAAAAGAAAATACACAGTGTTCCCTCTACACTGGCATTTTAAATTAAACTCATGCCCACAGATCCTCTCCAGAGCTGTTTAGAAGGATTCAGTCCAGGCTGTGCTTTATTTTGCTTTTTTTATTGTTTGTCAAGACTACAGAGGCAGACTCTGTAAAAACTGTCAACATCAAAATACCTTTATTCTTTTTCCTTTAAAAACATAACACAATGAAGATATGGCAGAGTCTGGGCTTATTAAGAATCTCTTAGATTCGCTGAAAGAGTAAGGGCGCTGAGGAGCAAAACCCAGCCCAGAGGATTCATCTGGATGCTGGTGAATCATAGTGGGAGATCTGGATATTGCACAGGCCTAAAGAAAAGACCTCATCAAAACCCTAGCCACAGTCTCAGTAAATTTCCAAATGCAATCCAGAGTTCTCAGACAGGAAGGAGCACGAGAAAGAGAAGCATCAATGTAGTGGGTATTTACTGATTGTTCAACACACATCAGGTGATTACATAGCAAATTATACAAGTTATAGATGGTTATAAATTTAACCACTTCCTTTCAGTGCCCTAAAACTGTAGAAACCTACAGTTTCAGACTAAGAAAAGCAACATTATTCATTAGCATCAAGATTCCCTTTGAGCCTTCCTGTGTTGTCCACGGTAACTCAGCTGCCATCCTCACAAATGCAACCTAGACTCCTCTGCTCTGCTTGTTCCAGACTTCTCAGATTGGTTAAAAACATGGATGCAGGTCCCACCCACACAGGCACAATTAAAAGATAAAAGGAAGAGAATCCAAAGAGAGCTCCATCATGAAGAAATGTCTACAGCCTGTTTATTTCTGGGTTCCAGCGACATTCAGTACGCCCGAGACACCAAATGAGAGTGCATGGGGACAACCATAGGCACTAATTTCAGCACGGAAAATTGACAGTAAGATGATCTGTTTAGAAGGAAATATGAAAAGAAGCAGGGACATTTTCCGGGTTTTCTCTTCCACCTTTATTAACTTTGGCTTCAAAACCCCTAAAACATAACTATTCAGTGGTAACTTAATGATGCAGAACATTTCACAGCTCTGTCTCCCCAAGGACTGTCGGGGAAAGTGCTCCTGATTTGAAGGATGATTTCTGAAGGTCATTTTTTTTTTCACAATAATTATGCCTTGCCTTGGTTCTTTGCAGGAAGCAGAATGTGCCTACATCCTCTTTGTCATTGCCATACTTTGGATCACAGAAGCCTTGCCCCTGTCAATCACAGCTCTACTGCCTGGGTTAATGTTCCCCATGTTTGGCATCATGTCTTCTAAACATGTAAGTTCTTCAAATGCGGTTAAACTTTTGGTTACTTGTGTTATGTATGCAGTGACATCATTTGAGAAAAGTCGTCTTTAAAGGTGGCCGTAATCCTGACATAAGGCTTCTTTGTGAGGGGTCCAAATGCTCAAGTGTTCCTTCTCTGACATGTCTGTCTGTCTTCAGTGAACAAGTAAGTCATAGCTTCTTGGGTCATGTGTGCCTATACAAGTGTGACCATATCCTCTTGCTGACTTTGATAGCTAGAGCTTTTATCCCAAATAAAGGGGCCATTCATTCACATCCTGAATAATCTTATACAATTCCAAAATTCCACAGAATTCCAACTGAAAATGTTTTCTTAAAAAATTTTAAAATGGAAAAAAGAAAACCTACAAACACAATTTATGCTTCTAATGAATAAAAGGTTTCCTGGTATTTTTTTTTTTCCCAGAAACCTTGTACTTCAAAAGATAAAGCCAAATTAGCTGTCATGTGCATTTTTATTTTGTTCTTGCTGGGAGGAGTTTATTCATGCTGAGAACTGTGTTTTACCTTTATGTAGTCTAAGGGTACCCATCTAAAGAAAATAAATTCAGTTTCCCATTAAGCACACGAAACACCCTGAATCCAGAACACTTATCACCATCCAGTATCCAGGCAGGGAATAAACAACTGCCCAAAGTGCTTCCAACTTTAGAGCAGCGATACTCTCAGGAAAGCGCTCGAGTTCACATGACCACTCAGTGCAATCTGCCTTTCTTTCCGCCTTCTGCTTGGGTCTAGTGCCATTGTCTGGATGTGAACACATCTTTAATATGGATGGAGATTTTTCTCTCTAACTTGTCTTGGTTAAGTTCTTCCTACTAGAGGAGCTGTTCCTACCTCACCTGCACTTAGTTCACACCCAAGTCAGAGCTGCAATCCTTCCTGTACTTATTATCCTGTCTGCTCCTCTTTTCTTTATTTCACATTATTTTTATTGGATATTTTAAGTATTTATATTTCAAATGTTATCCCCTTTCTTGGTTCCTTCTTCTCCCACCTCCCTCCCTCTGCTTTTATGACTGTTCTTTCATCTTGTGATTTCCTTTCCATAAAGAACAATTACCATTTAATCAGTAAATATCTGACCAAAGCTAGTAGGACAGGATTACAGATTTAGTCAGAAAGGAAGGAGTTGAGTACATTCGTATCATCTGTAAGTTGAACATAAAGCCACGTAAATCAAGGTTGTACAATCAAGTAAAAAAAATGTTCAAATGATGATACAGCACCAATGAGTTTTCATATCAATAGTTTTGAGAGTGTTGCGTTATTGATATACCTCATGTCAGCAGTTTTGAATATTAAATCTATCAATGAATAGGTGAGCCTCTTTGTCGAAGTGGAGAGCCCTAAGCATGTCTTCCTTTGGCCAAAATATTTATAATTTTATTTATATACTTCAAACCCAGTGATGACTATCTAAACTGTGCTGTGCACATTGCTAGAATTGAAAAATACCACCATGCATGGAATTTTTACACTGTTAAGTATAAACTGTTAAGCAGTATGACCAATTTGATCTTCTATAACAGATACTAGTATTACTGTAGTTGAAATACATTTATAAATAAAATATATAAAAATCTATGCATTTATTGGTGCTATGTAACACATTTACTCAGTCATTAAATAAATATTTATGTAGTAAGGCCTGACAGACACTTGGAAGACATTAACAAATAAAACTTGGAAAATATTTTTTATGAATAAAAATAATCAAATTTTCTATGTATTTTGGAATAATGGAGAGAGTAAATAATATATCTGATAAATAGATGGGTTAAATAGTTTGTGCAAAATGTAATTGTTGGGCCCTGAAAAGATAACATAGTGTTTAATCTACTTGCTATGCAAATACAAGGATATGAATGTAGATCCTTGGCACCCACACAAAAGCCAGGCACTGTAAACCTGTAATGTCAGCTCTAAGGATGTAGAAGACAGAGTGTGCATGGTGGAAAGTCAATCTGTACAACTGCTGAGGCACACATTTAGTGATAGAACCTATCTCAGAAAATAAGGTGGAGAGTAATAGAGAAAAATATGGAAGTCGACTACTTGCCTCCACAAATACACACCCAGGCATAGGCATTTGCACACACATGGGCACACACATACATATATCATGTACTCCCCCACTTAAAATAAATATATTTGATGATATAGAAAATATAGAAAAGTACAAGAAGTTAATGAAGATCAGTAGGAGTAACAATTTCGATAAGGTTATGTATTCTAATTATTTTCATCAGGATATAATAACCTATTTACCTGGATAAAGAGTTAGTGGGGAATGAAGATTTTTAACTAGAGAATGTCCACTTAAAGGAGAAACCTCCATTTTTCAAGGCAGGTCAGGGTTGGGAAATCTACTAAAGAAGGTGTCACAAAGGGGCCTTGCTAAGATTTGGGGTGGCCATGGACAAAGAAATTTGTATTAGCTTTTATCAATTGATGAAGTAGAAACTTAATGGAGAATTTTGAGCAGAAAAGTAGCATGCTCAATTGGACTTTGATTGTCAGGGAATAATCTGAGCTACTGTATGAAGAAAGCAAGAAACATGGAAGTGGGAAGGCTAGTGCAAGCAAGATGGAGATCAGAACAGGGCTGGGACACATATACTGACTACACTGTGAATAACATTCGAGAGAAAAGCCAACTAACTCTTTTTATTTATTAGATATGGTATACAATTCAAGGATGCCTCCTAAGTGTTTGACCTGTCAGATGGAAAATGGAGTTGCATCCATGGAACTGGAATGGTTGTAGAAGGAGTCTGCTGGCTGTGGAGAAGCACTGAAGCATAGAGTTCAGTGCTTGCTGTGTACATTTGAGATGCTTATTGGATACCTAAGTGAAAATGTTGACTATGAAGTAAAAGTGTAGATATAACCTACCAGACATTCAAGTTCATGAGACATGGGCTCATCTGGAGTGACAGGATCTGACAGTCATCAGCAGTAGATATTTTTTTATAAAGTCTATGACTTGAGATCATTTAAGAAAGTAAGTGAAGACATGGAGGTAGGGCTGGGAGCTGGAGAGGCAGCTCAGAGGCCAAGAGTACCAGCTGCTCTTCCAGGGGATCCGGCCTCAATTCCTAACCCCCTCATAGCAGCCATGGCTGTTTGTAAGTTCAGTGTCAGGGCTTCTGACCTCCTTACACTACATCCATTCAGGCAAAATGCCAATGAATGTTAGAAAAAATAAAGGAAGAAAGGAAGCAAGGGAGAGAGAGGGGAAGAGAAGAGAAGAAAAGAAAAGGAAAGGAAAGGAAAGGAAAGGAAAGGAAAGAAAAGGAAAGAAAGGGAAAGAAGAGAAAAGAAGGAAAATCAAAGTAGAGTATTGAATGTTTCGACCTTCAGAGATTGGCAACACTGGTTATGGTAGCTTAGACCTATAATTCTGAGGCCACCCTGAGTCTTTTAAATTTTAGGTCATTTTAAGATGAATAGAGAAAGCCAGTCTCTAATAATTCAAATAATAACACAACAGTAATAATAAGAGCAACAACAGGAAACAGGTTAATGAGAAGAGAAAGTATTAGGAAAGGAGACCAGATAGAAAGGTTACTGAGGTAAAAGAAAAACCAGAAAGTTGTGAAAACCTAATATCCCAATGAAGCAAATGCTTTAAGGATGAAGCAATTACCAGATTGCCAAATTTGCTATTAAATCAGTTAAAATGCAGACCCAAAATTTGATCATTGCATAACAAAACAATTTAAATAAATATTCTAAAATGAACTATGTTAATTTTAACCAACAAGGCATATTTTAAAGAGACATTTTTATTTAGCTCACAGACAATATGAAGAATGACTTTTCATGGCTTCTTATTGATTTGGGCAAAGGTTGCTCAGCTGATAAATTATATAACTAGTCAGGAACCCAGGTGTTTTGATTGAAAAATTTCATATATATTTTAGATGAAATCCCACTTGGGGGCAGGAATGTACTGTCCTGATCTTGTAAAGGAACTTTAAACCTCATGAGTTTTACTTGACATGTCTATTTTTCTCTCAAAATATCAGTGTCATTTCTAAATCACCATTTATTTCCTATTTTCCTTCCTTCCTTTGTTTCTTTATTTTACAACCTTTTGGCCTCAAGATTTTTATGTAGCCAAGAATGACCTTCTTAGCCCCCTGCCTCTACCTTCTAAGTCCATGTCTGTGACTATGAGCATGCTCCAGGCTGTGGTTTATTTGGTGCTGATACTAAAACCTAGGAATCTGTGCAGACTATGGAAGCAGTCTACCGGCTGAGCCACACTGATAGTCCCCAAGAGAATTTTCTGCTATTGTCTCCTGGACAGTTAGGCTATACACAATGTTCTTCCTCAAGTATATCTGATCCTTATGACAAATCGGTAGCATCTAAACAGCAAATGGAGAATATAGACCTCTTTTGAGGTTAATCTCTAATTTGTTTACAAAGTAGACCATACTTTGCTGGTAAAGGATTGTAATTGGTAATGTAAGAACCGAGGGCAAATCCATCTTGGTGCCTAATTTTCAAAGTGAAGCTTCATTGCAATACAAACTTGCGATTTATTTTATATTGCCTTTGGCTCTTGTGTGCATGCCACTGACAAAGTTGAGTAATTTGCAACAGAGAT
Organism: Micromys minutus; assembly: GCF_963924665.1. Taxonomy (NCBI): domain Eukaryota; kingdom Metazoa; phylum Chordata; class Mammalia; order Rodentia; family Muridae; genus Micromys; species Micromys minutus. The sequence continues at coordinate 46,474,871 of NC_137958.1, read as the reverse complement.
CATGTACCTAAAACAAAAACAAAGCAAGAGTAACAACAACAAAAAACCTAGAACATGTACACATTTACTACCTATTCTCGAAAATATGATAATCCCTCAGTAACCCAAATAGGTTACAAGAACATCTTGCTGGGCATAGTGGTGCATCATTTAATCCCAGCACTCCAGAGGCAGAGGCAGGTTTATCTCTGTGAGATAGAGGCCAGGCTGGTCTACACACTGAGTGCCAGAATAGCCAGAGCTACACAAAAATCCTTCTCAACATCTGCCCCCTCCATACTCATAAAAGAATAACTCATAGTTCATAGTTCTGAACATATTCTTGTGCTTAATCACTTACTAATGCAGTTTTCCCCTCATTTGCTGGGGATACATTTAATGATAACTGCAGATTTTCCTAAAACTGTTGCTAGGACCACACCCCATGTGGACTATAGATATTTCCCATGTGATCCTCAGTGCTCACAAACTGCTCCAGAGTTAAACTGCTCTTCTATATTTTATGCCCTGCTATCTTCTTTGGCCTGATATCCATTAGTAAAATAAGAACTACTTAACATAAGTACTTTGATACCACAGTTATCAGTCTGATAAGCAAGAAGGCTACTAATGACTAACCTGTAGGTAGTTTACACATCATGGATACACTAGAGAAAAGGTTGACTGATATTCTGGTACATACAAAGATGGTGTGAGATTTTATTATGTAACTTTAAGCAGAGTAATAGTTTTAAATGTATTAACTACTCATTTAAGCATTTAAAAGAAAATAACAAACTTTGCTGAAACTGGGAACTTACAAACAATGGAAAATTACAAGTTCAAAATACCAACAAAGGGCTGTAGAGGTTTCCGCAGCAAGGAACACTTGTTGCTATTATAGAACCAGAGTATGGTTTCAAAAACTGGCATTGAATCACTGAAAATCGTCTATAAATTCATCTCTAGGGGATCCAGCACGCTCTTTTAACCTCTATACATACTCACGCATTCACAAGCAAGTGTGCATGTACACTTACACACACACACACACACACACACACACACTCAAACACACATGCTCATGCACAAATAAAATTGGAATTTAAAATATGAATAGATTTGCTGTCTGTAAAGAGTTGACTTTCTGCTCTGCAGATGTTGACTTGGTGTTTCGCTAATGATGAAAGACAACGGAATGTCTTCTACCCTCTTTTAGAAGAGAAAGTAGGGCCAATATTCTGTTTATGTTATGGTCACATATATAGATTTAGGGAAACAACAACATCACTCCACAGCAGTCAGTGAGTTATTTCTATGAGCAAAACTCAAAAGAACAACTTCCAAAATCCCAGTATCAGATCTTCTGAACCACTTCCCACAGTTCCTAGGAAACAGTGGCCACTTACCCTTTGACACTTACGTCTCGAAGCAGTGCCCCATGTGCTCATGACACTGCATTGCCTTCTCTGATAACTTGCTTTTTTTCCCATTTACTAACTCCAAGGTTCTTGAACCCAGGAACTCAGTAATTAAATGCCTATTAAACACAAACTGCAGGGGCTATGCACACGCTAAGTTCATAACTACTTTTTTTTTAACTAATCTGTGCCATCTTCACAGTTATCTAGCCCGATGAAGTGAAAAAAGTCAGCACAACATACACTGGTTTTGTCATGACTAAAAGAAACTAAAGAGAAACTAGAGAACAGGAGGAAGAGCGTTTGAAGGCTATTTGAGTTGGACAGGTGTCTGTTATTTTGAATGACTACATTTTAGATGTTTGTGGGAAGTGGAAATGTCTGTTGAATTTTTGTCCTAGAACTCGGACGTCTCTGTCAGAATACAAAGAATGTTGAGGTCACCACTCACTCAGCAAGTGTGAAGTGTGTGGTTGATCCCTACTGTGTTAGAGAGTGTGCGTGTTAGTCAGTTTGCCATCAAATGTATAAAACAAGAAGAGCTCACATGAAACTTTCCAGTGTATATAGAGTTGTGAGAACACATTAAAAATATTTCAAAGGAGGCCCAAAAAAATGTCTCAAAGAGCAAGGAAGAAACTACTGAAGAAAGACAGGTGTTTACATCAATAGACACAGTAGAAAATCAATATACTAAAACAGTTTCAGCAAGTAATGGCGCAGAGCTGGGTGGCTGAAAGGGTTAGGACTGAATAAAGACATGTGGAAGGCAGGAGCTCAGAAATAATCGTTTACTTGCTCTTTTATTCAGTTTTATTTACAGAGTTCATTGTTTGTGCCAAGACTTCTGATGATTTAAAAACATCAGTTGCTGAAACCACAGGATAGCTGTCAGGCCTGAGACTGGGGCATGGGGCTAAGTAAGCAGTTTCTAGATATGCAAAGAAAAGAGGCAGGTCAGAACGACAGCAGGACCCACTTAGAAATTCCAGATGTTTCATCACTGAAGAAATTCACAGGGTTGGAGGTGGGGAAAGCTGTCAGACATCCCCTTTGTCTCAGATGAGAGCATCTGCAGCTCCTCAGGTGGCTGTCATTTCTTTGTGTTGTGAAGCACTTGATTGTTTTCATTCTTAAAAAGATGTAATGGGGGTGGGGGAATGAGTGTGGCGTGAGATTCGACCAGGTTGTGCCATTTAGAAACTGCTGTGATCGCTCTGGCTTGCCAGTCCAGGTGGCAAGAATAAGAACATGTGTTCCCACAATTGACGACACAAGCTCTTAACAAATGAACCGGCACCTCTCCAGCCTCTAATGCAGAACGTTTGCCGGGCGTTTCTAGCAATAATGGACCTTTGGGCTGTAATCTCTTCCAAGATGTTAGAAACAAATCCAAGTCTGGGTCTCATGCTTCTCACTCAAGATCTACATCCAGACCTGGGTCTCATTCATTTCAGTCTCAATCCCAAAGTCCATCTGTCTCTTGTTCAAGGAAGCGCAGGCCGAGTTCTAGGTCTCATTCCGGATCACATACTGCAGCTCATAAAATCATAACAGAGAAGGGAATCACCTCCGAGTATATCAGAATCAAGATTTCTGATGTAACAGCAGAGGCTATTATTTCTGTGGGAGAAACCGAGACTTTTATTCATGGAGCCAGTATAACTGAGGTGGATAAGGAAACTGCTCTTCCTTTTTTTTTTTTTTTAAATTGAACAACTTTATTTAAAAAAAAAACAAAGATAAATGTACAGATTTTAAGCATTTTTGCATAAAAGTATATGAATACATTTTTGTCAGTAGTTGATTTTATTTAAAGGTTTGATAGTGTGCATTAAAATCTTACTAGTTACAATGAGCATAAAGTACATGTAAAACAAGATGTAACCTGGAAATTGTCAGTTTTCTTGGTGTGTAAAGATTAAGCATAATGGTTTTTCATTTTCTCTTCTTTTCTTTCTTTCTTTCTTTTTTTTTTTTTTTTGGCCTTTGTTTTTTCTTGAGCTTCATATAGTCTGCAAGTTGTTTCTGGGGTGTTCAGAGCTTTCTGGGGTTAGTATCCAATTATCAGTGACTGCATATTATGTCTGTTCTTTTGTGACTGGGTTATCTCACTCAGGATGATATTCTCTAGATGCATCCATTTTCTTAAGAATTTCATAAAGTCATTGTTTCTGATAGCTGAGTAGTACTCCATTGTGTAAACTGCTCTTCCAATTGGCAGAATTACCAGCGAACATAAAGCCCTGGGTGGGGGCTGTTCTGGATAGGAAATCTCAAAGAGAAGGTCTGTGGAGTGAAATATTAAAGAACATCCCCTGCTATCGCTGGCTAGGCACCAGCAGACAGGCCGGTTGGAAACAACAGCCTCTGGAAACAACATTGCATCTGCCTAACTTGCTCTCCACAGTCTAAAAGGAAATTCTTCCTCCTGAGCTCCCTTTCCCTATCTCCAACCCAGAAGTCCTGCCTCCTTCCCGCCCAGTGACTGGTTTCTTGAAATGTTGATTTATTAGGGGGAAATTGTACCACAAAGTTTCCCTTCACCACGGTCCAGAAGCCATTCTAGGAACTCTGATAAATTATTCCCCTGACAGGTCAAGACACTCCTCATCCTCCCGTTCATCCTCCGACCACAGCAGAGTTGAGGTGTCTAGGCACAAGTCTACAAAAGAGAAAAGGTCCTCTTCCAAGGATAGCCGCCTTCTCTGGTGATAGCCAGAGATAAGAGGCTAAGGAGTAAATACTCTCTGAAAGCACTTCTCAAGCTATAAGAGGGTCTAAGAGCCCAACGCCATGGCCAGATGCCTCTGCCTATAGCACCGGTCCCACACCAGGAGCCTCAGTTTCTGACCTGAGACCCCTGGAGAGAAGCTGTTCTTAAAATCCCCCTCCAGTCTGTGGTGGTTAGGCGAAGGTCACCACGCTCTAGCACTGTGCCAAACCCCAGTCCTCCACTTTCTAATACATCCCAGATGACCTCATCTATGTTAGGTGGTGTTAGATTTCAGTCAAACACACCAAGGTCAGTTTAACCATGGCTCTGGGTCTTTGAGTCCATCCAAAAAGAGCCCTGTGTGTAAGAGTCCACCAGCCACCGGCTCTGCATGTGATTCATCTCAGAAAGAGGAGAGTGCTGCTTTGAGAGGAGCATCATACACAAAAAGGTGTCTGGAAGAGCTGAAGATGGAGAATGGGAAGGACAAAAAGCAGAAACAAACAAATACTGATAAAGAGAAGCTGCAGGAAAGAGGGCTTCTCTGGTGCTGATGTCAAAAATGAAATCTGATCCATTTGCTTCCAAAATGGACACCGAGAAGCCCCCTTCTGAGACACCTAGTCCCCCAAAAGGTCCAAGTGCCAGGATGACTTTGAGAAAAAGATGGCTGACTTCCACAAGGAAAAGATGGATGAACAAGATGAGGACGAAACTAAATTGTAATTGATGATGAGCGCCGTTTTATGTCTAAAGTCAGCTCGTGCAAGCAAAAACCAGGAGGAAGAGAAGTCAGGCGAGAGGGAGAGCCTGATGCATGCAGGGAAGGAAAGGCCGAGGAAAGCAGAGGAGGAGCCTTTCACAGGGAGATCCTGAAACGAGGTGTGCGGTGTGTGGAGCGTCCAAAAGGAGTGAAAGTGGGCACAGGGGCTTGTGTCAGAAAAGAATTTCCAGGTGAAAATACAAGACGGTCCAGGAGAACAGTCCATTACCTCTCCTAAGGAAGACGTATGAAGCCTTGACGAGCTGGGAAACAAAGGAGACGTTTCCTCTGGGAAACCTTTCTTTTCCATTACTCTGAGGTGCAGGACAATATTTGGGTGGATTCCTTTGATGAGGACCGTGCACGATTCAGTGGCTTATTTGCCTCAGGAATGAATGCTTTGTCGGGATCTAATCCATAGCAACAATAAGCAGCGGGAGTACAGTCAGCTTAGTCTCAGTGTAGTCCCTCGGAATTGTTAGCCCAGCACATGGCGACCATTGTTTATTGTGTTAAAGAGCATCACTTTGGATCCCGTGGAAAGACATTGCATTCGTGCTTTAACAAAATACCTAAAGAGAAGAAACGAACACGAAGCAGCTAAAACTAAGAAAAGCTCGAGATTCACAGAGGGATAGACATTTCCCTCCAGTCCGTTTGACTCAGGAGGGGTTGAAAAGTCCAGTGGAGCCTTGGCTACAGGGCTGAGGGAAAATCAATGAGCCTGTTGTTCTTCACTTTGATATTGAACGTTGTGAAAGCATAAGGAAAGAGATCTCTTATTTTATTTTTTATTTGTTCACTTTACATCCTGCTCACTTCCTCTTGTCACTCCCTCCCGTAATTCTTCCCCAAACTCCCCTCACCTTCTCCTCTGGGTCAATGCCCCGATCCTGTATCTCCCCACACTGGAACTTAGTCTCTGCAGGGCTAGGTACTTCCTCTCCCACTGAGGCCAGACGAGGCAGCCCAGCCAGAACATACGCCACATACAGGCAACACGTTTTAGGACAGCCCCTGTTCCAGTAGTTAGGGACCCACATGGAGACCAAACTGCACACCTGCTACATGTGTGCGGGAGGCTTGTGTACAGCCCGTGTATTATCTTTGGTTGGTGGTTCAGTCTCTGAGAACCCCAGGGATCCAGGTTAGTTGACTCTGTTGGTCTTCCTGTGGAGTTCCTGTCCCCTTCGGGCCACAATCATTCTCTTATTCTTCCCCCAGAGTCCCCTAGCTCCATCCACTGTTTGGCTGTGGGTGTCTGCATCTGTCTGACCGCCCCCTGTTCCCCTTTCTACACAGCCATGTTCTACACGCATGTATGACATGGAGTTGCTCCCAACCTCCCCTATGAACCCTGCTCTTGTCTAATTGCTCATGGGCTGGGCTTCCCATTCTCCACCAGAAGCTCCGGTATCCCAAACTTTGTAGTCCTGGGGTCTTCAGCAAACAGAGTGGAGGGCGGTTTCTGGTTGGTTTTCTAAGAAACTTCTGAATTCTATTATCATTACAAATAAAATGAAACGAACCCCCTGTAATTGATTAAGGATGGTGGTTTTGGCTCAGTGGTTTGAAAGCTTGTGTGATTTTGATCTCTCTCTCTCTGTCTGTGTCTCTGTGTCTCTGTGTCTCTGTGTCTGTCTCTGTGTCTGTCTCTGTGTTGTCTCTCTCTCTCTCTCTCTCTCTCTCTCTCTCTCTCTCTCTCTCTCTCTCTCTCTCTCTCTCTCTCAGATGTTGGGCAGGCATTATCAGGAAGGGGTCCTGCGCTCGCCGTCCGGGCAGGTGAACCACTGCAGCTGTTCCCATGTTCTATGTGCACTGTGCCCTCCTCCTCCCCAGCCTTTGTTCATGGGTTGTTCTGCATACATCCACTTACTCACGTTCTGTAGTTGAGTTTATTTTACTTGAATGATTCATGTTTAGGGGGAAAAACACCCATAAATATTTGTTTCACATAAATAAAAACAATATATAAAGTGGCAGACATAAATTTTAAAAAAAGATATGATCAGTTTCTGTGAACGTTCATTAACCTATTGTGATTTAAAATGGCAAAAACCTTCATCAGAATCCATTTTTTCTCTCTCTTTCTTTAATGGCAAGAGAATAGTTTTGCTCTAGCCCTCCGCTGATATATTACTAGGGTTTGAAAAAATAGGATTTTCTCACAATCTCCTGTGTTCAGCATAGCTTTGCGATTTGATTTTATAAATACTTCCCTAATGTCAGTTGTAAATACTGGTGGCATGAAATGTTTTCTCTTACAAATTATGAGTAAATCTATGGAAATTAAAGACATTCTGAAAATAGGAAGAATGCTAGACCACTTTTTGAAAAATAGAAGATAAATTATCATATAAAGGTTTTGTGAAGGCTGGTGGGAGAGAAATCCAGAATTTTACATGTTGAGATTCTAACGATTCTTCCAGAGTCGGGAGATTTGAATTAAACATGTTGGAAACTCTGGAATTACCGGGTTAATAGTTGCTGAAAGTGATTGTGTTCCTCTCTGTGTGATGATCAATAAAAACGATTTAAATGGCAGGTGTTTGGTAAGGACATTTATTTACTAATAGGCAAGTTTGAAGATGAAATAATGCAAATATGAAGGAGGACTAAGGTGTTTGGTAAGGACATTTGTTTACTAATAGGCAAGTTTGAAGATGAAATAATCCAAATATGAAGGAGGACTATGGTTATCAGAAAACAGGTAGTGATAAAGTTGTGAGTTCGGGTTGGTGAAGACCTGAAAACGTGGGGACTGATGTGGAATCGCGTGACATTTCAGTCATTGGCACTCCTTTAAAATCGTGCTGTTTCTGGGCAAAACTATAGACAGTGTGTATTCAGACACATCCACATACCTTTTGACACAGTAGACAATTGCACACTTGCAGGTCAGTTAGTAGTGAACAGCCCAAGAGCATCGTTGTTCATCATCCCCAACTAAGACAAGTAATCATGGGCTTCATTGTAATTTCAGGTAGCCTCTGCTTACTTCAAAGACTTTCACCTTCTGCTGATTGGAGTCATCTGTTTAGCAACATCAATAGAAAAATGGAATTTGCACAAGAGGATTGCCCTGAGGATGGTGATGATGGTGGGGGTGAATCCGGCCTGGTGAGTATTAAGTATGTGGTACTGTGCCCAGCAAAATCTAAGTAACGCAGGAGATGCCTTGGGCACCAGGGTACCTATGAAATTCTGAAGGTGATGTAAAGTGTGCTTGAGGGGTATGAGGAAAACAGCCTCTCACTGCAGGGCAGAGTGGAAGAAATGCACGCCAGGCTCTCAACATTAACACACCATTGGAGTCACAGATGAGAGAGCCTTGAACCCCAGCACAGGAGATTGATATACTTCACAGTAGATTTCAGCCTCATCTTGTTTATTTGGCTGATTACACATTCAAACCTCATTCAAGAGCACCCTTTATCAACAGGGAGGATGTTCTGGACCAAAGACACAGGCATTACTGACAGAGCACAAATCTGTGCAGAAAAGTTTTCAAGGTGAACACATTTTTCTTTCCAAATCAAGTGTTGCAAAATGAAACCATTGATTCGGAATTTTCTTCTCTATGTGAAGTTATTCGTTTGACTGATTCCCCTTCACTGAAATGAATGTTTTTCATTCCATTAAATTAATTGGCTATTTGGGTTCTACTCCACCTCTTGTTATAAACATGAACATCAGCTAAGGAACATTTCCAGTGTCATAATAATTTGCATAATGTTTCCTTTAAAGCCTTAGGTGCTTTTCCCCCTTCTTATCATCCTTTGGAAAGTATGAAAAAATTGACTTCTGTTGCATAATTTCTTCAAGGGCATAAGAGACTCTGTGTTTACCACTGTGGAGCAGATTTCTATGCTAAAATACTAATACTATGCGTATTAGTACATTTACATTTCTGTATGTACATATAACACATAAAATACACATGACAAAAATATGTTACTTAGGGTTTTATCATAGAAAGACATTCCTTTAAAATATATTGATCATATAAATACAGTGGAATCGTGCCTTTTCTTCTTGGGTACCATAGGAATCTTTTCCTTCATCATCCCGTGATTGTTCCAGGAGAGAGGAAACTGCAGAGTACTGTGAGGCACGGCTCCTGTGCATTACATCATTATTTGACTCTTCGGTATAAGGCATTTCCACCAGAAGATTCACAGGATGCTGATATTTTTAATATTGAAAAGTTATACAGTATGTTAGTATAGTCTTAGTTTTTAGCTATAGTATAGTTATACTTTTTATTCTTAAAATTAAGAGTAAGTTCTGTTCAAATATATTTCTAAAATGTTTATGTTTCCCACATAGAAAATATTCATCATACCCAAGTTGCAAACATGGTAAAGAATTTTTATATAGAATTTTTTTAAAAAGGAGATTTTGTAATTAGCACTTCATAGAAATATCTAAATAATTTTTGGCATCTCCTATCAGATCAACCCCCCTCTCCCGAAAATATGATGAAATTTTATAGAAATGATTTAAGTTCCCAAATCTTAGATTTGTTATTTTAAGGATGAATTACTCTATTTATAAGAAAAGACAAGTAATAAATCTAATTCTTGACAACAGGAAGGAATGCTAGGTTTGGGAGAGCATAAATAATAGAATCTATAGAAAATTCTCAAACCTCATTTTAGCAAGAGATTGTGACCATTTTCTCCACCCACTATATATTGAACCAGGAGAATGAATGAGAGGAAGATTCATAAAATGATTCCTCTTCCTAGTTCTTTGTGCTGCACATACAACAGAAAAAATGCCTAAAAGACAAAACAAAAGCAAGGATTCTCATTAATTGGTGGCACTTTCATCTTCCTTGGGTCTAGAGACAAGTAGCCATTCATTAAAAAAAAAAAAAAAAAAAAAAAAAAAAACACTCAAGTATTAGGACAACACCGTGAGCAGTTTTGCTATATACCAATTTGCAGTTAGGTATAAATTTAAGTATTTGTCTGATTTTGTAAAGAATGTTCTCCTTGTACCCTTAAGGGGATGCATACCTTAATAGCTTCCTACCTGTCTGTGTAACTACACTTGGAGCTCCCCATTAGGGGAGAAACTCTACCTTCTGTGTTCTGAAATACATCATTGCCAATGTGCACACCTTTCTTAGTGTTGAATATAGAGAGCTCCATGAGCTGGACAGCACAGCTCTACACTAAAGACCCTCTCGTTTCAGGCTGACGTTGGGGTTCATGAGCAGCACTGCCTTCTTATCTATGTGGCTTAGCAACACCTCTACTGCTGCCATGGTGATGCCCATCGTGGAGGCTGTGGCGCAGCAGATCATCAGTGCTGAAGCAGAGGCCGAGGCCACTCAGATGACTTATTTCAATGAATCTGCCGCCCATGGACTGGAAGTTGATGGTATCATGTATTGATATGGCCACAGTGGGGACTAGTCATTTGGGTAGTAGGCATAAATTCAATAATGCTGGGATATATCTTTAATTAAGAATGCATAATGCATGGGAATGCATTTAGCCTCGACATCTTTGTAGTCCCCAGTATCTATCCAAATGAATTCCACCAATGTTCTACATTAAGTTAATTGTTCAATATATTCTCTGGCATATAAAAAGAATGACTTTGTACCCTTCAGCCAGTCCAATGGGATGCTCTCATGCCCTTATCAGTAGACATCCAGGTTCTTCTCCTTTCTCACGAATGGTTTTCCTGCATCAGTTATAGATATTTAATTCCTACATCCGATTGGGGTACAACACAGCATCAAACTCCACCATTGGTGTCATTGCTCTGATGAACTGCTCTGATGCAGTGGTTGGTGTTGTAGGAGAATTGTGCTCATAAAAGAAGGATGTTATATTGATAGATGGTGAACTTGTTTATTTTTTCTAATTTCAAATAACGCTTCTATCTGCTAATGTATGCACACACATATATGTTTGCACACATACACATCATGTGTGCACATATGCAGACCCAATGATAACTCTTTATTTAAATGGCCTTTCTTTCATTTAATATTTTACAGAAACTGTTATTGGACAAGAAACAAATGAGAGAAAAGAGAAAGCAAAACCAGCTCTAGGGTAAAGACTATTGATATTTAATAAAGATGTTCCAAATTACATTTCAATGGAATTACAAACTGGGTCAATTTATGTTTCAGAAGCAGTAATGACACAGGGAAAGTGTCAAGCAAGACGGAGACAGGAAAGGTACGTTTGATTCTTCCTAAATACTTGTACATGAATTATTGTCATACTCTAACTGCATACATACCTATTTGTAAACTAACATCATTATTTTTTAGGCTTTGTAAACTAACATCATTATTTTTTTCCTTCTATTAGAATTGTGGAATTCTAAATGTAGAACTTGCTTCTAATTAGCCTTTAGCCAGCTGAGTTTAAAGAATCACAGTTTTGCTCAAAGAATACTGTTTTAGTGCTCACTAAATTTTGTTGACCCATTCCATGGGTCTTTGTCAGCATCATCCCTGTTTCTTCAGGTTACAGACTTAGAACACCCCTTTTCATACGCTTAAAGGCCAGCGTGCGATTTTAGTGTTCCCACTGCCGGTAAAATTTCCATGTGGAATTCATGAGTTGCTTCTGTCAAATACAGGCAAAAGAGTTGTAGCTGTTCCAGACACTGAAGAGAGGAAGGGGACCTTAGGAAACCACATCATACAATGCATGTCCTTAGAATAAATCAATATAAAAATACTACAATGCATTGTACCAGGAGCAGAATTTCTCAAAACGGCTGAAAATAATACTACTTAGAAATAGTTCTACAGTAACCATGACATTCATAGGAGGAGAACAAGGTATAGATTTTCTCTTTGGGCTGTATAATAAGTTAGCATGCAGCTCAATGGGAAAATGAACATTATTCACAGAAATTTCAAGGAAAGAATGAGTTCTCTGGGAAGAGAAAGTAAATGCAAGATAAGGTTTAAACCATTAGCCATGTCTACCTGAAGGTTTTTATGAAAAATTCATATGTTTGTAAAAACATTATCTTTGAGGATAAAAATATTTCTTATAAAACATTAAAAAGTTGAGTGAGGCAGGTGTGTTATAGAAGTGTACATTGGAAAATAAACTTTGTATATACTCCTGAAATGTAGCAAGTCTAAACAGGAAGTACAAAAAATGTTCACATAGCCAATAACTTCCTTGGAAATCTCTTTAGCAAACTAGGTTTCTGCACCATGCCTAAAATTTAAGTTCAAATTTATTTGCAATCCAGTGTGTTCTGGGCCTTGTAGGGAGAGACGTTATAAACAGACCACCCTTTAGTATATTATTTCAGAATCTAGGGACTGCAGAACAACAATGATATACAGATACAAAAAGCTGCAAGTTTCCCCCAAAGCCAAGCTTTCCAAAAAGTAGCACAATTATAGTACAGGCATATTATGAAGAAGGAGTATTAGAGTGATCGAGCCTGGGAAGACTGTAAGAGAATCTGTAAAAGAAGGTTGCAAATTCCATGTCTGTAAGAACAGGTCTACTGTATTCTGATTTTAACCTCAGAATATCCATTGTCTGAAACATGGTGGGAATTCAATATTTATCTTCGCCAATTAAGGAATGAGCGAACATGAAGAGCGAGAGTAGAAAAAGATGCCCTAGTCAAAGACTATATTTATCAAAATCTCAACGTTTCAAAGCTCACAGCCTTTGGGATGCCTTGGCTGTGCAGGTGTTTGAGAAAGGTGCAATGCTTGAGCCAGGCTCAGGGTTCTTCGAGCCCACAGTAAGTTGGATATGTTGGAAGGTTCTCTTGTGTAAAAATCCTTAAAGCTGGTCTGTAGCCTGGTAAATTCTGCTTTGGGATGCATTCTCTGGGAACATTGTGGAAGCTAAGTTTGATGAACCTGACTTGAGTTTTCTGATTAATCAGCCCCTGGGAATGAGGAAAAAAATGATAGAAAATATCTTCACTGTTCTAAAGTAGGTGAAGGTAGACTGGATGTAGTTGGGAGATGGGGAACACAGACGGCAGAAAACTTTGCCATAAAAATTGGTAAGGTAGTTGGGCGTATACTCTAGGCAATAAAATTGACACCTTAAGTTTAGAAGAGAGAAACAAAACTTTATGTGCTGATTCTCTATAATCTTTTAGACCCTAATACTTTAAAATTCAGCTACAAGAGGTTTTATTGCTTTTGCTTTTTTGGAGGGGGTTGGTTTGTTTGTTTGTTTGTTTGTTTTTTGTAGAATAGGTTTTTAGGGGGGAAAAGCCATTGCTTTATATTTTTAGGAAATATTTTTATTTTCTCTTTGAGGTTTTCATATGTGTATATATGGTGTTTTGATCATATTGAGTCCCTCTTCTCCCTATTATTCCCAAACTCCAACCTACCCATGTTTCCTTAACCATTTCATACCCCTTGCCCTTCTAAAAATAAACCACTGAATCCAATTAGCTCTGCCTATAAGCACAAATGTAGGCCCACTTGCTGGAGCTGGGGCTTCCCTAGAGGAATCCTTCCCTTTCTAGCAGTTGTCAGCTTCCAAGAGGTCTTCAGGTCAGTGTAGGCCTTGGGAGTGCCTTCTCCATTGCCTCTTGAATTATTACTTGAATTATTATGGCTTGATCTTGTGTAGGTCTTGTATAAGCTGCTACAGCTAGAGTGAGTTCGTGAATTCAATCAGTAGGTCTGTTACATCCATAAACCCGTTTTGCAATCATTCTCTCAAACCTCTGGCTCTTCCATAATGTTCCCTGAGCCTTTAATAAAGAGAGTGTGACTAAAAAATTACACTTAGAGATGATCATATTATAGTAATGTATGCTCTGCCTTTTGACCAGTTGTAAGTCATGCTCGAACACACATGCACACACACACACACACACACACACACACACACACATACACACACACACACACACACACATACAGACATACACGCATGTGTCCACTGCAAAAGCAAGCTTATTTGATGATGGCTGAGAAGGACTCATCCATGGATCTTTAGAAGATAGTTTGATACTATGTGCATTTAGCAAAATAATAATCATTGGTTCTTCAAACTGCCCAGCCATGGCTTCTTGGCTGGTTTGGAATGTAACTCATCAATAATGTCCTGTGAAGTAGGATTTAAGTTCAATCAAAAAAAAAAGGTTGGTTATTCCCATAATATACATACAACTTTTAATCTAATGGACAAACCTTGTTAGACTTGGTCATTTCTTTAGCTCTCAGGATTCACATTTGTGTAAGACTGTTGATTGATTTTTTTTCCTTCACCAGCTTTAATAGCACCTCTGATTACTATGAAAGCTAGCCAGTAGGGAGAAAGCTTTCAGGTCAGTCAAATGGTTTCCCTGTTCCCCAAGTATGTGGTATCTTCAGAAATAGGGTCTTACCTTCAAATCCGGATGAGTATCCATTAGCAGTGACTGTAGAGTGTACTATTTTGAAGGTCTATGGTATGTCTCTAATCAACAACTCAAAGAGAGCCACGCATGACACTGGGTTCTTTGATAACCTATTATGTTTTGAAGAACATTATCTCCCCACATAGGATAACTCTAAACTTGATTTTATTAGGCTTGATTATGTATATGTGCATTTTTAATATTCTGTAAATGGATATGTACACAGAAATGCAGGGACCTGAGTAGACCAGGATATAGGTCAAAGCCCCTGGAGTTGGCATGACAGGCAAATGTAAGCATTGTTGGGTGTTGGGAAAGAAACTTAGGGTACTCTGCAGAAGTAATGCATGTTCCCCAATTCCAATTTACACACACACACACACACACACACAGAGAGAGAGAGAGAGAGAGAGAGAGAGAGAGAGAGAGAGAGAGAGAGAGAGAGAACACACACATATAAACACACACAGCTTATAAAATAATAGGTTTCCATGTGGCTCTTTCAAAACTTCTTCGTGTTAGTTTTTCTTCCCCAACCCCTTGTCTGCCTTCCCATCCCCCCAGTCCTCTTTATCCACACCCTCCCAATTATTCCACTTTCTGCCTTCATTACCTCACATGTTCCACTGTCTCTCTTCCTAAAACTTTTTTCTCACCCCCTTCTTCCATTAACCCCCATAGTTCCCTGGCTTTTACAGGCACACCAAATTAAACCTGTAAGTCTAAAATTACTTAGATTCTTAGCAATCTTGAAAAACAAATTTCAAGAATAAACAGATTATATGGTGCATATAACAACTCTGAAACTGCAGCTGTTTATCAGGCTTACATTAGACAATTTAACACTGAATGATTATAGGAAAGAATTTAGATCCAGCCTATCTAATCATAAAATAGAAAGCATATGTGAGTTCATAATGTTTTGTTTGTCTGCATTCTTCTTGAAGTAGATAGGGTGTTGTATTGATTAAAATAAACCCTGCATAGTTTGACATATAAATATTACATTCCTTTGGAAAAGAGTGTTTAAAATACTTTTCAAGGATTTTTTTTTGAAAAGGCTGATACTGTGCAGAGTGATCTGCACCTATAATGACATCACGTGGGAAGCTAAGGCAGGAGAATCACCATGAGTCTGAAGCCAGCCTGCACTACATAATAAGCTCAGAGCAAGCAAACCAGGGCCACAGAGTGAGATTTTTTGTCACAAACAAGAAATTTTAGCTTTTTTCATAATTTTTACAATTTTGTCATATTTTTACAAAAGAATTAAAGTTGTTATCTAATAAAAATTAATATGGTATTATTTATATAGTACAAAATTAAGAATTATCCTAAATCATATTAAACCTGAAATAATGGGATTAAATTAACCCATATGAGATTATTGATAACCTTCAGAAGCTTGATTTTTCAAAGACCATAAAGCACACACACACACACACACACACACACACACACACACACACACACGTATACACACATAGTAGGGAGGGAGAGAGAGAAAAAGAGAGAAGATAGAAAGCTAAAATTTACTATGCAGTAAATAAACAGTTCTCCAGTAAAAGAAAATTTATAATTGCTCCCAAATAAATGCTCTATTTGTTACAATAATATCAAATTGACCAAGAACTGTGAATTCAACACATGTCCAATATTACCATGCCAACGAGCAGTCTATTGTGTCCTTCTCATTGTGGCAGCCATGCCCATATTCCAAATCCTCACACTTCATTCTCTAAAGAGTACATCACTTCCTCATACACTACACATAACTTGCTTATTTTTAGTTTATTTCAATTTTACCTGCTTCCTTTTCTAAAATGTAAGATCCATATAGGTATAATATTATCATTATACTATGTATCTGGGATGGAGATGGAGATAGTATTTAGTTAGTATTTGTTAAACGAATGAATAATTTCAGTAATATCAATTACACTTGATTTAAAATAACTAATACTGTATATAAGTTGCATTAAAACCACTTATATAAAGGGATAAAGATAAAAGTGTGAGTCATATTAAAACTTTGAATGGAAAGATAAATAATGGTTTGGAAAACAAAGGGACTGTTCAAATCAACAGATGAATGAACATTCTTCAAAAGAAGTATAAATGGCCAATGAGTATTTTTAAAAACTCTGAGTTCGGGCACCTGAAAATTAAAACTTCTTTGATGTAATACTTCATCTCAAAATGGATACTACCAAGAAATCTCATAATAAAATGTGAGAATTTGTAGAAAGACAAACCCTTCCTCACCTCTGGTGAGGATCCAGATTAGGAAGACTGTTATGGGCATTGGTTTGAAGGTTTCTCAAAGTATTAAAGCATGAAGTACCATGTGACTCAGCTAGACAACTCCTGAGCACAAACACAAGGCTCCGAATCATTCCACAGAGACGCCAGCACAGCTGCAATCTGGTTTATTGATACTATGTTCATGACATTAAGGAACTGGGGCTTTCCTCAGATCAACAAATCATGACGTGTCACACACACACAAAATGGAATTTTATAATGGTGCGAGGAAAAAGTACACTATGAAACTTTCAGAAACATGGGTGGTTTGGAGAATTTATTGTGAAACAAGGTGACCCAAATTCACACAGACAAAAACTATGTGGTTTCTGCTGTGTGCTTGTTTAAACATGCCACCACGATACACAAGACCTTGTATGATGACTTAGAAAAACACTACAGATGTTTGAGAGACAAAGTTAACTGCAAAGTTCTTGCTAAAGAACTGCAAAGTCCTCTTGTAGATAGAGAAGCAGGTTGGCATGGCTGGAAAGGATGATTATGATAGGCTGGAGTTAAGGATGGTGGACATTCATTTGCCTCTCAGATCTCAAAAATTGATTTAATAGTGCTCATATCTAATGGGCACGTTCCCATACTGCACACTAAGCAAGAGGGATTATTTTCCCTGATAGGCTCTCCTCTAACTATGGGGCAATTAACAGCTACCCTACTGACACCAACAATGAAAATTATGGTTAAGTGGGTAGATCAGGAATACCACTTGGCTCTCTAGACACACCTGCAATATTATTAGAAAAGGGAACTAGAAAACAAATGCCAATCCCAAAGAATTCTTTCACTCATAGGTGATTGTATTTTGCATGTCTCATGTGACAGGTAGGAAGCCAAGCATCACTTATAAGACTTTCCTAAGAAATGAGTTCTAGGCATCTGAAAATGAAATTGTAGTCGCCAAAGGAAGAAGCCCCCAGCTCTTTACCTCCACCAAAAGCCTTAGCATTATTCAAAGAGACAGCTCAGAGTTCTATTCTCTCTCAATCTCTAAACCTTCAGGCATCTTTGGATGAAGAAAATTGAAAAATCAGTACATTTTTATGAAAAGAGAACTGTTTTCATTTATTTAATATAACCCATTTTTTCCTCAAAGGGAAAAAGTTTAGGAAAAAATATTCTTGAACAAAGCGCATCAATCTTTTAATTAGGTGTTGTTTAGTCTGGGGGTGAGAATTCTTATGGCTGAAAATTAAATTCTGGAAGACAACACTACTTAATACTTGCCAAAAAATTCATAGTCTGGTAAACATAGTAATAAATAAAGTTCTTAATAGTAGGAACAAATTTCATTAGTTCTGCCAAGAAAGGCAACAGCAATTTAGAACACCTGGCCCCAGACTCACTACAAAATTGTTACTTTAGCTTATACTACAGAGGCTCTGTAGAAGTCAGCACCTTCTGGTTTCCCTGTCCCTTGCCTGGGTGAAATGCAGTCACCAAGGTGATGAATGTACTAGTCAAGTACTGCTCAGTCTCACATGACACAACTCTTCTAGGTTTCCCAGTGGGTGCTAGTAAGGGTTAGGGTTTTAACACTTCAACAAATATCCGAAATACAAAGGGTTTTGGGAAGACTGACATAGGCTAAAATGATGCTTCCTCAACCAGAATGACCTTTACTTTCTATTTTTCCTGTATCAGCTTCATGAAAGATCTACTTTCTCCCTCTATCGATACTGTAGCTAGTGGGGACAAGAAAGAAGAAAGCAGAAGGCAAGTGGACTTCTTATGATCGTCCTGAGCTTAGCAGTATTCATATTTTTTCCATTTCATGTCTAACTAGTTCCACTTTACTATGGATAGATGCAAAAGGACACAATGTTATTTATTATTTATTTTACTATTATTACAGCTACATATTTTGTCATTTCTAATTTTTTTCTCTTCTATTTTTAAACCTTAGTTTTTCTTTGAAGTTGATCTTATTGGTGTTACAAAGTTAGTAAAGTCTAGAACTAGATTATACTTCAGAGAAGGGTGTTTTGGTGTTGACTCTAGTTTTGCTTGCTTGTTTGTTTAACAGAAAGCTAATTGAAAAAAGTAGTTGTGGACACTCATACTTTAATTTTTGCCTGCCTTCTGACATTTATTTTTCTGTGAGAAGACAGCTCAAAGTATCATTACCTGTAGGTGATCTTTTCTTATCAGTCAGTTCAGAGATGTGTATAAATGTGTGTGTGTGTTCGTGTGTGTGTGTGTGTGTGTGTGTGTGTGAGAGAGAGAGAGAGAGAGAGAGAGAGAGAGAGAGAGAGAGAGAGAGAGAGAGAGAGAGAGAGAGAGAGAGTGTTTGGAATGCCACTGATCCTACTCACATCTGCCTCTCCCTACAACTAAGCACGTTAAGTAACCCTGTCTTCTAAAAGTACTGATATCTCTTTTGTTTACTTCAGCAGTTCTGGCTTAAGCTATGCCTGTCTATGTCATTCTATCTTCATCGGATTTTAAATTATCTTTTATAACCACATTTTGTATACTAATATCTCAAAGCTTTCTAAAAGCTCACTAATGATTACGTGTGTCCTATAGCTATAGTTCTGATGTCCTTCTGGGTTACTTTCTTGCCAGGTTTGTTTGCTGGTCTTTTCCATACTGTTTACCCAATCTTGCGTGTGTCATACTTCCAAACACTGAAATGCTATTTTTCCTTGAAATCTCTATGGGGGGGGGGGATCTGAATTCAGGGTTGCAGCTGCCTTCAGGAATTTTCAATTATATTACCATATTTCCCTTAACACACAAGTAATGACAATTTATACTTTGAAGTGCTTAGGATAGAAATTCTCAGGATGCATTGTACTTTTCCTTTGCTTAACTTGACATTTCCTTCTCCCTACTCTGCAGAGTATATGGGCATTATAAATGTTTTTATACCCTCATCCCTCTCACAGCTGGCCCTTGGCATTTTCTTCCATTCCAAATTCTCTTTGTAACAAGATAAATGAAATCTCTTGAGCAAAGTCAGGATCATTGCTTTCTAATATTAAACTTGCTTGTACTGTATTTTATGGTTAATACAGGTTTCTTCATTCATACAATTTAGTGAGATATTTTTCAAAAGTATGTTTAATGTTTTTAATTTAAAATTGTTAAACAGGGAGTTGGATTTGTTATAATATGAAATAGATAATATGCTAGTATTTAAATATTATTTCAGTCATTTTTACCACTATAGAAAGAACATTTTTAATCTAGTGGCACATATATGTTTTTCTTAGCTCCAAAATTAAAAAGGAAGCTTCCAAATGATTAGCATTTAACTTAATACAATTTTCTAAATGAATCCTGTACCATAAAAGGCCATAATTTTTAAAGCATTGTTAAAAAATAGCTTATTTTCACACTGAAGAGCCTTTATCCTCTAAATGCTAAATTCTAAATATTGATCTGTATTTTAAAGCATTTTCTATTGCCTTAAAAGCTGATACTCTCATTTGTAATATGAAACATAGTCCTTTAGTAACTTCAAAGAATAAAAAAACCTATTTTAAATACCATTCTTGATTATTCTAGTTTTATTGATACCCTGAGATCCCCTAGGTTATCGCTGACTAGATCTTCAATAAATGCATCTTTGTGAAGAATTTATACCAGAAAGTAAGAAAACCCTCTCTTACCTTTCACCCTGCTCATCTTATTGGTTATGTTCTGTGGCTTCTTTCTAGAAACATTTTTAAACCATATGTACATCATGAAATCAAGTTTAATTAAAACTAAACAACATTATCTGTTATCCATTTAACTGAGCACATGAAAACGCAATATGCAACCAAAATGAGGCCCAATGTTTTCATGCCTCTGCGCATTTGAACTTCCACTCGATCTCCCCTTCTTCAGTTATATGATCAGTTGATATATGAAAGATAAAGCAACCATGGTTAATCTGTCCATTCTTTATTAGTAAAGAGTAATTCACTAAAACAACAGCAATTAAGGGATTGGCCCAATGGAGTGCATACTGCAAGAAAGCACAACTAAGCAGATCCCCAGGATAATTTCCTCCTTTATTACCAAAGTCTCACTAATTGCCCAGGCTTTGTTGAACCTTCTAGATAGATTGCATTACAAGACTACACTATATTTTTGTGGTTGTTTTAATAGAAATATATATGTGTACATAAGACCTTCATTGAAATAACAAGTTAAACAGGCCAATTTCTCTCCACTCTCTCTGGATGAACTCTCTCTGAATAGACTGCTTAGGCCATTAGCACAACCGATTTTGTAGCTATAAAGGTAAAGAATGAAATGAAAGCAAAATCATTTCAGGTGCTGGAATGCAGATAAATGGCTGGAAAAGAGTCGGGTGTCAGTGGGCATAAAATTGCTAGTTAATATTGAAGAAAGCCAATAGAACAATTAATATAGTGTAGTCTTCAAAGTATTTATGTTGCAAGGCAAGAGGAGGGACAAACTTTGCTTCTGAAGTCATTAAATCTTTAAATGTCTCTGAAAATCCACTTAGATAGTTGCTGTTTCACGAAGAAGTATCATCTTTAGATGTGACAACACAGAGAATAAAGATTCAAAGATGATTCTGAATCAGGAAGAAGATCTCAGTAAAGACATGAGCACACCAAATCAAAGCCTCCACCCCGAGTAGAGACAATCTGCTTGCTCCAGTGCCCTCCAGGAGTGAAGGCAGTTGGGACCTGCTTTCTATTCCCCTGAGCCAGCAGCCTACTCTAATGCCCTCCAGGTGTCAACAGACACCAGTCCAGAAATGTCTTCCCTGGGGAACACAGTCAGCACAAGAGAATAAACAACAGCATCCTGACATTAGAACTTTCTCAGAAAAGTGCCTCTCAGTGAAGCTCACAGCCAAGAATGAATCCCAAAGCACACATGCAGAGCTTTGAAGCAGCATTTCACTGCCTTGGATACGAGCAGGCAACCCCAAGTTCCTAGATATCTGAAGAAAGCCTGAGGCATGAAGAAGTTCCAAACAAAAAGAAATCAGCTATGTGTAGGTAACAGCCAATGCAAGAAGAGGCAAATGTGAGAAAGGATAACATCATTAATACGTTTAGAGAGGTAAAGGAAGAAACTGAATTTATAAAATATAAACAGCATTCTGGAGAAGAGAAAGAGGAGAGAAGGATATAAAATATAGGAATATACAATGAAAATAAATGTATGATGTATAAGTAAAAGAAAGATTTCAGAAGATGCTGTAAAAAGAAAATTCAGATGATGAAATATGAAGAAATAAAAGAAAGAATATAATAAGATTTAGGAAGAGTAGAGAACAGAGGTGTAGAATTTTGATAAATAGAAGAGAACTTCCATGCTTGAAAAACAAAATATTTATCATTAAAATCCTCCTGGTGGCAGCTGAGAAGCAGAAATCTGCGAGCTCAGAACACTATGGGTAGAACGAAGACTCCGTAAGTTTCCAGATTTCAGAAAACAAGGAACTGGGACTGATTCCTTTTAAAAGATTTCTTACAATGTGGATAATTGAACACTTTTCTCTTCTAATTATGATTTTTACTCACCAGAAGTAAATGCCATTTTGGAGGCTCACTGCTGAATAGCTCACACTTCCCAGTCTGAACTCTGGCTGGCTGGTTCAACTCATCTGTTCTGGCTCAAACTCTTCTCCAAGCTGTCTGACTCAGTCTGGTTTCTCTCAGCTGCTCACTGAGTTGTTCTACTTGACCTTAAAGTAACTCTAGCAATTTGTTCTAATCTTCCAGCCCCTTCTTCTTCCTCTTCCTCTTCCTCTTCCCCCTCCTCCTCCTCCTCTTCTTCTTTTTCTTCTTCTTTTTCTTCTTCTTCTTTTTCTTCTTCTGCAGTTACTTATATTCACGACTTTTTTTTTCAACTTTATTTTTAAAAAAGGCATTCACAGTTATTTTTCACCATGAAGACATAGGGTTATTCATATGTTTTATTCTGTATTTGCAAACATATTTTCCCTAGGCAGGGTCTTACTGTCTATTACCAATGATTTAATCCAGCTTCTTCTTGCTCTGGTATCAAACACTTGGTTCTAAATTCAAACTATTGTCTTAAGGGGAAACAAAAGATTAATTTGTTGTGAATCCTTCCCCACCCCCATAATCTCAGCATTAGCAATCAGCTGTACTTAACTCATTGTTCTTGGGTAACCAGTTAACTTCAGCATCCCATATCACAAAATGACAGTAAAGTTCAGCTATGCAGCTCATGTGTACTAGGATGGGAAAATGTGTGTCTCCCATTCTACATAAAAAACATCCTTTCTTATAGCTTTGATCAGTATGATCAACTAGTGTATAGATCTATTTATTGTGGGATTTGAATTGACTCTGAATCTTTCCACCTGTTTACATGTGTGCCACAATGCTCACACTGGTATTAATGATGCTCTTAATTTGTTATGTAGAAAAAAAACTATGGAATCTCAGTTTAAAAATACATTTATTACAGATCTGACAATGAATTTTAATCATTATGTTAACATATGCAAATATTTGTAGCTCATCTCTCATATAAAATCTATACTTTTCTTTGTTTTTTTTTTTTTAAATCTGTAAGCTTTCATATTAATGGAGAACCATATATAACTTACATTTTCAAAACTCTACGTCTATCAACTTAATAATGCCCAAATTATAGATTAGCTTTTGGGTTATTGGATATCTTTCTCATAATAAAAATATTTAATACATATCCCATAAGTTTCAGGCATCTTTTAGATTCACTCATGAGATTTTTAGTGAAGTTTGCAATATTTTACATTCACGTTTAGGCAACTTTTTTATAGAACAAAGGTCACATAGAGAAAAACAAACCATCTCCATGTAGAAAATATAAGGCAAAAAAAGTTTCTATAATTTTTTTTCTATTGAGCAAAGTGTAGATACCTATAGGGGCTGACCTTTATGTTAATTAAAAAGTAAAAATGTAAATTATAGTCTATAGCACTCAACCCTGTCATGCTAAATGCCATTTCCACATCTATGTTGACTTTTAGAAAACAGTCATTTTTCCTTATCATAATTTTGTGAAAAGGCCTCATGCTGCCGACATCACAGACAGCAGGCTTACCTTTGTGCAGTACCAATGCACCCTGCTTTGTTTTGTGATCAGGAGTACATGTTGTTGCGGCCATTATATAAAATAATATAGAGGTCTTTTACAAAGTGAGCTGTAGTGCTAATCTGTGATTCATCAATTCTTATAGACATGTATCAAAAGAAATGCAGCCACACTTACAGGTGAGGTCTAGTTCCCAATGTTCATTGTAGCACTACCACCGCAGGCAATAGACATGGTAATGTATTTCTACGTGTGCTTTGATCACTGTGACAGCCAGTGGATCTTCCTTCAGCAGTTCTTGGTTATTTCTGATATGCTCCATACGCCTTACTCTAAAAGTTATTCATGTGTATTAAAATAAATATGACTATAAAAAAATAAAAGATATCAAGTACCAATATAGTTCCTAGATTTTATTTGAAGACTGTAACCTATAGAATGATTGCGAAACATCAACAACCGATCCCCAGAATCTTCAAGATATTATGAGATTAACCCAGGCCAGAGATAATATTGACTTCGGCTAAGATGACAGGATGATATTGAATATGGAGGGATCTAAACACATTCACGGTGCCTTATGTAAAAGGAAATCAGCAAAGTTGTGTGGAAGAGAATATTTTAGGGAGGACAAATAATACAGAGCAAGGGCTACAGTTCTGAACTTTAAAGCAGGACAATAATTTAATTGTCAAGGTTTGTCACTCTTAAGCAATGACACTGGATAGTTCATCTCATCTCTCTGCTTCTCCTGCCTTCATATGTACCTTGGTATCTTGGTATAATACTGCCCACTTGATTATGTTGTAGAATTTACATGGATGAATACAGATGAGGGAATCTGAACTCTATACATATGGAACAGTTGGGTTGACTATAAACAACCAAGAAAGTCGGATGTGACTAGTTCAAGTTCCTGCCCTTGTGACTTTCCTTTCATGATAGACTGTAAGCTGTAATTGTAAGCTAAGTAAATCCTTTCTCTGAGTCTGTAGTTCTTGTCAAGATATGTTTCACAAAAACAAGGCATATAATTTTGGTACAATAGAGAGACAGAGCCAGGCAGAAGCATTAAATGAAGGCAGTAAATAACCACTTGAATATCATGACCAAGAATATAGAAAAAAGGAATACCCAACTTACATGATCCAGTGTGTGTGTGTGTTTGTGTGTGTGTGTGTGTGTGTGTGTGTTCATGTGCACATTCATGTGTGCACATATATGCAGGCTATTTTGGAGCAGAGAGTGAGGAATAGGGATTCTGAGTCCATCCCTCAATGCTAGGGTTCATGAAGATGAAATGGTTTCTAGGATGCCTTATGAATATCAGCCATCAAAGGGTCAATGTGGAGAAAAGCTCCCAAAGATGTTAAAGAACTTATTGATTGTGTACCATCAATAATAGCAGAAAAAATATAGAAAGCATTGGAAGTTATAAAAAGAGGGAAGAGATAAAGGAAAGATTGGATCAGAAATAGGAAAGAAGCTTTAAAGAATGGCTGAAATTGCATTCGTGAAATATTTCTGTATATTTACCTACATGTTTCTTATATTGTCCCATTCCTGTGGCTAAGGATGTATTATTTATTAGTTAACCCAGGATACAACAACAAAATACCACCTAGAAACTTATTTACTACAGTTAAATCTAGTATCAAGGTCTGGCAGGAACTAGAGTCTCTAGTGAGGGTGGCTTCCTGGGCACACACATGGGTACCTTTGTGCATTTTCACTTGGTGAAGAGAAATCCTAATGTCTTCTTAATGTCTTCTCTCAATGGGGCTTTGATCTCACTTCATGTCATTACCTCTAATTACCTTCCAAAGTTCTGTCTTCAAACACCAACATGTGTATGAAATAGAATAGCTAGGACATATTCATTACATAAAAATAAAATGCTGTTATGACCACAAGTAGAACTGTTCTCATAAGGTCTTTTCTTATTAACAGAACACAGTCACAGGAGCAAAATATCGGTCAAAGAAGGACCACATGATGTGTAAGCTCATGTGTTTATGTATTGCTTACTCTTCAACCATTGGTGGGCTGACAACAATCACTGGTACCTCCACCAACCTGATCTTCGCTGAGCATTTCAATACGTAAGTAAAATCACATTCATGATTCAACAAGTGGACATAAAACCATGGATTTAATCTTACCTTACTCATCGAATTGAGGGACTGAACTGTTATTCAGGATTAACTTTGTTTCATATTAGGTTTTCTCTAGATTTATAAATCTACCTTTGGATTGACAAAAAAGATCTGATAAATTAACATGTATTTGAAGATCCATTCTCTGGCTAACCTAAGCAATGATCATGATTCTGTAAAAAGGCCTATCAGAGACAGCAATGCTTATGTGATGGGACAGAGCAGCATTCCTGTCTGAGATTCTTACCAGAAAGTGAATAAATTTCTCATTGCAACTAATTCAATAACATGATAATTAGCTGAGATGAAAATTTAACATTGCATGAGATGATTTACATAGAATTTGTATCTTAAATGTTGAACTGTGAACATGGATATTAATTGAAATAGGCTGAGGTTGGCAGCACCAAAAAAATTTGAAGAATTAAGTAGGTACTATAGATAAAAGCATTAGAATATTCTACTGCTGTGTGAATGAATAACTGAAAGTTTATAGTTGTGATACCAGATCATTACAAATCTTGAGGAATCTCCAGTTTCAACCCTGGTAGTATTTTAGTTAAATTTAAATTAGTCAAGTACTATAACTAAATTTAGTTAAGTTTAAATTAGTTAAATGCTATAATTTTTAGTTAAATTGTAAAATGTAACTGAAAAATCATTCCTTCAAGATGTAACTTTCCATATGTAAAACAGTCACATTTTATAAACATACTATAAGAATTAAATATGGGAGCAATGCTAATATAGTTTGCATTATGTAAAACTATTAAAGCAATAGTTAGAAATATATGTTTTTCTTTGAGAGTTCAGAAGTAAGATCTATATAAAGTACTAAAAGTACATCATATACTTCTAAATGCTAGGAAGAGAGTGGCCCTTATGAAGCCCAGGAAGAAGAGGCAGGCCTTGCCCCCCCCCCAAAAAAAGTAGGGTTCAGAATTACACTCTAAAGAGCAAAACCCGAGGCTCTATTGACCTTCTCAAATAATTTGTAAAACTTTTCGCATACATAGCTTCTCCAACAAACGCAAGAATAAGACTGCCAATTCCTGTTCTACAAAGTTGCATCTTGTATACTAAGAACAATGATGTAGAATTTCAAGTTCAATATGTAAGACCTTTGTGCATATTTAATATTTCAGTGAATATACATCTATCATACATTTTAATATATATATATAGTACAAATATATATATATATTATTTTTATATTTTTTCAAACAGTATATTTTGATTATGTTTTTTCCCAGTTCTCAACTCTTCCCAGATTCTTCCCATCTCCCCATTCTCATGCCCCCTCTCTTTCTCTCTCATCCCCAAAAAACACAAAAATGAAAATCAAAACAAAAAAGAAAAAAGACAAAAATACTGCCAAAAGAAAATACAAAGACTTTTGAAAAGAAGTACATTTTCTGGTGGTTAGCTCCACCTGGGCTCATTCTCAGCCCTGAAGTATAGTTGATATAACCAAATGACAATCCTGATCTTTCCTTCCCCAGCAGGTATCCATTTCAAATAACTTCTTGGTTAGGAGTGGGGTTCGTGTGCACTTCTCCTCTTTAGTGATACTTTATAAGTCTAAATGATCACTTTGGAAAGAATATTTGAACGATATTTGATGCATAAATGAAGGACCTCTGAAATGTAATCAGGGCGGGGGGGGGGGCCTGTTTTCCACAAATAGCCAAAGTGAGAACCGGAAATACACCTGGATCTTTTCTGCCAGTGAGACTTGTACCCATGATCAGAAAAAGAGATTCTGCATCTCGACCAGCTCTAGCTGGGCTGCCTTGTCTGGCCTCAGTGTGAAAGATGAGACTTGATGTGCCAAAGAGGGCTGGGACCAGGCAGGGGCGGGGCTTCTCTGAGGAGAAAGGGAGGGTGAATGAGTAAAGGGGAGTGGAAGGATAGGAGGGAGGGGGCTGCAATCAGGATGTAAAATAAATGAATAAATTAATTTAAATAATTAATAAAAATATCCTGCAAAGATTGCCTTAATTAAAAGTTACTTCCCCCCAAACTGAAGGTGTATACTTCAGTTTGCTAGAAAAAGGTTGTCATTATTCAGAAAAATTTTAGAGGCAAACATAAACACTATGTATCATAATAAAATTAGTGCAAATAATCCAAATCAAATGGAGCAGTATCTGCAACAGACTTTTTTTTTGTATAGTCTGGAGTGGCAGTGTGCACACTGATTGACATTCTAAGAGTCTGGGGTAAGAAACCAATTAGAAGTGCATTACTGATGCACTGAGAAATGATGAAAGGCTACTCCTGAGATGACAGTGTTTAAATCCAAGACATCATACAGCCAGAAGGTCATGATAATTAGTCGTGAGAGTTTCAAGCTAAAGAGGCTTTAAAGCAACTCTGGCAATGTCTGGCTAGAGTGTGGGGCTATGAGCTTCTAGAAGACAAAAAGCAAATTCCTTGGAGAAATTAACTTAATCTGGTCAGATTTATATGGCCTATGGAGAACTTATCCACAAGGAGAATGGTAGCAGGTTTTGTGCGTGTGTGCATTCTCAGAGGCAATTACATGAAGAATATCTATAAGGGCAGGAATTAAACTCATGAACATGGAAATAATTACAAAGAGAGAAAATGTTTAAATGTATACAGATATGACTATTCTTCCAGGAAATACTGTTAATAAGGAAGGTAAAGAAAGTTAACTAAAGTAGGGGGAGAGTCAGAAACAGGTGGTGTTCTAGAAGCCAAAAGTGAAGCCCAACTTCAGAATAGTTGGTGGAACATGGGAAGCTGAAGGGATAGAGGGGACAAGAAGATGGCCAAGAAAGGCCAGTGATTCTCCTTGGTGTTTGAGAAGAGGGTAGGGTTCAACAAAGATGACAGGCACAGATCAGATGGAGCAGAGTGACATAAGTTCACAGTAGGGAGAGAGGCAGAAAATTGATGATATTTAAGTTTGTACAACAATAACAACAAAAGAAAGAAAAGGATAAACTTTGGTCTGAATCAAAACACTGGTGAAATTCGTTTAAAAGAAAGGTAAGGTATCCATCTGGTTTTAACCCTTGAAAGAACAGAAACTCTAGGAAAAGGGAGGTTGAGGGCATGGTAAGGACAAGCATTGCACAGGCATGGTGTCCAAAAAGTGCTGAAAGCTCTTGGGGCTTATCCTAACAATGGAGCAATCTTCATATCAAGTCAAACATGAGAAAGGAAATACATTATTCAGAACAACTGCTATTTTTATAGTAGTATTAGTAGTAGTAGTTGGCATAGCTTGATGATGCTAAAAATGTACTATTCAAGGTTTAAGTTTTAGCTATAAAATTATGGGTACAGAAGGCAGCATGGAAGGGAGGATTATTATTAAGGTCATCATAGTCATTCTTTCTAACTGTATATCCAGTCACCACAGCTGTCTGCTTATCTATATGGAAGAGGATACAAAAAAATCTCAGTGAGCATCATAAACCTTTAGATAGTACCCAGCCACACATGTAGCATTTGTCACTTCACATATATAGTACTGAATCTGTAAAGTAGTCACAAGTCACTGTAAGATATTTATAATACAAATCAAAAATTAGAAGAGCTATAACATACTGTACTTCTCTTTAAGAAATAAGGCAAATGTGAGTATTCAGATTCTGATTGATTGCTGACACCTGTTGTGTAGAAAACAAAACTATGGCCAAGGGGCGGACTGCTGTTCAATGGTTCACAGACAGAGGGATAGTGAAAAAAAAAAATAGTTACAAACTGCCTTGGGTTCAAAGCTTACCTGGCTACCTCACTGTCTTTGCCGATCAGAGATGAAGAAATTAAACAATCCTTTTCAATACAATACCAATTCCCTTCAACAGCCACCATGGCTTTCATCTTGGAAATGAACAGTATAAATCTCTTAGAATCAAAATCTCTAACAGCTACAAGAGAAGAAATATGGGACCAGAAAGACTCCTAAGCAGGTTGAGGTGCTTGCAACCAAGCCTGGCAACTGAATTTTATCCTTGGTACCCATGTGATTCCTGAAAGTCAACTTCTGTAGGTTGTTCTATGACATCCATTTATACTCCGAGGCATGACCATACTATGTACACATATATGCACACATGCATGCACACATGTGGATACACACAAACACATACACATAAACACACACACACACACACATGCATTCACATATCCCTCCTATACAAATCCATAATAAACTATTTTTTTTTAATTTAAGAAATGTGCACATCACAGAATTTGAATCTGGTTCAAAGTACACAATTTACCATTTGGCACACCATAACTTCTTTGAACATTAGGGGTTTGTTTGTTTGTTTGTTGTTTTGATTTTTACCTAAATAGGGGAAATGCTATAATGCATTACCACAGAGATTAGAGCTGCAGCGTGTGTGCGGCTCTCCATAGAACCTGGAGAAGACAACACTGCTAGCGACTCCACATGGCTGCCGCCTTGCTGTTTCTTATAGGCTGTGAGTTTCCCACACCTTATTTTGCTCATATTCATATTCCTTCCCCCAACGCTCCCCATATCTAGATGATATTTTCTTTCCCACCCCTTAAGGTTTTTCTTATCAAGGCCATTTGTACTACTCAAACATTCTTGGACTCATGCCTTCCCCTGAGGCATGGTGGATTTATCAGGAACTCTCTCCCAGCAGTTGACAATTTCTGATCACTCCCTAGCTAGAAGTGAGAATTCATGCCCACGAGCCTCTACATGCTGGGATTGTGTCTGGTTTGCACTCGCACAGGTCTTGTGCTGCTGTCCCACTGCTGGGCGTTCATATGTTCTGCCTTGTTCTCACTGCTAGAAATCCTGCCTGGCTGCTGAAAACAGAAAGCAGTCAACGTTTCGAATCTTTTAAGGTATCTCTCGGTATCCTCAAATCCAAAGCTGAGAAGTGACTTTGTCTCACACAGTTGAAGAAGTTCTTAATCAAAAGCATTATAATAAAAAAGAATTATAATTGGGTTAGATACCGTGTCATTGTGATTGTTAATGATCCAAATCTGTGGAAAGGCTGTAGATTTCCATAACAGCAGCATTTTTTTGAGGCGGTCTCTCTGCATTTTTTTAAACTTAAAGTTATCCATCTTGTTTGTAGTTGGTCATAAGAACACCAATAATGATGGTATTGTTTCCACTATCAACATTTGGATATATACATATACATGCTTTAGGTCCAAGCCTGTTTCATTTCTACATGAGAAAAGGTTGTAACTGTTCTGAATGCCTTTAAAACTACAAATACTATATTCTAGTCAATGGGACATTTTGTGATATACACAGAATTTTCCATTTTTTTGCTGGGACCTGTAGTTGAACCCACAGTAGTTTAGTGATAAAGAAGTTTTGTTTTAAATTAAAACTTCTCCTGGGTTGAAATACCCAGTTGACTATATAATCTATGACCTTGAATAACACATGTAGCCCCTAAGACTTAGTCCTGTCCCTGTGAAATAGAGTATATTGCCATGCTCAGGGGATTTCATTAGATCTGAAAATTCTTAGCCTACCTGCTGCTGCTGCTTCTACTTTTTCCTGACCTATTAATATAAGGCAAGCCTTATATTCAGCTTTACATCTAAATCTCCATTTCATCCTAAACTGAGCTTAGAATCCTACCTATACACTAATGGCTTGACATTTTAGGTCTGAGTCTCTGTCCCTTCCTTGAGCTCTAGACTCGTGTATATAGAAGTCTATGAAATATGATCATTTGGAACACTAAAGAACATGTCAAATCATTCTGAATATGCTCTCCTCGTGACCTGTTCCTCAGTTGACCTGTCCCTCTTAATATATGGCACATTTTCTTCATTTCTATAGATAGACCTCTTATGCCCATGGATTGGTATGGTTAGTATTGTAAAAATGGTCACCCTGTCTAAAGCAATGTTTATTCAGTATGATTCTTACAAAAAATTGTAATGCAACTATTCACAGAATATTTTCAAAGTCTTAAGATTCTTATGAAATCATAAAAGACCCCACACTTACTAAGCAATCCTAAAAAACAACAACAAAGACAATACTGGAAGTATTGAAGTACCTGAACTCAGGCGAGACTGCAGAGTCACAGGGATAAAACCAGCATGGTGCTGGCTCTGGCACAGATACATTGATCAATAAAATACAACTGAGGATTCAGACATAAGTCCACACATCCAAAACTGCCTGGTTCTTGACAAAGACACCGAAAATATACAATGGAGAAAATACAGAACCTTTAAAAGTTCTTTTAAATTATATGTATAGTTACATCATTTCCTCCTTTTCTTCCTTTCTTCAAACTTTCACATATACCCCTTCAAATTCTTTGCTTCTATTTCTCTAATTATATATATATATACATATATATATTCATAATTTATAAACAAATTCCTTGTAGGTTTATATTAAGGAGATACATAATTGGACAGTAGAGAGGTAGACAGTGAAAGGTCTAGGAAGGCAGAAGAGGAGGCAGGAGGAAGAGATTCAGGAGGCAACATGTAGGCTACTGTGTATGTTTCTCTCAGTGCATCTCTAGCTGGATGAGGCTGTTATTATTTCTAAGGGTTTCTATGGGTCTATTTATCTCATATAGACGGGCAGTTTATATCTTTTCCATTGGTTGTAAGCTTATTGTGTAGAGGGTCTGTGGATTCAGAATTTAACCTATAAACCTGTTTGATAAGTTATTGGACTGTGGAGTCATGTTTGTACCAGGTGATGTCATATCCATCCGGGACAGAAGCAGCATGGTGGTAGAGTGAAACGCACCTGAGTTTCCTTGAGGTGGATTAGAGCACCAAGTTAGAGATCCCCATAGTGCCAGATGGCCCCAAGTGGGAAATGGCAAAGAGCGGGAATAAAAGGTTAAGCCACATTTTAATGTTTACTGCGACAATTCCTAACTGTATAATGCAATCTGCTCTGTCCATATAATGTTCCTTGTATACACATTATTTCAGGGCTGACCATGTGATGGGTGAATAATTGGGGTCTCTTGCCTTGGAAAGACTATTTTTAGTGGCATATATACCTTGAAGGTAATCAATACTTCTCTAATTGACTTGAGGTCTTCTCAACAAGAGAAAAGTCATGCCTAGTACTGGAAAGGTAGTCAACAACTCAGGGCTAGTGAAGTGATGAGTCTTGGAGAAGAACCTATCTATAGTCACCATCTTACTAAGCCAAGATAATTTCTACGTGTGTTCTAAAGATCAATCTTTATACTCACAAATGAGACAGCACCTTTCACAAGTGCTACAGGGAAAACTGAATTGACTGATATTCAGACAAACAAAATTTAACCCTAATCTCTTACCCTTTATTCATTTATGATAAAATAAAACAGCCACAAATGGATAAAGTACCTACTAAATGTTTTAGTTCACACATTAAATATTCTTTATATGTATGGGATACAAACAGAGTTTTAAGGTTCAAATTAGGGAAAAACCTCAAATATTTATCACTCTTTGTAGTGAAACATTCAAAATAATTTTATTAATGATTATTGTTACTTATCATCAACCTATCAAAGAATGGAACATCAGAATGTATTCCTTCTGCATCCAACTACATCTTAATACCCATGGCCCAGTCTCTGTCTGTTTTTCCTCTCTACTGTCTCCAGCCTCTGGGAACTGCTATACTGTTCTCAAAGTCTGAGTTCTACTTTTCTAGGTTCCACGAATGAGTGAGGTCATGCAGTGCTTGTCTTTCCATAGCAGGCATATTTGTTCATTATACTATCTTCTGTACTTTATATATAAGTACATTTGTGGATAATGACAGTGTTTTATCCTCTAGTGGCTTAATGCTGCTCTATTTGCATATCTGCCATATTTCTTACATTCACTAGCAGACAGAGCTTCTTCCTGGCAATTGTTTCCTGAGGATAACCATGGGGAGGGGGTTGTGATTTACTTTCAACTTCCTGGACTGTGTGATTTTGTTTACTTCCTGATTCTCATGAACGTCGTTTTCTCCCACGTTATGTTTCAATTTAGAGGAAATTGCTATGTAACAAACTATAGCAAAAATTGAAAACCTTTATTGTCACAAAGCTCTTTGTCTTTTGTCATTTTAAAAGCACTAAAAACAGGTTGTCAATTTTATATATATATATATATATATATATATATATATATATATATATATTCCCCACTTTTATGTTATATTATCAAGAAAAATAATCAAAGCTAATTATTTTCAAATTTCCTGATGTTCCTCTGTAATTATAAAATTACTGTGATATGCTAATTTATTTAGTATTTAGAGTATATTCTAAAGTAATGAATATAAGGTCACCACAAAAAGGTCTTCATTATCTGAGCATATTTAATTGCTGGTGTTTTGTTATTACATTAATTTTAAAGTAAAATAACTGAGAGATAAAGGAAAAAAATCAGAAGACTTACACAGAATATTTTACTATTTCATCTGGTCCAGAGTTGTTTCATTAGACTGAGTCCAAAGTTAGATTACAATGTTTTCTGATATACCCATAATGATACAATGCTTTGGGTAAAAGAAACCTAAAACTAGCCAGAGGAGAAGGTCTGAGCCAAGTAGAAATTCTTCATAAATATTAGGTTGCCAGATACCAATGGGGAATGGTGACCAACAGTGAATTCTTCCCCCTGCCATCTGTTCCCAGCCCAGCTGATTGGTTTTTGCTCATTCAGAGTCTGATGATTTGAACAGTAAAAACCAAACACACACCTTCATGCACATATATTTTGTATTTAATAAATATGAGCTGCAGTTGTGGGTGTTTTCCACAAGTATTTCATTGCAGCTTCATTTAAAAGGACAACAATTAAAACAGCCCTCTTACTTTTGTGGGGTATAATATAATTATGTGATTGCAAAATGAGGGCAGGAGATTTAAAAAGGAAATGTATGTTGATATATATACTGTGATCACGCTTCAAGACAAATATCTCTGCCAAAATCACAACAAAGCTGTGAACTGCTGCTCTTTGCCTCGTGATTATCAGAAAAGACCCCACGAGTATCTCCTCCCTAATTTGGCTTCCTATTTTCATATAGACGCTACCCTGAATGTCGCTGCCTCAACTTCGGATCTTGGTTTTTGTTTTCCTTCCCAGTTGCTGTTATTCTTCTACTGTTGTCTTGGATTTGGCTTCAGTGGCTCTTCTTAGGGTTCAAGTAAGTAGATATTTTATCTTAGTATGATAAAGGTATCTATTTGTCCCATGCATTTATCCAGATATAGAGAATTTCTATATTCTCCCCTATGCTATACACACTATGTTTCCGCATTTTTATGCTCAAAAATTTAGCATACCTGAACATATTTTTTAGGATAGCCTGGAATAATTTAAACCATTGGTGGAGTCCATGAAATACAGGTCCAAGTGGGTGGCCTTTGAGTCTTAAACCAGTGATATGGTAAATGCTCAGAAAGGAATAAGGAACTGGTTATGTCATGGTACCAATCCAACTAACACATTAGAGATAAAAGAAACCCTGTGGATCTTAGGATGAGTGTTCTTAGATAATCAAGTTAACTTTCAGTTGTTAACATGTAGGATTTCCCTGTTTCATGCAGCTCTAAACTTGATAACGCCTTCAAAATAGAAAGTAAAACAAAGATCTGAAAAGATTCTCTGTGAAAAGATTTCAGACTAATAATTGGGAGAGGAGAGATAGCTTTATTGCTCCATTGCTGTGAAGAGACAACAGGACCAAGTCAAACATTACTGAAACAAACATTTAATTGTGGGCTTGACTGTAGTTTCAAAGTTTAGTACTTTATCAACATGGAAGAGAGAATGACAGCACACATGGTGCTGGAGAAGTAGATGAAAGATACAGCTGGGTCTGTAGACAGAGACAGGAGGGATGATCAGACATTAGCTTTTGAGATCTTGAAGCCCACCCCAGTGACACATTTTCTTTAACAAGGCCACACCTCCTAATCTTTCTAATCCTTTCAAAGAATTCCAGTGCTTGGCAACTAAGTATTCAAAGATATGACCCTATGGGAGCCATTACTATTCAAAGCACCATAAGAAGTAGCACCAGGATAGATGTATAATCTCTTCAAGTCCTGCCCATAATTAGTCTCAGTATCTTCTATGGTAAACAAGAGTATTAACCCATCAATTTGGTTATGTTCACTTCTAGTACCATGATGTCAACACCTAAGAGTCCAAACTGAACTGTAGCAACCAAAGTAGGAGACACTGGTCAATAAAGATCCACCAATGCCACTTAGATGTCAAATCCTCTGCTTTTCTTAGATTGAAGCTGATAGTTTGATAAGTATTCTGTAGTTTTACGACTGAGATGACAGCCAGCATAAAACCCACAAAGGGCTAATCAACAAAATCTAAAATGCAGCCTGCACTTTTCAACATATTTAATACTCCATTAGGAATTATACATCACATATAATCAGGAAATATATATACATATGTGTGTGTGACAAGTGAATTTTTTTCTGAATAATAAAGTATTTAAATTCACTTTTATAGTTTAATTTTAATAATTTCAAGAACCTATGAAGCAGCATACTGTTCTCTAATGCAGCTAAGGTGAACTCTCAGCTACTAGGATTTCTTTTGAAAAATGGCACAGTACAGTAGGGTGTGGTGTTTTATCTGTGACCATAGTTTCCAGGTCTAGCAAGGTAATGACGAACATTTTCTTCCTCTCTATTTTTCATCTTACTTTTCTTTCTCCCTAACTGCCCAATTGAGCTACTAGTTGGAAGATAGCACTGATGGTTTTGAAAATTTTTCTATCCAGACTGTGAGAGCAGCATGTGGCAGTCCTCCTGCTGAAGCAAATGTGTGGAATGTCACTGACTTCAGCAGGTGGCTTTCAGTGTGACAGGCCAGCTGCATACAAAGTGCCCCTCCCAGGAAATCCAACCTTTCAGGGGACTTGTTCAATTGTACAGGTAGCAAGGGCAGAAGCCTGGAGAAGAATCGTGAGCCAGCAAACACGGGCACACTATCTGGTGACTAGCCTCCTGCTGTTTTAATTCTTTGTTGTTGCTTTTAATGACTTTAAACAAATACATATGTGACCTCCATTATTATTTTCATATGGGCAGGAATGTTACAATATGCTTCCAATGGGAAATAAAGCAAACGAATACAATAACAAAACCATGTGAAATGTCCTCACTAGGCAAAGTCCATAAATCATGATTAGTGTTGTATCTGAACAGCCCTCTTGTTGTCCACTACTGGTTAGACATGGCAGTATCATGTTCCAACTAATTTTTCAGAATTCTTTTCAGTTTGCCAGGGTGTGTACCTCCAAAGGCCTTAGACCGACAAATAGAAATTAGCTGCCACTCCCCTGGCAGCCTACCATATATTCTGATTAGTGTTCTGGCTGTTAGCACAGTTAACTCGCTTACTGCAAACAGTCCCAACACACCAGAAGCTCGCCCTTCAGTCCTTTGCATTTATTTCAATGGAAAAGAGGTTGACACAGCCTCATATGCCTCACTGGTTCCTTTGTTGAATATTATCCTTCATTTGCAGCAAACCAAATTCAGCTTGATCTGTTTACTGTCTGCAGCCAGAGACAATGCAGTGGCTTAGAGGGCGGAAAGGAAAAGTTTTATCTTTGTCTATTGTTTTCTCTCTCACTGATACTTTCTCAGGTTAGTCCTCAGACTTGTTTCCTGGAATAATAGCATTTATGTATGGAATAGGTATAAAAATTTGAGAGTGCCCATATTCAGAAACTTAACAGAAACAAAAATGTCATTAGTCCTAGTCAGAAGTGACACAATATCTAACTAGTTACGGAAGTCATCACATTTGCATGAGGATGATTGGGAATGTCTAAGATGAAAGGCTTAAGAGTTACAGAAATTCTGTTCACCCAGGTACAGGGTGACACATACCTTACTCCCTTAGCCCTTGGGAAACACAGACAAACAGATCTCTATGAATTTGAGGTCGGCTTGGTTTATATAGCGAGTTCTAAGAGAACCAGGACTATATAAAGGAGCCCTGTCTCAATAAACAATGACAACAAAAAATCAAAGAAATTTTGTTCCTTTAAAAGAAATCATGGAACAACACTTTACGGCAGAATTATAGGAAGATGCAATGACTGAGCACGAACTGTATGTGTTGGTTTCTGCTCTCTCGTTTTGCCTTCTTCCATCTCACTCTCTCTGAAACTATACGCTTACGGAAGACTGTTTCCGCCCTTACTGCTCACACATGAGGACCTAGCTAACCTACTCACAATCATTCCAAGAGGCAAACCTTAAGAATCTATCTTCCCACTTGATTCTTTCTCCAGAGGGATTAAAAAAAAATTACATCTACAATAACATTCCACAAAAATTCTTCAAAGTTTGAAAGACCTTAGACTAGAAAAACAAAACAATAACCGGGGAAAGGAGTGAGAAAAACAAACAGCTAAAGGCAAAAGAGGAGTTGAAGAAACACCCTAAGGTTATTTACTCTGCTTTTAGGTAGACCTCACAGGAAAACATAAAGTTGATTTTAGTTCTTTGAGTAGCTTAATTTGGAGTCTAACTTCAGTAATTTCGTAGCCTGGTGTCAGCTGTTTAGCATGTTTGTGAGAGTTGACATGCTATGGAGTGGGTAAGTATAATGATTACTGTGTATGCCAATGCTGAGACACCGGGCCAAAGAGAACATCTATTTACTGTCCTGCCTTCCATTTCTGCAAAATGGGTTGAAACTTCCATATGCAGAGAAATATGTGACCAAGATGAACAATAAATATAAATTTTAATGCAATATAAAGCATCCCTACATGTTTATAGTTATCATTACATGGATAACTGATCAGGATGAGTGGGACATGCCAATACATGAAGAGTGCAGATGACCTTTAAAAGGAAGAGATAGAGAGAAGACATCATGGACAGCAAAGCAAAAATTGGACATCGAGAAAGGAGCAAGCCAGACAAAGTTGGAAAGGAGAAAATGGTCAACAAAGGAAAGAGTCACAAGCACGGGGCGTGGATTCCTGGTGTCAGTAGAGGAATATTCAATAAAGCATTCACAAACATAGCTTCCATATGGGAGGTAGGTGGTGGTGAACTAGCTTCCTTAACTCTAAAGCCTTCTTGTCTTTTTCAGTTTTAAGGAGATGTTCAAGTGTGGCAAAACCAAAACACTCAAAGAAAAAGCTTGTGCTGAGGTGATCAAGCAAGAATATGAAAAACTTGGACCAATGAGGTAAAATACGCATGAGTATACACACAGAGACACACCCACACGCCCATACACATACATACTCACATGCCATAAACAAACATGTATATGCACTTCTATACCACACTCATAGACAAACACAAATGAGGACACACATAAACACACATAGAAAGACACATGAATATACACAAGGAGACACAGACACACACACAATTTCACACACACACATATACACACACACATGCCACAAATAGATACACACATGCATTCCCACACCACATATACATAGAAACACACACAGAGTTATTTTAAAGCAAATGATCTAGTGCTTGCTGGAAAAGGAGGTTGTTGACTAAGATCACTCTTTGGTCCCACAATGGCCATGGCCTGTTCAGATTAACTCGACAACAGCTCAGTTTTCTCAAATGTTTGAAAAAGAAATGACGCTGGGTTTTTCTACAGGTACCAAGAAATTGTAACCTTGGTAATCTTCATTGTAATGGCCTTGCTCTGGTTCAGTCGGGACCCTGGCTTTGTCACTGGTTGGTCAGTCCTATTTTCAGAGTGAGTATTCCCATATGAGTCCCTTCTGTTTCACACTCTGTCCCTCGCAATGCTCCCGACAACTTTTAGAAACGGTGTAAGATGTCTGTTTGACTCATTTCTTTAGAAAAAATATTTTTCTGTCTAACCTTCTTGGGTCTGAGGTATCTAAGAAGAGGGTAAGAAGACAGAAGTTGGCCATTATGCAACATATTAAAAACTAGGATATATGGGGGTGTTTCCCTTCAGACAAAGTTAGACATTCAGCTGCCCTAACTAAGATGGTTAGGAGGGTAGTGTGAAACTACATAGGCTGTGCTCCTGAACCTTCTGTTTGTTCTGGGCTAGCCTCTGTTCTCTCACTTCCATTACCTGGAAGACAGAAATCACACTAGAACATGGAACTGTATTTGTATTTCCTAGTAACAGTGGTACATAAATCTTTAGTGTGTCAAACAAATACTACCCAGTGTCTCTTGACCTCACATGCATTGAATTATATTCTGTAATTTTTGTCACTTTTGTGTCTTCAGAAGATTATTTATTGGGTTCATGTTTTAGTTTTTTTCTCTTCATCATATGCATTCTTCAGTAGTTTCTTACAAAATTAACCCTGCCACCATTACATAACGAAAGATGAGCTGAGTAAGGAGGAAAATGAGTTCCAAGGAAGTGCTGGAAGCCAGAGTTAAGGGTACCAGTTGTGTGGTTTGCTCCGGCAGTTGTTACTGAGCCACGTAAAATGAGTGAGTAATTGTAGTACTTAAAAGAAAAAAAAAAAGACTAACCATCCTACATGTCAATAAAATTTGGTTTTGGGATATGTGTTTCCAGTCTATTTTTGATAGATATGTTCTGGTTCTTAAACTCAGAAGGTTTTCATCTTGGCCTTACTGTCTTACTCTATCAAGAATCCACATAGTTTGGAAGCAAGAACCAAAGCTGTTTGAGTCAGATGTATTCTGGCCTCATAGAGGAGGGCAAGAAAACCTTCCCCAGCCTGACCACTTTGTTTTCCCAGGCATGGCCAATATTTAAGGTTCAAGGGATGAACGTGAATTTCTTATGCCCTCCTTGCCTTGAGCCATGCATGAGATGGATGTTTTAAAAGACCAGCTTGAGTCTCTTGATTCCTTTAGGCAAAGAACTTCTCATTTTTAGACTTCCAAAAGAAAACCATCATCTATTTATGTAAAACAAGCTATTGTTTAAAACAACATTAACACCTTATGTCTTTGTAATAGGA
This sequence comes from Micromys minutus, assembly GCF_963924665.1. Lineage (NCBI taxonomy): Eukaryota > Metazoa > Chordata > Mammalia > Rodentia > Muridae > Micromys > Micromys minutus. The sequence goes on along the minus strand of NC_137958.1, from coordinate 46,434,142 downwards.
ATTGGAGCAAAATAAAAACAAAAAAAAATCACTTCTCTTTAAAATCCAACCTCCACTATTATAAATACCACCTTCAATAGTAATGTGCTGAGAACTGGTTGGATCTGACAATAGCAAATAAAAACAAGGAGAAAATCCCAATAGGACATTCTATACATCAGCATCGAGTTTTCCTTCCTTATGGAGGATACTATAATCCAGGAGATGTTTGGTCTGTATTGGGAAAACAGGGTTTGCTATGATTAGGCTCTTGTAATGCCAGCGAGCTTTGTGAGAGATGGCAGCAGGAAAGGGGAAGAGGTTGAAAGAGGACGAACTTGAAGCTGCAAATGTAACAATCTCAAAGCAAATAATATCTGTAGAAGCTCAGTAGTTTATGGTACCGAGATAACCCAATTTATTGTGATTCAAAACTCAAAATAATGATGAGATAATTATAATTTCAACTGCTTTGTGAAAGTGTTTTCTTTAAACATTTTTACCTTTATATATTCTGTAAAATATATGTGTACTGTGTGCAGGTTTTAGACAGTTACGATTTCTAGAACTGATATGATATATTAAGATTTATTGCAGCCACCTAATGCTTTCACTCCATCTGTTTGAACCTGGACTGATTTCAACATGTCTTTTCATATAAAACAAAATCCACTTACATGACACCTGGCCCAGCTTGGCAAAAACTTAGCCAAAAATTGAAACCAAAATAGAACAATAAGGAAAGAATATAGTTACAGGAATTGGTTAGGTTTTTAGAAATAATTATGTCACTGTAGGATTTTAGTCATCAAGAAAAGAAAGTAAGCCCATATTTAGGATAAACTTTAAGAAATGTATCATACTGAGAAACATTATGTACTTCCTTGATAATTAAGTTTTGGTACACATAAATTGTAAGAATATTAATACTTTTGTTGAAAATAAGACATGATAGAAAAATAAGCCTTAGGACGCACATATTTATTCGGGCTACTAGGTTGCAAGTACTTGATGGTGCTGACGTCTAAGTCTGCATTCTAATTATTTGTGTCTGTTTCATTCGGGTGATCTCCTGGTGCCTCTCAGTGCCTCTCAACTGCTGATGTTTCTGGGAACCTGTCTTTTTGCTAGCGTGGTCTAGCAGTCCTCAGCCCCATCTGTTCCTGAGTTACTCTTAATTCGTACAGTGATCATTTGTGAGCATCTCATAAGTCATTCTGATAATTAATCTTCTCACGATTCTAGAGGGAGGAGCGTCAAATGTGTTGATTTCCTTTGAATGTATATCTAGGACCCTCGACAGAAGTGGAAGTTTCATCCTAGAAACCAGATCAATTTTCTTTCACGGTTTATAGAGGAGTTTGAGGAGACACTAGCAACAGCACGTCCCACTAAATTCAATGGAAGGACATTATAAATCAATTACATGGGCCTTTGCCAAACTCCAGCAACTGTTTCAAGCTCAAGTATCTGACACTATAATAAAAAGCAATATTTCAAAGAGGAAATTGGTTAACAAATCTGAAAGTTTACCTGAAAAATTTGCTCTCTTGGCCTAATAACATAGCATCTATCTATGTGGTAATGGCAATATGAGAAATGTGTTGAATTCTTAAGAATGCATTCTGAAATTCTTGGACTCTGTAAGTCACATCACTTTACTGGAAAGCTGTATGTTTCAAAATGGTTGTCTAGAGTAAATTAACTGTATTAACACTTCTAATTAATTATCTTTAGCATAATTAATTGACACCTTAACTCACATAGGCTCTTCACACCATCTTTAATGCACACATTTATTTATATTTTTCAGGTACTCGGGTTTTGTTACAGATTCAACTGTTGCTTTAGTTGCAGGAATCCTTTTCTTTCTAATTCCAGCTAAGAAATTGACAAAAATGACGTCTGCAGGAGAGATTGGTTGAGTATCATTTCAAATGCTGAATTTATAGAAGACCTTTAAAAATCAAAATTCCATTGGCTTCAGTTGGCACATAGAATATTAAAAATGGCCACAACCCTTATCTTAGAATATACCACTTACACCCAAGTTCCCTAGTCAGCCAGAGTTTGCCTCTACCTGCAGAATGACTCACTAGAGTTTGCAGGAAGGAGACATATATTCCAGGTTGTCTACGATGGAGACTGCCTCCCTGGCCAAGATCAGAGTATTAACAAGGAAACAAGAGTTTATGAGTCACTTGTTTATGATGAGACTTCAGTAATAAGTTCTGAGGATCTAGAAAAGGATTAATTTCAGGAGAAAGATTGCTTCCATTTTCACAGAACTCCTTGCAAAAAAGACATCTGGCCCCATGTAGAATGAACCTGTGGTCACAACTGGGAAAGTCACTCAGTAGGCTCACTGACTCTACTTACAACCCATGGACAGAGGCATGTGCACATAGGTAGGAGCATGTATTCTTCAACATGCACTCCTTACACAGGATTCATTCATGCCTGTACTTTACATCAACTTTAATTTTCAGTAGCTATATTCCTAAGTAATATACATAGGTCAGATGGGATATAACAGTTTAGAAACAGAGTCGAATTGGTTTTGTTTGTCTCTTTATTTTCTGCAGTGAAATAGGGAGTTCGGTAGTTGAGTTGGCCCAGCTGACTTCTTAATTTATCTATAAATGGTGAATATTTCAGATTTGGGGACATGATTTAAATAATCATCACATTGCAGAAATAGTTGTTCCATTCTTTGAAAGATTAGAATATATCAATGCATATTATGAAGATATAGCAACCTATAGTAATGGTATTTTTGAGCCCCCTAGAACAATGAATTTCAACTCGTAGGATGTGACTGCTTTTGGGGTTGACTGATCTTTTCACAGGGGACACCTATCAGAAATCCGTCTGATCCATTGTGATCTATAACAGTAACAAAATAAACTGGAGCTATAAAGTAGCAACAAAAATAATTTTATGACTGGGTGTCACCACAATATGGGAACTGTATTAAAGGGTTGCAGCATTAGAAAGGTTGAGAGCCACTGCACTAGAATTTGTAACCACTATACTTAATGCCCAGCAATGGCAAGTGCTGAGAAAGAATCAATTTGCTTCAGCCTCCTCAGTTTTTAACCTTTGAATACCCATGAACCTCTGAATATCCAAGCAACAAACTTGGGAGCAAATTTTCAGCCACCAGTTAAAAGTTTGCTTTGGATCTAAGAAAGAGACACATAAAGGAGGCATAATAGTGTTCTTGTGACCTCACATGTAGAGAGGATACATGGTATATACAAATGTTAAAAAAAAATAATGTCAAATTAACATCAAGTTGATGGATATATACGAGGAAAAAAATCTTTATGTTGAGTGCATCATGAGCACACGCATTCTTGAAAATGACGCTTACACATTCAAATTCGTTTTGAATTTTGAATAATCTTTAAACCAGAATCTTGACTCTCATAATGATTAAAAAGATAAGTCAACTTCAGGAAATAATTGAAATTCTATGCTAATATTATTGGGGAATTAGGGTATTATCATTATTTGATATAAAAAGAAAAGTGCATGTGTTAGGTTCATGCTAGATGCTGACATAAATAGCCCAACAACAGAGCAACAGAAAGGATGGAGTATTATCAGGCTTATGGTTCTGGGGTGCAGTCCACCATTGGGTGATACCAAGGGAGGAACTCCAGTCACATCGCATCCACTGTCAAGAGCAATAATAAGAAAATGCATTCACGATGTTGAAGCTTCTTCTACTCTGATAAAATCCAGGGCTCATCACGTGAATGGTCTGACCCATAGTGGCCTGGGTCTTCCCACATCAAATAACAATCAAGACAGTCCCCCACAGAACACACCCAAGGCCAAACCAATCAAGACAACTCTTCATTGAGTCTCCTTTCTCAGGTGATTCTAAATTTATCAAATTGACCTTGTCCAGGGCACTGTCCTATAGTAAGAGCAGAAAGATATGCCAAGTAACGAACAACATTACTAATGACAGTAGCATAACAACTTACCTAAACGCATTTTAAATATTATCTAAAAGACTTGTTTGTTACTATTAAATTTTTATTCAAGTATTGATTTAATTTTGTGCTTATGAGTTTTTCTCTACATATATGTATATGTACTGTTTGGATCCTTTGTGTCTGTAGAGGCCAGAAGAAGTCATGAGAGCTCCCCAAACTGGATTCATAGACAGTTGTGAGCCTCCAAATAAGGATTAAAAACTGAGCCCAGCTCCTCTAGCCAGTATGCTTAGCTTCTGAGACATCTCTCCAGTCCCAAAGTTATATTAATTATAATCATTATAATATAATATTCTACCTAAGGTCAGAAACTCTAAGTCCAGTCAAATCTCTGCTTTGATAACAGTATCAGCATATTTATTGTAAGCCTCTTGTAAAACAACTATTGAGGTCACTGATAAAATTTCATATTGCCTTACTTTAAATAATATTTAACTGTAAAATTTTTGTTTTGCAGTTGCCTTTGACTACTCTCCCCTGATTACTTGGAAAGAATTCCAGTCATTTATGCCCTGGGATATAGCCATTCTTGTGGGTGGAGGATTTGCTCTGGCAGATGGTTGTCAGGTAATGCTCAGTGTGTAAGATATTTAACAATTAACTAGACTGTGGAAAAGAAGAACATAGGCACATCCAAGCTGTGGGCATGGTCACCTTTATCCTCCCATTTAATAATGCAGAATTCAGTAACCATGCAGGATCCCACACAGATGAATGAGCTCAGAGCTCAAGAACTTTAATAGATGATAAGCAAAAATGTAATGCTATGTGTTCAGGAATGTCAAAAGAAACCATGCAAAGATTACCTTATTTGTAATATATTCTGTTCACTGTCAGGGAGAAATAAGAACCTCATGAGTTAGACATTTGTCCATTTCATTAATCTATCCACCAGCTGACACAAAGCAAGCTTGTATCCCTTCGAATTGTAGATTTCCTAGAAGAAAATTATCTTCTCTAAAAATTCATGGACACATATACATACAAACAACATTTAATGGGATCAGTAGATTGTATGCATATGTGTGTATACACATAGAAAATAGCACATATAAACAATAATATGATAATTAGCTAAGAGACCATGTATTTAGGAGGGGAGATTTGGGAAGTTTGGGGAGAAAAGATTAAAAGTGGTGTACATATATTACTAATACTTTCAAATACTAATTTTTAAAAAGAAAAAAGTTTTTTTCTTTATATCTGATGAAAAACCACTCAGTTATATGGTTTTCATAGATTTTTATTAAATACTCAGGGGTGATTTGTATCCATTCTCCAACTCAGTCACAAACAGAAGAATGGCAAGGAAGGAACAGAACACATTCCCTGGCTTCTTAGAAGTTTTGTATTTATTTATATATTTTAGCAATTCTCAGGACAAAATGCTATCTTTTCTTCTTGATAACGTGTTGGAAGATTATTGTTTGCCTCTAGCTTTACTACCAGCTTCTGTAAAATCTTTGGATTCTGAGCTTTTAGCAATAGATTTTAATAATAGTTTTAAGTCTTAGGAATCAGCTCAATTTAGAGAGCCTTTTGCAAAATTGTTTTAGGCTTAGGTTTGCCTTGCCACATAATCTGCCCAGATAGAAGTAACAATTTCCTTTTTTACTATTTCAGTGGTAGTGAGGTCTGAACTCAGAATAAGTAACTGCCCTCTCTATGACTTGAACGGAGAAGATAGCAGAACGAGAAAGTCTCACATTCCTAAGAATTTGCTCATCTCTCCTCAGAGTACTTCTAGACTAGACTCTAGATAAAGTTGCTTTGAAACCATTGGACAGACAGACTCTAGAGCAGCAAAATCTAAGGGAAAAAAAAAAGATGTGGTTCAGTCTGATGTATATGACTCTCCCGGTAGAAGAGATGGGAAAATCATGAAGGGAAGACTAATTATAAAAAGTCTAATTGGAATCTACATTCTGAAAGAATTTCTAGAAAGAAATTAGTCCCGAGTAACCAAACTAAAGTCAACATCTTTCTGGGAAAAAAAGGGGGAAAAAAGGGTCTGGGGAGTCCTTACATAATTATGACCCTAGAAAATGGTTATACAAAATACTAGGAGACAATTTGAAAAGTATTTAAAGTTATAATTTGTATATTAAATGTCAGGGACTATTTCTACTTGAAGAAAACCGTGAGATAGCAATTATGTGTTATTCATCTCATGCTGTGACCTCTCTCCTAGATGTCCCCAATAGAATTTAACATGATTGATGTCTCATAAACTAATAGACACTGTCCAGTTCTTACAAATGAATAATTTCTTGTGTCACTTTTTCACATTCCACATTTTCTAAGATAACCATGAAAAATTAAATACCCTTTTAATTATTAATAATAATTAATAACAATGGTAAAACCTATCAGTCTTTTTTGGTTCAAGATGTGTTAGCCTCATTTCCTTTTTTATTTCTCATCGTTATTGGTTATTCTCTGTATTTACATTTCAAATGTTATCGCTTTCCCCCCACTTCCACCCCCACTTCCTCCCCTTGCTTCCATGAAGGTGCTCCTTCTCCCAACCACCCTCTCCCACCTCAGCACTTTGGTGTTCTTCTGCACTGAGAAAATGAGCCTTCACTGGACCAAAGGCCTCCCATGGATGCCAGACAAGGCCGTCATCCTCTGCTACATATGCAACTGGAGCCATGGGTCTCTCTATGTGTGGCTTAGTCCCAGGGAGCTCTGGGGTGTTTGGTTGTTTGATATTGTTGTTCTTTCTCTGGGGTTGCAAACCTCTTTAGCCCCTTCATTTCTTTCTCTGGCTTCTCCATTGGGGTCCCTGTGCTCAGTCCAATGGTTTACATGATATTTACTTACATGTTTTTTATATTTCTAACAACTCTGAAGCACCAATGATAAAATTTGAAGTGTTCTTTGCTTTATGCATTCTCTTCATATTTCCCTCGTTTCACTTTGTGTTTCTATATTTTGTTCTTCTGTCTTTGGTAATTATATCTGAGGTTCCCTCAGTCATCTAGTGACTCTTTCGTGCATATCATTTTTATATAAAAAGACCGTAACATGGTGATTTAAAGCTTTTGTGCTTTAACATTGCTACAAAGTAAAGCTTAGGGGAATACCAGGGTGATGAGGTGGGAGGGGGAGCATCTTCATGGAGGCCAGGGGAGGAGGAATGGGGGGGAAGAGAATAGCATTTGAAATGTAAATATATAAAATATCCAATAAAAGGACAAAAAATTCAAAAAGTAAGTTTTAAAAATTAAAATTGTATTATATTTATATTTAAAATACACCAACAGTGAGCAAAAGTAAGCATGCATTAGAAATACAACAAAAAGGTCAAAAAAAATGGTTGTCTAATACCAAGTGGTCAGCTCTGAAACAAATCCACCTAAGCAGCACTAAGTCACTTAGGAGCCTGAGTTTATTGATGCATCCATGTACGTGAGGCTGTGTGTGTGTGCACAATGACAACAAATAAAAGGAGGGCATGGATCTGAGAGGGAATGGAGGGACATGGAAAAGGCTGAGAGAGTACAGAGGGGTCAATAATGGATTATATTTTAAATAAGAATGAAGTAAAACTATAAAAGATAAGAAAAGTAGAATATTTGTTTGAAAACTCTTCAAAGGTCTGCTAAGAAAGAGAAGAAGCTCTGAAAGTGGGGATAGCTCTAAAAATAAAACAGGAATTCTCAGAGGTAAATCCCATGAGATTGCACATGGAGAGAGCTATTAAGAGGTTCGTACTAAAGGAACTCAGGAAGATTGTGTATCTCAGAAACTTGAAGTGGAGAAGGAATTACAGCGGGTGCTAGAAGGGATTACAAACGGTGCATACCTCTAACTTCTCAACCAGACTTAGGAAATTAACCCTCCCTGTTCATATTCCAGGAATCTGTGTTGTGTAGTTTAACCTCAGTTCTCTCAGCAGCTATATCTGATATCCATATCCGTGTATATGAATCCATAAAGCTAATACCAGTACTCATGAGTGGCTCATTGGGGGACGTGCTTCCTCTACGAGTTTGAGAAATAGTGTTCTAAGCCCCAGGAACCATGTAAAAATATCAGAGGGTATGTTGGCCCTCTGTAATTTCAGAGCAAAAGAACTAGCTAGATTAGATATATCAGTGGGGGTTCTGGGTTCAACCGAGAGAATTTGCCTCATGGATATTATGACGAACAATATAGTTAGATTCTTCACATCAGCTTTAGGCTTCTAAAGATACCACATACACACACACACACACACACACACACACACACACACACACACACACATGAGCCCACACAATCACATACTAAAATGGAAATAAATAAAATAATGACATATATATATATATTGAAACAATAAATAATACAATTGATATCTAGCGCTCACATCTGTGATGTTTATATTCACTTTGGAACTGAACTTATTGCTTATAATCAAAGCTTCTCAGTGCATACCCCAGTTCATCATAAACATTATCTTACAAAACATAGACCATCCCTTCTATTTAGTCAGCAAACAGAATAAAATAAAAGTATTAATCAGCGTGCAAGCAACTTTTTGCACTGCATGTAATAGATCAAAGATCAGTATGGGAGCAATCTAAAAAAAGAAGAAGAAAGCCCACCAATAGACACAGGAAATAGATTAATGACAAAATTGCTGAACAGTTTCAATAGTTTCAAAACTAGAATCCCAGAAATTGGAACTAGAAAAATAGTGTGAAGAGAAAGAAAAAATTTTCAGACCTGTAGAGACGACCTGAAATGTGCCTTTTGTCCAACAATCTCAGCAGGCATGAAAGGATGTGCTCCTCCAAATGAATAGAAGGAAGGAAGGAGGGATGGGGGAGGGAGGGAAGGAGGGGGGAAGGAAGGCAAGGAGGGAGGGACAGAGGGAGGAAAGGAGGGAAGGAGGGAGGGAAGGAGGGAAGGAGAGAGGAAAGGAGGGAGGGAGGGAGAGAGGGAGGGAGGGAGGGAGGGAGGAAGGCAAGGAGGGAGTGACAGAGGGAGGGAAGGAGGGAAGGAGAGAGGGAGGGAGGGAAGGAGGGAGGGAGGGAGGGAGGGAAGAAGGCAAGGAGGGAGGGACAGAGGGAGGAAAGGAGGGAAGGAGGGAGGAAAGGAGGGAAGGAGAGAGGGAAGGAGGGAGGGAAGGAGAGAGGGAGGGAGGGAAGGAGAGAGGGAGGGAGGGAGGGAGAGAGGGAGGGAGGGAGGGAGGAAGGCAAGGAGGGAGTGACAGAGGGAGGGAAGGAGGGAAGGAGAGAGGGAGGGAGGGAAGGAGGGAGGGAGGGAGGGAGGGAGGGAAGAAGGCAAGGAGGGAGGGACAGAGGGAGGAAAGGAGGGAAGGAGGGAGGGAAGGAGGGAAGGAGAGAGGGAAGGAGGGAGGGAAGGAGAGAGGGAGGGAGGGAAGGAGAGAGGGAGGGAGGGAAGGAGGGAGGGAGGGAGGGAGGGAAGGAAGGAGAGAGGGAAGAAGGGAGGGAGGGGAGGAGGGAGGGAGGGAGGGAGGGAGGGAGGGAGGGAGGGCTGCCCCCAAGCAGAGTGATGAGACAAGCACAGAGAGCAGAACAACAGTTGGGGATCTCAACGCAAATCCAATCCAGATGGAGCAGGAGGAGGGTCTATTTCAGGGCTGACATCTTGAGCAAAACAAACCCACTTACTTTACGTGTTTGTTTGCTTGTTGGCTAGGTCTCCAGATATTTTGAAGAGTTTGATGAATTAGTGATAGGTACTTACAAAACTAAGCAAACAGAATAATGTTTTCTTAGGAAAACAAAGAGAATAAATATAATCTCATATGGTTAGGCAGTGAGCAATATTTATATAATTATAGCAGTAAATGATAAATATTGATTTAACCAAAAGTGTCCCTGTGTAATTGGGAATTAAGAGGCAGGAAACATGTGTATGGTGGATGGGGTAAGAAAACAGAATCCTCATGTAATATATTTGAAAACTAATAGATAATGTTCAAAGTTGAAAATTTAAGTAGAACATAATTGCAACATTATTTTGATAAATAATTATGTTAATACCTAAATATTTGTACATATATGCTAAATAGCAAATAACATAGCTAATAACAGTTGAAAGTTCTTCCCCGTAGGAATACAGCTTAGGAGTAGCAAAAAGACCTCGGGGCTTTCCTATACTCAAAGCCCTAGAGTGCATCATGACTTATTAAGACACTTACATGTGCTAATTATATAAAATTACAATTTAATTGAGAAACAGGGAGATAATTTAAACTTCTTAAAGGATAATGCTAGCACTGAAATAATTCTGAAAATTTGTTCATATCAAAATTACCCATATGTACCAAAACACAAGAAAATGGAAAACTGTATTTCAGAAACTCAGTAAATACATTGTGTGTCTGTGTGTGTGTGTGTGTGTGTGTGTGTGTGTGTGTGTGTTTGTGTGTGTGTGTGTGTGTGCATGTGCTTAAACAGTATTTCATTGACGTATTGTATTTGAATAATAAGTACTGTAAATTTGTTTTGTAGGTATCAGGACTGTCTGGCTGGATAGGAAGTAAATTATCTCCTTTAGGTTCATTACCAGTTTGGCTAATAATTCTGATATCTTCTTTGATTGTCACATCTTTGACAGAGGTAGCCAGCAACCCAGCTACCATTACCATTTTGTTCCCAATATTATCTCCTTTGGTGAGTATTGCATTTATATTACATACCTCTAGAGTAGCTTTGAGTGTTGTTGTTCTGACTACAAGCTCTGGTCCTGTGCTATGGAGGGCTTTTATGGCCCAAATGTGTCCTTTGTAAGGAACTTAAGTGGTTTCCATCTGTATGAGGTGACCTGTGCTCAAGGAAACTCCTTTCACATTTGGGCACCATGATATTCAGTAAACAACTTAACTTCACTCTGTCTGGGTTTTTGTTTTGTTTTCATTTGCAGATAAATGAAATCATCCTGGATCAATCACAGCTATAAGATGATCCAATATTTTCTCGCACTCTGAAATACCTTTTTTTCTAGAATAGTGTTCATAAGTTTCTGAGGAAGGCTTTCCATAGGAGATGTGTGAGTTGATAAGAAGAAAGTCTTAAGCTTAAATTTCTTAGACCGTACTTTGCTACCCAGGAAATGAATTAGAGTTGCTAAGAGAGGAAGGAGGTCCCCTCTTCTGTGTTCCATAGCAATCAGAAGGATTAGTTTGAGTGAGATGTTTTTCTGATTCACATGGGTTATTTGGGTGAAGAGAGGGCACTTTAAATGGAGAATTGGTTTAAAGACGGAACGGTCTCTCCGAAAACGCATTCTAGCCATTCCCCAGACTTCTTTCCTCGGACGCTTGAGTTGCTGTTTCAAATTAGAAAACAAAATACAGATTGTTTATCAATTGCTCATGGGCAAGAAATCAAAGGGAAAATGTCTCAGCTTTCTCCTTTCTGTTTTGAATGAAATGAAGCAGTTAGGAGATTATAATATGAGTTCCAGATAATAGCAACTCTCATTCAGTAAAGATCACTAAGGATTCTGAATTTGTCACAGCACTGATGGAGCTGGTAGTTCACTGACAATGTTGAGAGGCACAGACACTGGGCCTTCTCCTGGTCTCTTAATTGCCAGCAGCATGTGTGACAATTTCTTTTAGTGTCTCTGTCCTTAGTGACATCATCTGTTATTTTGTTAATTCTCATGTTTGCTTCCTGCCCTGAACATTTTAATTTTCTTTCTTTTATGCCAGGCTGAAGCCATTCACGTGAACCCTCTTCACATCCTGCTGCCTTCCACACTGTGTACCTCATTTGCATTTCTTCTGCCAGTTGCAAATCCCCCCAATGCTATTGTGTTTTCATATGGTCACCTGAAAGTCATTGACATGGTAAGTCAGCATCTAAAAGACCAATGTAACCCAATACACCCCTCCACCTGACAGGCTGAATGTGTGCTACCCTGAAGCTCTAACCACCCACTGAGAACAACAGAGTTTGAAGTCTATTTTGGGAAGTGCGTGCATGACTGGTCATAAGATTATTTTTTAAAAAACTGGACATGCCAATTTGGACATGCCATTAGAGTCTCTAGTCTCAAATAGAGATGTGGAATGCGTACGCACTGTTCTGGGAAAGTGAAAGAGCACAGAACTTCTTAACACAACTTCTTAACCATATGTCAAGTAAGGCAAGTAGAAGAAACAGGGATGATAGAATCCAATGATCAAAACAACACTATAGTTTTCTATTATAAATATCTATAAATCATTTGCATTGTCAATGCACTGCCAGTGCCTAGGGCAAGAGTTTCTGTCTTTTTTATTCCAACACCTGCTTTTGTAGGGTCTCTGTGAGAAACAAAGGCAAATTTAAGTGATAGAATTTTATTTTCAAATACAAAAATAATAGTAGCTGAGAACTAGTTTGAAAATATTCTAGTCTTCACGAACTTCCAAACCAACCCAAAGAAGGATATAATCAAAGTCAACTCCATGCTAGTTACATTCGTGAATTTATAAGGACAGCTCTTGGTCCTTCCTCCCACCTGGTTTGCCAACTCTGCATCCTAGAAAAGTAAAACTTCTGGAAATGTTTCTGTGTAAAAGATACATAACAACTTGTTGGAAACAGAATATATCTAATATGAAATATGACATATACAGACATGTGTATGTGAATAGAATATATTTAATATAAAATAGGACACATATGTACACATGTGTATGTAAATACAAACAAACTTCTGTAATAAATGAGTGGTTTGAGTGGACAGAGAAAAAATATTTGTAGCAATCATGCTAAATATGTCCGCTTTGCTTTGGAAGGCCATGTTTTAATGGAGAGAATTTAGGAGTCTCCAAACCTTCTCTGGGAATGGACAAACAATTACTATTCCAGGCTTTATAGTCACAAATACCATAATCCACTATATACATATACAAATACATATATACAGCCAAAGATAATATATAAGCAATTGAGAAAGTTTGTGGTCTGCATCTAAAAATTGGTATAACAAAAGCGGATTAAGATTGGAAGCTTATTTCTAATATTGGAAATATTAATCATTTGAAAATAGGATCACTAGAAAGAAGAATAGAAATGGCAGTATAAACTTTTAATTGAAGGGTACTTGCATGGGAAACCAATGGTGCTAAATGACCCCACAGAACACAGTATCACATGGCATTCTAAATTCTGACCTTTGAGAAATAAGATTACTGAACATCTAACTTAGCAGACAAGGGTAGACTGACTTGCATATATTCCAAAAAGAAACTTCTCTGATGTTGTCAAAATGATAGAAACTTATTCTCATTTGACAGTAGAGTCATTGATATTAGAGAATATTCCTGGTTTGATGATAATCCCAACAGATACAGGTTACTGAGCGTGCATGTGAATCAGGTTTGGGCTCTGATACTATTCTTTAACCTTTGTAGGATTTCTCCCTGGGAGACTGACATCTATGCTTTTTACTGTTCCAGGTGAAAGCTGGACTTGGAGTAAATATTTTGGGCGTTGCCGTGGTGATGCTGGGCATGTTCACCTGGATTGAACCTATGTTTAAGCTCCACGAGTACCCCTCCTGGGCTCCTGACATCGTTAACAAGACCATGCCATGACACACAAGAGCTACCAGTTTTTGGTGACTTTAGGACTTGCTAAGAGTTGACTGTACGGTGTGGCTGTATATGACTGGCACATGTAAATCATCAATACAGCTATTGCCATTGCAGAACATGCTTCACACATGCCCCACACATGCCCCACACATGCTCCCTATCAGTGTCAAAATACAGAGTCCATAACTTTTGAAGTACAGCCAACGTGCATCCACTCGCCTTCATCCAGAAGTTAAGGCTGAGATTGCATTGGCAGACCAGCTTTTTCTCCAATAGAAGGATGCTTAAGGACCTTCAAAGAAGTCATGCCATTCGCCACATCTCAAACTCGGAGTTCATTGTGACATTTCAAACATCAACTCATTATTTGAAATTTTTCTTATGAAACTAAAAGCAGAAAATAAAGTATAGACGTAAATGGGATACTTGGATAAATCATTTCTACAGTGTTTGTGAATGGGATTGCTAAAACCACCAATTTTTGGTTGTTTGGTGTAATGTATAAAGAAGTACGTTATTTATTTATTGAAAAGTCTAACTGCATTATTATTAAGGTACCAACAGGACATGTTTAAATTACAATAGTTACAAGTTCCAAAATTTATGAATCCATTTGATAGTAAAAAATTTATAATGAGTAATTTCTACTTGTTCAAATAAACAGGCTGGTATTTATTTATGCTTCTGTGAGTCATGTACTGAGTGATGCTCTTTGAACAGCTATGAATAAGTAAGGTATGATTTGCAGTACTTTTACAGTGCAGTCAGAAGAGCTATGCATTAAAGCTATTTTTCATCTGTCAGAACTGAATCACAGTCCTTTGGGGGTGAATCTTTCCTTTAGTCTAACATACGAAAAAATAAATAAATCTTCTGGTTTTACTGACCCTTATTTGACATAAATATTGCAAAGTTTGGATATCATACCAGAAGCATGCTAATTTCTATCCGGTGCTATGTGGGCAAGAAACTGTACCACTTCTGTTGTAGACACCAACTCTTCATGTGGGTTAGCAGACATCCAAGGAAGTAACCACAGCAGAATAAAAATCATAAATCACTTAAAATCTCTTCATATCATTCCTGTCACTTTATTCTAATTAAATTGATTTTTATTTTAAAAAGTGTTTGTTTTAGAAAAGAAAATAAGGAAAACAAAACATAACTTAAAAACATTACTATTCTCAGAAAAGAGTCACAGAATTCCATTGTTCCAATACTGAACTGAGGTAAAAGTAAAATCTAGAATGAAAAATTACAATGGCTTACTTAACAAATGAGAAAATCTCTTTATGATCAAAGGAAAAAGAAAGCTGATCTCTGGGCAGGAAAAACAGAAAGTTCTTTGGCATACCATATTTGGACTGACAAAAATTAAATTAGCGAAATCCAAATCATTGTACAACAAGATTAAGATGTTAGAACATAAAACCTTCATGCTAAGATGATATGGAGAACAAATGTATGGCTATGCTTTTTAATTATCATAAGCATATTCCTCCATGTTAAAGACCTAGTTTGGAAATTTTTCTATATGATGTTATTTATAATATTATTCTTGAAATTAACTATCAAGAAAGTTCTA
Organism: Micromys minutus; assembly: GCF_963924665.1. Lineage (NCBI taxonomy): Eukaryota > Metazoa > Chordata > Mammalia > Rodentia > Muridae > Micromys > Micromys minutus. The sequence continues at coordinate 46,419,018 of NC_137958.1, read as the reverse complement.
AGAACATTATATATCTTTTCACTAACTTTTATGTTATATTTTATTATTTAAAACAATTCTTAAATTTGAGTATATTTTGATTGAGCCCTTACCTTCCCTTAAATCTTTCTAGATTCTCTCTCTCACCCAACATTAAGAAATAAACAAAAGTGCTATACAACAAAAGCCCCCAAAACTAAGAAAAATATAATAGCCCCCAAAAAGAAAAAGAAAAAACAAAACCTATCCAAACAACAACAACAAAACCTCAAGAAAACCCTGTGGCATCCAAAATATGTTGGTCAACTTCTGAACACTCCTTCTCCCAACAGGTATAAATGGCAGTTTAGTTTAATTGTTAATCCTAACCCTAGTATATTAATTTTCCTGCCTTCCTTCCTTCTTTCATTCATTCATTCTAGTCTCTTTTGAAATATAACAAATACACTAAACTCAAACGACATAGTTTATACACAGAGGACCTGGTGCAGACCTGTTTGTGCCGCTTCAGACTGTGGGAGCTTGTATAGCTTTGATCTTGTTGGTTCATGGATCTTGTTTCCTTGGTGTCCTACCTCTTACACTCTCTCTGTTTCCCTCTTAGAGAGTGCACTGAGCTCTGAGGGGAAGGAATTGATAAAGATGCGCCACTTAGGGCTGAATGTTCTTAGGTCTCTCACTCTCTGCTTATTATCTGGCTGTGAGTCTCTATATCTGCTCCCATCGGCTGCAGGAGGGAGCATCTGTAATGGTGGCTGAATAGGGCCCTGATCTATGAGTCCAGCAGAATGTCATTAGGAGTCATTTTATCACTACTTTTTGTTTCTTGTTTTTAGAACAGTAGTATTTGTTTTTACCCTAGGTCTCTGGGATATCATGTCTCAGGTTCTTGGTCACTCAATCAGTGTCCAGTTTTTTTCTAAAATAATGTACAATGAATTATCTATTTTCATTACCTGTGGTTAGTAATCAATGAAAAATTAATCATCTTTTCATGTATAAAAATATTGTTCTTTTAAACCTTAAAATATAGTACTGCCGATTCATGAAAATCATCTATGTTCATATAACTTATTCATTCCTTTATTCTTTTCTCTATTATATGTTATAGTCTTATTTATAATATAGAATATTGATTAAATATTTTCTCATTTCTAGTCATTTGGTTCATCATGGCCAAGTTATATTATATGATGTGTACATTTTTATTACAAAAAACCTAAAATGACTTTTCAGATGATCATGAACATTTTGGTCTCAAGAAAAATGATATCAGCTTGAATAATTTTAATGTATTACTTCCAGCAGCTGCCATCTGATCACAAGAATAGTAATCCTTATCCTGAAATTGTTTAATTGAGACATCCTGTTTCCTTACCACATCTTTATGTTTGGCTGATGTATCAGAACCGACTGATTCACTTCACATTAATCCCTTACATCAAAGCCCTCAAGACTTTTTAAACCTGAGAATTTCATGCTGTCTTTGAAATTTCTGAAAGACACTCCTAAACACATGATCAAACGTCCTTCCACTCTGTAGAGGATAGTATTTCTGCTTTTATCTTGAGAATTATTAAAGGTTAAGTAGAAACCATAGTCACCTTAAATTCCAGTATCTTACAACCAGGTTTCTTCTGGATGATAATAATAGCAGTTACACTAACTGCACTTTTTCTGTCCAGGAAAACACCAGGAAAGCTCTGTTGGCATGTGTGTGTCCTTCATTGTCCCAACTGCTACTGTACAAGGCTGTATCTCTAGGATCCAGGTTTCGCTCTAATGTGTGTGCTGTCTTCCCCTACTTGGTTTCTGTGTCTGTTTTTCCCTAGCCTTAGAAGTAAAGAAATGTTAACAGTATTGCAGCTGAATAACAAAACAGTATCATGGCATGTTGTTTGTGTCTTGACATGATTTCAGTATGTAAAATATTGTTGAATATATGTTGGTATATCTACCACAGCTAAACATTTGGTAAGAACATTTGTGAGAAATGGTGAAAGAGCAGAAAATGCATGACTATGGAGTGCTTGGCCCTATATGAGACATTCTAACCCACTCTTTTACTCCAAGCTTGGGGAACATCACTGAAGAGAGGGTAGAAAGACTGTAAGAACCAAAGCTTAGGGAGGACTGCTATTGACTAGATCAAGCCATTCAATGTTTCAACAATTTTTTTTTCTGCTAGATCCTACTGCTACCTAAAGTTGTCTTAACAGTTTGTGGCTTCACAGGGAGGGAGAGTTGGTTTTCTTCAGCAGTGTTATACATGGTGGATTGCCCATGCTCTATAGGATGCCAAACCATTTCAAAAGAACAGCACTAATTTGGACTTAGGAAGAAGAAGAAGAAGAAGAAGAAGAAGAAGAAGAAGAAGAGGAGGAGGAGGAGGAGGAGGAGGAGGAGGAGGAGGAGGAGGAGGAGGAGGAGGAGGAGGCGGAGGAGGAGGAGGAGGAGGAGGAGGAGGAGGCAGAGGAGGAGGAAGATGAAGATGAGAACACAAGAAAAGGAAGAGGAAAGAGCAGGAAAGAAGGGAGATGAATTTGGAAGCTGAATGTGAGTAGTGGGACCTAGAAAAATTAGAGGTGGAGAATGGCTGTTTATGTATAATAAAAAATATATCATATTTTATATGAATTTCTTAAGGAATAAAAATGTCATGCCACTAAAAGAGTATTGATTTTTTGAATGAATGGTAAGCATGGTACTGACAACATTCTCTTATTATTTCAGTTCCTAGAACTTCAATGAAGCATTAATATAGTTAACTGGTGTGAAGGAACATTGAAGATGGATATTGTTAAATTATGAGCTTGAATGAGCAGCTGATTTTAAAGTAGAGAGATGAAGACAGATTATTCAGATTATTCAAGTGTGTCAAGGAAATTGCATCAGACCTTAAGGCAGAAGAGGAAGCCGGGGTTGGGGTGGGGTATGTGAGTGGGGGTGGAAGTCAGAATGAGAAGAACTCAACCCACACTTGACTGTTGGGCATTAAACTGATCTCAAGCCAAATAGTTCAAGCATCTTAAAGAGACTGAGGTTGTTCTGCAACTGAAATCTCAACTAGGAAATAGGGGACCGAGACATGTGGAACTGAACTCTGCCAACAGCCAGTGTGTTGTTATAACCTCAGAGCACTTATGAGGGCTACTGCTGAGAAAATTCTCAGTTTACCCCTCAAGATTTTGTTTTGCCCACCAATTCCACAGAACTTAAATTCACTTTTAGCCTCTAAATCCGTGTTAATGTTCATGGTGACAGCAGACAACCCATGCAATAAGCAGCAAGGGCTGTAAAACATGACCACAGCAAAAAATGCAACAAATAGCAATTTTACAAATGGGAAATAGTGCAACGTTAAAAACCTAAGAGGTTAAGTAACACAATTTACAAGCCAGGAAAGTGTGAACTGGAAAGCAAGCTCAAAAACTGCAAAATGTATGGAACAAGGATAAAAAATGGAACTCTGAAAGGTAGGTTTATTAGTTTCTGGTTGCTAGGAGAAAAACATGTCAGAAACAACTTAAGGAATGTTTATTTTGGCTCATGTTGAAGGTGCAGTCTATCTTGGTGGGGAAGGCATGGCAGTTGGACAGCACAAGACAGCTGATTACGTTGTATGCCCAGTCAGAAAACCGAGAGAAACCAATGGTGGTGCTCAGCTCACACTCTCCCTATTATTCAGTTTAGGTTTCTGTCCATGAGATAGTTCTACCTATGTACAGAGTGAGTTCCCTCTCAGTAAAACATTTTTCAATGTATTTATAGATATGTCCGGGGTATTTCAGAACAATTCTACATCCCATCAAATAAACAAAGATGATTGGTGACCATAGGGAGATAGGAATGATTAAAATAAGAAGTTTACCTTTAATCAGAATTGAAGTAGATAATACAAGAGAGTTGAGACCCAGTGGCAGAAGCCTAGAATCTCATCACATGAGAGGCTGAGAAGGTAAAAACAGGAGTTCAAGACCAGCTTGTGCTGTATACTGAACCAGAGTTTAAAGGGAGGAATAGACTGGGACTATTATTCAATGTTAGAGTGCTTTCAACACACACAGAAGATATAAAGCAAAGAACTATCAACCCAAAGTTACATGTCTCAGATATATATATACCAAGAATGAAGAGCAAAAGAGAGATTTTAAGCCAAGAAAAATTGACTTTAACATTCAATGTTCATTAAAGTTCTTCCAAAAGATGTATCAAAAAGAAAAACTTAGAAGGACCACATATGACATAATGAGAAAGGGTAAATTTAAAAAAATTGACAAACATCTATGTAAGTAATTGATCTAAAAAGCTTGAAATGAATAATAGATAAGTTCAAAGGACAATGATCGCTCCAATTGCTGCTTTCTTTAGAGTAATTAGATAATGCTTAATATTGGGAGTTGTTCATTCAAATGTTAGCACATTTAAGAAAGCTATGTTAGCGGGGGGGGGGGGGGTGACCCAGTGAAAGGTGGCTTGACGTAAAAATGTCTCCAATAGGCTGGGGAATTTGAATACTTAGTCCCCAATTGTTGGTGTTGTTTGGGGAGGCTGTGGCCAAGAAGCAGACTGTTGTTCTTCATGTTTATGGACCAGGGGATAGTGAAAGAAAGGCTGGAGGCTCATCTGAGCTTCTTTTCTATGGAACTAGGACACACGTCTTTGATATCCAATGTACACTGGAGACCAGCAGCTCTTGAGGAATCCCCTGGAACTTCAGCAAGCACCAGATAAGAAGTACTAAGACATCCATAATTATGGACTGAACAGCTACTGGAATCTGGGCTTATCTCTACTAAACTACGTAGATCACACTCTGGAAGCTTTTCTAATGAATCTCCTCTTTTGTATTTTATATTTTAACTCTACTACTCCTGTTCCTTTGGAGATCCATGTCTATAGAAAACGGAATTTTGAGATGGGGTGGTTGATATTGTATATCTGTTCCAAAGAGGGAATTTTGTGCTCATGTGCATCTGCATACACACAAACACCAAGCGAAAGACTAATAAGACAAAGAGCATTCAAACTAAGTCCATCTCTAACTCCTTCTGTCATTCCCTGATATTCCTACCTTTTTTCAGTGTCTATCATCTATCATCTACCTATTAATCATCTATATATATTCATCTATCTCTAATCTCATATTTATATCTATATGAATATCTTCATATCTATATTTATCATCTAAACCTGTTTCTACTCCTGTATCACCACCTACATATTTATATATAGATATTATCTCTCTATGAAGGTACTCAACCTTCCTAATGCTGTCATTCTTCAATATAGTTCCTTGTGTTGTGGTGACACTCTAACCATAAAATTTGGCACAGTTTCAAAGGATTCAGACCATGATTCCTGGCTCACTGTGCTTGGAAAAATGTCATTGGTGTGAGTGTTTGTTGAAGAATCTACTCAGTTCCTAAACACTCCAAACAGAGCAATGAGAATTTACACAGAGAGGCTAGGAACATCATACCCACATGAACCAGCTCCTAGTGGCCTTCTTTCTTTGAGTAGAACCTTAAGTTTCCACAACCTCTCAAACTAGCCAAATCAGCTAGGTACCATGAATTCAGATTGTCAGCATGGGAACAATTCGCATCCAACACATAACAAGTAAACACAATGGATAGATTCGCCCATCTTCTGAGCCAACATGCAAGCATTAAGCTGAATATTGTGCCTGATGCTCCGTGAGCTCCAAAGTTTTCTACTCTCTCTGACCAGCTATAGTCAGCCCCACGGGAGATCTTAGAATTGTCTCATCTGAGATTCTTCCTGGTGATCACTTTTCACCAGATTTTATGGGATGGTCTTGGTCTGTGCATTTTTTTATCCTCTATGATTCACTGCTCCACAATTTTAATCACTTTAGAGTTCACATCTCTACAGTGAAAACCAAGATTAACCTGAATCCCCTGGGATGAACTGCTTCCTATCTTTATAGAATAATCTAAAGCCATTGTAGCACTCATGTCTTTCTATGTGCCAAAAGTCATTGTCCTCTGTTGCCTGTGGTTCAAATTCTGGAAAGATTGTTGTATATATTTTGCTCTGTTTCTTATTTGTTTCAGGCAGGAGAGTAAATTGTATTCCTAATGTTGTAACCTGGTAAACGCAGAAGCTTCCAGAACAGTTCAACATAATTATGATTCCTTTTTTGTTTGTTTGGTTTTCCTAGGAAGCTTGGAATTAGGACAAACTGAATGAATGGGGGTAATTATGAAACCTCTTATTAAAATAGTTAAGTAACTCCTGAAACCAGAGAATGAACTCTGTTGAAGAACCTTTACTGTGGCAGTGGGAAGTAGAAAGGATTTCATCATATGTGGAAATGAGAAACTTGTTCGGTTTGAGATTTGTGTAGCACTTCTAAGAAAGAATTGGGGAAATACCTATTAAAACTTAAATATGAAAATAGGACAATGAGCAAACAAACATTTCAAATTTCAGAAACAATGTTTCTACGGGAGGGAATGATATTCTCTTTGCCCTTTCTCAACAACATTCCTCATTACAGTTACTTAGTATTTATAGGCTTGTGTATTGTATTTAGCAGTTGCCCACATTTGTCAAAGTAACTTAGGACAGAAGCTGTACACATGTAAAATGTGGCAAGTGTGGAAATGCACACTCAGTTGTGTGTCCATCATCCTAGTCCAGGTAATAACCACACCCCTCATCTCTAAGCCTACTTGTGTCTGTTGTTGCTGGTATTGTTTCTGTTGTGTGTATCCTGATCTCAGGTAGGAAAGGAGTTGTTTCTAGTAGCACGAAATTAGAGGATACTGAAAGCTATATAGGTCCTGACTTCAGAAAAACTTCTAGTTTTCTCAAGGCTGTTTTCATGCTCCTTCAGTCTGAACTGACCCACGATTCACCCTCATGCTTAGAACCGTTTTGACAGTCTTTTTTTTTTTTTTTTTTTTTTTTTTTTGGATATTTTATGTTTTTACATTTCAACTGTTATCCCCTTTACAGATTCTTTCCTTTCCCATAGCCTTTCCCCCTGCTTCTCTGAGGATCTTCCCCTCTGCCCACATGCTCCTACCTCATCGACCTGGCATTCTCCTACAAAGGGAAATCCAGCCTACACAGACCAAGGGCTTCTCCTCCTGTTGATGCCAGATAATGCCATCTTCCGCTACTTATGTGGCTGAAGCCATGGGTCCCACTTTTGTGCTCTTTGGTTAGTACTTTAGTCCCTAGAAGCTCTGGGTGTCAGCTCCTTCGGTCCTTTCTCTAACTCCTCCATTGTGTTCTCCCTGCTCAGACCAATTGTTAGCTACAAGCATCCTCATCTGTATCAGTAAGGCTCCGGCAGAGCCTCTCAGGAGGCATTCATACTAGGCTCCTGTCAGTAAGCACTTCTTGGCATCAGCAATAATGACTGAGTTTAATGGCTGCATATGGGATGAGTCCCCAGGTGGTGCACTCTCTGGGAGGCCTTTCCTTCAGTCTCTGCTCCGCTATTTTTCTCTGTATTTCCTTTAGACAGAAGCAATTCTGGGTTAAAATTTGAGAAGAGGGGCCTTGCCTAAACTCTGGATATGGTCTCTGCAGGTTCTTCTTTCTATTTGTTGGACATTTCAGTTAATCTCATTCCTCTTGGGTCCTGGAGCCTTTTGCTTTCCGGGCATGTGAGACTTGCTGGTGGCTACCCCAGTTAACCAACCCCATTGCTACACAGCTCTGTTCAAATTCCTGACCCTCTGAATATCATCCTTGTCTCCTCTCACACCTGATTCTACCCACCTTTTCCCTTCCCTGTCCTCTCTTCCTCCCAAGTTCCTACCACCCTCTACTTCCCTTAGTATATGGGTCCCCCTTCAAAGACTACATGTTGGTCTTTTTGCTTCTTGAGCTTCATATGATCTGTGAATTGTATCTTGGGTATTCCAAGCTTTTGAGGCTAATATCTGCTCATCAGTGAGAGCATACCATGTGTGTTCTTTTGTGACTGGGTTACCTCACTCAGGATGATATTTTCTAGTCCATCTATTTGCCTAAAACTTTCATGAAGTCATTGTTTTTAATAGCTGAGTAGTTCTCCGTTGTGTAAATGTACCACATTTTCTGTATCCATTCCTCTGTTGAAGGATATCTGTGGTCTTCCCAGCTTCTGGCTATTATAAATAAGGCTGCAATGAACATGGTGGAGCATGTGTCTTTGACATATGTTGTGTCTTTTAGGTATATGCCCAAAGTTTTAACTGTCTTAATTATAGTTCTATTACTACAAAACAACACTATGACCAAGGCAACTCTTACAAAAGAATGCATTTAATTGAGGGATTGATTATAGTATTATAGATTGTGTCCTTGCTCATCTTAGCAGGAAATAGACAGGCATACACTGGAGCAATAGCTGAGAGTGTTACATCAGTTTTAGGCAGCAGAGACAGAAGGACATTTGGCTGGGCATGAGCTTTAGAAACCTTAAAACCTACCCCAGTGACACACTTTCTACAAGGTCATATTTCCTAATAGTTCCAAAACAGTTCCACTAATTGTGGACTAAGCACTCAAACATGAGCCTATGGAGGGCACCCTCATTTGTTAATGTTCTTTTATATTTTAACTATATGCAGAATTACATGTCAAAATTTATTCTAGATAATTTGTACTGTGGGTTAAAGGCATCATTTTTGCTCAACATATTTTTGATTCTTTGGGAATTTCGAACAATGTACCCCAGTAAACATGCTTCCAATTCCTTTCAGATCCACACCTTTGTTTTGTTTCATTCTAGAAGAAGAAGAAGAAAGAAAAGAAGAAGAAGAAGAAGAAGAAGAAGAAGAAGAAGAAGAAGAAGAAGAAGAAGAAGAAGAAGAAGAAGAAGAAGGGAAGAAAGAAAAGAAGGAAGGAAGGAAGGAAGAAAGAAAGAGAAGAAAGAAAGAAAGAAAGAAAGAAAGAAAGAGAAGAAGAAAGAGGAGGAACAACAAAAATAAATTAGGTCCAAAAATTTTTTATTGCGCATATACTCATTAGCACAAGGTCAAACTCCCAACGTCAGATTCTTAAAGAAAACTGAATCCTTATCCCCCACTCCTCTCTCCTCACTTTACCCTCTTCCAGTAGTAGTCACCTGTGAAGAGCTACATGCAGCATCCTTGACACAATTTTTAATTGCATATATTCTATTTATATTTTAAATGTTATGCCCTTTCCCCATTTCCCCTCTAGAAACCCCCTAGCCCACCCCACGCCCCTTGATTCTATGAGGTTATTCCCAAGCCCACCCACCCACTCCCTCCTCCATGCCCTGACATTCCCCTACACTGGGAAATCTAGCCTTGGCAGGACCAAGAGCTTATTCTCCTTTGATGCCCAACAAAGCCATCCTCTAGAACCATGGGTCTGTCTATGTGTACACTTGTGGATTAATCACTGGGAGCTCTGGTTGGTATTGTTCTTATGGGGTTGCAAACCCCTTCATCTCCTTCAATCCTTTCTCCTCTACTGGGGATCCTGTTCTCAGTTCAATGGTTGGCTATGAACATCTGCCTCTGTATTTGTCATGATCTGGTAGAGCTTCTCAGGAGACAGATATATGAGGCTCCTGTCAGCATGTTCTTCTTGGAATCAGCAATATTGTCTGGGTTTGGTTGCTGTATATGGGCTCGATCTCCAGGTGGGGCAGTTTCTAAATGGCCTTTCCTTGAGTTTCTGTTTCAAACTTTGTTTCTGTATTTATTCCTGTAAATATTTTTGTTTCCTCTTCTAAGAAGGACTGGAGCATCTGCACTTTGGTTTTCCTTCTTCTTGAGCTTCATATGGTCTGTAAATTGTATCTTGGATAATCTGAGCTTTTGGGCTAATATCCACTTATCAGCAAGTGCATACTATGTGTGTTCTTGTAACTGGGTTACCTCACTCAGGATGATATTTTCTAGTTCCAACCATTTGCCTAAGAATTTCATGAAGTCATTGTTTTTTTATAGCTGAGTAGTACTCCATTGTGTAAATGCACCATATTTTGTGTATCCATTCCTCTGTTGAGGACATCTGGGTTCTTTCCAGTTTCTGGCTATTATAAACAAGGCTGCTATGAACATAGTGGAGCATGTGTCTTTGTTAACAAGTTGAGTCATATTTTGGCTATATACCCAGGAGTGGTATAGTTAGGTTCTTAGGTAGTACTGTGTCCAATTTTCTGAGGAACCTCCTGACTGATTTCCAGAGTGATTGTACCAGCTTGCAACCACACCAGCCATGGAGGAGTGTTCCTCTTTCTCCACATCCTCCCCAGCATCTGCTATCACTTGATATTTTGATCATAGCCATTCTGACTATTGTGAGTTGGATTCCCAGGGTTGTTTTGATTTGCATTTCCCTGATGACTAGGGATTTTGAACATTTCTTTAGATGCTTCTCAGCCATTTGATATTTCTCAGTTGAGAATTTTTTTTAGCACTGTTCCCCCTTTTAATGGGATTATTTGATTCTTTGGAGTCTAATTTCTTGAGTTCTGCTGATCCTACATCCAATCAAGGACTAATATCCAATATATACAAAGACATCAAGAAGTTTGTCCCCTGCCACAATTTTAAGGGCTCTCCTCCATTGCTTCTTGTCTACACTGTTTCTCTTCTTTCTTTAGAGAGGGAGAGGTTGTCATAGAAGTCTTCAATGTCCCCCATTTTCAATTGTGAGCTTGTAGTCATGGATACCACTACCAGAGATGCTTCCACATGGTTTCTGGCAACAACACAGCCCACCAATACCCACATATCCTTCAGTGGTGCCATGGACTTTAAACCTTAACATGGCCTGTGGTGGCACTTTAAGTGTGGGGTTACATGCCTTTATTCCCACAATTCAGGTGACAGAGCCATGGAGATCTCTGGGTTCGAGGTCAATCTACAGTTCATGTTCCAGGACAGCCAATATTAGGCAGTGAAGGAGTTGGAAAACAGAAAGTTGAATTAATGTAATAGAACAAGGGGGCATGTTCCAGTCCCAGCAAGCAGCAGAACTTTGCAGCTTTGACCATGTGGCTCTGGTTTTAGAGTCAGGAATAGAAGAAGTTACTGGGACAGTTGATGCTCATTAGCTAGTGTAAGACAATAGTGGTGATTAAGAAGAGACCAGCATCACTGAGGTGAAATCTTCTGTGAAGTGTTTTCTGAGGTCACAAAGGAGCTGTGTTCCAGAGATAGCCAAGGTTGTACCTCTTGCTGCAGCAGGACTTAGTAATATGTAAGAGTCATCCTGATTTTGTGAGCATGAAAGGGTTATGAAGAACAGCTGAAATTTGACACCGTGAGAGGCCGTGATCTCATTGGTGAAAGTGCAGCCTCAGTTGCAGCTGATGACCCAGGACTGAATAGGTCATGTTGAGGCTTGGTACCATGAAGAGAGTCTATTAGTGAAGGCTCATTGCAGCAGAAGACTCTGGAGTATTGGAGATGCCAGTGCCATGGAATGACCCCAAAGAACAATAGCAGTAGTGCAATGGAGTCAGTCAGAGTCTAGAGTGCTACAGAGGGCAGTGCTGGAAAAATGATGCCAGCCCTTTGGAGGAGCCCAGAAGATCTTGTGTGGATCCCAGACATTGAAATAAGAAGCTGTGACGTTGAAAGTTGCCTTGGAGACGGCAAGATGTTAGAGATGCCAGAGCCCTGGGATGAGGGCCAGAGCCTCACATGGAATGCTGCTAACAGGAGGTGCAACCACCCCAAAAGAAAGAAGTGTGTTGGAGTCAACAAAGCTGAAAGGACTTGTGCATTAGACACAGAGATGCAGAGTTTGGAGTTTTCCCAGCTGGCTTTTGGTCTTGTTTTTCTAATGTTCCCCATTATGAAGTTTTGGAATGGTAATGTATATCCTGTGGTGTTAGAGGTATACAGTCAGGTTTATTTTATTTTGATTTTATAGGGGAGTACAGTTAAGTGATTGGGTGAATCTTAGAACAGACTTTGAACTTTAGACTTCTAACATTGTTGAGACTGCTGTAGACTGTGGGGACTTTTGGAATTGGACTAAATGTATTTTTTATTATTCTATGTCTATGTATGACCCCCATAGACTCATGTCTTTAAACAAGTCTGTGGGGGGCAGGGACTGGATTGTGGTGGTTTACAGCAAGGGAAATCCTTAGCCCATGGGAAGTACTACTATTAGGAGGTGAGTTCTTTTTGGAATAGGTGTGGTCTTGCTGAAGGAAGTGCATCATTGTGGGAGTGAGCTTTGAAGCTCTGCCTCCTGCAGAAGAATGCTTGAGGATGCCAGTCTTCTCCTGGTTCCCTTTGGGACAAGATGTAGAACTCTCAGCTCTCCCAGCACCGGACCTGAATAGATACTGTCATGCTTCTTCCCTTGACAGTAATGGCTGAACCTTTGAACCTGTAGCTAGCCCCAATTAAATGATGTTCTTTATAAAAGTGGCTTTAGTCATGGTGTCTCCTTACAGTAATAGAAACCCTAAGACACACACAAATGGGTACCCAACATACACACACACACACACACACACACACACACACACACACAAAATATCATTAAACAAGTTGTTTATAAAATATAAGCCAACGGTCAAGGAATACTTTTTGTACAAAATTCACATAAAGGCTGTGTGTATCTTGTGAAAATGTATATAGAAAGTATAGATAATAAGTATTCATGTAAGGACTTGTTGCCATAATTTATTCCTACACTTTGTATGGAACATTCTCTAAATCTATGATCCAAATACTGTACTTATTGAAGTAGTGTCTCAGTAATAACTTTTACACAAAAGTTAAAATAAACTTTAAATTTTGATTTTTGAGTGTCAACAAATAGTCAAAAATGAGTTGTCTACTTCAGGAGCATATAGCTACATATGTCCAGTGATCAAGATTATATTATACAAAGTTATAGAATATGTAACCCATGCACTTTACATAGATAGATAAATAGATAAATAGATAGATGATAGATAGATAGATAGATAGATAGATAGATAGATAGATAAATATGTGTCTGTGTGTGTGTGTAGATGATATAAGGGTTAAAATAGTCTCATAAAAATATGGTTCACTGATTTTTTATTGAAAATTGATTTCTCTCTTATATAATACATTTTGAACACAGTTCCCATTCCCCCCACTACTCCAAGATTTCCCCATCTCCCATTTCCCACAGGTCCACTGCCCCTCTGTTTCCCTGCAGAGAGTAGCAGCCTCCAAGCGACACAAACAAACACAACCAAGTAAGATACAGCAAGGCCTTCATATCAAGGCTAGACCTGATAGGAGAAAAAAGTCCCAAGACAGAGAGACACACACTCCCATGGTTAGGAGTCTCACAAAACACCGAACTAACAGCCACAATATGTATGGAGAGTCTAGTACAGGCTGCATTGATTGTTTTACTAAGGTCTGAATGTACTTTCAACGCAGGAATAATGATTTTTTTTATCATATAGTGTCAGAACAAGTAAGCGTCTACATGCTATAAAAATAAAGAAAAAAAAGTAAGCTTCAACTTCAATGTCCCAGAATGAATTGAGGATCTAAATGTAAAACCAAATTTTACACAACTGTTAGTAAAACTCGGAATAAAGTGGTCTGGGGCAGGGATAGGTGAGGAGCATGCAGGCTTCATACTGAATGTTAGTCCCTAGAAGAAAAATAATATGTTCAAAATGACTTCATCAAAATGAAGAACTTGCCCTCATCAAAAGACTGCATGAAAAGAAACTATTCCCAAACCACGTGTTTAACAAAATCAGTATCTGAAATACATGATGAAATCCTAAATCTCATTAAGCAATCAATACAACAAAATGAGCAAAAGATACAGACATTCCACAGAGAAAATGCAGATGTCAAGTAAAGCCATGAGAAAATACTCAACAACCAGAAAGAACACTGTGCTCAGTGGCAGGTCTCTTGTCTGATATGTACAAGGCCCTGGGTTCGATCCAAGCCCTGCAAAGCAATTTAAAGAACTTACAATACATACCACACTATCAACCACAGTGTAAACACAAATGAAAACTATGACCTATTACTACACAGTTGCTGGAATCACTGTGAAAAATAACAAAGGCAAGTAAGGAGAAAGCAGGTAAAGAGAAACTCAGTGACTTAGCCCTGATGAGGATGGAACAGCCACGGCCAGAGTAAAGAAACAAACACATTCTAAAACCAAAACTGCCACAGGACCCCACAATTATTGTCTAAAGAAAGATAGATTTATGCTCAAGTCAAAACCTACATCGGAATATTTATAAAAGCTTGTTTGTAATGTAAAAAAAATCAGAAATCTGGATTCTCTAAACCGAACAACAGTTAATTATAAATTATGGGCCACATGTCTGTGTTCTTACCAAGTTCTTCCTATGTTAGGTGCAGTTAGATTTGTAAATGTGTCTGGCCCCACACAGTGACTGGGAGTGAGCACCTTAGTGTTTTTTCCTGTTTGTGTTACTGATGTGAATAATGATTAGAGGAGAAACTATAAATATTCTTATATCAGTATAGTGCCTCTCAAACCGACCCCCTCCTCCAAAATTCTGCGAAGACAGAGGCTGGGAAAGACAAGAAATGTGGTACATTAGTGTGTTGCTGGTAAACAGGTTCAACGGAGGTACTTCCTGGCTGTTGCTGAAATATGGGTTACCTGGGCAGACAGATTCAACATGCAGGAATGACATTGTTCCTCCTCTTTCCTTCACAGCTGTCTGCCCCTCAATTCTTCCGAGTTTTCAGAATGACTGGCGGAGCATCTCCTTAACACAGGCAGCACATTGGCGCATTAGTTGATAGATGTGCTGCAGTATGATCGAACGTTCTCAGAGACTGTCCACACCGGTCAACTTTATGATTGTCTGATAAAGTGCTCTCTAGCAGAAAAATCGGCAGCCATGATATGTCAAAGCGGACACTCCTCGTGTATTTTCACGTCTTCTCGGTGAAGAGATGACAATCTGCATATTAGGATACTTTCCAAAAAATAAATGTCGCTATTTTCCAATCCCTCTCTTTATTCTCTCAGGGAAAATGTGATGTTCTAATGGTGCCGCCATCCTTTTAATCATTGCTTTGGATTCTTAGGAGTGTGTGCATGGGATGTCTGAGAGAACTGGACATTTCAGAAACCTTCAGTCACTCAGGGGCTGGTTGGGTTCACTGTGCCAAGCATTGTTATAAACCAAAAGTCTGCAGTGAGCTTTAAGTTTTCTCTTAAATTCCCTTATCATCCTTGTTTCCTTCCTCATGAAAACATAGTACCATCAGCAATATTCCTACCGTGCTGAGAAGAGGATGTGAAAATCGGTCATGATATTTAGGAGGAATGTTATCCTGTGGCTTTGTTAGTTTGGGTTCATAAATTCTATGCTGATTATGAAAAAGTATGCCCATTCGTTTCTAAAGAAAGCTCAGCTAAGACGTTCTTTTGAAGGTTTAAGTGGAGCAAAGTGGACCTTAGAATGGGAATGGAAGTGGAGAGAAATGTCTTAAAATTATGTATGATGAAGACTTTGGTGCAATATTATCTAACATTATAGTAATTCAGGTAATGTGATGGAGTGTTCTTATCTAGTTTAATAGTAGGGGGAAATTTTAAAGTACTAAGAGCCTGGGTTTGGTGTAAAAAAGAATCCAGATCTGAATGTTCTTGCTACAGCTACTTTGGTTGGGTTATTTAATTCTTAAAATCCTTTTTCTACTCTGTAAAATGTCATGATTCTAGTGCACATCCCATTGAGTCCTGATTCTAATCCTAACTCTTCTGTCCAATTTTTTTTATTTAAAAATTAAATTTTCAAGAGTGTTTATTATCTTAGCATGGCATCTGCACAGAACATGTTTTTAACAAGAGGAGGACATGTTTAGTCCTCTTGGTGACTTGCTTTTCCAGGTTTGGTTTTGTTATGTTTGCTTGTGAAGGATCATTTATATTAAGGTGTGTCTTTTTATTTCAGCACATAATTTCACTTCATAATGTGCATTTGTTCTAAATTCATAATCACACCCTTAAACATCCATGCAGGAGATTAGGTTCCCAAGTGTGTTGTGCTCATTTTAGGACTGAAAGTTTGTACTGTCTGATCTGTCTCTTCATCTTTCCCACCCTGGACACCACTAGCCCCTGTCTTACTCCCTGCTCCTATGAATTCAACAGTTTTACATTATACCTGCATATAGAGCCTACAGGGCATGTCTTTCTGTGTTTGATGATTTATCCTAGGATAATATTTTCTGGATTCTTCAGGGTTGCTTCAAAATGACTCAACTTCCTTTCTTTTCATGCCTATCAATAGACATTTGTATGTGATAGCTATCACAAATTATGCTGCTATAATATAGGAGTGCAGATATTTCTTCTTCATGTTCTTCGGATACAGACTCAGAAATGTAACTGTAAGATCAGATTGGCATTATTTAGAAACTTCGTCTTTTAAAATATTCTGTCCAAACTGACTTCATCAATGCACATTGCCACTATAAGACAAGGGTTCCAATTCCCCAGTAGCCTCCTACTTGCTGCTTTCCTTTTCTTTCTAATAGTGGTCATTCCAGTGGATAGGAAGTAAGCTCTTACTGAGGTCCCAATTTACATGGCTCTGATAACCAATAATATTGAGTATCTTTTTATTTATCTGAAGTCCATTGGTATATATTCCTGTGAAGTGTGTCAACTCAGCTTTTCTGTACATTTCTTCATTGATACAGGTATGTCTGTATTCCAGACAGACAGATTAAAGGACCTAGAAGGACTTTTGATGTGAACCTGTACCAGAGCAGCCATTTGCCTGGATTAGAATTCCTCACAGGCAATGGTCACATTTATATTAGCATCAGGAAAGTGATCTTAGGAATAATGAGCTTAGGAATAAATTGGAGATAAAAAGCTTTTACAATTAAAACTATGAGACTGGAGAATTGAGAGATGATGTAGTGGTTAACAGTACATACTTCTCCTTTATAGGACTTGAGTTTGGTTCCCCTCGTCAACAACAGGCAGCTCAAACCCACCTGTAACTCCAACTCCAGGACACTTTCCCTCCTCATCTGCCTCTGTTATTATTGCATTCACGTTCAGGCAAAAGTCCATATAATTTAAAATGAAAATTTAGAAACCTATAACACTAGTGAAAAAAAATTGTAAAAAGCAATAAATAGAAAGATATTCTGTTAATATTTTTAAGAGATACTGCTGCAATAACCGGATGACACAAAGTAGTCTTCAGATTCAATACAACCCCAATCAAAATTTCCAATGCCATTTTCACTGAAGAAAATACTCTTAAAATTTGTATGAAATAGTCTTGAGAAAGAGCAAAGTGGAAGGCATTGTTCTTTTTCACATTAAACATGTCATGAAGCTCCGGTAATCACAACAGTAGGATTCAGGCATTTACAGGGCCCTATAGAATAATAGAACAGAATATGTAAGCCCCCAAATAAAACCCACACTTAACTACGGTGAATTAATCTTTTAACCTGGTACCAAGAATGTTAATATTGTGCCGGCTGGATTCTGTCAATTTGGTAGAAATTAGAGTCACCCGAGAAAAGGAAACCTCAACTAGGGAACTGCCTCTGTCAAGTTGCCCTGAATGTCGGTGGGGACATTGTCTTGATTAATGATTGATGTTAGTGATACCAATTCGGGGTACACTTACAACCTGGGGGTGTGAGAGTGACCTGTCTGTGATGTGTCATCCCCTTGACTTTCAGGTTTGGTTCAGTGTATCGGGCTGACTATGTAGGTTTCTCCTTCACTGCTCCATGTACATCCCTCCTCACAAAAGATGATGACCTCCCCAATTGGAGGAGATGGTTCTTTGGTTGAAGATACACACACCCCCTCCTAGAGCCCCCAAGCAAGTTCTCATCACAGCAAGCTGGGCAAGCAGTGGAGAGTAAGCCAGTAACCAAGTCCTCCATGATCTCTGCTGCAGTTCTTGCCTACGGGTTCCTACCTTGACTTTTTGCTTTGGCTTCATTTACTGATGGACTAATAAATCCTTTCCTCCTCCAAGTTGGTTTTGGTCAGGATTTTATCACAGCAATAGACAGCCAATTAAGATAAATACATAATATGGGAAAAGTCTTTTTAATAAATCATGCTGTGAAAACTGGATATTTGTAATCAAAAGGAGGAAATAAGAAGCCATCATACTATATTAAAAAAAAAAAACTTGACTCAAAATGACTAAAATATCAAAAGCATAAAACCTAAGCCCAGCCTACTGGAACTGGCACAATCATAGCAACAAGGGAGGCTAAGGCAGGGAGATTGCTAGTTCAAGACTAACCTAGGATATGGAATAAGGTAAAATATAGGTTAGGTGACTTAGCCAGAAAGTGTCTGAAAAACAAATTAAAGTAAGAGGCATGAAGGAGTAACTTGAATAACACTTTTCTGGAATAAATGAGACCCTTAGTTTGCATGTTTTGTGCCAAGAATTATTTTTTTCCTTTTTGAGATTTTAGTAACACTTTCCTCTTCCATTTCCACCCTCCACAGCCTCCTTCATACACCTCTGCACTCTCCAATTTCATGGCGTCCTTTCCATCAATTGTTCCTGCATTCTTGTATGTATATATGTGTACATCTCCATTCCTACATAGAACCTACTGAGCTCATACGGCTTTATTTGTATGTGTGTTTTCAGTGTTAACCATTTGACACTGAACAACCAATCAATCATTGGTCTCTTCCCTGGGTAGGACAACCAACAATTTAAAAAAGGCAGAGCTGCATTACATTCAGATCCATCAGCAGCATCTAAAGGTAGCCCAGAGGGTGTAAGAGATTTTTCTTCATTCCTTTCAACAAGGGAATGTAACTCCCTCATTCCAGCTCAACTCATATATCTATATCTTTTAATCAGCTCCTTGCCAAGAAAGACCTTATTTCCACATCAAATATTCTAACAAATTAGGATTATTTTCAGACTAGAGAAAGGAAAATGTGAAAATTCAACCGACATTACATATTATAAAGTACATCAAGGGTACTTCCATACAGCTGTAGATATTCTCATTGCAGAGACATTGAAGAATACATCCTAAGTTACACTGTTACAATGTCCAAGTTCCTGAGCTATTCTTTTGAATGTCTTGTGATTGAAACCCACAAAACGATAAAAACAGTTAGTAAAAGAAAACAGCGAATGCACTGCCCTGCGGTAGAGGTGTAGGGGAAGGCATAAAGCTAGAGTCAGGAAGTGAAGGAAACTTAAGCAAACATAGTGATTTACCTCAGTGGTCTGGCATCTGACAGCCTTGATTCTACAGATTATATGCTGAAAAAGATGAACTTCACAGCATTTCAAAAACATTAAAAACTATGAATTTCTTTGACATGTAAAGTTAAAATTACAAAATACCTAAAAAATACAGAAAATAACAATGTCAAAGTATCCTTTATCCCATGTGCCAACTATACATAAAATATGTTCCAAATCTTTCACAAATAGCTAAGTATTCCATATAACAATTAAAACTCTCTAATTCATTATGACCAACTCTTTTCCTAGTAGTAATCACTATTCAGAATTTTAAATATATCATTATATCCATCCATATTTGATTATTTTTTGTATAATTGTAAATATGAGTAAATAATTTATGGTGCTGATTTTAGAGTTTTGAAAGTTTTATACAGCTTGGGGTTAAAGAAATGGCTGAGTGGCTAAGAGCACTAGATGTTCTTCCAAAGGATTCGTATTCAGTTTCCAGCACACACATCGTTACTCATAACCTTCTGACAGTAGTTCCAGATCATATGCCTTTTTCTTGTTTCCAGAGCACCAGACATATACACCATACACCCAGACATGTTGAAGCAAAACACTCATAAGTATAAAAATAAAGTCAACCTTTCATTAAAAAGAGGTTTTAAATGACTCATTATTCCACAGATCTATTTTCTACCATTTATATATCTCTGTTAAAATCTTATTGATTTAGTCTATGTGCATGGGCATACAGGTTCCTGCATGTATGCCTGTGTACCATGTATATGTCTGATACCCAGAGGCTAGAAGAAGGAATCAGATCACTTGGAACTGGAGTTACAGTAGGTTGTAACTCATGATATACACCCTGAGAATAGAAGCCAGGTGCTCTGGAAGAAAAAGTAATATATTTTAACCACTGAGCCATCTCTCTGGCCTCTATTTGTTTCTCTTATTAGCCACACTAATATGTTTGAAACTAGCTTATGCAATTTAATTTATCTATACTATTGGGTTTTAGTCTAAAAGAACATTTATTCTCTATTCTGCTAGTGAAGAATATTTATTCTCTGTTTTGCTACTAACATGCTTGCACATGTTTCCTTGGGGCCATGTGTGCACTTTTATGGCCCAGTTGTCACCTGGTTGCCCTTGGTAGAATCTGTATCCATATAGTATGGATTCATTCATATTCATATACAATGGGCAGTAATGTACAGACATGTTTTTGCCTGTATCCTTGTCATCATTTATTATTAGACATTTCAATTCTTGGCATTCTTCAGGAAATAGTCACGCGCACACATGCACACACGCACACACATACATACACAGTTCCCTTCTTTCATATTATTTCTCTGTGGTGGTTCTTTTTATTATTATTTATTTTATTTTATTTATTTACATTCCTGCAATTGCTCCCTTTCCTGGTCTCCCTTCCCACAGTTCCTCATCCCATTCCTCCTCCTCTTTGTCTCTGAGAGGGTGCTTCCCCCAAATCACCCCTTTCACTGGGTCCTCAAGTCTCTCAAGGATTAGGGGCATCTTCTCTCACTGAGGCCAGTCCAGGCAGCCCCCTTCTGTGTGTGGGTCTGAGGCCTCCTACCAGCCTGTGTATGCAGCCTGGTTGGTGGCTTAGTCTCTGGGAGCTCCCTGCGATCTGGCTTAGTTGAGACTGCTGGTCTCCTATAGGGTAGTCCTTCCCTTCAGCTCCTTCAATCCTTCTCCTAATTCAACCATTCAACCATAGGGGTCTCCAACTTCAGTCCAATGCTTGGGTGTGAGTATCTGTGTCTGTCTCAGTCAGCTGCTAGTAGGGCCTCTCAGAGGACAGCCAGGCTAGGCCCCTGTCTGTAAGCACAACATGACATCAGTGATAGTGTCAGACCTTGGTGCCCCCATGAGATGGATCCCAAGTTGCCCCAATCGTTGGACCATCTTTCTTTTAGTCTCTTCTCCCCTTTTGTCCCTGCAGTGTTTTTATATAGGAACAAATCTGGGTCAGAAATTTTGACTATGGCTTTGTTACCCTGTCCCTCCACTTGAGGCCCTGTCTATCTACTGAGGTGGACTTTTGAAGTTCTCTCTCCCCATTGTTGGGCATTTTGGCTAAGGTCACCCCCATTTAGTCCCAAGAGTCTCTCACCTCCCAGGTCTCTGTACTTTCTCTGGGGTGATGGATATTATACTGTCTGCCAAGTGTTTTTTCCCACATTTTTGAAAGGTAGATTATAGTTGAACCATTTTTTAACTATAACAATCAGCATAATCATTTATAATGACTTAGAATTTCTATTAATGAACTATGTACAACTTATTTAAGAGATATCTCTTTTTCCTAAGGTTAAAAAGTTAATGTTTTACAGCAGTATTCAGATATGAAATTAGACTGTACTTTTCCTCCACATTCCTGCTCAATTCCATTGTCAAGATTATAGCATTATTATGTCACTACAACTCTATTGATATTAGACTCCTGTTGATACATTTTTACTTCTGGTCTCAAAGATTATTTGTATTGGGTGGATTGTCTTCTAAGGCTTTGTATAAACTGATTGAATGAATAGAGGTTTTTTTTTCTTACTGTGTTCTAAAGAACATTCTTAAACATAAGCAAAAATAAAGTAACTTTGTAAAATAACCCTACACCTACTCCCCTTCTACTTACTGTTCTATTTACATTTACCCTGTCTGATTTTCCACATATATTGTTATCTACTCATTGCTTGATATTTAATAAGCTACTATTAGTTCTAAATTCTGATGCATAAACACTGTAAATAAGTTATTTTTATTTTTAATTACTTAATTTTAATTCATTCATTTTCACCTTATTTTTTAATTTTTTCAGTAGTTTGATGATGATCTTTGCTATACTGGAGAGCTATTCTGGCTTCAAATCTTCAAACGAGTTAATCACAATCTAGTTTGTAAAACAAATTGCACTGAATAATAAGAAACCAATGTTAGACATATCTTTTAACTGCAATGCAATAAAACTAGCATTGCCTGAGACAGAAGTTGACATCCGGGAGTAGGGTGTTGCTGAGACAGCTAAGACCATGCTTTCTGTTGGCAAAATGTGGACCCTGGAACTTTGTATTAGAACGGCAATTGAACACTTTAAGTGGGGATTAGGAGCCATCCTAGTAGGAACATGGAATGCAGTGGTTCTGAGATCAATGTAGATTATGACAGGCTGACTCAAGAGATTTCAGAGGAGAACAATATTAGGATGTGGCCTAGCGACCATTCTGGTGATATTTTGGCAAAGAATGTGACTGCTTTCTACCCTTATCCAAAAATCTGCCTGAAGCTAAAACTGAAGTGTTTTAGATGAATAATGTTGGCAGAGAAGATTCCGAGACAGCTTAGTGTTGTCTGTACTACGGCTATTAGTGCTCACTCTTATGTAATCTATAATTTAAAAAGCAAGCTGAGCAAGGAAATGTTTAAAAGGTACAGTTTGAGGAGAAAGGGAGCATCAGAAAGTACAATGAAGCTAAGCCTAGTGCTCAAAAAAATAAAACATTTACAGAAAGGCCTGATGCCACCTTGTGAACGAAATTATAGAAAAAAATAGGAAAAAAAATCAACGCCAACCAAAAGGGAATGCAAAAGTAAGTGAAGTGGGGGGGAATCAACTTCCAGCTCCAGAAAGCAGCTAAACTTGACAACTATGTGCTTCTGGCTTTAGAGTCAAGAAAGGGACTGTGGAGTCTCGCTCCAAGCCTAATGAAGGCTGTTGAAATCCAGCCTATCTGTGGTGACTCTGCATAGAGGCCTAGAGAAGTCATTCCATGAAGCTGTGAAAGTGAACCCTGAATTCTGGTGGTGATCTCAAGATACTGGAGATGTCAGAGTTATGGGATACCTGCCAAGAAAAGCTGCAGATTAGGTGAAAAACCAACCAAAGAAAGTGTATTGCAGTCCACAAAGCTGGAAAGAGTAACAAACCTGAAGAGTGCTCTGACATCAGATATGGAGATAAAAAGTTTGGAGTTGGCACGGCTGATTTTGGTCTTGCTTTGCTCCAGTATTTCCTCATGCTCCCTTCCCTCCATTTTGGAATGGTAATATCAATTCTGTGACATTGTATGTTGGAAGTATGTGATCTGCTTTTACATTGTGATTTCACAAGGGGTCACAGTTAAGAGATTTCAATGAACTTAGAAGAGACTTTGAATTTGGACTTTTAAAGTGTTGAGGCTGTAATAGACTGGAAACTTTTGAAGCTGGGCTGAATACACTTCTGCATTATGGAATGGTTACAGGTCTATAGGGACCAGGGAGTGCAATTTGGAGATCTGAATAAGAATGGCCCCTATAGGTTCTTATACTTAAATGCTTAGGATGTGGAATGATTTGAAAGGGTTAGGAGGTGTGGCCTTGTTGGAGTGGGTGTGGCTTTGTTGAGGGTAAAAGTGGCCTTGCTGGGAGGTAGGTGTCCTCTTGTTGAGAGAAATCTGTCTCTTGGACTAAGCTTTGATTTATCAAAAGACCATACAAGGCTCAGTGTCTCTCTTTCCTTTGCCTGCAGATCTGGATGTACAATTCTCAGCTACTTCTCCTGTGCCATGTCTGCTACCTACTGCCATGTTCTCCACCACAGTGAAAATGGACTAAACCTCTGAAATCATAAGCAAGGCCTAAACAAATGCTTTCCTTTATAAGAGTTTCTGTGGTCATGATGTCTCTTCCCAGAAATAGTGAGACACTAACCACTAATGGCAAAAAGATATCTCAAAGAATTTCTGCATGTTTAGAGACTAAAAGTGTTTCCACAAAGCTTTAGTACACGTGTTTTTGTGTGATTAATTCTTAGTGTTTTATCAGTTTCTTGCTGCTAAGGTTCCTGTGCTCATTTTATTTGAGTATTTGAGTATATACACAGCATGTACTTTTCTTCATTTTATGTCGTACTGTAATGTGCAACAGTATATTTTATAGGTACCATGGTGGTCTCATCAGCATGGGGCTGATGTTATCTTTGGGAGAGCAATGCTTTTCCACCAAGCTCTCCCACTGTGGGATTCCATGCAGGGTTCGGTAGGACTTCCATACTCTGTGCATGCCTTCCCTCGCATGTTTCATCATGTGTCAAATCTGTCACCATCTGTTCGTGCTGTGAGTTGCTGAGAATCCCTGGTTTTTATTACTCAGATTTGTCTCCATCTAGATCCCTTGCTCTGTTTCTGGCTCTGAAGAGTGTTGCTTCAGGAACTGGCCACTTAGACAGATGTGTTTGCATTTCTGTGATGGTATCTGCATGTCAGAAGACTATTCTCCTCCTTTAACTGGAGGAGGTTTTTTTCTTTCTTTCTAGATCATTTCTCTTGCCACTCAGTACCAGTGAAATGAAGACGTGTACCCTAAGAGTACCATATGCCATGAGATTCTCCTGGAGAGACAAGCATCTATCTGTGCCAGATAGGACAATCAATGACAAATTAATATATGTATAGTAGTATATATATATATATATATATATATATATATACACACACATATATATATATATATTACTCAATGTTAGCTCCATGAAAACAATGAGTTCAACTATAGTTATAAACAAGAGAGTGGGTGAAGGGTTACTACAGGAGCATGGGCAAACTGTATGAGGCTACACCCATGATAAAAGTTCTTTATCCACAGCTTTAAGCTTTTCTTTAGTTCACATACATTGAGCCCTAGTAACCATCTACAGTCTGTATTAGTTAGAGTTTTACCACTGTGAACAGACACCATGACCAAGGCAAGTCTTACAAGATTTAACTGGGGCTGGCTTATAGGTTCAGAGGTTCACTCCCTTATCATCAAGGTAGGAACATGGCAGCCTCCAGGCAGGCATGATACTAGAGGAGGTGAGACCTCTACATTTTCATCCAAAGGAAGCCAGGAACAGACTGGGCATCTCTAAGCAGATAGTAGGAAGGTCCCAAGCCAAACCCCAAAATGACACACTTCTTCCAACAAGGCCACACCTTCTACTAGTGCCCCACCCCGGGATGAGAATATGTAAATAACCATACTGCCTATAAGTCTTTAGAGAAGGAAAAAGACCTTATGAGTCTTTCCCCAACTCCGTAATAAAAAATCAACAAACTTTCCGCAGGTCTTCTTGGATGTATGTAAGCACAGGTGCTGAGCTGACAGTTCAGAAGGTTAGTGTCCATTCATGCCCAGAACACAGCACCCCTATGCTGTATGTAGAATATCATCCTTTGGTTAGTTGCAATATGCATAACAAATATAGTATATTTAATTACACTGTATATTTTACTTCACAGTAACATTTTAACCTTCTTTCTTCATATACACTTGATGTTGAGCTCAATGATATGTTTAAGGTAAAAAAATGAATTTAGTTCCAATTCAGTATTAGCAAGGTTAATAGTAAACAGGTTTTCAGCATTTCCTCTTGGCCTTGATGTTAGGATTAAATTAAGATTTCCACAATACATTATATTTGCATAATTTCAGTTATTATTTGCATAGACTATGGAAAATATGTAAAGATGTCTGAATGTAATTTACAATTTGGCTTTTAATGCACTTGAACTTTTTCTATTGACTGTATAAATTTTTAAATGATCTTTACAGTTTATTTTGTTATTTTCCTTCTCTATTCAGTTGATGGCATTTACAAAAGT
Organism: Micromys minutus; assembly: GCF_963924665.1. Classification (NCBI taxonomy): domain Eukaryota; kingdom Metazoa; phylum Chordata; class Mammalia; order Rodentia; family Muridae; genus Micromys; species Micromys minutus. The sequence continues at coordinate 46,393,197 of NC_137958.1, read as the reverse complement.
TATACTCACTGCTTTGCATATTTATTGGCAGGTTTTACTAACATTTAAATAGCTTAGAGAAAGTACACATACAGTTTTTATACAGTCTATGAAAACAGAATTTTTATTATATTTTCCAGCCAAATGGGATTTCCACTAGACTGTTGTTTACAGACATTGGAAACTAGGCACTGGCATTTGTCTTATGAATCCCGTTATGACCATAGGTTACAGAACCAATACCTTCAGCTTTTAACTCTCTTTTGACTCAAATTACTTTACCTAGTCCTATTCTCCTTTATAACAAGCAAATCATTTTTTCTCCTCAGTCTATATGAACTCATAAGTGTCTGCCTCATTTTTGGTTCCTTAACATTTCCTCATGAATGCAGGACCATTTCTGCCAACTGTTATTCAGGCAGAGAAGGAAATCAAACAAATTTAAAGCCTCTAATGTGTATTGAGATCCTCTGTGCTAGGAGATTCTGTCTTCTGATCAACCTTATTTTTCATTCATTTGATCTGCTTCCATGATATTCTCTCTTCTCCCAATGCCTCTCACTGTCACTCTGCCAACCCAACTGCACACCCTGCTCAGAATAACAAAAGCCCTAAAAAGCAATAAATAAATAAATAAGAGAATTAGATTAAAAGCCACTATGAAAAGTGCACACACACGGGCACACACACACACACACACACACAAAGCCAACCAACCAAACAAACAAATTGGACTCCATTTTTGTGTTGCCCATCTCATTCTAGGCATGAGGTCCGTCTGTGATTATGATTGACACACTCAATGGCACGAAATGGAGAAAAGTGATTTTCTTTTCCCCAAAACTATTGATTGCAAACAGCTTCCTGATTAGGGGTGGAACTTTGTGTGGAGGTCTCCTTCTTTTTGCTGGGATTTTGTCTGATTCGAACCTCTTGTGTATTTTATCACAGTCACGGTGGGTTTTCAATCCAGGTTAGTCCTGTTGTATTTAGAAGACAGACTTTCTTTGGAGTCATCTACCACCACCTCTGGCTCTTAAAGTCTTTCTGCTTCCTCTTCTGCAAAGATGCTGGAGGCACTAAGGGAGGTTTTTGGTAACGACATTCTGCTCAGGATTTACGGCTCTAAAGTCTTTCTCTCTCTGCATAGTCCCCAGTTGTGGATTGCTGTGATAATTACAATCTACTGAGGAAGATTATCATCTATTGAGGTATTATCTCAGTACCAAACTATGTAAAGACCCAATAAAAAAGAAAAGTATAAAATTAATATCTCTTAAGGTCATCGATCCAATTTTTTTTTATCAAAGTATTTCCAAATGGGACCTAAGAACACATCAAAAAAGTTTGTAGACTATGTTTAGCTTTATCCTAGAGATTCAGAAATATTTCGATATATGTAAATAAATAAACACAAATATCACATAAACTAAGTCAGAGACAAAATATTCATGATCATTTCATTAGATTGGGAAAATGCTTTTTACAAAACCAAACATTTTCTCATGGTAAAAGTCCTTTAAAGCCTAGGAGTATAACGTAGATTCCTCAACATAATGAACCAATTAGACAGCAAGCCCACAGCCAACATCATGATAAATGGAGAGAAATTTAAAGAATCAGCAATAAAATCAGGAATAAAACAGAAATTAATTCAATATAGTAACTGAAGTGAGAGAGTTAAAACAACTGAAAAAGATGAAAGGGAAACAAACAGGAAGAGAATAATTCAAAGCATCCATATTTGCAGATGATATTATTATATACACTAGAAAATTTTATAAATCCACTAGAAAACTTCTGTAGTAGATAAATAACTTCAGCAAAATAGCAGGAAACAAAATTAACACATAAATATCATATCCTCCTATATACAAATGACAGCTATACTGAGAAGAAACTCAGAGAAAGGTACCTTTCACAATGCCTTCAAAAAAAAAAATCTCGAGATAACGTTCACCAAGCACATAAGAGACTTGTATAATAAAAAATTTCAGACATGAAAGAAAGAAATTGAAGAAGACACTAGAATATGAAAAAAAAATCCATGCTGAAGGATTGGTAGGGTTAATATTATAAAGATATATATCATATCAAAGGCAGTCTATATATTCAATGTAATTCTCATCAAAATTACAGCACGATTCTTCGCAAAAACAGAAAAACAATTTTCAACTTTATATAGAAATACACAAATCACAGGATAACTAAAATAATACTGAATAATAAAAGAACGGATAAAGAAATCACCTTACAAGGTTTCAAGTTGTGTTACAGAGCTATAGTATTAAAAACAGCATCATGCCCCCCTTTCCCCTCCTTTCCCCCTTCCTTCCCCTCCCCCCATGTGCTGATGGCCTGCTTCTACTCCTCTACTTCTCTATTCCTCTCTTCTTTCTCTTTCCCTCCCTCCCTTCCCCTTCCCTTGCTTCCTCCTTCTCTCTCTCTCTCTCTCTCTCTCTCTCTCTCTCTCTCTCTCTCTCTCTCTCTCTCTCCCTCTCCCTCTCCCTCTCCCTCTCCCTCTCCCTCTGTCCCTCCCTCCCTCCCTCCCTCTCTCTCTCTCTCTCTCTCTCTCTCTCTCTCTCTCTCTCTCTCTCTCTCTCTCTCTCTTTGCCTCTACTAACCTCTTAACTCAACCATGAACTGAGTAAACTCTATTCTGTACTAAAAAAAGTATCATGTTGACACAAAAACAGAGATTTTTTTATTTTATATGTATATGTGTATGTAGATATCCATTGATATGTATGTTTGTAAACACACTTACATATATATGTAAGCTTATCTGCAAGTTTATAAAATCATGTTTCCCTATGGCTTTATTTTATTTATTTCTTCTTTCTCCCCTTCTCTCTGTAACAATATATATGTAAGATTTATCATGAAAAGATGTATTTTATTCACAAGTGATGAATATAAAATTTCTCTATAAGAATGTGCTGAAAACATTTTCATTTCCCAACTGTCTGTTTTGTATGGGCATACCACAATATCTAAATTGGGTAATATATAATGAGCAGAAACTTACTGGTTTATAGTTTTGAAGATAAAAGTTCAGTACCCTCAATCTTTGAAAAAGTGGATAATTTTACATCAGTTATTCTGATGACTGTCTGGGTTATTAGTGTCTCATGACTTCAGCTTATATCAGGATTTTTTTCTAAGCACAAGGGTTGTCTTAGTGAAAGCTATTAGAGGTTATACAACAATAACTTGGCTCTGCAAACCTGAACTCAGGTGTTCATGAATACTTGCTCACAAAAACTCTGGGAATGAGAAAACAGCAAATTTTAGCTAACTTCTACAAATGGGGGTCACTGGCTTGCTTTTCATGAGCCATAACACACTGAACTTCATTCTGTTCTTGAGCTAGATTTCTCAAATGCTAGGGCTGTTGTGTTTGCTATACTTACAAGGTCTCTGCCAAGTTTTATTGCTCAGTTTTTCAATTCCTCTATCTATGTTCCGCTGCCTTAATATAACAACCAGAGGAATCATTATTTTACCAATCTTATTTAAAAATATTTACTGATGTTTTAATTTCATTCCTCATAAATATTTGTACCCACCTATCTACTTTAAAGAAAACTATCATTTTAAAAAATATTTTATTCTCTTTTAATACTTTCTTTAGCCTAACCTGTGGGTGTCCTTTCTGGTTATTTACCTCCCTCTAAATTAGTGGTTCTAGAAAAAGAGTTGATATCATGTAGTATCTGTTTATATCTGGAAACATTTCTATTGTCTCTGCTGGAAGGAGACTTACCCCAAGCATGGAGAGAGAGCTTTGTTACTGGATATCCTACTGTACATAGGAAAGTCCGCAAGAGACTTTCTGACCTCAAAATATGAAGGTAAGGAACCCTGATACATCAATGCAGGGAAATGAACAACTTATTAGTTTGTGTAGGTATGAGTACCTCTGGATTCATATGGATGCTACTGTACAGTAACCAGTGTAACTGCCCATTACTATTTTGGGAGTTCTTTTCTTCACCCCATTTATCCACCCCTCCCCCAATTTCTCCTGTTTTACCTCTATCACTACATAGGAAAGAAAGAAAAGAGAGAGAGATTCTAAGTTCTTTCTTCTTGTTTCTTCTTTGCTTATAGTTCTTCTTTGCTACTTTGTGGGTTCTTCTTTTTTTCACCCTTTATACCCCACCCCACCTGGTTTCATCCCCTATCTCTAAGTGTGAGAGAAAGAAGGATACATAGTAGAGAAGGACAGAGAGGGGGGCGGGGAGGAAGGGAGGAAATCTTTGAATCTAATTTCTTTCTTCTTACTTCTTCTTGAACATGACTACTAACAAACCACTAACTCCCCCTGAATGACCAACAACTCACCATTCTCCCTTCTAGCACTTATAGACCCTCCAAAAATGCTCAGATTCCAAATATTAAACAATTGGAGAAATTATCCACAGCTGGCAAAACTATGCCTCTGCTGGAGCTGGAGGCAAATCAGCCAGCTGTTGTGAAGCAGCCCTACATGTCCCCACACCTGGACTTAAAACGAAAGCACATTCTTATAATATTTCTCGGTTTTTAAAAAGAATTTAGGGCAAGGCTGGAAGAGGCTGGGGAGGAGGGTGAACCCTTACTAAGACCAGCAATCTCAGTTAACCTCGTTCCCAGAGATCTCACATACACTGAGCCACCAACAGGCTGGTACACTAGCTCTTTTGAGGCCCAGACAACAGTGGAGGACTGCCTGGTCTAGCTCAGTGAGAGAAGATGTACCTAATCCTCAAGAGACTTGAAGCCCCAGGGAGGGGGAAGGCCCAAGGGGCAGGGTCTGGGGGACATCCTCTTGGAGACAGAGGGAAGGAGGAATAAGATGAGGAACTGTGGGAGCGTGGACCAGAAAAGGGTAATGACTGGAAAGTAAAGAGGGAGGGAGGGAGGAAGAGAGGGAGGAGAGATGAAGAGAGGGAGGAGAGAGGGAGAGAGAGGGGGAGAGAGGGAGGAGAGAGGGAGAGAGAGAGGGAGAGAGGGAGGAGAGAGGAAGAGAGGGAGGAAAGAAAAAGGAGAGAGGGAGAGAGAGAGGAAGAGAGAGAGAGAGAGAGAGAGAGAGAGAGAGAGAGAGAGAGAGAGAGAGAGAGAAACCAAAAGTCCAGAATAAAATGAAAAGAAAACAAACCAAAAGCCCAAAATTCTCCCCACAAATGAGAACCTCGTTAGCTATTTTTCAGATCAGTGTTCTTCATTTGAGATTCTCATGGCAATTCTCACAACAATCAGCATTACAATGTTGATCTTGGCCTTGTACCCTAGAACTAGATGCCAGCATGATTGAATTGTTAAGTAATTCAGAACCACAAAGTATTCTAAAGTATTCTTTGTGTGCATGTGTGTGTGTGTGTGTGTGTGTGTGTGTGTGTGTGTGTGTGTGTGTGTGTTGTTTGTGTGTGAGAGAGAGAGAGTGAGGGGGGAGCTTTCCAAGGTCATTTCTCAGTCTTTTGCTTCAGTCATTATGTAATATTTGTGTTTGTCCATTTGTTTTCTTCTGATTATATAAGTTAGATAACTTTTTCCAGGCTATGACACACTTTCTACTTTTTAACATCTTACTAATATCTAAGCACCTAAATCAAAGCATAGAGAGAAATTTCACCTTTGTGTTCATTTTAACACTTGATTTGGGAGGCTAATGTCTTTCCCTGCTTAAAATAGAATCTAGAATAAAACATAAAACATTGTAATGGTTACTGATGTAGAACCATCTGACAGCTCTCTCTCTCTCTCTGTGTGTGTGTGTGTGTGTGTGTGTGTGTGTGTGTTTAGGAATTTGTACATCATGGCAAGGTGCCATTAAGCCTCAAACTACCTAGCAGGAATTCAGACTTTTTTTTTCTACTAAGATCATTGATTTTCTTAAGGAATCATAAAGTTAGATATGGCTTATAGCCACATAAGGAGGACACAAATCTCAAGGGCAAGTCTGTCCTCTTTGATATCAGACCTAATGGGGTTATGCTTGAGTGTGGAAATAAATGGTCTATTGATTATGTCAACAATATGCAGAAAGACAGACTGACTGACACACCTTCCTTTAAATGGGATGATTCCACAGTTCCAAGTAGCTGGTTGAGTTCTCTTTGTGAATGATTTTACTTCTAGATTCCACATATGCACTGTAAGTATCATAACTCTGCTGTGATAAATACTACATACTCATCGCCTATATGGCAAGCCAGAATAGAGCAGCCACGGGAGTAGCTATTCATGGTCACAAAAACTTGAGTGGAAATGGCACATGTCTCCCGTAGACTTTAGCAGGGAAAAAAGTCATATAGTTCCCTGTTCTCTTCTTCCTTCCTGATTGCCTTGTATCAAGATATTAGTTCCTCCTCTAACCGAGACCATGAGTGACTCTGACATGTCTTACTGTGAACATAAAATATGTTACAGAAACAAACCCACAGTGCAATTCTGGGATTAGTGTTAATGTCACTACCACAGCATAACCTCATTTATCTGTGTGATACAATGCTTCCTTGCTGGTACTGAAAGGAAAGAAATGTTGATTATAACTATATTTTTGGAAAACAGAACCCTTCACTGTAAAATTAATAGCTGGAGTTCAGAATTAATACTTACAATTTCTGTTATTAACACCGCCATTATTTTCTGATATTCTGGCTAGATTCAAAAGTAATTTCAGTTTGTATGCACAGATATCATTCAAGTCTTTGGTCTTCTTATCAATAATATCTTAAAGAAATTAGGAATGATTATTCCTGTGTTTTGTAGTCTGGCAGGACTTCCAGTGATGAGACCGTTACATTTGGTTGAGTCCTTGCCTGAGAAGGTCCCATGGAGATGCCTAAACAACTCAGACAGATACTAAAACAAAAGGATGTCCCTGTTGCTGAGGACAACTTCCACTCAATTCATTAATCATGGAGAGAATCTGCTCATGTATGCTTGATAACATTGTACTTCCATTGGGCTTGGAGATATAACATTCTGCTTTCTTTGGTGCAAGAAGGGACTCTGAAAGCCACAGAAAGAGAAATATGGACACCAACCCAGCCACAGGACCCTCTACTTACAATATGTCCTTTCTGCAAGATGTTCCAGGGCACTGGTTGGTGAAGCATGCATGGGAGTGGCCAACTTAAGTGTGGTTGATCTTGACACCTAGGTCTGAAAAGGGAGCTCATGCTCTGTACAGCCTGGATGACCAGGAGGCAGAGACTGGATAGCCAGAGACCTAGTGAAATCATTCTTAATGATATTCTTATATAATCAAATATTGGTACCTCGTGCAGTTGTCACCAAAGAAGTTTCTTCTGTCAGCAGATGGGAGTGGGTGCAGACACCCACAGCCAAAAATCATGTAGTAAGAGAGCCTAAATTGTAGGTCCCTATACATCCCTTTCCTGGTAGAAAATGGTGAGCAAAGATTACAGGAGTCAGACAGTATGGAGGACACCTGGAGAACATGGCCCACTGAGTCGACTGAACGGGGCTCACATGGGCTCACAGAGACTGGAGCCTGCATGGGTCTGTGCCAGGTTCTCTGTGTATGTATGGTGGCTGTTAACATGGTGTGTCTGTGGGACTCCTAAGAGCGGGAGCAGCTATGTGTCCGATATTTTGGTGTTCTTGGGACATTTTTCTGCCTGTTGTATTGCCTTGTCCAGCCTTGATTCATGAGCTTTCTTATTGTCTTGTTGTATCTTGTTTATTCCTATTTTGGACACCTCATCTTTTCTCAATAGAAAACAGAGGTAGAGTATATTTGACAAAGAGGGGACTTATTGGGGAGCTAAGAGCAAAGGAGACAGGAGAAACTCTGGACGGGTCATATTTTATGAGAGAAGAATCTATTTTCAATAAAAAGAAAATTATGACTGTATACAATTGTGTGTGTGTGTGTGTGTGTGTGTGTGTGTGTGTGTGTAATGTATTTAAATACAGTCCAGATTTCATCAGATCTTCCAGAGTACATACAAGCAACTTTGGATCCAGAAATATAACAAAAGATGATATGAATTGGCATTAAGTGTCTAATCTGTTTCTTCTGCTTCCTTTCCTGACAATGAGAAAACATCTAGTATATTTTTTCTAGCTGGGTAGCCATTTTACCTATATTTCGGGGGGGGGGGGTTGTTTCTTTTTTTTAACATAACAAAACCAAACCAAACTAGACCAAAACCTTTCATTTAAATTAAAAGAAAAAGCTGTACATTTCAAATAATCTAATATCAACAGGGAACCACCTAAGTTATTTGCACAGCCTGAGTAATTCTTTTTCAAAATCTCAGATGAGAAGGAATTTGTCTTCCTGTTCAGAGCAAGCCCCAGATCTTGAAATGCACTAGTTAGTTAAGCTGATAAAGTCACTGAGTGTTCTTTACTAGCAAGAGCCACATCAGGAAATGCACTCACATGCATTTAACTCTACAATTCTGTGCCATTAAGTTACTTAAAATTACTCAATTAAGTAAATAGAAAAATAAATAGGTGGATCATGAGTTTAGGATAAAATTATACTGGTGAAAAGTTATGTAAATGGTATGGTGACTGGTACAAAGATACAAACTATTATCAACAAATAAAGTATTTTTTAAATTTTATTTATGTTTCCCTTTTATTAAAGATAGGTTCTGTTCTCATATAATATAATCAGAATACAATTTGCCTTCCTTTAGAAGGAATTTATATAGGAAGTGGGGTGGTTTCTGCCCCACTCTGTCCCATTTAACTCCCAGGTAATACAAAGACAACAGAATTTATTAATAAGATTATAACATAAACAGGGCAGGGTCTGAGACTATTATAACCTGGCTAGGTTAGTAATAAGCACAGATTTTCCAGTACTTGCCAGCTGAGTCTCTGTTTTATGTGTGTTTTCAGGGTGAGCTTCCTTTGACTAAATGTTTATGGCCTATCCTCATGGTCCAACATAACTCATGGCAACCTCCTTCTTCTACTTCCTCCTTCGCTGATCCATACCTGAGACTCCTACTTGATCTCAAGTCCTATTTTTCTCTTTCTTTTTTGCCCAATCACAAGCTCTAGCATTTTATTTTCCAATCAGAAATTACTGGGGAGCATTATTTATACCACATTGATCAATACAATGCCCATGCCCAGACTGCAACCAGATCTTGGAGTACAGAACTCAACATCTGAATCCATAGCACACAGGACCATAACACCTTCCCTATGCTCCTCCCAGTTTCTCCTCACCACCTCTCCCATTCAGATCTATTCCTTTTCTATCTCTGATTAGAAAGCAAGCAGCTTCTAGGGGACAATAACAAAACATAACAAAATAAAATATAATACAAACAATGAAAAGTATCATATTGAATTTGAACAAGATGAACCAATAAAAAATAAATAAAAGACTCTCCATTTCCATCTGTGCCCTGGAGCTAACCCTATGCCACAGCTCTCCAAACCCAAATTCTACTCAGAGAGAGCTGGTCTCCCAGGAGTGCTGTCACACCTAAGTTCACAGGTAAGACCACCACTTTGATCCTCTGGCCCAAGAGGGATTGGCCAGGAGCCCACAAGGCACAGAAACTGTGGAGTATCTGAGAACAGGTTCCCTCCAATTTGATCCTATAGATAAAACAGGTAGACTTCCTTAAAGAGGAAACACATAAATCCCTTAAAGAGTTACAAAAAAATACTACCAAATATGTGACAGAATTGAGCAAAACCATCCAGAATCTAAAAATAGAAATAGAAACAACAAAGAAATCATAAAGGGAGACAACCCTGGAGATAGAAAACTTAGGAAAGAGATCAGGCGTCATAGATTCAAGCATCAACAACAGAATAAGAGATAAAAGGGATAATCTCATGGGCAGAGAATACCATAGTAAACATTGACACATCAGTCAAAGAAAAAGCAAAATGCAAAAACTCCTAACCCTAAACATCCAGGAAATTGAGGACACACTGAGAAAACCAAACCTAAGGATAATAGGTATAGAAGAGCAACGATTCCCAACTCAAAGGAACAGTAAATATATTCAACAAAATTAGAGAAGAAAACTTCCCTAACCTAAAGAGATGCCTATAAACATACAAGAAACCTACAGAAACCCAAATAGATTGGAACAGAAAAGAAATCCTTCCCATCGCATAATAATAAAACTACCAAATATACAAAACAAAGAAAGAATATTAAAAGCAGTAAGGGAAAAAGGCCAAGTAATATATAAAGGCAGACCTATCAGAATTACACAAGTCTCAACAGAGATTCTAAAGGCCAGAAGATCCTGGAGAGATGCCATTTCAGTTCCTAGAACACAAATGCCATCTCAGGACACTAAACCCAGAAAAATTCTCAATTACCATAAATGGAAAAAAACAAGATATTCAATGACAAAGTCAAATTTATATAATACCTTTCCACAAACACAACTCTATAAAGGATAATAAATGGAAAACTCCAAAACAAGGAGGAAAACTACACCCTAGAAAAAGCAGGAAAGTAAACTTCTTTCAACAAACCCAAAAGAGGTGGCCACAAAAACATAATTTCACCCACAAAAATAACAAAATAGCAGGAAGCAATAATCACTGGTCCTTAATATCTTTTAACATCAATGGACTCAATTCCCAAATAAAAAGACATAGACTAACAGACTGGATGTGTAATCAGGACACAGCATTTTGCTGCATAGAGGAAATACAGCTCAGTGAATAAGACAGAAACTACTTCAAAGTAAAAGGCTGGAGAAAATATATTCCAAGCAAGTGGTCCCAAGAAAAAAGCTGGAGTAGCCATTCTAATATTGAATAAAATCAGCTTTCAAACCAAAGTTATCAAAAAAGATAAGGAAGGATACTTCATACTCATTTTCTTGGTCAGGGTTTCTATTCTTGCTCAGATATCATGACAAGGAGCAAGTTGGGGAGGAAAGAGCTTACTCAGCTTACACTTCCACATCGCTGTTCATCACCAAAGGACGTCAGGACTGGAACTCAAGCAAGTCAAGAAACAGTAGATGATGCAGACACCATGAAAGGATGTTACTAGCTTGCTTTCTTATAGAACCCAGGTCTACCAGCCCATGGATGGCACCACCCACAGTGGGCTGGACCCTCCTCCCTTGATCACTAGTTGAGAAAATGCTTTACAGCTGGATCTCATTGAGGCATTTCCTCAGCTGAGGCTCCTTTCTCTGTGATAACTCCAGCTTGTGTCAAGTTGACACAAAACCAGCCAGTGCACTCATTAAATGAAAATTCTATCAAGATATTCTGAATATCTATGCTCCAAATGCAAGGGCACCCACATTCATAAAAGAAACTCTACTAAAGCTCAAAACACACATTGTACCTCATGCAATAACAGTGAGAGACTTCAACACCCCACTCTCATCAATGGACAGATCATAGAAGAAGAAAATAAACAGAGACACAGTATAACAAAAGTTATGAACCAAATTGAATTTAATCGAAGAGGAAATAGGGAAGAGCTTCGAACACATAGGCACAGGGAGAATTTTCCTGAACAGAACACAAATGGCTTATGTCTAAGATCAACAATTGAGAAATGGGACCTCATAAAATGGAAAAGCTTCTGAAAGGCAAAGGACACTCTCATTAGGACAAAACAGCAAACACAAAACTGGAAAAGATCTTTACTAAGCCTACATAAAGTACGCATATCCAATATATACAAAGAACTCAAGAAATTAGACTCCAAAGAACCAAATAACCCTATAAAATAATTGGGTACAGAGCTAAACAAAGAATTCTCACCTAAGAAATATTGAATATCTGAGAAGCACTAAAAGAAACGTTCAACATCCTCAGTCATCAGGGAAATGCAAATCAAAACAACGCTGAGACTAACTCACACCAGTCAGAATGGCTAGGATCAAAAACTCAGGTGACAGAAGATTCTGGTGAGGATGTATAAAAAGAGGAACACTCCTCCATTGTTGGAGGGATTGCAAGCTGGTACAATAACTCTGGGTATTAGTTTGGTGTTTCATTTGAAAATTGGATATAGTAATACCTGAGGACCCAGCTATACCACTCCTGGGTGTATACCCAAGAGATCCTCCAACATATAAGAAAGTCAAATGCTCAACTATTTTCACAGCAGCTTTATTTATAATAATTACAGAAACTGGAAACAACCCAGATGTCTCTCAAGAGAGGAATGGACACAGAAAATGGGGTACATTTACACAATACAGTACTACTCAGCTATTAAAAAGTACTTCATGAAATTCCTAGGCAAATGGATGAAACTAGAAAATATTTTCCTGAGTGAGGTAACCCAATCACAAAAGAACACACATGGTATTCACTCACTGATAATTGGATATTAGGCAAAAAACTTGGAATGCCTGTGATATAATTCACTGACCACATGAAGCTCAAGAGAGATCAAAATGTGGATGCTTTGGTTCTTCTTAGAAGAGAGAACAAAATCCTCACAGGAGGTAGAAGATGGGAGGGACTTGGGAGTAAGAGAGAAGGAGGATGTGGAAAAGAGGGGCAGTATTAGCTATTGGAGAATCAGATGATAAACAGAGGACCAGGAATTTTAAACAGGTATGTAGCAATAGGGGATGAGGAACTGGGTGTAGCCACCAGAACATCCCAGGTGCCAGGAAAATAAGAGGCTCCCAGGACCAAATGGGGATGACATTAGCTGAAATACACAATAAAGGGGAGAAAGAACCTGTAGAGACCATATCCAGAGGTTAGGCATGGCCCCAGGTTGGCAGATTGGGTTACAAAATTTTAACCCAGAATTGCTCCTGTATAAAGGAAATATGGGGACAAAATGTGGAGCAGAGACTAAAATAAAGGCCAACTCTAGACTGCCTCATCTGGGGATGCATCCCTTATACAGACACCACACCCACTATTGCAGATGCCAAGAAGGGCTTGTTGACAGGTGTCTGATAGAGCAGTCTCCTGAGAGGCTCTGCCAGAGCATGACAAATACTGATGAGGATCCTAGCAGCCAACCATTGAACTAGCAAAGGTACCCCAATGAAGGAGTTAGGGAAAGGACTTGAGCTGAAAGGGTGTGCAACCCCATAGGAAGAACAACACTATCAGCCAACCAGACCCCCCCACCCCCAGAATTCCCAGGGACTGAGTCTCCAACAATAGAGTACACATGGAGGGACCCATGGCTCCAGCTGCACATGTAGCAGCGGATGGCATTGTCTGGCATCAGTGGGAAAAGAGGCCCTTGATCCTGTGAATGCTCAATGCCCCAGTGCAGGTGAATGCCAGGGCGGTGAGTTTGAAGTGGGTGGTGGGTGAGGGAGCTCCCTCATGGAAGCAGGGAGAGTGGAAGGGGATAGCTGAGTTTTGTGGAGGAGAACCCAGGAAATGTAATAACATTTACATTCTAAATGAAAATAAGTAAAATATACAATAAAAATATTTCAAAAATAAAAATAAAAGAGCCTTAGATGCCAGAATCAGAACTACTCCTTTATACATTCAGGAATCATGTAAAATACTAAACCAAAAGCTAGATTATATACCCATGGGAACTGGTACAGATTCACATAGGTCTTGTGTATAATTATTCGGTCTCTGTGAGTTCGTGAGCTGTGCTCAGTTGAAAACAATAAAGTTTTTAAAAGTACAGTGTGTGTGTGTGTGTGTGTGTGTGTGTGTGTGTACTTATCCTGGTGCATATTTATGCAGGTAAAGTCCTAAAATCAGTCTTAAAGTCATTCTACAGGCACTGTCAGTTCTTGGTTCTTGTTTTGTCGTTGTTTGCTTGTTTGTTTGTTTGGTTGGTTGATTGTTTGGTTGGTTGGTTGGTTGTTTTTTAGGCAGTACCCTGAGAATGGCCCTGGCTGGTCTAGAACTCACTATGCAGACCAGATAAGCCTGAACTCAGAAAGATTCACCAACCTTTGCCTCTGAGAACTGAGATTGGTATTTTGTGGCGCTTAACCTAGTTTGTTTGTTTGTTTGTGTGTTTGTTGTTTTTATCCTGTTGTTTAAGATTGTACCACTCTGTTGTCAGGACTTCACTGACTAAGTTCGGCTGCCTGGTCAGTGGGATCCGGGCATCCTTTGTCTCCACCTTCTGGGGCTGGAAGAATGGATGTGCCATTGTGTGTGGCTTTTTATGTGTGTGCTAGAGATAAATTTATGTCCCCCAGCTTGTGTGGCTAAGGGAGACAGGAAAACAAAGGCTTGCTTAGAGGCCCATATAAGGACACAGGGAACTTCAGCTCTGTGAGCTCGTACAGGAGTACACTTGAAAAGGCTAGTGTGACATGGAACTCAGAAGTCATGTGACTCTTCTCAGAGCTGTGGTGAACAGTCCCTGGGCAGCTGTGTCTGAAGTATCTTGTGTTGTTTGACCAACATTGTCTGAATTATCTCTCTGCTGACCTTGGCCATTTTCTAATACAGTACAGATGATGATGTACATCTTCCTAATTAGCTTAGCATAAGTCATCAGTTTATCCAAGGACCTCTGGTCCCACTTTGCTTTTATCTTCTTTACCCTCATTTTCTTTATCTCTCATTGTGGTCTTCACATTTAACACCAGTTTTGCTTCTTGTTCAGATCATGGAGCAAGCACGTCACTGGCTACATCATCTCCCAGACAGAAGTATAACACTTGTGCTAAACATGGGCTCAGATTTTGAGTTCTCAACACAAAATAACATCTGTGGGTGCCGTCATCATGTAGTGAACTACTTAAAAATTGAAATCCTAAATTTAACAAGAAAGCATCAGGGCTCCTGCACCTTACTTCAGGATATCCCTAGAAAAGTTTGCTCATAGCATGCTTGGCCTTTCTAGAAAGATTCTGCATTAGAGAGATAGATAACAAGAGCAGACTTTGTTGATTTTTAAGGGGAACTAAAAAGGTACTTTTAGACTTCACCTCCCGATCCTCATCTTTCATGAAGGAGGCTCATTCCCTAGTTGGGCTCCTGGGGCAGATCTTTCTTCTCAACACTATTGAACATATCTATATCTCTATTTTTTATCCCCCCCTCTCTATCTCTCTACCTCTATCTATCTCTATCTCTCCATCTCTCTATCTCTATCTATCTATCTATCTATCTATCTATCTATCTATCTATCTATCTACATAGAAGTGACATTTATTTAACCTGTGGTATAGTGGTGACATTGTTACCTTCAGAATGTCTAAAACCTACAGTTACTTCAGATCTGATCTCTGAACAGTGGCTTTCAGCCCCACAAATCAACTCCAACTTCAGCATCCCGTTCTCCTAGAAGCCTGAAACATTTCTTCCACCATAACTAATATTAATATTCAAGCAACATTAGATGCACTTGGCAATTTACTGTTATTTATGAAATTGATCTGCAGCTATTAAGCTATTTCCATCTCTAAGAAAAAGACACAGTCCAGCCAGATAATGACTGGTAATTAAAATGATACAATTTCTTCAATGTTTTGTTTTGTTTGCTGCTGTTCTAAGCTGAGTATCACTCCTTTGAACATATCCACCTATCCTCCATGCCTGCTATCAGCTAATTTTTGTTTTAATCAAGACATTTTTTGTGATGTTTTGTCAAATGAAGAGCATTTTCTAAATAAAAATAACTTTTCAATTAAAATTGATTATTATGTATTTTCATGCTTTTGCAAGGCAGCAGCATTTTTGTTAGTCTTGGTTGTTAACTTTCTTGAATGTGGAGTCAACACAAAGTGTCAAACTTGTGGACAAATCTATGACCGGCTGTTTCTGAAAAGTATTTACCAGGTGGAAACCTTCCTTGAGGAGTGAGTGAACTTATGGAGACAGCCCAGACATGAACAAGTTTCAAAAGGAAAACTTTCTTTTTTTTTTTTTTTTTTTTTTTTTTTTTTTTTTTTTTTTTGTCTGTTTGCTTTCACTTCTTGATGATCAGTACATCTAATCAGTTGGTGCAACTCTGAACACTATTTCCTGACATGGGAACCCAGTTTCTTCCCTTTCAACACCTCCTAGTTCGTGCTGAAGACTAAGAGACCTCTGGAATCCTTAGCACCTTCAGTACCATCAGGGGGCTGCTGAAGCTTACAGCCTTATAGACTGGAAAAGTGTTTTTCTCAGCCTCTATATACTAAAATAGCCATGGTTGGACTGCCCAGCCCGCATCATGCGGGCTAATTTAATGAATCCTCTTTCAATATGTCTTCATTCTTCCTTTTCTGTTCCTCTAGAGAACCCCAACTAATATTGGTAGTTTTTAGTGACAGTTGTAAAGATCTTGAATTGTTATGGCTCCTGGAGAGTTCATAATAGAAAGTGTGCAAATTATGGTCATTTCTAAGTCCAATGATGTTTCAAAAAAATTACAGGCAGGAATCTCTTCCTGTATCTCTCTCAGTCTAACACTTAGGAGGATATGATCTCATTGCCCAGCAAGTATTGGTTTTGAAATAAATTTATTAGAAGGCATCACTTACATCAGAAAGTGTTAAATATCAAAACAATAAATTATAAAAAGTGACTCATAGTTTAATTTTGTTAATTTCTTTAAGATTATGAATGTGGTGGCTAATCTTGGTTGTCAACTTGGCATACCTGGTAACTGGAAACAGCATCTGGCAAATTGCTTAGATCAGACTGGCCTGTGGGCGTGTCTGTGGCAGCACTTTATTGATTTCTAATCAATATAGGAAATCTATGTCCATCATGGGCAGTATTATCCCTGGTGTGGAAGTTTCAATATGCTTGGCCCATGAGAAGTGGCACTATTAGGGGGTGTGGCCTTGTTGGAATGATTGTGGCCTTGTTGGAGGAAACATGTCACTCTGGGGCTGTCTTTGAGGTGTCTAGGCTAAAGGTTTGCCTAGTGTGGAAAGAGAGTCTCCTCCTTGCTGCCTGGGGGAGAGACCCTCCCTCTGGCTGCCCTTGGATCAAGATAGAGAACTCTTGTCCTTTCCAACACCATGTCTGTCTGGTGCTTCCCACCATGATGATGATGAACCTCTCAAACTGTAAGCCAGCCCCAATTAAATGTTTTTCTTTATAAGAGTTCCCTTAGTCATGTTGTCCCATCATAAGTAAAACCTGGACTGAGACACTTGGGAAAGGGAGCTTCTTTGTATGTGAAAGGTAACTTCCCTGTTCTTTACCTCAATTCCTGTTTCTAGGTTTCAGGATGGAGTACAGTCCCGGCATCCCTTGATAGTGAAGTATAATACATATCGGCTAAAACAAACCTTTTTCTCCTCAAGTTGCTTGGTCATTATATTTATCACAGGAAGAGAAACCAAACTAAGTAAGAAATTGGTACCAGAAACATGAAGTTTTGCTTTGATGGACAGTAGTAGATGCTTTTTATGCCATTAACTATTTTGTGTAAGGAGGATGTAGGACTTTGGAGTTGTAGTAAAGCAAACCCATTGTGTATCTATAACTTAATATGCACATATGAAAACTTGGAAGGCAAGCTGAAAGAAATGAAGGTTGATGGAAGCCTGGCTTGTGTGGCTTCACAGAGAAGCAGGAAGGTCCCTCAAAAACTATCAGCACCATTCATGTAATATTGTGAATTAAGGAGCTGGGTTTTCTAATCAGCTGGGTCTGTAAAATCAGCTGTGATTGGCTGTCACCAATATGGAGAAATCGGGAATTTCTTCAGAGTCAATACACTGATGCAGTGGTCCAAAGAGGGCCAAGGCTACATCTTAAGTTGGAGGCCGAATATGTGGAGATCTCCAAAATTATTCAAGTTTGGGCATGAAATTTACAGAATTAAGAGGTTACGGAAAGAAGCTGATGCTTAACACCATAAGAGTCCAGGAGAATCCTTAGGTGAAGATGATGTTCAGTTGAAGTAGATGCCTCAGGTTACTGGAGATGTCCAGACCATGGATGTTTACCTGTGAGCAGCATCCCTCCATGGTCTCTACTCCAGTCCTTGCATGCAGCCCCTGTCCTAGCCTCCCTTGGTAAATAGCTATAACCAATAAGCTGCAATAGATAAAATTGTAGTGTCTCAAGCCAGGCGTCAAGTCAGTGAAAACTAAGATGAATTACTTCTGATTGAAAATCACCTTTTATCCCTACAAGTGTAATACCCATCATAACAAATGAACGTGTTTCTTAAAAGACAACTTGTCATGTACAAATTCCTAAGTATCTTTCTGATCCTATTCAAAGTCTTATGATCAGAGAATTAATCATAAGAAAGTTCAGTTTGCAAGACTGTGATGTCTGTCTCCTAACAGGGACCCCCTGTGCCTCAGCTGGGGCTTCTACCCATTGTTCTCATTAACAGTTTCGGCTGCACACATGTACAAATGTGTATAAAAAATGACCCGCTGGCTCTGTTCTGTTGTTTGTGCGCACGTGGTTTAAAACACACTCTTTTCACTAGGTCTTTCGAAAGTGACGTTGGAAAATATAAGAAAAACCTGAATTTCCTCACTTCTATTCTAGCTTACATGAGTGCATTCTAATTTATTTCTTTTCTCGGTATCTTTATTTTTGTTTGAATAAAATAAGAAAGAGCCATGATAAAAATCACCTTCAATTATTTCACAGTGATAATCTCTCCCCATCCATAGACACATGGATGCAAGTGTACAGACACACAAACACACACACAAACACACACACAGAGGGGAGGATGTGTGTACATATCTATTCTACAGAAGCTCAGAAATAACAGTATTTTATTTTTGATTTGTCCTAATTCCTGTGCCTTTGTGGAGCACCTTATGTATTTTTTAGCATTATACGGTAGCAGGTTTTCAATGTCCTTTGGAATGAGCATACTATTAGAAACAGACAGTGTTCAGGCTAGAACATACTGCAGAGATGAAAACAGAAAGTATTTTTGAGCAAATTATGTTCAGAAAAACAATTTTCATGCATAGGTCATTCCAATAAATCTTTGGTGTTTTTAGGGAGAGCATGACCTGCTGGGATATATCGTGAATATCCCAGTTTGGGAAACGATATAGACATTGGAACAATCATCACATAATGGTCTGTGAGCCATTTCTCCCTTCTGACCTCTCAAGCATCCTTACCCTACTTGGAAGTATCTGAGAGGAGAACAGTGATGCTCAGAACAGAGACATGCTCTTCCCTTTCTTTGTGATTGGATGGAAGACCAAATGTAAACAGAGCATTTAGTGGAGAGGTTAAAAACGAAATAAACAAACAACAACTAATTTTGCAGGGAAAATGGTCACACACAAGGCTGAGTTCTTTGAGGGGATGAACCACATACATCACGTAAGCTGCTGTGTCCCAGGGTGTCCCCTGGCACCAGCAGGTGCTCAAACAAATTCATGAATCACTTCAATGCTTCCTTTCAGTGGTTCCCAGTCAGACTGTGGGAAGTAACTGTGAAACATGTTATTAAACAGAATTCTTAATGACTAACAGCAGCGCTTTCCTTTTAATTTAATGGCCACTAAATGCAAATAGAATAAAGGTCTTTAAAGAGAAGCAAATGCAAATTTAAAAATTCTGCTCTGTTTTAAGCAACTTGTTAAGACGTCTCCTTTATACACATTGCTTGAACTCATAAAACATTTTAATATTCCTCATGATATATTCAAAGGAAACATGAACATAAGCAGAATGATTCACACCACTTTTCGCTGTCATAAACCATGAGATGGAGAGTAGACGCAACCGAACCAGTAACCGTAATAAAACCTCATGTTATAACTCCGTTCAGGATCTTCTGTTGTTAATTATTAATGACATCTTTTCATACACACGAGGTCTGTGGTTCCCCACCAGAAACACAAATTTTTTTTAAAAAAATTCTCAAATGATTCAATGGGAAATGAAACTAAATTAGTGCTTGCAAAATTAAACAGCTCTGGGTGTGTAGTTCCCGTTTATCTGATTTGAGACAAGCACTTCAGCAACTTCACAGTGCTCGCACCAACCAAACTCTGAACCAATACAGGCTCCTAATGTAACATGAAGCTTTTTGCTACAATAATTTAAAGAGCAGAAATGGCTAAAATTTTTTATAATATGTTTTATTTAAATCCAAAATACTGTATCATTTCATCATGTGCCAATCCTGTTTTCAGTGTCGATTTAAATTCAGCTTATGTGCTAAAGAGAGTAATGAGAGTTCACTTCGTCCAACAGCAGGGTCGTGGGTTTAGGTTGCCATGAATGATATTTTCTATTGTGGAAGAAATTATATGAATAGGCACAGAACAAAAGAATGTCATGTATCAATGCATCTACTATTGCTTTAGTGGAAACAAGAATAGGAAGATTATAGCAGAACAGAAAAATCTCTTCTGTGGGTTTCCCATACTATCTTACAATAGTCTTAGCTACAGAGTAGGTCAAAGTGTGTAGTCAAATAAGTTGATACATTCTAAATGTTTGAGCTAAGAGTCACAAGGTGTTGAGCCAACCATAAACATTGTGAATACATTATTTTTAAGGAGCCTAAAGATAGGTAGGCCAACATGCCCCACCTACCCCCAGTTCTTTATGCTCCTTTTTTGCACAATTGTTAAATGCTAGGTTTTTTCACACCAGTCTAAAAAATATTGAATGCCTGTACAATGCCACCAGAAAGCTGTCGTATACACAGGCACTCACAAGCCACATGTGCCTAATAGCTACACTTTGCTTAGTAGAGACCTGGATTGTTTTTAAGTGCAATAGAGCCTATGATATGTTTAAGTATATATATTTCTCCTGCCTAATAGAACTCCTCCATGATAAGCACTCTGTATCGGCAGCTAGAAGCACACCCCACTTCAGGTCACAGGACATCTTGAGCATTTAGATTTAAGGAATTTTTTTTTAAACTATTGTTTGCAAATAGTTTCTTCTACCATCTCTCCTTCTGTATTTAGCTTGGAACGTAATATATTAAGTGATTTGATATTCCTGTACTTGCCCCATCCCTGCTTAAGGACCTTCTGGATCTAAGTACTATGACAAGAGATATTCAACATGCATTATGTTCTGGACACTGTGAAAGACCTGTCCCCAACTCCTTTCTCTGCATTTTTCTCAGAAAATGTCTCAGATGAATTTAGATGCTCGATTGTTCCAGCATCTCAAACTTGCATTAGGTTTATGCAGTGAGTACTTTATTTCAGTTGTCACATTGATGATTCTAGAAATTGCAATTGAAATAACTTAAAATTAATTATTTAAAATTTTCATGCAATGCAGTTTGAACATGCTAACCTACCTAAACCCCTTCCCTGAAGCCCACCCATCCCGTCCCTTTCAATTATGAGATTGTCATTTTCTTTCTTTTGTTTTCCCCATTGAGCTCACTTTGTGTTGGACTACTTCGGGGGATGGACTTTCTCTGATTATGTTCATCCTACCTCAGGCTGTATCATTTAAAAAACGCAATTCTTCCTCTCTCAGAAGATGTCAAGTGTCACTAGAGTTCTTCATCCAGTGGTACCCATTTCCCTCCCTACTCAACACTTAGACTTGGTCTGGCTGGAGCTTGCATTGGTCTTGTTCACAACGGAGAAGTTTTCTGGTAGAGTTTATGGGGTCGCTAATGTATACTATTACATCATCTGCACATAGTGATACCTTTATCTCTTTTTTGCCAGTGTGTATCGCATTGATCGCTTCTTGTTGTTTTATTTTTCTAGCTAGAACCTCAAGTAATGTATTGAATAGATATGGGGAAAGGGCACATCATTGTGTTGTCCATGATTTGAGTGGGATATCTTCAAGTATCTCTCTATTTAATGTGATATTGCCTGTTGATTTTCAGGAAATTGCTTTTATTATGTTTAGGTGTGGGCCTTGAATTCCTGATCTCTCTAATACGTTTTACATGAAGGGGTGTTGTATTTTGTCAAATGCTTGTTCTACATCTAAAGAGATGATCATGTGATTTTTTTATTTGAGTTTGTTTATTTAGTGGATTATGTTAATAGGCTTTTGGATATTGAACTAACCGTGCACCCCTGTGATAAGGTCTACTTGATCGTGGTGAATGATAGTTTTGATATGTTCTTGAATTCAGTTTGCAAGAATATTATTGAATATTTTTGCATCAATATTCATAAGTGAGATTAGTCTGAAGCTTTTAATTTTTTTTTGGTTGTGGTTTAGGTATAAGAGTAATGGTAGCATCATAGAATGAACTAGGTAGTGTTCCTTCTGTTTTGTTTTATAGAATAGTTTGAGGAATATTGGTATTAGTTCTTCTATGAAGGTCTGATAGAATTCTGTACTAAACCCATCTGTTCCTGGGCTTTTTTTTTTTTTTTTTTTTTTTTTTTTGGCTGATTATTTTAATGACTTCTTCTATTTCCTTATGGAATATGGAACTGTTTAGATAGTTTACCTGCTCTTGATTTAACTTTGGTATGTAGTATCTGTCTAGAGAATCATCCATTTCGTCTAGATTTTCCAGGTTTGTTGAGTATAGGCTTTTATAGTAGGATCTGATGATTTTTTTTAGGATTTCCTTTGTTTCTGTTGTTATGTCTCCCTTTTCATTTCTGATTTTGTTAATTTGGATATTGCTTCTGGGCCCTTTAGTTAATTTGGCTAAGGGTTTATCTATCTTGTTTATTCTCTCAAAGAACCAGCTTTTGGTTTTGTTGATTCTTTGTATTCTGTTTGTTTCTATTTGGCTGATTTCTGCCCTGAGTTTCACTACTTCCTGCCGTATACTCCCCCTGGGTGTGCTTGCTTCTTTTCGTTCTAAAGCTCTCAGGTGAACTTTAGTAATGTTTCTTTTATGGATATAGGTGCCCTTGCATTTGGGTCATAGAGGTTCAGAATTGAGGCTTTCTCTTGATGGCTTTCCCTTTGATGAATATGAAGTGTTTTTCCCTATCACACTTGATAGCTTTTGGTTGAAAGTTTTTTTTTTTTTTTTTCCTATAATTTTGTTGACTAGAGTTTCAAGTCTTTGAGCTGGGAATCTTTGTTCTCATCTATTCCTGTTATTCTTAGACTTTGTCTTTTCATTGTGTCCTGAATTTCCTGAATGTTTTAGGTTAAGAGTTTTTTATGTTTTGAATTTTCTTTGACAGTTGTATCAATCTCTACTAAGGTATCTATCTTCTACACATGAAATTCTCTCTTCTATCTCTTGTATTCTGTTGGTGATACTTTCATCTGTAATTCCTGACCTCTTTCCTAGGTTTTTCATTTCCAGGTTTGCCTCCATTTGTGTTTTTTTTATTGTTTCTACTTTCACTTTTAGGTCTTGGACTGCTTTATGCAATTCCTTTACCTATTTGATTTTGTTTTCATATATTTCTTTATGGTATTTGTTTCTTCTTTAAGGGCTTCTAACTGTTTACCTGTGTTTTCCTGTATTTCTTTCAGTGAGTTATTTATGTCATCCTTAAAGGATTCTATTATCTTCATGAGATAGGATTTTAGGTAAGCTTTGTCATTTCAAATGTGTTGGTGCACTTGCTGTGATGGGAAAGCTAGGTTCTGATGTTGCTCCATATATTGGCTTCTGTTGCTTATGGTCTTGTGCTTTCCTTTAGCCATCTGGTTATCCCTGATATTTGCTGGTCTGGGTGACTTTGTCTGGAGTCTGTCTCTTTTGTCCCTGGGTTGCTTCAGGTCTCCTGGTAGGCCTGTGGCCCTGGTTGTAGCAGACTTCCTATGGGGCCTTCCAACTGGGGAGGTCTTCAGAAGGGCAGAGAAGCACTAATCTGTTGCCCTGGCTGAGGTAGATCTCCTGGGAGGCCTTTAGACTGTTGGGTCTTCAGAGGAGAGGTCAAGCTGTTGCCCCGTGTGAAGCAGTTCTGGAGGGGGTGCTATGGACTGTGTTTTCTATTTCCCTATGTACAGCAGGACTTCAGGGAAGCTTTCAGTCTGTTGGGTCAGTCTTGACCAGTTGCCCTGTGTACATCGGAACTCCTGGGATGCCTTCAGGCTGTGGTGTCCTCAAGGGAGAGGACTAGCTAGCAGTCTGTCCCCGCAGAAAAGAGGGAGTAGAAGGTATGGCTGTTTTTCTAAGAAATTTATCAGGATATTTTTTAAATTCTATAGTGGGCAATTAAAATAATGCTATAATGATTCTGGATTCTGCTATCTTTCTATGAATTTATATTAAGTTTTCCCCAGTAGATAGTTCCACAATAGTCTGGTTATCTTGAATTTGAACTTTCATTTTATGTAATATGTAGCATATATGTAAAATTGCCAGAGTGTTTCCCAAGTCTCTTTAATTTGATGGGACTAAAATTCCAAAGGGTGTTTTTGCGAACCCACTCTTTTTCCCCTATGAAATGTTCCAGTTCAACAATCAGAAGGTTTTAAATCTCAAATGAGATCATGTATCTCAGTTGCAAATTTTTTTCAAGTATGGCTGAGCTAGTACAATCCATGTGCTATTCTCAACCCAAAGTACTGCAGTTCACACCAAAACTGCCATTTTTAGGAGGATTTGGAAATAGGGAATTTTTAGTTGAAGATATAGAACCAGTAAAGTCTATGAAAATATTCAGAAACCTATAAAATTATTCTTTTTAAAAGCTCAAAAAATTCTGGTTCAAGCATTTCTACCAGTGATACTCAACCTACATGCTTTTGACATATTGGATTCTTCTTTTCTCTTTAACCTCAGAATCCCAGTTCTCACTCAATTCTTTTTACCTAAAGCAGTCTTTTATCTTTTACAATACTGCCAAGTTCACTGGTACTTCAGAATTTCTTCACTAATATTGTTTTCATAAAAATTATATAATTGGATCTCTTATACAGATTTAAGCTTAGATGTAGAATCCATGGCTCTACCTAAATAGCTGAAGAGCACTCCAAAAATTCTGTTTCAATTTCCTGATAGTTTTTTTTTATTGAATATTCTCACTATTTGCATTTTAGAAGTTATCCCCTTTCCCCCAATCCCATCCTACCTCCCCCTCCCATTACCTCTATGAAGGTGCTCCCTCTCATAACTACCCTCTCCCCCCTCAAGGCCTTGGCATTCCCCTACACTAGAAAAACAAACCTTCACTGGACCAAAGGCCTCTCCTCTCACTGATGCCAGAGAATTCCATCCTCTGCTGCATATGCACCTGGAGCCATGGGTTGCTCCATGTGAACTCATTGGTTGGTGTTTAACTTCCTGGGAGCTGTGGTTGGTTTAGCTAGTTGATAATTGGGTTCTTCCCATGGGGTTGGAAATCCTGTCAGCTCTTTCAGTCCTTTCTCTAGCTCCTTCATTGGGGTCCTTATGTTCAGTCTGATGGTTAGCTGTGAGCATCCTCCTCTGTATCAGTATGGCTCTGGCAGAGCCTCTGAGGAGGCATCCATATCAAATTCCTGCCAGTCAGCACTACTTGGCATCAGCAATAGTGTGTGGGCTTAGTGGTTACAGTGGTTGAATGGATTCCCAGGTGAGGCAGTCTCTGGATGATCTTTTCCCCAATCATTGTTCATCCATTTGTCCCATTATTTCCTTCCATGAGTGTTTTGTTTTCCTTTCTAAGAAAGACTGAGGCTTCTACCTTCTGCCTTTCTTCTGATTGAGCTTCAAAATTTCTGTGAATTGTTCCTGGGTATTCTGAGCCATTTGGGCTAGAATCTGCTTATCAGTGAATACATACTATGAGTGTTCTTTTGTGTCTGGGTTGCCTCACTCAGGATGATAGCTTCAAGTTCCATTCATTTGCCTAGGAATTTCGTGAGGTCATTGTTTTTATTAGCTGAATAGTACTCCAGTGTATAAATGTACCACAATGTCTGTATCCATTCCTCTGCTGAAGGACATCTGGGTTCTTTACAGCTTCTGGCTATTATAAATGAGGCTGCTATGACAATGGTAGAAGATGTGTCTTTGTTAGATGTTGAAGCTTCTTTTGGTTATATGACCAAGAGTTGTATAGCTGGGTCCTCAGGTAGTACTATGCCCAGTTTTCTGAGGAACTTCCAGAATAATTTTCAGAGTGGTTATACCAGCCTACAACCCTACCAACAATGGAGGAATGTACCTCTTTCTCCTCCACATCCTCGCCAGCATCTCCTGTCATCTGAGTTTTCGATCTTAGCCATTCTGACTTGTGTGAGTTGGATTCTCATGGTTATTTTGATTTGCATTTTTCTGATGGCTAGGGATGTTGAGCATTTCTTTAGGTGCTTCTCAGCCATTCAGTAGTCCTCAGTTGAGAATTCTTTGTTTAGCTCTTTACCCTATTTTTAATAGGAATATTTGATTCTCTGGAGTCTAACTTCTTGAGTTCTTTGTATATATTGGATACCAACCCTCTATCAGATGTAGGATTGGTAGATCTTTTCCAATCTGTTGGGTGCTGTTTTGTCCTTTTTACAGTGTCCTTTACCTTACAAAAGCTTTGCAATTTCATGAGGTCACATTTTTGATCTAAGATCATAAGCCATTGGTGTTCTGTTCAGGAAGTTTTTCCCTGTGCCTATGTGTTCTAATATCTTCCCCACTTTCTGTTCTATTAGTTTCAGTGTACTTGGTTTTATATGGAGGTCTTTGATCCACTTGGACGTGAGCTTTGTACAAGGACATAAGAAAAAATTGATTTGCATTTTTCTGCATGCTGACTCTCATTTGAACCAGCACCATTTGTTGAGGAGGCTGTTCTTTTCCATTGAATGTTTTTAGCTCCTTTGTCAAAAACCAAGTGATCATAGGTGTGTGGGTTTATTTCTGGGTCTTAGATTATATCTCCTTGACCTACCTGCCTGTCTCTGTTCCAATTCCATACAGTTTTTATAACAATTTATCTGTAATACATCTTGAGGTCAGAGATGGTGATACCCTTGGAAGGTTTTTTATTGTTGAGAATAGTATTTCCCAGTCTTGGTTTTTTATTATTCCAAATGAATTTTCAAATTGCTTTTTCTAACTCAATAAAAAATTGAGTTGCAATTTTGATGGGAATTGCATTGAATTTGTAGAGTGCCTTTGGGAAGATGGCCATTTTTCAATATTGATTCTTCCAATCCATGATCATGGGAGATGTTTTCATCTTCTGAGGTTTTCTTCAATTTCCTTCTTTAGAAGCTTGAAGTTCTTGTCATACAGATACTTCACTTGTTGGTTAGGGTCACAACAAGATATTTTATATTCTTTGTGACTATTGTGATGGGTGTCTATTCTCTAATTTCTTTCTTAGCCTTTTACTCCTTTGAGTAGAGGAAGGCTACTCATTGGTTCTAGTTAATTTTATATCCCACTACTTTGATGAAGTTGTTTATCAGTTGTAAGAATTTTCTGGTGTAATTTTTTTGGGTCACCTGAGAATACTATCATATCAACTGCAAATAGTGTTATTTTCACATTCACCTTTCCAATTTGTATCCCTTTGACCTTTTTGCTGTCTGATTGTTATGGCTAGTACTTTCAGTACTATACTGAATAGGTAGGGAGAGAGTGGGTACCCTTGTCTAGTCCCTGATTTTAGTGGGATTGCTACAATTTTCCCACTATTTAGTTTGATGTTGGCTACCAGTTTGCTGTATATTGCTTTTACTATGTTTAGGTATTGGACTTGAATATCTGATCTCTCTAAAACTTTTAACATGGAGGGGTGTTGAATTTTGTCAAATGCTTTCTTATCATCTAAAAAAATAATCAAGTGGTATTTTTCTTTGAGTTTGTTTATATAGTAGATTACATTGACAGATTCCCATGTATTGAACCATCTTTGCATCCCTAGAATGGAGCCTACTTGATCATGGTGAATGAGCATTTTGAGGTGGTCTTGGACTTGGTTTGCAAGAATTCTATTGAGTATTTTTGCATCAATGTTCATGAGGAAAATTGGTCTGAAGTTCTTAATCCTTGTAGGGTCTATGTGTGGTTTAGAAATGAGTGTAATTGTGGCTTCAAAGATTGAGATAGGTAGTGTTCCCTCTGTTTCTATTTTGTGGAATAATTTGGAGAGTATTGGTATTAGGTCTTCTATGAATGTCTGATAGAATTCTGCACTAAATGCATCAGGTCCTGGGCTTTTTGTTTGTTTGTTTGTTTGTTTGTTTGGGAGGCTTTTAATGACTGCTTCTATTTTTTAGGATTTATGGGGCTGTTTAGGAGGTTTATCTGATCCTCATTTAACTTTGGTACCTGGTTTTGTCTAAAAGAAAATGTCTATTTCATCCAGATTTTCCAGTTTTGTTCAATATAGGCTTTTGTAGTAGTATCTGATAACTTCTTGAATTTCTTCAATTTCTGTTGTTATGTCTGTCATTTCTGATTTTGTTAACTTGGATGCTCTCTCTGTGCCCTCTACTGAGTCAGGCTAAGTATTTATTGATCCTGTTGATTTTCTGAAAGAACCAGTTCCTGGTTTTGCTGATTTTTTGTAGAGTTCTTTTTGTCTCTGTTTGGTTGATTTCAGCTCTGAATTTAATTATTTCCTGCCATCTACTTCTCTTGGGTGTATTTGTTTCTTTTTGTTCTAAATTTCAGGTGTGCTGTCAAGCTGTTAGTGTATGCTGTCTCCAGTTTCTTTTTGGAGGCACTGAGAGCTATGAGTTTTCCTCTTATCACTGCTTTCATTGTATCCATAAAATTTTGGTATATTGTGCCTTGATTTTTGTTAAATTCTAAAAATTCTTTGATTTTTTTTTTTTATTCCTTCTTGTTGTTGACCAAGCTATTATTGAGTAGAGCATTGTTCGGCTTCTATGTGTATGTGGGCTTTTTGTAATTTTTTTGCTATTGAAGACCAGCCTTAATCCATGGTGATCTGATAGGATTCATGGAATTATTTTGATCTCCTTGTAACTGTTGAGGCCTATTTTCTGACTGAATACATTTTCAATTTTGGAGAAGGTGCCATGAGGTGGTGAGAATATATATGGATGAAATATTCTATAGATGTCTTTTAAATATAATTGGTTCATAACTTCTATTAGTTTCACTGTGTCTCTGTTCAATTTATGTTTCCATGATCTGTCCATTGATGAAACTAGAGTGTTGAAGTCTCCCACTATTATTGTCTGTGGTGCAATATACGCTTTGAGCTTTAGTAAAGTTTCTTTCGTGATTGTGGTTGCCCTTGTATTTGAAGCATAAATGTTCAGGATTTAGAGTTCATCTTGATACATTTTTCCTTTGATGAGTAAAAAATGTTCTTCCTTATCTTTTTTTAATAAATTTTTGTTCAAAATCGATTTTATTCGATATTAGGATGGCTAGTCCACCTTGTTTCTTGAGACCATTTGCCTGGAAAGTTTTTTTCCTAACCTTTTACTCTGAGGTAGAACCTGTCTGTTGCTGAGATAAGTTTCCTATATGCAGCAAAGTGTTGGGTCCTGTTTACATATCCAATCTAATATTCTATGTCATTTTATTGGGGAATTGAGTCCATTGATGTTAAGAGATATTAAGAAATAATGATTGTTGCTTCCTTTTTTTTTTTTTTTTTTTTTTTTTTGTTAGAGGTAGAATTATGTTTTGTGTGCCTTTCTCTTTTTGGTTTTTTTTCAAGAGGATCATTTTCTTGCCTTTCCCAGGGTGTAGTTTTCCTCCTTGTGTTGGAGTTTTCCGTCTATTATCATTTGTAGGACTGGATTTGTGAACAGATATTGTATCAATTTGGTCTTCCTTGAATGTCTTGGCTTCTCCATCCATAGTAACTGAGAGTTTTGCTGGATATAGTAACCTGGGCTGGCATTTATGTTCTCTTAGGGTCTGTATAACATCTGTCCAGGATCTTCTAGCATTCATAGTTTCTGTTGAGAAGTCTGGTATATTTATGATTGCTCTGCCTTTATATGTTACTTTTCCTTTTTCCCTTACTGCTTTTAGTAAACTTTCTTTGTTTTGAATATTGATCTTTTGACTTTTATGTGTAGGGAGGAATTTCTTTTCTGGTCCAATCTCTTTGGAGTTCTATAGGCTTCTTGTATATTCATGGTTATCTCTTTCTTTAGGTTAGGGTAGTTTTTTTTTTCTATAATTTTTGTTGAAGATAACTACTGGGCCTTTGAGTTCTGATTCTTCACTCTCTTCCACAACTATTATTCTTAGGTTTGGTCTCCTCATTGAGTACTGGATTTCTTGGATGTTTTGGGTTAGGAGCTTTTTAATTTTTAGATTTTATCTGACTGTTGTTTCAATGCTTTCTATGTTATTTTTTGCCCCTGAGAGTTTCTCTCGCATCTCTTGTAGTCTGTTGGTGATGCATATGTCTATGACTCCTGACCTCTTTCCTAGGTTTTCTATCTCCAGGGTTGTTTCTCTTTGTGTTTTCTTTATTGTTTCCATTTATGCTAAGATCCTGGATGGTTTTGTTCAGTTCCTTCATCTGTTTGCTTGTGTTTTCTTCTGTTTCTCTAAGGGCTTGTACTTGTTTATCAGTGTTCTCTTGTATTTCTTTAAGGGAGTTATTCATGTGCTTCTAGAGGCCCTCTATCATCAACATGAGGCATGATTTTAAGTCCAAATCTTGTTCTCCTGGTATGTTGGGATATACACTGCTTGCTGTGGTGGGAGGGCTGGGTTCTAATGTTGCCAGGTTTTCTTGGTTTCTATTGCTTAGATTCTTGTGCTTGCCTCATGCCATTTCCTTATCTTTGATGTTAGTTGATCTTGCTGTTTCTGAATGGAGCTTGTCTATCCTGTGCATCTGTGGGTCATGGGCTCTGGAGGGAGATTTGTTTTGGGTGTTCCGCCCACTTTGGGCGGGCTATGAATTCTTATGGCAATGGGTGGTTCTATCTCTGAAGGCAGAGGGAGGCCCATGGGCTCAGGAGGGAGAGTGCTCCTGCATTTCCTCTGGGTGTTCAGCTCACTGTGGGCAGGCCACTAGTTCTGATCAATAGCAGTTATTAGTACTCGGAATTTGTGTATTTTTATTTCACACAAATTTGAATACAGAAACTGTGAGAGGAAGAACTTTATGTTATATCTCTAATTCCTGAAGCAGTGTCTGATTCAATGTGGTGCAGGATATTTGTTTTATAAAAGGAATGATCTTAAATTTTCCTTCACATTATTCATCTTTCAGATGTACATTGTACTACTTAATTTCAATATTATAAGTTTACATATCTTACAGGAGGTAAAGATGTCTATATTAGTGTGAATGTACATGGGTATAGCATGAAAGTAGAGACTATCTTGAGACTGAGCAGCCAGAAATTATCACTGTGTCCTTGCAAAGGATCATAGAGTAGCATCACAGTTGCCTTTCTCTGGGTATTGACTTTGTCCACACTAGTCCTTCCTCACTGAAATTCAACCAAATTAGGTACAGATGGATGAGTTTTGCCCTTCCAAAATTCTTTGTGTTTCTGAATTTATTTCTAAAAGTTTCAAACACACAAAGTGCTGAGTTCCTGCTAAAAATACAAGTGTTCACCTAATTTAGGCACAATCCTCCTAATGGGAAAAACACAAGTGAACCTGGTGGGATATGAATGTCTAAATAGTTGAAGATGCTGAGTCAGGGTTAGGTGCAGTTACACACTGAGGAACCCAGTGGTTGGGGAGTCTTGGTCTGCAGGTATAAGCTGATGCTCTAGTCAAAAGTCTCCAGTTAATCTGAAATAAGTTCGTTTTTACTTTAGCTTACTTGTGCAGCTTTATCCATAATATTTTCCAAAATGTGGACTATAACATGAGCCTAAGTATTGCTTGCCTGGTCCCACAAGGCTTATTAAACCTTCATATAATTCAATACATTTTCTATCCTCAAAAGAATGCCTTCTTCACTGCTTTCCTAATACTTGTGACATTCCTAGGGGCAAGCAGCTTACAGCGGTGCTATGGAAACCCACCTGCAGCCTGCCTAGGACATGCTCTCTGTCTTGGTAAGGTGCCAACCTAATTATGTATGTCAGGAGCCTTAACTCCCTCTCCAGAGGGGGTTCTGACACTCACATGCACTGGGTGTCTGAATAGAAAAGATAATCCTCATTTTCAGCCTGCAAGTTTAAAGCAGTTTTTTTTTTTTTTTTTTTTTTTTTTTTTTTTAAACACGGTTTCCATCTGGGTATCTCATAAAATACTACCTAAAACTAATTCAGCTATGTGGGGGGAAATAGTAATAAAAACAGACTTGACATTTTGGAATATTTTTATATTCCATATTCTGGAAGACATGAGATCAGCAGCAGAGAAAAAGTTCCACCAAAGCTCATTAGTTGACATTCAAGTGGACAGTTCAACACTAGCTTCCTCCACATAAACTCCCAGGAGTTGCTTTTGTATCTACAGGGGAGAGTGCAGTTTGTTTTTCAGTGTTCTACATGATTTTAAAATAGAATCAACTTTTTAAGGCTGCTATATTTCAGAGGAGATATAAACATGTATTTTTAAAAAGGATTGCTTAAATGATCAAAGAAAGTAAAGGTCTACCATGATGTATTGATGTTTAATCGCAGGTGTAAAGCCTTGAGGATGTTTTTACATTGATTTTTTTTTCTTTTTTAGCACTTGGAGTATGGCCATGTTCTGATGATTTTAGAACTGTTAATTTCTTATTCCATTTTCTAGTACATGGAGTTGAATGAAGTCCCATGTGTTACATTCTCTCCAAGCTTGGAACTCCCATTTTAGATTAATATATTATTCTCAATCCCAAGGTGGCTGGTTGACTACAATTCTTCTAAATCTATAAATTAAACTTTCTGAGAAATGTAATGTTTCACAATACCAACTTCCCTGGAATTTCGGGAAGGTGACACATCAAAGATCTTACTATTACCACAGTGTTCAAAATGGTAATGTGTTCAAGAAGCTTATAGGCACATAAAAGAGATCTGGAAACAGTCCTTCTTAAATTTCTACTCTGCAACTGTACTGATTTATTTAAAGAAAGGTGTTGGGGATGGAGAGAGGAAGAAAGGAAGAAAGGAGGGGAGGAAGAAGGAAGGAAGGAAGGAAGGAAGGAAGGAAGGAAGGAAGGAAGGAAGGAAGGAAGGAAAACCAGAAACCTTGTTGAGATTGTTCAGTAGAGATTTATCAACCCATACAGCTGTCAAGGCTCCTCTTCTTCACTTCAGGATTATATCAAGAGGGAAAACAGTCCTCCACTACCGATTGAAGTACAAACTTGTACAACCACTTTGGAAATTTGGAAGTTTCTCAGAAAATTGGAATATTACTACCTCAAGACACAGATAAACCACTCCCAAAACATTCCCCACTTTACCACAGGGACACTTCCTCACCAATGTTCATAACAGCTTTGTAATAGCCAGAAACTGGAGACAACCTAGATGTCCCTCAACTGAAGAAAGAATAGATAAAGAAAATGTGGTTTATTTACACAATGGAATACTATTCAGCTATTAAAAACAAAAATATCATAAAATTTGCAGGCAAAAGGGTCAAATTTGAGAATATTATCCTGAGTGAGGTATGAAGACCCAGAAAAACATGCATGATATATATTCACTTATAACTGGACATTAGCCACAAAGTGCAGGACAACCATGCTATAGTCTGTAGACCCAAAGAAACTGGGCAATAAGAAAGTCCCAAGGGACTCCCACTCCAGTACTTGGTCTTGCTGGGACTGAATGTCTCAGAGAGGGCTTCCTCTTCTCTGAGGCAGGGTGTGGGGAAGGCAATGGAGGAAATTAGTGGGGTGGGGCTGGGAGGAGATGGGGAGATGTGATTGGGATGTAGTATGAATTTAAAAGATAAATTATGGAAAGAAAAAGAGAGAGAGAGAGAATGAAAGAAAGGAAGGAAGGAAGAAACCTATCCCTCCCTACTGGCCCCAGACCACTTTAATTGTCTGAACTGGGAACATTTTCTGCCTCATTCCAATGACCTTGCACCTCTTTGCAATGTAGGCATTTCGTCTTCTTTTACCAATGAATACATGCAAGGCCAAACATACAAATCTAAATTCTAACTTTGCTCCTAATCTAGATGATGATATTCAGTACTTGATAGGCTTTAAAGGACTGAGGGTTCTGGCATCAGATTCTGACCCTCTAAGAAGCAAAAGATCAGTAGCCAATGTATAAATTCTGGGGCTCTCAACTCTAAAGCCAAGGATGGGTCATTAACTGCTGTGAGTCCTATTTCTGTTTGAGGGAGGATGGGTGACCTAGGTAGGTATGGGAGCAGCATAGATCCCCAGTTGAGGGGCTGCCCTAAGATCCTCATTTGTGCATAAGTTAAAGCCTCATTGCTGAGTTCACCTAAAGATCTGTGTGTGTGTGTACGCATCTGTCTGTCTGTCTGTCTGTCTGTCTGTCTGTGTCTGTCTGTCTGTCTGTGTGTCTGTCTGTCTGTTCAAAAGATTCTAATATTGTTCACTTGAAGAAATCTGGGGCCCTCTTAGTCTCTAGCAGACTTTTTATTTCGTTTTGTATAAAGCCACTGTAATTTTGCCCAAAAGTGTTTTTGAAAAAGATAAAATGTCAACAAACTGTCTTCAATCTTGATATTTCATAATATGACTGCTTGAAAGCATAACACAGCTTAGACTCCTCTGAGAAAACCTAGACAGGCATTTTCACTCAGCTCCATATTTTAAACATCTTTGAGGAAGTCTGTGTGCCCTGCAGGAGAAAGTTGTACAACTGCCATTTAAAGTGTTTATCCTTGTGAAAGAGAACTAATGTAACAACAGTATTTCCTGAGTTTAGGTTTTATACTTTACCCTTTTTCTTATATGAATTTTATAGAGAAAAAGGCCAAAATAGGCAGAAACTAGCTCACCTCTTTTCTCCAGGGCCTACAATTTTAGTGCCTAGTAAATGTCTTTTCATGATTATTTTTAGCAAAATTTTCTGTTTGAAGTTTAGTTCAAGGTAGTTTTATAAACATCCCATCCCTAGATTGCATAAACAGACATCTGAAAGCATTGTCCTTCATAAATGATATTTAAATGAAATTTTCAACAGTAGAAAATAAGACTATGATTAGTAGGTATTATTGAAATTATAAATGTGATACATTTTGCATTCTGTAGTCTATAGTGAGCTGATTTGAAAAAAGGTGTTTTGTACATTGCCTTTGCATTAGAAATTTAGATTATTTGGAATTAGATTTTTTTCTGGCTTTTTGTTTAAATAATATTATCATCTTAGAAACAAGATATCAAATGTGTTTGGAATGAGCCTATGAAGATGTAGTGTCGTCATTATGCCTTTAACAACAATTAATGAAAGGAGAGCTCATGAATCTGAAAATGAGCAAAGAAGTACATATGAGACGATTCAGAGATTTTTAAAAAAAGAAAGAGAAAATGTGATTTTGATATTAAAATATCAAAAGAGAAAATAAATAATTTAAAAATTATATATATTATTAAAAACATACTTTTAAAAAACTTTTAAAAAAAAAGTGTTGATTTGCTGTCTAATAACAGCCACCTGCCCACACAAGTCTTCTTCCCATTCTAGCTTCCCCTTCTCTTTTGTAAGTCTTCCTTTGGGTATCACCCTGCCAACACACCAACACAACCACCACCACCTACCACCCATCACCCCTCTACACTAGCACATCAAGTCCCTGCAGGACTAAGCTCTTCCACTTAGGCCAGACAGGGCCACCCAGTTGGGGCATGGGATCTACAGGCAGGCAACAGGTTCAAGGACAGCCCCTGCTACGGTTGTTGGGGGACCTGCACAAAGACCAAGCTGATCATCACTACAAATGTACAGGTCCAGCCTGTGCTTACTCTTTGGTTGGTGATTCAGTCTCTGGGAGTCCCCAGAGGTCCAAGTTAGTTGATTCTGTTGGTCATCCTGCAGAGTCCCTGTGCTCTTCTGCTCTCCAAATCCTTCTCCCAACTCTTCTGTAAGACTCCCGGTCTCCTTGTAATGCTTGGGTGTGAGTCTCTGCATCACTCTGCTGCTGGATGGAGCCTCTCAGAGGACAGTTATGTTAGGTTCTTGTCTTCAATATGAGCAGGAAGATGTGTGTATGATTATATCCAGTGCTTGCACTTATGAATAGCTTCTAGATGATTTTCATTTTAAAGTTTAGTAACAACAATTCCATCTCTAATTCAAAGTTTTATGACTATATCTAGAGGCTTTTTTGAGACTTGCACTCAATAAATCCAGTTAATAGCTAATAACCCTCTAAGCTCACTGGATTGTTAAAGAAGATGGTATGCCAAGTATTTATTTTCAGGCACTGAAGGAAACTACTGCATTTTAATTTCATATAGGTAGAGGTTCAAATTACTAAAGCCATTAAACCCTTTACTAATCTAATTTTTTACAATCAATAACTACATTTTAATCTCCAAATCAAAGAGGTAAATGGCTATTTTTGATGCATTAAAAAGTGAAAATTTGACATAAAAGTAGTTAAAATCCAGCTTGGAGAGAAAATGTGTGTGTGTGTGTGTGTGTGTGTGTGTGTGTGTGTGTGTGTGTGTAAGAGAGAGAGAGAAAGAGACAGAGAGACTGAAATCTTAACATGCCTATATTTCAAAATAACATGCTATGATCTAAATAAATATTTTGATAAAATATGGAGATGTACTTATACACACAAAGACATCTGTGTGTGTGTGTGTGTGTGTGTGTGTGTGTGTGTGTGTGTGTGCATGTGTATGTTCCCAATTAAAGAGTTTAACCCTCTAACTAGTAACTGATATCAATCATGTTGGCATTTTTAGTACATGAACTTCATTCCTTTGGAATATGGGTCCCTTAAAATTCATTGTTCCTGCTTTTGTTTAAAATAAGTAAAAACATATATGCACTTAGTTTTTTTTCAAATGTAAATTACACAAGCACTGAAATCAAAACCCTCTCCTCTCAAATCACCATTGTCTCCTCTGAGTCAATTCTTTCACTAGTTTCTCATACATCTTCGGGAGAAACAAATATATATATATATATATATATATATATATATATATATATATATAGATAGATAGATATAGATATAGATATATAGATATAGATATATAGAGATAGAGATAGATAGATAGATAGATATAGATTTAGATAGATAGGGATATATAGATAGATAGATAGATAGATAGATAGATTAGATAGATATATAGAGATAGATAGATATAGATAGATATAGATATAGATAGGTATAGATATACAAGCACATTAATCACTGAATACATGTACTACTGCATAGCTGTTTTTCCATTGAAAATCCCATTGTTCATGTCACGGTATAGAAAAGGGATATGACATTTATTTAATCAGTAACCTGTTGAAGACACTTTTGTTATTTTGCAAATTTTACTAGTATAAAATGTTATATGAATGATTTTTAAATTTCTATTATTTCAGTTTTGGAGTAAAATTTTTGGGAGGACATAATCCTATAGGTGCTCAAACTATATGCATTAAACACATTTTATGCATATGCACTATTCATCTGGTTCCTGACTGGACAGAAGAAATCACTCACTGCAGAAGGGAAGGAAAGGGGAAGGGAAGGGATGCAGCCTAATGCATATTTTAGTAGTGGAAGCATACTAGATCCTAAACTAGCTTAATGGGATTTTTGCATCTTCCAAGATAAACTACTATATAATGATCTGTGTCAAACCGGCCATCAGAATCTGATACAGCTACACAGTCCATGAGCTACATGCATCTGCAGCAGCTGGAAAGACTATAAAATGTTCTGAGCAGGGCACTCTGGATATGTAGGGAGAACCCACTACTCTCAATAAACACGTTTCTATGTGTACCATAGGGACAAAGTAGAGGTATTCAACTCTAGACAGTAGAATAGGTTTATTATAAACCCTTTAAGCCAGTGAATTATATTCAGTTTAGAAGAATAACAGGCAGCAGAGCATTCTGAAAAAGCTTAAAATCTACAATTTTGTTTTATTGACTAAGAGAATTGTAACAGCTTTACAGAGTTTAATAAAAGGGAAATTTTGAAAAGGAGGAAATAGGTTTTGAGTTCTTATGCCAGTGAGATATGAAACATCAGGGTAAATATCAAATATCAACAGAGAATTAAGGGCTACTTTAGGTAGCAGAAGACATGGATATTACAATTTTTATAGGTCAGCTAGAAGCTGCTCTGACCATGAAAACAAATGTGCACCAACATGGCTTAAGAAGACAGGAATCGTTTTCTATGGAAGCACCCAGTCTACAGTTGGATTGCCAGGGTTTGATGCATCTACTCCAGGACATGATGGCTATTCTCAGCATCCCTGCCTTCCTACCCTGCTAACATGCTTCCTCATGATCACTACCATCTTAAGATCACTACCAGGGCCACAGCATGGCTATTGTAGTTCTAGTCAAAAGCACACACCCTCCAGGGATAAAGGAAAAGGAATAACAAAGGATAGCCCTCACAAATGGATGGTCTTTACTCCTTCCCTTAGGACGTTTTCCACTAAAGATATGACTACGCTCTTTCTTATTAAAAATGCATGAATTAAAGGTAGAGTTCATTCCAAGACTGATTACTCCTAAAGGTTCAGAATGTTCACAGCCCATTATTATTATCATCATCATCATCATTATTATTATCATTATTACTATTATTATTATTATTATTATTATTATTATTATCATCATCATCATCATTATTATCATCATTATTATTATTCTATTTGGTCTTCACAGCAATGAACAGAGCTCACTGAAGGAGCAACATCAGAAAAATAAAGAATGGTGCACACTAAAAATAACACTCAGAAGCGAATGCTGTAAGATCAAGGCCTTATCATGGTTATGAGCAGCGAGACTGATTGCATTTTCACCGAGCTGACAGAATATTTCTAATTTCATGTAGGCTGTTTTTCCACCCTCCATAATGTACAGGAAATTAGAGCAGTTTATTTCTAACCTACTATGAGCAAAGAACCTACAATATGCCTAAGTTATGAAAAGATAATAGTGCCACGAGTCCCCAAATCTCTGCAAACAGATGGTGAGCAAATGTGTTTTGGGCTTGGAGAGGTCGGGAGCACAGGTGAGCAGGCAGATTCTCTCTTCCCTCCTTCTCCATCCCATGTGCTCCCTACAGTGATGTACTGTTGTAGGATATTTAATACCTCCATTAATTCTTATTATGACCCCGCCAGCCTCCCAATAATCAAAGCATAGTCTTTACCAATTTATTTAATCAGCTTTATCACAAACACTGAGTGAGTGCCCCTAAACTGTTTTTCTACAGGAGACTGGCTTTTTCCCAGCTGATTTTTCCCAAATTACTTGCCAGTAGCCTTCCTGTTTATGTTGGATTCACGCCATTAGTTCACTCTCATCTTTCCATACCACACTGACCTTGTGGTCACTACCATCAACCCCCAGCCCATGGTGCCAAACCCTGCCTCCCTCTGTTCTCTCCAGTAATTGGCTGTCAACCACTTTTATTAAACCAGTCAGAGAATAAAAACAAGCAAGGTTTACCAAATATCATTTGGTGTTCATGAGAAAGAGCTTATGGAGACCAGAACCCAGATTTAGGGCCAGTATTTAGCATTTGAATACAAAGCAGCACCAGGCCAACCCCCAACAAGGAGCAGGCAAGTCTTTGGTAAGCCTTTTCTGCTGCTTTGTAATATGCTTTCATAGGATACAAACTGAATGTAGACAGTAAGATAATCCATTCTTCAACTCCACAAAGAAGGAAACCTTTAACAGACAGTAACAACATTACAATATGACTGACCATGGGCTTGTCAGTCACCATTGGAGGACCCTAGGTGTTTTCACCAGTCTTAGACCCACTGCCTCAGGCCAAGTTCCATTCTCCACCCACAGTTCTCAGGAGGAGCAGGAACACTCTTAAAAGACCGCAGAATGTACTGACTGATAGTCACCTGACCCTCTGGTTCCACATCGAGTTCGAATGTGAGCCATAGGCTTATGAGCCAATTGATTCAAATGTCAATACGCATAGCCAATAAGTTTAAACTATAACCTTGCTGATGTAACCTGTAACCCTAGAAAATGTAAAAACTGCTTGTTATAGCCCTTTGGGGTCACCTTTCAGTCACTCACCACAAGGTGCTGATTGAGGGTAGACCCCAGTGTGACAGAAAATAAACCTCTTATGTTTGCATCAAATGTAGCTCTCCTGTCTCATTGGGGGTTCTCCCAGTAGTTAATACTCACTTCAGAGTCTTACGCCAGTATATTAGGGGCTGTGAAACTTGTCTCTAGAATTGAGCTATACTCT
Source organism: Micromys minutus (assembly GCF_963924665.1). NCBI lineage: Eukaryota > Metazoa > Chordata > Mammalia > Rodentia > Muridae > Micromys > Micromys minutus. Next base: position 46,353,236 of record NC_137958.1, on the reverse strand, counting down.
TTTAATGATTTCATTACACTGGAGAGCACAAAGGGACATCAGGAGGACAGAGAAATGAGGTATCTTATAGAAGGTGGCTCAATAGAGAAGCAACCTGATTTTAAAACTAGTTTCAGCCACTCATGGACTAGCATTTTAAGATACCCACTTACATTTGAACCAGCTACTTGTGAATTGTACTTTTTTCCCATAATAAAATAAAATTAATTTATTAATATTATAGTCAGAAAAGAAATCATCAATCAAAACAAAACAATACATTTTTAAAGCTAGCATTCAAATATGATTCAAGTCATAAAATGTCTAGCATTTTTCATTCATATTTATAAATGCTTCCTTTTATATTATTGTGCTTCATAAAAGAACACAAATACTGTTAAAAGTACATATGCACATACATATGCCCACAATGATGGTTTTAAGAGCACATTTTCTGGAAAAGGGGTAGAGGAACCCCTTGGAATGTACTACCATCTTTACAGATGTCAAGATCTGGGATGGTTTTGGCTTACCACATGCTAATAGTATTACTCTTCAGGTCTGTTTATAGGCGTATTTTCATGCCACTCCTAAGTATAGATGTGTTTTTCAGTGGCAATTAATTTAAATTTCTTGGACTAGCTAGAAGACATCTTTTTTTAAAAGCCATGAGTTGAACTCATTACATCATAAGGATTAACAAAATGAGTAATAAAACCGTGAACACTGCCTGTTCTCCATCCATTTCTGGACTTGTTTTCAGGGTTAGAGAAAAGGCAGAGAGCTACTGCTTCAATGGTCTTTGGATTTCTCTTGTTTTGCTTTGCTTTTGTTTGCTTATTTGTTATGGAATAAGTGACAACTAACGTATTCAAGCTCTTTCCTCTGATCCTCTGGCTGTATTTTCATACTTTAGGTCTAATTTTTTTGTGATTAAATGTGTTTCATAAATGAATTTTCTTGGTTTGGACTTTGACTTTGCTCACTGTCAAATGTTCATGTAATGTCAAAAATCTGCTAAATGCTGTACTTAACTCCAGACAACCTCTTTCATAGTCTTTGCCCATCCTCCAAGAACAATGTGTTGTACTGTGAATATTATGTAAAGAGATTAGCTTTTGACCTTCCTGGCTTAAAAACATCATTCCAGCCAATCGCCTGATTCATTTCAACACTTCTGCAGGGACACACCCATTTCCTTGTGAGTTACAATGCTCTTTACCTTTTAAATTAATGCCGAGTTGCAATGTAAGTGCTATGAGAATGTTATGTAAAGTACTCCACTCCCAAAAATACTTCAGTAACTTTATTTTCCATTAGAGTTTGCTTCTTGTAAACCACAGCTCACCAACCGACCAAAATAAATAAATAAAATAAAATAAAATAAAATACCACCGCAATTTAAAAAGTATAAGTAGTGAAAGTGTTTGCTTTGACCAGACACAGCCTGTCTGAGCTGGCCTCGTTTGATTGTCCAGTTGAGTGGGTCACATCCCAGGTCATCTTATGGTTCTTTATACTGATGCCTGTCTTTAGGAAATGACAAATGTTCTTGGCAGTTCAATAACTTATATATATTATTCCTTTTTTTGGTAGAACCTAAATCTCTGTGTGTGGGGGGAGGGGGTACCTGTTTCTTCTGCCTTCTATCTTCTCTGACTTCCAACATCCAGGAAGTTTAGAATGTGGCTTTTACTTTCATTCTCAAACTTACAGTCTTTCATAGAAAGTGAAAAGTGTCTGAAGTTAATGAAAGGCAATTTATTCTTCACCCACTGGGGAAATTGACAATATGACCTTTCTGAGAAACATCCTGAGAGGCAGGTTTAACGTATGATAAAAATCTGTGTCAGATTAAATAGTCTCTTCCCCACCCTATAATTACTCAACAAGGAAGTTAGTGCACTCATTTGGGATTACTAGGGGCAGCTCCATCCTGTACAATTTACAAACACCCCTTGCCTGTGAATTACGCCTTTCTTTCAGCCTCATTATTTCTTTCTGTCATTCTTCAGTTATATGACACATTACACATCAGTAACCCTAAGCAGAAATCCAAAGCACAGTAAACTGGAATGAAGAAACTCCTAGCTATGTCCCTTCCAGCTAAAGGAAAAAAAAAAAACAAACAAACAAACAACAAAGAAAAACCAAAAACAAATAAAAAATCATGTTCATGTCTGTGCCAAGAAAACACTGTGTTCTATTCCAGGTTTACTTATGACTAATAACTGAAAATAATGGTGGGTGAGTAATCCCTTTAGAGGGGAAAGCAGAGGAAATGCCTATGGTCAGATCAATAAAAAGATTTATAGAAGAAACAGTAACAGCAAATGTGTGATTGTCTAGATTTTTAAATGGTTCAAAAGTCTTTATGCAGTGTTTATAGTAGTTTGACAAGACAGCCAGCTCCCAAGGACTACAGCTAAAAGGCTGAAGAGTTTTAGTTTTGTTTTGTTTTGGTTTGGTTTTTGGTTTTTGTTTTTTTCTTTTTCTTTTGGTTTTCTTTCTTTTTTCTTTCTTTTTTTTTCTTTGCTTTGTTTTGAGCTTTTTGAGACAAGATCTATTTAAGAAGCCCTGGCCTACTGACAGAGCAATCAGTCTCTGCTTCCCAAGTTCTGGGATCAAACAAGTGTGGACTTAGATACCCAACCAAATTTATTCTAAGACTTACTTATTTTATGTATATGAGCACACTGTAGCTGTCTTCAGACACCAGAAGAGGGCATCAGATCCCATTACAGATGGTTGTGAGCCACCATGTGGTTGCTGGGAATTGAACTTGGGACCTCTGGAAGAGCAGCCAGTGCTCTTATATGCTGAGCCATATCTCCAACTTCTGCCCAGCAGAATTTTAAAGCACTTACTTCAAAGAAATTGATCGGTTCCACTTTCCAGTCTGTAATATTAAAATTAAAAAATTAATACGTTGTGCTTCTCTTTCCTCATAACACACTACCACTGCACCCCTGAGAAACAGACTCTTGAAATCAGTATTGTCTCTGAATGAGTCAATAAATACATAGACAATAAATAAACAATAGAGAGGAAACAGCCACCACTGTTTTTGCAAAGACTTCCCAATCTTTGAGCAGAAAACAGAAAGACCTTGGGAAGGAAATGCCACATAGCCTTCAAGATAGTCTCTATCATGCTAGGGTGTCATGAGCCCTCAGCCAGTCCCTCTGTAGGACAGATACTATGTTGGAATCAAGTAGTACACAGCCCGATTGCTCCAATATCCTTCAGCATTTTGATTGAAAGTCCTATTTTCAATTTCCCAATATAACTGTTTTTAAGGGGGAAGTGAGCCAGACGCTCTGGATACAAAGGAACAAAATCATGTTCAGGGTATTGTCTGCAAGTACCATTTCATACTCGCTAAGGCGATCAAAGTAACATTATGTGTGTTCACATGGGTGAAGGTTCTTTTCTCAAAAGAGCTGGGCAGAGAACAAAGTTCTCTGTTAGTTTAGGTTCCCGAGAAACTGATATCGATACTGGATTAAATGTGCATGAGATGAAGTAAGGGAAATGCCCATATGAAAGAAATGAGGCGATTGAAGAAGGCTAGCGGGCACTGAATGGACTCACTTGGCATGCAGAAGGGAGCAAGGAAAGTTTGATGCATTCCTGTGTACTGCAAAATCTCGGGCAGGTTTGAAAAATTCACTGTGGATCAAAGTCAGCAAATAAAGAGTCCTCTGCCACGGAAGACACACTCACACCACAGTGCACTCAGTCGAAAGAGAGAAGGGAATGTGCACAAACAGTAGTGGACTTCTGGTCACACTGGCTGGGGTTCTGGGGAATACATGCTACGGATTAGGAAGCCTACAGGCACATTACAGGCCTGCCTTCTGCACTCTGCTTTGTGTAAAGTAAGCTTCTTACCGGTCATAGAAGTAAATATCTTATTGAAACACACACACACACACACACACACACACACACACACACACACACACACACAAGAGGAAAGGGATATGGTGTACAGCTTCCAACACAACAAATGATCTGAGCATTTTCCCTTTCTCCCTCAACTTTTCTTCCTAATCTTTTTAGGCTTTGGGATTCCCCACCGGTATGACCATTTCACCAGGTCAATGTTCTGAATATTATATCAGAATAATATATATAAAAAGGATAGCCATATCCTTTTTAGTCCAGCATTGTGTTGTGCTAATTCATAGTTACAATAAGAGAAGCACACTGCCAGAAAACACTCTCATAATACCATGTGGACTCCCTGTGTGGGACCTTTGTTATATAGAACTAGCCCTACCTCCTGTGGTGACTATGGTCAATCACCCAACAATATAACTATTTATTTCACCTGAACACCAAGTCAAAAATACCCAAATACCCAAAATTGGTCACACTTTTATTTATATTAGACACTTATTGAATATCTTTGTAAAGTATGTGCTCTTTGAAGATTCAAATGACTAAACCTAAGGATGTAGAGTTACAGTAGTAAAAATCATAAAACATTGCAGTGACTAGGAGTTCTGCATGTCTTGGTTCCCAGACACACCTCTCCTCCCTTTTGGTGGTGTGTGTCTATAAATGTCTCTAACTTAATAAATGAGTTCCATCAGGAATGTCAGAATTCCATGCCTTCAGAGTATTATTACAAGTCTGAATTTCAAGTCTGTTTTTATCGTTTTCACTATATACGATATGACCAATAGAATCCATGCTGATAGACTAGTTCCTGTATCATCTTTGTTCTAAATGTAGAACATTTCCTGCATAAATGCCATAATGTATGGAATTCCATGCTTCTATATCAATAACCCAATAGCCTCCATAAAGTGGTGGTGCCAAGCAAGGTTCTGCAGCTGTGAAAGTCAAACCTGTGTCAAATAATTTACATTGTTTCTATGATGTGAGAATGGAACATTAACCCTTGAAGGAAGGGAGAAGGACAATATACAACTTGCTACCAAGTGACCACCAGTTGGTCTTCTCAAAGCGTAGTGCTATGTCAAGATCATTCTTTTCTCCCTTGCTGGCCAGGTAGACATTTGGAGGCTGCAGTAGTATATACATGCGAATGGGCGCCTTTGGTTCTAATGCTCACCTCTGTCTCTGCCTACATGCTGTCCCATCCACATCGCTATCACTGATAGGCCATACTAAATACTAATAAAGACTCAAAACCTAGTGTGCTCGGTTATCTTGTCATTTGGCTTTTTCACATAGCGAATGATTTCCAGTGCACATTGATATGTGATATAAAGCCTTTTGCACACTCACATGCTGCCATCTGTGCACCTGCATCCTGAATGCCTTATGCCCAGTTTTCTGCTCATTTTATCTTGATTCACTTCCGCAGAGCCAAGTCATTTTTTTTTTTTTTTTTTTTTTTTTTTTTTTTTTTTTTTAGAAATTTAGAAATAGCACCATTTTTTATGTTAGTGGGATTTTCCTGACTGTGACAAAAATATACTTAAAAGAAATAAATGTATATCTTGACTCATGCATGTAGAGGTCCAAGTTTGGTTCTTTGCTTTGGACCTAGTGTGAGGCAGAACATTTTGGTGCCATAAAATATTTCCCTTTGCCTCATCAGAGACAAGGAAAAGTGAGAGTATCTGTGCCCAAGATGATGATGATGATGCTGATGCTGATGATGATGATGCTGATGATGATGATGTGTGTTACTTCCTCCAACTTGGTACTCCTTTCTAATGCCATGGTCAAATATTATCAAACTTTTATTCCAAATGTACTTGCGTTTTGTCATTATGAAGTGGTTTTACACTGATACAAAAGACATCAACTATTCTTCATATTCTGTTTTGTGGATGAAAGGACTTTGCTTTTAGGGTAAAATGATTATATATGTAGGACCAAACACACACACACACACACACACACACACTCACAACATACACAAAGAGGTTAATGAAATTATATACTCATAGGATTAACATCCTGTCCAATTACATCAGAGTCGTCCCCCAGCGGCTTTGGGAACAGGTGCAGAGACTCACACCTAAAGATTAAGCAGGGTTCGGGTCTCAGGTCAGGGAACCCTTCAGAAGAGGGGCAGGAAGGATTATAGGAGTTGGGTGAGTCCTAGACACCAGGAGAACACAGCCACACAATCACCTAAGCAGGGCTTCTGGAGGTGCCCGGAGACAGAAGTACCAATGGCAGAGCTCACAGAGCCGGCGAGGGTCTGTGCTAGTGACCGTTCAGCTGGTTGTTTGTTGCTGCTGCTATTGTTGCTTGTTTTGTCTTTTTGTTTGTTTGGTTGGTTGGTTCAGTTTTGGTTGGATTGGGTGGGTAGTTTTTTAGTTTGTTTGTTCTTGTTTTTGGTGGAACTCCTAACAATAAGTTTGAGGCTGTCTCTGAGTCTTCTGACTGCTGTTTTCCTCCTACTGGGTTGACTCAGCCTTGATTACAGCTTGCTTTCCTGTATTTGGTTGATAGCTCAGGGAGGTCTGCTCTTGTCTGAAGGAAAATGGAGGAGCAATGGATCTACGGCAGAGGAGCGGTGGAGGAAGACTGGGATGAGGGGAGAGAGGGAAGGCTACTCTCTGACTACATTATATGAGAGAAGAACAGATAAATGAAGAATAAAAAATTATATGTAATGTTTAAACTTTGTATTTTCTATTTATCAAAACCCTGTATGTAAAGAGAACATTTGATTGCTATATAAATTGCATGTGTAAAACCCATTTAATATTCTTTTCTATGTTTTGTTCTGATTTTTTTTTTTTAGTTTTCCCAGTTCTTTGAGAATCTCACACGTGTTTGATTATATTTATTTTCTCTCCTTCTCCTCCAAGACACACCTTCTAGTCTTATTATTCTTTAAGTTAATTATTTTCAACTGCAAACATTTTCCCCAGAAGAAATTTGACAATGTCTAAAAATAATTTTGTTTGATACAACTAAGGCAATTACTGCTGCTACCTCCTGAGTTGTGACCAAATATGCTGGGAGACAGTCTACAATACGTGGGTTCAACATGAAATTTAGGAATGATAGCCACAGGGTTACAGAGATGGCTCAGTGGTTGAGAGCATTCATTGGCTTTGTTTCCTGAAGAGTGGTTTGATTCCCAGTATCCACATTGTGCCTCAGAGCCTTCTATAACTCTGGTCTCCCAGGAGATCTGATGCCCTCTTCTGTCCTCTGCAGGTACCAGGCATCACATGGTACACAGACAGGAGTGTAAGCAGAACAGTGACACACATAAAAATAAATATTGTGTTTAGAAAGAGTGCCAGCTTGATATCCAGTAGCTCGATAATCTCTGCTTCTTGTCTTTTTTCCTGTTCATATATAGCATGTCTCAGGCAGATTATGCTGGAATTCAGCCTGATTGTTGGTCTGGCAACCACAAAAGGAGAAGATTGAGACTTTTAGGAACATTTGTTAATTTTTAAGAAGAAGAAAGAAGAGAGAGGTTTTCTGCAGAATCTTATAACAAAGCAAAGAAATTCACTCAGGAAGTGAATCACCAACTCACACCACATATTGAGTATGTACCATCTGTCAATCAATGGGTCATCCTCCTCATCTGCTGGAGTTGGCTGCCTATATTCTTAGACTGCTCTTTTTTATTCCACTTTTGCCCTCCTGGATTCCCCAAGAAACAGATGCTAAGACAGGATTAGAAATCCAAGAGGGATTTCTAATTAAGGGAAAAACCACGTGAGAGGAAGGAGAAAGGCATCAGACCATGATACGAACCAGAAGACTAGAAAAGAGGGCTGCACTTTTCACTACGTTTGAAAGCTTGGCTGGCCACAGTTGACCAATAGCAATAAAGCAAATGCCTTTCCCCACATTGTAATACTCCTTTCACTTGTCAGTGCTGTGGAGCAGTCCACGGGAGACGAGCTTCTGCATAGATGCAATGCTTTATTTCAGTATGTCACAATGTCTGAGGCACTCATCCAATGACATTTTCTTCCAGTTGTAGAGTGTCTGTGGGGTCACTTATGTAGGCCAATGAACAATCCAAAAACTGCTTCAAAATGGAAACGTTTATTTTCACTTAGAGAGTACTAATAGCGAATCGCCAGTCAGAGCCCTGGCTTTTTACTTACTATGAAGAGAGGATGTTCTAGTGGACAGGAACATTCTCTTTTTGTCTCCTGGAGTATGAGATTGAATAGCAACCAAGGATAAGCTCACTGAAAGGTGAAGGTTCTCAAAGGAATTTGAGGGAGCTATATCATCATCCCTTTGACAATGTGTTGTAATTTATCACTCCTAGAAACCAGCATAGTCCTCAGTACAACTAAATTAATCAACATAATTTATCAGTGGTTAAGTTTTCCCCAAGGGAAAGTGCAAAAAACCACTATTAATTATGTGATAAATATCAAAAAGGCTTTGAGGTCTACTGAAGGGAGTTTCTTTAGAGATTTTCAAAAATATACTTCAATCTTCCCAAGATATCATGCACTAGAAATAAAAATGTCACTTCTGTATATAGACCCTGTCATTAGAATGTTTTGACTATCAATGGGGTATTAGTGAAATTCTTCTACAATATACAGCGTAAAACAAATAGTTAAATATTTGGCAAATACATCTCAAAACACAAGGCTATTGTAGACATAACTTTATTGTGCGAATTACCTATAAATTATAAAGTATATTAAGAGAATTTCTATCTTGAGATGTGGTAAGGGTGGTGTAAAGAGTTTTCAAAAGGCATAGAGTATGATTCTGGAGGTAATAGCCAGATGCTTGATGCTATCCTGGAAATTAAATAATTTGACTCTTTCTCATTTATATGAACATACTATTTCTATTATACAGATATTTTCAAAATTAAATGATCATAATAAATATATTAAAAATGTCTCTCTTATACCTAGCACACAGTTGACATATAGGAATTACTAATTGCTATCAATTGCTTCTGTTATAAATGTGGTCCTTCTTGGTGGGAAATTTATCTTGACATTTACTTCTCATGAAAATATCTAAAAATCATTATCCCCCAAATCCCATTATTCTTTTCAAGTGTATGCTATTTAGTGTGTAGATTCTTTCCCTGTTCATTGTTCATCTCCTAGACACTCACCCTCCACACAGTGACATTCCTTCATTCACAATTCTTTTCAAAGAACAAACTGTCTTTATTAATGAATAATGATATAACAGAATTATTATATAGAGTTTTAAAAAGGCTTCTTGGTGTTTTCAAATTCCTGTCATTTGACTCTTTGAAATTAGAGTCCAAATAAGACAGTTTCCCCAGACATTCTCAGAGTTTTTCACGGTTATGGTATTTTAAACACAGCTCTGCTAATAATCACATTCTATAACTTTGAAGCAGCTTCATCCCTCCTGTTTTGGATTTTACATCTAATTGACTAGATTCCTCATATTCAGTTTTGAGCTGGTGGTATAGAAAACAAGAATGGACAGCGTACAAATAAAAGGTGGAGAGAATTTTCTCATGTAAATGGATGATATGCAGCCTCAAGATTCCCAGAGACGCATTTTATCCCACTGGGTCTCCTCACTGTCTTCCAAATAGCACATTTTCCTAAACAGAGAGCTCTGTTACAGTTTTGAAGTGTAGTCCTTTGCAAACATAAGATGTCAGTGAATGGTTTCTAACTTTATATGTTATGAATAAATGCATGTAATAAGTTGAGCTCACTGGATTCTCCTTTTTTGGTCCATCTATATGTATCGATTATTTTATTTCAATCACTGCATATATCTGATCATGTGTTTTAATGCCTTTGATCTTCTCACTCTGGTACCAACAGAAGCACCAAACATGCTGCTTATCCTGTGGCACCCTGTATGAGGACTCACTTCCGCCTCTGGGTAGAAAAGCACAGGCATATTGCTTGGCTTTTAGTTAAGGCACACATTCAATGCCTCTCTGCTAATTTGGACTGAAGAAGCTTGCTGCAGTTACGTCTCAGTATTTTCAACACTTCGCTTTCTTCTTTTCCAGGTGGCATTTCATGCAAAACAAAAACTGATCAGGGAGGGGGTTAGAATCATCCTTGGCTTATCATGTTTCCATAGTTACAGGCTCGTGTTGTTCATCACCCTAATTCAGCCTCAATGACTTGCCCTGCCTTTGTGACCATACTTATTAAATCCCAATTACTATGTTCTATTGGAGCTGGCCTCCTCCTTACACACTACAATCACTTATAAAGCAGACATTCTTCTTACATTGTGATTGAAGCTTTGGAGCAAAACCATTAGTTTTTCAATATTTCTCACACCTCATGATAAAGTCCATCCTAAAATAAATGGTTCTTTTCATGGTACTCTTTGTGGAAGCAAAATATTTTTTGAACTTCTTCTTAGTTTGTCAAGGTTTTCCCTGTATTTGTTCCAGTCTGTGATTAATCATCCACTCTCTACCTTTTCAACTAAAAGAAGGCAATTATTTTCTATGGATATTTTTGGTATGGCAATATTAAATGAAGATAATAAAGGAATAAAGCAATGAGATTGTGCTCGAGAAGTAGAACATAATATGAATCAATAGAATATACTTTGAGAATAAAAAACATAATTCAAATAATTTGCCTGTTGCCTTCTGTGAGTGAAATTTCAAAATCTTAGACTAGTGTTCAGATAAAATATGGAAAACTAAATGAAATTATTGAGGAATGTAATCAAAAAGCGTTCTGTCAGATAGAGTTGGACATGGCTGCGCGTAGCACTTACAATAACAACAGCAAGAAAAACAACAGTCCTAAGTGACATAGTTTATTTTTCTCAAAAGGAATCTAAAAGCAGGTAGTTCATTAAAAAATATGGTGCTACAGGATCATCCTTGTCCAGACCTGAGACCACACAACCTGTAGTGGTCTGATTTGTGATCAAGTATGGCTCCTCACATATCTTGTATCAGCCAGCATTCCAGGCCACAAGAGCAAAAAGAATCAAAAGGGAATATTCTTTCCAAGTCTTAACGAGGTGTGCTTATATCTCATTGGCCATGCACAGTCATAGGTTTCCATATTGTTGCAAACATTTCCCCATCCAGTTCAAATATTCATTTGTGGTAAAGGGCATTTGACACACGAGATGCTAATCTCTCCCCCTTCTCCTTTTCTATACTCCCAGTGGTATTTTCTGTTGACAATTCGATAATGAAATAACTGGCAATTATTAAGGTTTAGGCAAATACCTTGGGTATAGTTTGCCTCCCTGGACTTCATGAGTTGAAAGCTTGGTCCCCATAACCGCAGTGTGAGAGGGGATAGGTTCCCCAAGAAGGGGAGTGCAGTGAGTATGGGAGACACTGCCCTTCTAAGTGACTACTGGGTTGACCTCGTGGGATCCTAAGTGAGTTACTGGGAAAGTAAGTCCTTACAGTCGGCCTTGCACTGTCTTCTTGTGTGCTGCTGGCCCTGGCCTGGCTTTCTTTGTGACACTGGCAGTGTGACAGTGTCTTCCATGCCTCTCACCAAGCCAGCACCATGCTGTGGAAACGTTCAGTGACCAAACTGGAAGCCAAATAAGCCTCTTTCTTTAGGAGTCATGTAGCCTTGGCTATCCTATTCTAACAGAAAACAGACAAAATTCACCTCCACTAAGGTCTTGAAGAGCAAAGTGGTGAGTCCAGAATTCCAAACCAGTTGATCAGACCAACCGTCATTAGAAAGTCAGTCCTCACCAAACCACAGTCCTCTTCATTTACCATGCTTGTTTTCTGTGGGTTGTACTATTAGTACATATAACACCTCATTCCCTTATCATGGTTGTTTTCTGTGGGTTTTACTATTAGTACACATAACACCTCATCCCCTTATCATGGTTGTTTTCTGTGGGTTTTACTATTAGTACACATAACACCTCATCCCCTTATCATGGTTGTTTTCTGAGGGTTGTACTATTAGTACACATAACACCTCATCCCCTTACCATGGTTGTTTTCTGTGGGTTGTACTATTATTACACATAACACCTCATCCCCTTACCATGGTTGTTTTCTGTGGGTTTTACTATTAGTACACATAACACCTCATCCCCTTATCATGGTTGTTTTCTGAGGGTTGTACTATTAGTACACATAACACCTCATCCCCTTACCATGGTTGTTTTCTGAGGGTTGTACTATTAGTACACATAACACCTCATCCCCTTACCATGGTTGTTTTCTGTGAGTTGTACTATTAGTACACATAACACCTCATCCCCTTACCATGGTTGTTTTCTGTGGGTTGTACTATTAGTACACATAACACCTCATCCCCTTATCACATGCTTTTTCTCTTTAACCCCATTTTACCCACCTGTTTCCCCACTAGCACTAGGTATTTAGAAGCAGTCTGTAACTGTGTGTTCAGTATTTTATGCTTCTGCCATATTCTATGTATAAATAAAATGGCAGAAAATGAATAAGGAGAAGAACAAAAGAACATATTGTTGATACTGGCAAGTGGTTCTGCTGAGTAGTTTCAGGCCACAGGCAGAAGAAGAAATCATTCCTACAGTGTACACAGGAATAAAAAGCATAAACTTTGGTTGAGTTTAAACCTGGGAGTCTTTCATTATAATCTTGAAGGTTAAATAAAGGCCGTAAATATTCACAAAATTCTATGAAATTTTGCTTTTGATTGCTTGGTTTTGTTTGTTCTGATTTTATCATTTGGGAATATGAGAATGAGTCAGAAAATAAAAAGGCCCGAGGAAATAATGAGAGAAATGGTGTTTGCAAAGAAGGAGACAAACTGTAAAAATAATCTCAGAAGAAGCAAGGAGAATGAGATTAGAGGAGGGACAAAGATCGCAGCTGCAGCAAAGAGAGTTCAACTTTTAAGGGCAATACAGAGAAAAGAGAGATAGGGACTGTGATTATTAACCTCTAACCTCTTTCTTAGGCCTAGCTAAGCTCTACTGCCAGTTTAGGAATTGAGAGTAGGCCAACGTATGAGTGAGTAGGAATAAAAGTAAAAATAGGTTTGACTCCTGTTGGAAATGACCCATGTCGGCAGTCTGATCACGTGATATCTGGCACAGAACAAAGATCAAGACTAGTGTAGGGAACGGAGGGAATGCAGACCGGTGTGAACAGAAGCAGTGGGTGGACAGACAGGTTGCTAACGTGATAAGGAGCACATGGCATGAGGAAGATGAAGGGGTACCTGAAATCGACTCCTGATGTCTGAAGAAGACTTCGTAAGTGGAGGAGCAAGGGGCAGACATCTTTCTATCATAGGCCATCCTTATTCAGGCCATGGCATTCCAAGGTAACTTTTTAAAACGTGCTATTTTAGCACACGATAACAGAAAGGGAAAAAAGAACATCCTGTGAAGATGTAATCTTTGGGCATATTCAAAGCAACAGCGTACTGTTTATTATCATATTTCATAATCACAGAGTCGCTATACCCAACTGGCATTCTTCTCAGGTACTTTCATCTTCCCTACCACCACTGAACGCTACTTGCGGGACAGCTTCACAGACACTTGGCTCTGACGGAATTACATCTTGCTCTACAGTATAATGAATGGACTCCTGATACTCCAGACACAATAGCACACAAAAACAGTCAGCATGTAGCTCTGTTAACACAGATGCTTGGATTCTCCGTGGGTACATCCCTGTTTTTCTGTCCTACCATGGTCCTCATGCTAATCACTTCCTTAACATATCTAGATCCTCATCATCTATCCACTGTCTTGTCGGGTCTCCTCGTATTAATGAATCACTACTCCCAAGAATCCATATATAGGCCTAATAGTACGAAGATACGTTTTGCGAAACTCGATAAAATATTAGCCAGATTTTTCTTATATCCCAGATACTTTTGTGGACAGTAAGGGGATAGTGAGGGGTACGCAAAGACATTCCTTCCCCTCATGTCACATCTATGACAGAAAGTAGAACATGACATGGGTAATGTCGCATGTGAGATGACAAACAACAATAAATCCCATGGACAGAAGTGTAGGAAAAAGAGGCAGGATGGGTATAGAGCTAGAATAACTAAAATCTAAGATGGGATGGAAAGTCAAGCTTCCTTACGATGGTAATATCTGTACATAAAATAAAAATGATCACAGTAAAATAGACATTTGGTTAAGTGGGGGACACTGAGGTTGTGAACATGTATAGCGAGAGAAGCTGTGCGTTACTTTAGGTCTCATAGCAGTTTACCCAGTTAAGCCACTGGAGGGTCTTATGTGAAGGATGAACATGGTGGGCTTTGAGATCAGAAACGAAAGGTGTCTGCTCCAGGACATTCAAAGGTTAAAGTATAAAGGTACTTGAATGTTTTGGACATCGATATTTAAAACAGTTGGGACGTGGAACATGAAAGAAGGCAACAGAAGTGACTAGAGGGGGAGCAGAAGACCGGGGCTTTCCTAGTGCTAGAACAACATGCTGGACTTGAGAATATTCTAACATTCTAAACATGAGAAGCACCAGGACAATGAATTGAATGTAAAAAAAAAAAAAAAGCCACATTATTTTAACAGACGGCATGAGTTACCTAGGAGAATGGGTTGTTGAGGAATACTCTAAAATCCAGTAGAACACTCATTAAGTTGGAATTCAAACGCCTACATTTAAGGCAAATTCAATTGATTTTGTAGCGTAGTACGAGATAGGAGGGGGTGGTGCATCTTCCAAACCCTTCACTGTCACTTGTGGGTTACAAGCTTCCCTTTAATCCAAAGCACTGGGTGGATCAATGAGTATGTAATCAGAACTTTCTCTTTTTGGGGGCTTTGGTTATGGTTCAGTTCAACAATATTTTTATACCCAAGTGTAGATAGAGTGAGTCAACAAAAATCTAAACTGCCGCTCAAAATTTTATTGAACCAATGGTGTATGGAGGTTTTTGTGTAAAACTCTTTTCTCTCTCCTGCTTCAATGTGTTTATGTCATAAATGGCAGACCGTGTAGGGGTATTTGCTCTGTGGAGATGGAATGCTAAACAAGCAAAGATGGCTACCTTGGTGTCAGTAATACCATGCTCTCCAGTGTCTAACTGCCTAATAGCTGAATGAATTCCAAGGCTGGTGATTTTTAGAGAACTGGAGACTTATAGCTCTAGGGGTTCATCTTAGAGGTAGCAAGGCTTCTGGTTGACTACCATCCCAGTATCCAGTGGCTTCCTGAGGTGGGTAACATAGGCAACGGCATGTGCTGTCGGGGATTACAGTCTCTGAGCTGGTGCATCAGGGTCCTTGACTCCTAACGGAACAGCAGCTAGCATTGGCAGCCGTCAGCGCTGTCAACATCAGGGTAAAATACAGTTTTGTAGATGTTCCTGCAGCCGGTTTGTATTAATTCCACTTCCCCAAGAAGGGCTGCCTAGTCATATACTCAGAAATTCATCAAAACCTTCCCATTTTAATTAGTAAAATAAAGGCGAGAGCCGGTGATTGGGTGGGATAAGGGAAGTGGAGAGAGAGGATCAGAGGTCGGAGGGCAGTGGAGGACCGAGAGAGAAGTTCAAACATGGAGGTCGAAAAGGATAAATCGGATCCAGGTGGGCTCTATTGGCCTTAAGTAGCTATGAACGTTTAAGGAATTTTAGGTCTAGTATCTCATATAGAAGGGAAGTTTGTATCTTTGTCTGTTTGATGTAATCTTGTTGTGTAGAGGGTTTGTGAATTGAGAATCGAATATATAAACCTCTATGAAAAGCTATTGTTGTATTTGTGTTGGGATTTGGGGTAAAGAAACACCGTGGGATAGAAGCAGTGGGGCAGGCAGAGTAAACCGCCAGAGAAAGGAGTCCTGTGGACAAAGTGAGACCTCAGAGGGGGCTTGGACCGAGCAACAGAGTCAGACTGCAGAGCTGATAAAGACATAAGCCTTGCCGTTCTTTAATATTTACTACAACACAGTTCACTATGCTTAGCAGCTCCCTGAAAATCTTCCAAGGACCAGAGTCCAACCAAGTTTTTTTCTAACCTTGACGTTTTCCTTTAGAAATATGAGTTTTTACTTTAGAAATATGAGTTCCCCAATGTCTCTTTGCTTTCTCAGTACTTCAACTGAGCCTCATTTTTCTCATAAACTATAGTTCTTTCCCATTTTTTTAATCAATAAAATATAGAAACCAATACAAAGAAATAGAAAATGGTCAGACCTAAAATTGTGTGTGTGGTGGTGGTGTGTGTGTGTGTGTGTGTGTGTGTGTGTGTGTGTGTGGTGTGTAACATATGGACTGAGCAGGTTGTATTTCTGTATTTAAGAATACACACACACACATTTATATGTAACAACAATTAATAAAAAAAACAGGCCTTTAATTTTAGAGAATAGGCAAGTACATGCGAGGGTTTTTGAGAAAGGAAGGGGAGGGGAGAAATAATATAATTAAAATTCTTCAAAATAAATAATATACAAAAAGAAATATAAAATATGTTACAGTCATAGGTAGAAATAATATATCAAACTGTTCTAAAAACTTCTGATGGCAGATATATTAGACGCTTAAAGAATGCAGTAAAGCTGTAAAAACAAACAACGTGTAGAAAACCTTGAAACATTAATGGGATAGAATGCCTGGAAGAACTTTTAAAGTTGAGAAATAGAATTAAAATTTAAAACTAAAAATTATTAAAATATAGATTTAAGCTGATATGAGAAAATGTTAATCACTTGAAGACAGGATTATAAAAATTTCTGTGGCTGAGGAGTAGAAAGAAAGTTAAAATTGAAGAAAACATACAGGTCCTAAGAGACCAATAGAGCACCCCCACGTAGACCAAAGCAACGTGGGCAGTTTAGAAGAAAAAGAATAACTAATGATGGTTGAAAACATGTCCTAAGTTTTGAAGGACATTATACCAAACATCAGGACACTGAGAAGTATCAAGTAAGATAAACCCAAAGGCATAAACTGAAGAAGCAAGATGGCAATTGGTCACAGGGGAGCTCTTTATTAACACCACCAGAAATCCTAACAAATGTCAATGAAAACCGTACACCAATCATACTACCATTTAAAGTGAGGGACAAGGGAAGAACTCCAGGTCATGAAGAGGAGGCAGTTGGACACCATTAGATATTTCTTATAAGAAATATGTAAGGTCTTCATGTGAGAGGAACATAAAGAACAGATTTTGTGTATATATATATATATGTATATATATATATATATATATATATATCTTTAATACATAATATACATATAATATAAATATATAATATTATAATATAATATATATAATATTAACTTATATATTTTAAAGGTCTCAATAAAGGGAAATAGATGTGCAATCATGAAACTTGCTATTACTATTATTATCATTATTGAAAAAATTGCTTTAAAACCCCAGGAATGAGCCACAGATAATATATCACAAAGGGTCCACCTCCATTTGTCTATTTCTTCCTCATAGACCCTATCTCTTACAAATTATACCTTCTCTGTTAATAGTACCCCTCCTTGGGAAAATTTCAAATCAAGCTCATTGTAGACATCTTATATCCAAACACAACATCACAGTGTCATCATTGTCTTTTTTTTATTTTAATATACCAAGAGTTTTTCATGATTGATTGTATTTTAGAAAGTAAGTCCCTGTGGCTTTTTAAAAGACAAACATTTTACAGAGTATCATTTCAGGTCACATTGGGATTAAATTAGAAATCAACAACAGAAGTGAATCTGGAAGATTCATTAATCTTTGGAAATTCAATAATGGGCTTTTAAATGGCTAATATATCAAAGACAAAAATCTTAAACTAAATTTAGAAAATTATTTGGAGAAAAAAATAATGATGAAAATATGGCCTGTCAAAATGTCAAAGATACAGTGAGAGAGTGCTGAGAGGGGAGATTTGCATCTCTATGCACTTAGAGTAAATATATATAATACTTGTGTGCACCTGTGTGTGTGTGTTTGTGTGTTTTCACTCAATGGCACACCATTCTAATCCTAGCTCTTGAAAGTTAAAAACAACAAGAGGATCATTAGTTTAAGGTCAGTGTTGGGTACAAAGTGAGACCCGTCTTAGAGAGAGCAGGGAGAAGAGAAAGTGAAGGGATGGGGTAGAAGAATTCACTCTGGCAACCTTTGTGAACACCGAAACAAGGCTCTACTGCAACTGTTTTCAAGTCAACGTTAGTAGCAAAACCAGCGGAATGAACACAACCACTGAGTGGAATAGGTTTTATTTGTAAGAGTCACTGTGGGCTTCACAGTGAAAATCCACCAATGCAAAAGAATGAAGGAACGGATGTGAGCATCTCTGATTTGTAAAAGAAGAATGTATTTGATAGAAGTCACATGCTTTCGTGATAACAACCGTGTATTGTTAACTTTTATTTTATGGGTGTGAAATATATTCCCCAGGTTCATGTGTTTGAACACATTATTCCCAACTAACGCCCTTGAGTGACAGGCTGTGGTACACTTTGGAAATAGCGCTTCACTGGGAGAAGTGGGCGAGCAGTCGTAATCTCGAGGGTTTATAACTCTCCAAACATAAGGTAACCAGCCTGCTTCCCCTCCTGCCCCAGTATCTTCCCCATCACGATGGAACGTATTCTCCCACCGTATTCTTTGGAATGAATTCCTTCTTTAAGTTGTTTCTTGCCAGGGTTTTTCCCATAGCCTTAAAAATAAGTTAGAAATGCTTGATATGAATTAGGATCATTTTTGTGGTAATGTTTGGTAATGGAGCTCTAAGGGCAGCACACCCTATATCACAATTTTAAAGACTTTCATTTTTTGCAGAGATTTAAAAATTTTCACCCTAAAATTAACTTGACCTGTCAAACATCTTGTGTATACTGTCGTGGGAATAAAGATATCATGTTACAAACATTCAGTGGTCAGCCAGCCCATCTATTTATGCTGTCTGTTCTTTCCTATTGTGGAGTTCACTTCTTCCTGTGTGAATTCCTACCCACTTTGCTTGCTACCCAAAGCAGAGAAATAAGCAAGGAATCACACTGAACCTATGGGCTACATCATGAAAAACTGGGAAGAGAAATCAAAACTACCACACTGCGTGATTTGCTAGCATCACAATATCACATCAGCGTGAGAACGATTAAATTAATTTCAGTCTTTTGCACCTAAAAATTTTCTCCGAGGGCTGGAGAGATGGCTCAGCAGTTAAGAGCACTGACTGTTCTTACGGAGGTCCTGCATTCAAATCCCAGCAACCACATGGTGGCTCACAACCATCTGTAATGTGACCCAGTGCACTTTTCTAGTGTGTCTGAAGTCAGTGACAGTGTACTCACACACATGAAATAAATTAATCTTTAAAAAAGAAACTTTCTCCTAAATTATACACAACGAAGGTAGAAGAGATGAAGTTGCAAAGATATATCCATATGAAAAGAAGGTATACAATGTATACTTATATATATGAAACACTGAATCATAGTAAAAACATATTATCAACTTAATATAATCTTTTTAAATCTGGATATTTCTTCTTGCTCATTATCTCTTTGTTAATGTAATACTGTTCAACACTGTATTTGTATGCAAACTGAAGTTAGAAAAGTATTTTATCAGGGTTTTTATTAAAGTCAAGGATTTATTAATTGATTGAAAATCAATTAATACTTGTGTTGTTTTACACAGAAAAGCAACACCCTTATATTTGGAGCCCCAAACTATTGGCAAAGGGGTTTCAGATTTTTCAGCCTGTAGATACTACTGTGTTCCTCTGCATTGTATTCATATTCATTTTTCCAATATCATATTCCAGAGAGAATGAGTTTATCAATGATATCAGCAACTTCCCATCATATTCTTATATTCACTCGGGACATGAGGCATTTCAGAAAGGAGAAAGTCAGATTCCAGACCCTCCCCATGGAATGAGGTCAGCTTCTTCACTGGAGAGTGCAATCACCCCTCTGCCCACGGATTTGCAGCTTTAATAACATTTGGAAATTATTTCTGTTCTTTTAATTATTCTGGATGCACCTAACTCTCATTTTATAAATATGTCTGAGGCCTGTGGGTTCAGCTACTCAGTAACACGTGTGCAAAAAGCATGAATACATGAATTCAGTACCTACCAAGCACTTAAATGTCAGGTGCAGGGGATGGAGAGTTACCCTAGAGGTGACAGGCACTTGCTGGCCTTGCAGAAAACTCAAGTTCAGTTAAAGCACACATGGGGCGGCCCACATCGGTCTGTAATTTCAGGTACAGGGCATCAACACTCTCCTCTGGCCATAGACACAGTTCACAGACACACAGATTCATACAAGCCAACATCTCGAGCACTTACATTTTATTTAAGTATTAAACATTCTTCAAATGTTAGGTATAGTGGTGAGTGGCTACAATCGCCAAATTTGAGAGGGTGTAGAAAGAAGACAACTCTGGATCCCACTCCTCAATACTCAAAGTGAGTCAACCACTTCCATGCCCAGTGAAGAAATCCTATCTCGAAGAGTCAAGGGAAAAGCAACCAAAGAAGACACTCAATGTTGATCTCTGATGACCATATGCACACACATAAATGTACACACCAAGGGGCGTGCACACACACACCACATGCACATAAATAGGCATATTACAGGAACACACAACAAGAACAAATACATTTTAATTACTTGAAACAGTTTTAGGTTTGCATCAAAGTTGAATAGAAATTACCTAAACCACTCACATTTCCCTTCTTACCTCAGAGAAGCACCTACCATTGACAATAGCCTCATTCACCCTTGATTAATCTAAACTATCACTCTCTTATGACCCTAAGTCCATAGGTTATATTAGGTTCAAATGGTGCTACACATTCTGTGGGTTTTGACCATGTATAATAACATTTATCCATCTTAGTCACGGTTTCTATTCCTGCCTGCACAAACATCATGACCAAGAAGCAAGTTGGGGAGGAAAGGGTTTATTCAGCTTACACTGCCACACTGCTGCTCATCACCAAAGGAAGTCAGGACTGGAACTCAAGGAGGTCAGGAAGCAGGAGTTGATGCAGAGGCCATGGAGGGATGTTACTTACTGGCTTGCTTTCCCTGGCTTGCTCAGCCTGCTTTGTTATAAAACCCAGGTCTACCAGTCCAGGGATGGCACCACCCACAATGGGCGGGGCCAGGGATGGCACCATACGCAGTGGGCTGGGTCAGGGATGGCTCCACCCACAATGGGCTGGGCCCTGCTCCCTGATCACTAGCTGAGAAAATGCCTTACAGCTGGATGTCATGGAGGCATTTCCTCAACTGAGGCTCCTTTCTCTGTGATCACTCCAGCTCTTGTCAGGTTGACACAAAACCAGCCAGTACACTATCCATATAGTAAGTGTGGTATTGTTTCACTAAACACAGTGGTCAGTGTCCCTCTAGTCCCTGATGACTACTATGACTACTAGTGACAGCTCCTAGCTTCGCTATTTCCTTAGCTATCCTTTTCCAGGATGTCACACAGTTGGAATTACATAGCACGTGCTGTGCCCTTTCTTTTTGTGTGCGTGCAGATATAATCTTATTTTGAATATTTTCACTTACAATCGATTGGCTACAAGGAAGCAGAACCCACAGAGTGAAAAGACGAATCTTCTTGTCCACAGATTTAATTTACTCATTATCTTATCTAGCCAATTCTTGCAGTTTCTTTTATGTTTTATCATTTTCCTCCTGCAAAGAGTCCAGCATGTCCTCAGCTAAGTCCGGCTGGAATACAACTTTTGTCATCAGCATATCTATGAGAGGTTAGTATACCACCAAGAGTGCTGAATTTGTCATTTTGCAAGGTAAACACATTAGTATCTTCCAGCATAAGAGATAGTGATAGTTTATGTGTTGAACAACCTGAAAGCTCTGAGTTCTTGTCATTGTTTGTAAAAAAAAAAAAAAAAAAAAAAAAAAAAAAAAACCAACAACAACAAAAACCAGACTCACAGAAACAAGCACCCAGCTGTCCTCAAGCCCATGTCTGTTAAGAATTTTCAAAAACAACTCTGAGATTCCACCTCACACCAGTCAGTATGGCTAATATAAAAATCCCAGGTGAGAGAAGATAATGGCAAGGATGTGGAGAAAGACATTCCTCCATTGTTAGTGGGATTGCAAGCTGGTTCAACCACTCTGGAAATCAGTGTGGTGGTTCCTCACAAAACTGCACATAGTACTACCTAAAGACTGAGCTATACCACTCCTGGGCATATACCCAAAAGATGCTGCAACATCTAACAAGAACACACGTTCCACTATGTTCATAGCAGTCTTATTTATAATAGCCAGAACCTGGAAAGAATCCAGATGTCCTTCAACAAAGGAAAGGATACAGAAATTGTGATACATTTACACAATAGAGTACTACTCAGCTATTAAAAATGACTTCATGAAATTCCTAGGCTAAAGGATGGAACTAGAGACTATCATCCTGAGTGAGGTAACCCAGTCACAAAAGAACACTCATGGTGTATACTCACTGATAAGTGGATACTAACCCAAAAAACCTACAAGAATATCCAAGAAACAATTCATAGACCTTATAAAGCTCAGAAAGAAAGAAGTCCAGAAAGTGGATGCCTCAGTCCTTCTTAGAAGGGAGAATAAAGCACTCACATGAGGAAGTGTAGGGACAAACAGAGGACAGGGATTGAAGAAAAGATCATTCAGAGACTGTCTGACCTGGGGATCCAACCCATATGCAGCTACCAAATCCAAGTACTAATGCTGATGCCAAGAAGTGCTTACTGGCAGAAGCCAGATATGGATGCCTCCTCAGAGGCTCTGCCAGAGTCTCATAGATACAGCTGAGCATGACAGCTAATCATCAGCCTGAACACAGGGTCCCCAGTGAAGGAGCTAGAGAATGAACTGAAGGAGCTAAAAGGGATTTGCAACCCCATAGGAAAAACAACATTATCAACCAACCAAACACTCCAGAACTCCCATGGACTAAAACACCAACCATTGAGCACACATGGAGAGATCCATGGCTCTAGTTGCACATGTAGCAGAGGATAGCATTGTCTGGCATCAATGGGAAAAAGAGGACTTTGGTCCAGTGAAAGCAGGTTTTACCAGTGTAGGGGAATGCCAGGGTGCCGAGGTAGAGAGGGTGTTTGGAAGAGGGAGCACCCTCATGGAAACAAGTTGAAGGGGGCATGGAAATGAGAGGAAAGGGGATAACATTTATAATGTAAATATAGAGATCATCCAAAAAAAAAATTATAAGAAAAAATTTTAACGAGAGTCATAATAACTTTCCACACATTCACCAGTTACACATTTAAATATCCAGTGTTTCTGTTGCTGTCTCTAATATTCAGATCTTCAGTCAGTCTTACCATGTAAGATCAGGGCTTTGTTATTTATTATAAACTACTCAAAGTCATTCTGTCCCCCCCACCCCTCTCTCTCGTGTGTGTGTGTGTGTGTGTGTGTGTGTGTGTGTGTGTGTGTGTATGTGTGTGTGTTTCTCTGTTTATCTTTCAGAACCAGATGATCCTCATTTTATACAATTCTACTTTTATTTGTACATTTAAAACATTGCTCCCCGTCTTCGGAAATTAGTCATCTCTGTTTCTTGCAGCTGTTTCCACTTCTCCTCTCGTCTTTTTCTTGTGGGATGTCCAAGAAGACTGACCTTTTCATCATTCTTCTAGGGCACTTCTAACACATTGCATTAGTTTGTTAGAACTGACACAGCAAAGTGCCAGATATTATGTGGATTAAACAAGATATTTATTTCTTCTCTCATAGTTCTGAGAGATGAAAGTAGGAAGAGATCAAATGTGATAGAATGGCATTTTCCAAACTGTCCTTCTCCCTGGTAGTCATTTTCTAGGATCTTGTCTCTCTATAGGCGTCTGTCTGTGTCTAGATTTTCTCCTTTAGTGAGAACATTAGCCATTGAGTCGGGGTGTATTCTAATTGATTCATTTTAAGACAAAGAGCCTCTATTTCCAAATAGCCTCTCTACAAATACAATCAGTTGCATTCTGAATGGAGTGAGTGGGTAAAATGCCCATATGCAAACTTTAAGGGAAACTTCCAACCTGTAATGAGTGCTTTCCAATAAAATAACTCCATGTTGCTAAAATATAACAGATAATTTTCAGTGGCTACTTGAATGCCTCTATCTATCACCGTGGCTACAGCTGATAGCTAAGACTTCTCTGAAACTTTCCTCATTTTGGCCTTGCTGCTATTTCCTTTTCTGGACTCTCTTGCCAGTTTGTCCTCAATGTGACTGCCAAAGTTTAGAGTATCCCTGTGCTTAGTACTCAGGGCTTATCTGCACCCTCATTCTTAAGGTGATGTCATAAAACTCCAAATTTTAAGTAACATCCTTAAGTGCTTAGCCATCTTAACATTATACTGAAACCCAGACTTTAGTCCTAAGACTGTTGAAATGTTGATGTGTGTCATGCACACATTTCTCTAAAATGATGTCTAAAATAGACATCTTTTACTTGTTGTGTATAGACTTCTTTCTCCTCAGGCCTCCATTATGAGAACCTGACTTAGAATCATAATAAATATTTGCTTAAGCCAATAAGTAACAACAATCACAACCAGCATAGTTAATCTTCATGGAAGACGTTTTCTCCCTTGCTAATTAGAGTATGGCTAGCCAACTGGTTTTTTGTTTTGTTTTGTTTTGTTTTGTTTGCATTGCTACAGTTGGGATAAAAGAAGGGAATACTTTATTTCTTTGCAAACAGATAACTTATATGAATCCTCTGGTTAAACCTAGAACACAGTCTTCTGAAGAAGAAATTTGAAAATTCAATCTCTGGTATTTTCATTTTATAAAGTTTGTTTCTGCCTATGTAAAGTGTGTAACCAGAATGTGGTTGTTTCATTATTGATGGTAGAAGCAATCTTTAGCTCCCATTAGTCTGAATTTTATCAGGGTCCACTAAAAGGTGGAATGTTATTATTAAATTCTAGCTCTTGCATTTTCTATAATTTTTGATTTTCCAGTTGACTGGATTCATGCTTCCAGAGTTACAGGAATGTATTCACTCAATATGTTGAAGACTAAACAGATTAGTGCTGTAGAATTTCACATGAAGGATGAGATAGAGAGCAAATAAAACTTGACTTTTTTGGACAGTGCAAGTGACAAGCAGGATTAAGAAGGGTGAGAAAGCTGTTTCACGGTGCTACTAGATATTCTTTTCAGTGGCAAACTTTTTGGAAGTGTTCATGAAAAAGATGAATTGTGATTGCTAGTGCTGCTGGTAACTGGTCTGGACTCAGTGAGAGAAGACACACCTAACCCTGGAGAGACTTGAGGCTCCAGGGAGTTGGGTGGTCTGGTAAGTAGAGGGTGGAGAGGTGGGGACATCCTCTTGAAGACAGCAAAGATGGGGGGATGGTATGAGATGAGAAACAGTCATAGGGCAGACCAGGAAGGGGATAATGACTGGACCATAAAAAATATTTAATAATAATAATAATAATAATAATAATAATAAAGAAACCTAATAATAAATAAAAATGCAAGCTTCATTTACAAAAAATAAAAGAACCCAAAGGTCACTAAATATAAAGGTCTACAGATTATAAAAACTAAGTAATTGTACAGTTTGGTCGCCGTTGTTTTACATCGTTTTCATAGTGCTCCCATAACAAATCACCAAATGACAAATCAATTATCTTGCAGTTCATGTCAGCAAAAGTCCATTTTTCCACAACACATAACATGTTCTCATGTCTGGGCATCAGGATGTGGACATGTTGAAGGGCTGTGTCTTCTCACAACAGTATCGGCTAACTGGTGCCATGCTGTGTCAGCGTGGGGTGGGGTCATGTTTGCTGTTGTCATTCCTCTGTTCTAAGCACTCATTAAGGATGTATATTCACATCCATGAAGATCGTAGGAGCCATGTTCATCACAATGTCATATATGCTACATATGAATTTATGAACATTGTTTCTTTTCGTCTGGTTTCAGTGCCTTTATTTCAGCGAAATGTAGCAGGATGCAAGTTTCTCCATTAAAAAGGTAACTAGAAATTTGGGTACTCATATTTTGGCATTTGAGCTAATTTCTTGTTGGAATGATATAGGATGATCATCTTATTCATATAACATATCTGTTTACACTTCGTCTATTGGATGGGCTAGCAACCAGGTCTCTTTCACAGTGCCTCAAACTTCCTTAAGCGCTTCATAAAGTGAGTGTTTGTAGGTCTCTTGACTCAGCCACCAAAATACTGTATTTCTCTCTTACCCTCGACTTCTCTGTTTGATATTACCACAGTCACAAGCTTCTCAGTGGCTTAAACTACAGGGATATGCTCTGTGCACAAAATAGTACTTCAGAGTTAGTTCATGCCAAAGTTATTAAACATCTTGCGACCATATGGGCTTCTGTGTCCTTGCATGTGTATGTGTGTTTCCTCTGATGTCCCCTCAGGGCTGTGGTGCTCCTCAGCATCGCATGTAATTTAGAATAATGCAGGATGAAAAGTGGGGCCTATGTATTACTGTCAGAGGAAAATTCCCACAGAACGTCTCAGCAGGTTTTTCTCTGGATTCTGTCCCCAGAATTGATTTTCATGCCCAGACTCAATATGCAAAGGAGATATTAAACTATGTCTGGATTTTAAAACCTCTCCAGCAAGAGGCCCTGTTGCCAAGAGTCAAGTGTAGTAAACTAGTTTGGAGGAAGAAAAATAAAACTCTGTGGTTTTATAGCATCATATAAATGTGCCACACTTTATCTCTTACTCAGCTGCTGGCCATTTATGTGGTTTCTAGTCTATAGGTGTTATGAGAGTTTCTGAAAGAGGCTTGTAAACATCTCCTTTGTCACAAATTCCTAGGAGTGTCTCTGTAACACACACCCAAGAAGTAATGTCACATTAATAGGAACAAATTGCTCTTCAATGTAGCACCATTAATGAACATTTCTTCCAGAAGTATGTGTGGCTTTCTGTTATTCTGCAGTTTTCAACTAAAATTAATATTGCCAAAACTGTATTTTGTTTCTGAGATGAGAACATTACAAAGTTTGCTTTTGTAAGATTGTTGGTTATTATTGTTTGCCTTCTGTTAATCAAATGTGCTTTATAATTATTCCATTTCAATACTTTACTAAGTAGATATGCACACAACCACACATATATCACAAAAGAGATTAACTTTCTAATGAAATAGAGAAGGCAAGAGAGCAAGAAAAGGTGTGGATGTGGTTGGTGGAGAGGTGTGGAAGATCTGGGAGAGGGTGGCAGAGATGCAACTACACTCAGAATACACCATATGAACAAAATCTATTTTCAATAATAAAAAGGTTAGTGCCTAGAAGGTCATTGCCTCATTCAACAATAGTAAAATCCACAACTCAGCAACTTTATCACACCAAATTTACAGGGAGGAACAATTAGGTAGTTTTAGATGAAGCTAGGTTATTCCATTGGGAACCAGGAGTTACAGGTACAAAACCTTTAACTGTAAATACTATATGGTCACCTAAGGAAGTATAAAATCGTCTCAGAAAAAAACCTAGTGGACCTTTGCTCTCTCTAAAGAGAAAGCACTGGAAGGAGCAAGCAGCCTGCAGATCCTACATCCCAATTCATAAACTTCAGGAGGCCAGGGAACTCCATGGCCAGAGGCACGAGCCAGAAAATTGACAAACTAAATATGACTCCCAAGATCCCCATGGTGAAAAGAGAGAATCCTAATTCCCACAGGTTGTCCTCTGACCTTCTACAACTAGGTTGTAGCATGCATGTTATACACACAGACATAGGTACAGTCACACACACACACACACACACACACACACACATACACACTGAATAAATAAATAGATAAAGGCAACAGGAAGTTTTGTGGGGTTTGGTGTATGGGGATGCTTTTTAATAATTAAGGATGCACATGTATCTGGGTCCTGTCAATTTGTCACTATTGGCTAATAGGCAATAATTTTCAGGGAACTGGAAAAGGGATATAAGAGCTTCTAAAAGAGGGTGACAGAGAGAAAGCATACTCCATTACAGTGCACAGTGAGAGATGTGCTCATGCTACAGAAGAACCACTCTTTGAAGTTCTAACCCTAACTCACTTTGTGCATCTGCCTTAGTTTCTATTCCTGCACAAAGATCATGACCAAGAAGCAAGTTGGGGAGGAAAGGGTTTATTCAGCTTACACTTCCACAATGCTGTTTATCACCAAAGGAAGTCAGGACTGCAACTCAAGCAGATCAGGGAGCAGGAGCTGATGCAGAGGCCATAGAGGGATATCACTTACTGGCTTGCTTTCCCTGGCTTGCTCAGCCTGCTTTCTTATAGAACCCAGGTCTACCAGCCCAGGGATGGCTCCACCCACAATGGGCTGGGCCCTCCCCCTTGATCAGGAGTTGAGAAAATGCCTTACAGCTGGATCTCATGGAGGCATTTCCTCAACTGGGGCTCCTTTTGTGTGATGATGACAGCTTGTGTCAACTTGACACAAAACGAGCCAGTACAGCATCTCAGTCAAATTCTTCCAAAGGGAGTACTGAGGGCATTTAATTTCTATGGCCACAGGAAAAATGTATTAGGTGTGTCCCTTCAGCTCTAGGCTAGGTAATAACAGCACATTGGACAGAGATTTGTTTCTCATAAAACACTTGTAGCTCTTATCAGTCCTGAGGGCTGTGACATGATATTCAAGTGAACAGTTCCTGAGACAGAGGTTTGAAACATCACAGAGTTTGTAAGGTCACTGTTTGTAGGAAGGAGCACACTGCCCAGACTTGTAGACAAAGCAAATGTCATTGCTGCCATTGTATGTTGGATAAAGTCATTTCACATTTTATCTCCCTGTCCCATTGTGTGCAAAGCCCACATTTCGATCAACCCATCCCCTAATTACCAGCTATTGTTTCACTATTTCATTTCCTACTTTTTGCATTTTTACTGAAACGTCAAAGCACATGTATTCTAATTGTAATCCTATGTGTTGGTAGAATTTCTATAAATATATACTATTGTTTGCACCACTGGGTTCAGGAGGTTTTGCAGGTTTGTGCTTAACATTTGAATGTTTCATGTTAGATTACTCCTGATTTCCTAATCTTGAATAATTAAATGTCCATCCAGGCTTGGAATTTACAGAGACAACAGCTTTCAATTTTTTTTCTCTCTCACTATCTATCAGTTAGTAGAATCTGTCACTTTTGAAACCACTAATTAAATAGTTGGTGCTTATTTAAAGAGTGCCGCAGGTCAAGGGAAAATGTATTCCTTCTCTATCCTCCTTCCATATCTGTGAGAGAATGCCTTACACCTGTAGAGGTGGCATTTTTTACTATGGGTGAGATGGTTCTTTTCCAATTCATCTGGGGAAAGTGACATAAGAACCCACCCATATAAGGAGAAACAAAAGCAATATTAATGAAACAAGAATAATTTCCCAAACATTGGAATGTATGTGGTGAAAACATTGGAATTAGCAAAGGGTGTAGTAGAGAAGCAAAAAGCCTTCATCTCCATTGGGGGTTCAAGAAAGACTGTACGGTGGGTTTGCTGCAATTTGTCATCTCTGAGTTGGGAGATTCAGCACACACAATTGAGATGGAGCTTCAACAGATGGGGCCTACGCTTTAGGAATGATTGGTGGAATTTCCAAGCCAAGACTTCACAATTCAGTTGTAGTGTTCACACCCTCAGCTGTTGAAGTGCATTGAAGAAAGGATTCCGAGGTTGGCATTAATATGTCATTTGACATAATGGAAACATTGCCAAGGACATCAATGCAAGTAAAGGATATATCTTTTCTAGTGCTCAGAATTTAAGTTGGTATATCTCTAGAGACATTATTTAAAGAAGATGAAGAGATACCCGAAGAGCACCTTGAGCAGATAAAGAAGTGAAGAAGAAAAAAAATCAACATGCATGTATAATAGACGTCTTTTTATGAAAATGATCAAATGATCTTAGTATCAAGAACCCACAACCAAACACGATTTTCATGCATCTCTGTGTGAATTTAAGCCAGCAAGCAAAGCATAGACAAATCCCATAGATAGGGAAATGTCTATGTCAAAAGTGAGTTAGGAGGATTTGCATCTGCAAAGAGGTGCTCTCTTATACCGAGAGTGGTAAGAACACGTACCTGTTTCATATTTGGAAAGGGGTGTAGAGCTGCTGAGTCTGTGGTCAGGAAGAGACTTCGGAGTAGAAGCATGGTGCCAGCCCAAGTCACTGTCTTCTCCATCATCATGTATGTGCTTGAGTCCTTAGTGATAATTGTGCAGAGTTGCACAACGGTTGCCGTGCTGTTCAGAGAGTGGATGCACTTTCAAAGACTGTCACCCGTGGAAATGATTCTCATCAGCCTGGGCTGTTCACATTTCTGTCTACAGTGGACATCGATGCTCTACAACTTTGGTACCTTCTCTAGGCCTGTCCTTTTATTTTGGAAAGTATCAGTCATCTGGGAGTTCATGAACATTTTGACATTCTGGCTAACCAGTTTGCTAGCTGCCCTCTACTGTGTCAAGGTCTCTTCCTTCACTCACCCTGTGTTCCTCTGGGTGAGGATGAAGATTTTGAAACTGGTTCTCTGGCTAATATTGGGAGCTCTGATAGCTTCTTGTTTGTCAATCATCCCTTCTGTTGTTAAATATCATATCCAAATGGAATTAGTCACCCTAAATCATTTACCCAAAAACAGTTCTTTGATTCTAAGACTGCAAATGTTTGAACGGTATTTTTCTAATCCTTTTAAAATGATTGGGTTTGGTATTCCTTTCCTCGTGTTCCTGGTTTCTATCATCTTACTTATAGTCTCACTGGTCCAGCACTGGGGACAGATGAAGAACTACAACAGCAGCAACTCCAGCCTGAAAGCTCAGTGCACTGTTCTGAGGTCTCTTGCTACCTTCTTCATCTTCTTCACGTCCTATTTCTTGACTATAGTAATCTCCTTTGTTGGCACTGTGTTTGATAAAAAATCGTGGTTCTGGGTCTGTGAAGCCGTTATCTATGGTTTAGTCTGTATTCACTTTACTTCACTGATGATGAGCAACCCTACACTAAAAAAAGCACTAAAGCTGCAGTTCGGGAGCCCAGAGCCTTCCTGACACGGGGAATCCAGTAGAGCCTCTGGGGTAAGGAGACTTTGCATGAGCACTGTGCTTATGGTGGAATGCAGAACTTGAACACAAACTTCATTCCCTTTCATGTCCACAGATGGATGAATCTAAGCATCATCACCAGTCTTCCCTGTATTCTAACCCACCCCTCTCCTATCCATAGTCCCCAGTTTGGTTTTGATTTTTCTCATGATCATACCAACTCTGCTTAGCTTTAGCCATTGCTGCAATATTAGACATGGGATGATCTATATATATTATAGTCACAATCATTCTTAAAGTTATTTATTGCTTCACAAATTCATATAAATCCCCCTTCCTGTCAGGAATTTATTATCTGTGTATTTAATGCTCACTATACTAAGCCATTAATTCCCCTTCCTAACTTGAGTTTAAGAAGAAAAATGTCTTACCATTGCCCATGTCCTATTCTGTTGCTTCTGAACTTTTATGCAGTGATTTAGACACACACCCTTGCCTCTCTCCAAATACTGGCCCTTTATTCCTTTATAAGTCTAGTAGAAAATTAACTATTTATTTCATTGACCAGGACACTGTATTCTTCCCCAGACTCTAGTCTCATTCATGATATCCGTAAATATCAGGTAAAAACTGACAACAGTTATTGCCTTGACTCTTAATTCAGTTGTGCTGTAATTTTAGGCAAACATTCTGGAGTGTTTCTTATATTAATCTGTAACTACTTCTTTGAATTTGTTTACTTATTGCCCTATATAACATAGACCTAAGAATCTGTCTTACTTAACAACACAGAAGTGATGCCAACCTACATTTTCTGTACCTTATTGTTCTGGGCTTGTAACAATCCAAAATTCTCCCCAGTTGGGTAAGATATAGGAACCACAGATTAATCAATTTTGAAATCACTCAGAAGGCATTATTGTTCAACATGCATTGTTTTAAACTTCCCCTAACAAGTATGAGATCTTTGCCTTTACATAGTCTGGTCTTACCATGACCATATTTTCTCACTATGACATATTTTTTTCCATCTCTTTTTTCTGACTGACTCACTAGCAACCAAATATCACATTAATAACCAACTTTGGGCACTTATTACTCAACCATTATCTATTCTTGACACTGCTAAGCACACTATCTCTTTCTGTGTTCTAGTGACATGTTAGGGACAAACATAATTTTCAAACATTTATACATGATAGGCATATTTGGTGAACTGAACTTCTGGATCTTCCTTTAGAAGACTAAAAATACTCCCGAAACCTTCCAATGGAGAAATAGATATGTGTCACTCTTGGTTGGTTGTGAAAGCAAATTTTGGTGCCTGAAAGAAATAGATTTTTTTTTTCCTCTTGCGTGTGTCACTCTGACATGTCTTCCATGTTGAATACATATTTCAAGAGAATTAATGTAATCAAAGCCTGAAAGACTACTTCCAAAACTTCACTTCAGCTTTTCTCAGCAGTTTCCCCGATGTTGCATAGGAAAGAAAAAAAAAAAAAATGCTGCCCCATTTGAAGAAGGATATGTTCCGTGCAATGTGGATATCTCCTGGGCTACATTGGCTCAAATGCAACTGAAGGTGGGATGGAAAATGGTATGCTTGATAATGTCTGCTGAGTCTCACTTGAAAGGATTCTGAACAGAATAAATGTTAACAATGTGGCCAAGGTCTCCTAGGAATGGTTTGTATGCTTGTAAGGAGTTAGATTGTAAGAGTTTGGATCCTTTCAGAATGGGTTGAGCTAGAGCCAGTGAATCTTGAATTATACCTTTGTTATTTGTATCTAAATCCAGAAAGGTCTTTGCATGTTCCAAAATCTCAACTAGCTGGAAGGAAGGACTGTTCTCTTTACAAGTATATAAATAGGGAATGAGCTAAAAGAAGTCCCTCGCCCCCACCATCACACACAGGAATACTATTCCAGAGACCGGGAGTATTTTTAGTGTTCTCACTGTTTTCCTATGAAAAATAGTGCAATGGAAAACTTCTCTGTGACATACATGAGGTTGGAGTGTTAAAAACAGCCGAAGGATGAGGAAGTCTGAAAAAAAAAAGAAACAGAAATGATACTTGTCCTATATATTTGCGACTGACTCCCACTAGGTTCCTAAGGAAATCTTACATCCATTATCTTATTTCAAGCTGAAGAACAAGTCAAGATCACCCAATCATTCCAGCTGGAAAACAGACCTGAGAATGTTAAATTCATGCCGATGCTTAACTCTCACTCTAAAGCCAATGAAAATGAGTATCGGACACAAAGGGGGGAGGGGTACTTCTTACGGGACCAAAGGTTTTCAAGCTAGAAAAAGAGAAACGATAATACAGAAAGTGCTATAGAAAAGCAATAGATAGAATGTGACCCAGGACAAGGAAAATCTTCCATTCGCTCAGCACCGAGGGGCTCAGGAGTTTGTTCTTCAGTCTCCAATACCATGTGCATGTTAGGCTCGCTGTGCATTAGCTGTGGGTGTGTTGTCCTTACTGGAATTAAGAAAGGTGTGTTTCTAGATCTCAGGTGCAGATGTTTAGAAGCCCATTGGTAGCATCAGTGAAATTAGGAAAGACCCTGTGAGTACTGTAGGCTGGATCTGCAAAATCACTCACTATGTACACGCCAAATTATTAGCAATTTGAAAGTAAATCTTTGCCCTTCATTATAGTGCCCCGAGATCTCAGAGACTGGCAACAATGGTGAATTCCTAATTACACTTGTAGTAGACTCTATTCACAACTGGACTCACCCAGATTTTATCTGCTAGATAAAAGTCTTTCTCCTTTACCTATATTTCTACAAAGTAGGAGGCATGCGTTAGAAACTCTTACTGCCCTCCTTGTTTGACTCCTCCTGGTAGTCAAGAGAGTTGATCACCATCTCCCAAACACCTGCCAAGTCTTAACTCAAAATAATATACAATGTAAACCTCAATGTTTGCATAAGGTTTATATCTCCTCACCATTTCCTGAGTGTCAATAGCACTGCACAGGATATTTGCATAGGCTGCCTCCAAGGAACACTCTCCTCGAATTTGCCAGGTTTCACCTTTCCTATTCAGTATGCCCTTTTAAAAGGCTCTGCCTTACTCCGACTTCCTTTGCTGCCCACACATGAATGTTCAGAGTTACTCCCTTTTCTACTATGCAATTCGATATCAGTGAGAGCTCTGTCGCACTGTCAAAGCCCAGCTTTATTTTAAAGTCTTTGTGATAGTTTCTAGGCACAGAAATGACATTACAGTAAGATGGGTAACATCTCTGAATTCTGGGATTTAGAATTCAATAAATATTACATAATATTATGACTTATTAGACTTCTAATCTACTGTACGCTACTAGAAATGCAAAGACAGACAGCATTGTGATCAGCACATGCTCTTTCACAAAATCAAGTTGTGCGTGCTGTTCATGATGCCCTCAGTGTCTCTCAGAATATCTCTGATTGTTTCGGTTTTGAGATGCCCTGTCAAGGCTGGGATGTTTCATAGCAGGTCCACAGTATACACATGCTTAGCAGAAAGCCACCTCTCTCTCTCTCTCTCTCTCTCTCTCTCTCTCTCTCTCTCTCTCTCTCTCTCTCTCTCTCTCTCTCTTCCTTCCCAGGAAGTAGTAAAAGTAGAAAAGTTCCTTATAAGTCCCTTATGCTGTAAAGAACAGACAACAGCCCGAATATCAACTACCTCCCATTCAGAAGGCATCTAAACACACCACCAAGCAAGACAGCCTCTCACTGTCTCCTACTTCCTTCAATTTGATGATCATTTGGAAATAATAAGAAAGAAAAAGATGTGGTAGCTAATTAGAAACAACCTCGTCTATCTTCCTCACAAGCTCTCAACTTCTTAATCAGTACAGAATATGTGAAAAAAGTTTATTTTTAATTGGTTATGAGAGTAATGTTTAAGTTGGTAATCTTTAAAACCTTAGCATAAAAACATTTTCACAGACACATGAAATTTATAATATTATCTGCGGTTGAGAAAGACTTAGTTATAGAAAGATATTTAGAGTCAGAATATTTTCAGGGTTCTTTTTTAGTTCGGCCTAATCATTAAGTTCGTTATAAGATGTATAAAAGTTGGCAAACTATAGAAGGTCTTAACATTTTCCCCCTGAGGTTGAGTGCCAAACACTCTGCATTAAGTTTAGATCTTGCTTAACATTATTCCAAGATAATATCCCTTCTCAGGAGCTAAACCAAGGGCTCCTTTCAGGTAACCTTGGTTCTCCATCACCATGGTTGTCATGGTTCCCTGCATCAGAATCCTGATGGGGCATCATGAAATCTAAGGCATTACAACAGAATCTTCCCACCCCAAGTAGAAAACTCTGAGACTAGGGCTTTATTCTCTTGCCATTCTGATTCTCATGTTTAAATTTTAGGTTTTTTTTTTTTTTTTTCATGTTATTACATTTCCATGGTAAATTATAGTGACATATTTTCAATTTTTTTTTAATTTAAAAGAGAACAAAGGGAAATAAAGAGACAGAGAGAGATAGACAAAGAAGCCTGATACCTTAAAAACAAAGAGATGCTATCAAAAGTATTTTAGCAATGAAATATTTATAGTATATTTGTAACTGTTAACTGTTTTTAATATTGAAAATTTTCAATTTTATTTCAGAAATGTATATTAAGAGAGAGAATCTGAGAAACATTTTCTCATAGACTGTAGAAAAATCACGCACAATTAATAAAGTGTGACACATTTATTAATTATATAAAGTGACTCAAAATAAAAGCAAAAGCTTCCAAACAGGAGAAGAACATTGTAGGCTTTCTACAGGGAGTTGCTACATGGACCCAGGACTTGCTTATTGTTCACTGGCCAAATCCTACAAACTCAGGGCAATATGACTCTGAGGCAGTTTCTTATATTTTAATAAAATATAAGAAGTTGATCCCAGGTGTGCATTGGCTAGCTTTAAGGGCAATCACTGGATAAATATTTTCAAAGCCAAGTTTCCCTACATTGCTATTTTGATAATATCTATATTAAAAAATCAGGATATCCATTGGTTGGATCATATACATTCTTTAGAGATTCGTTCTTTCCTTTAAACTTGATTTTAAATGTGGACTCTTTTTTTTCACAATAAATAAGTAAATGAGCATTTATTTTAAAACTCTGTTAGATGGAACTGAATTACAGCCAAGGTAGTCAAAATGACTGAGAATAATCACTTACATATTTACAGGGGAAAGTGACTCTACAGTTTTAAGTTTAAAATTAGAAGAAAGATAAATTTCACAAGCTTTCACTTCCTAAGGCTAAAGATAGGCTGTGTAGGTAGTTATTTCTGAGCACATTGGCACATCACCATTGTCAGTACTTGAGGGTTTGAATGAAGAACTTGGAAAGAAGGTGGTCTCCTGATATCAGTCAAGAAATCAGCTCTCCTTCCTACATCCTCCGTAAATGCAACAATCTAAGAAACATCCACAAGATGGATGGCTCAAGGGATTCTTCAGTCAAATTCAAGGTTTATATCCAAGCACAGTTTTACACTACATAGAAAAAGAAGCGGGTATGTCTTTAAAAGAAAAGGGGAAATTTAAAAATTACACAACCAAAACAAAAAAAGGTGGCACACATTTAAGCCAGATCTATGTTTGGTCAGTCACACCTGGAGGGGGAATTTGCTTAGCTCCTATGAACACCATCAAGCCTCTACCCTATCACCCATTAAACTCCGGTCAGACCAGTTTCTCCAGATTTTTCTCCGTTGACCTGTTCACTTCCTCTGCTGATTGTTTTATCCCATGATAACATCCCTTCTCAGGAGCTAAGCCAAGGGCCCCTTTCAGATTACCTTAGTTCTTTATCACCGTGGTCACCATGGCTCCTACATCTGAATCCTGATGGAGGCAGTATCCAGGCACCTAAGTAGCCATGAGTGAAAAATTCTGTATTCTATAAAGAGTCTGTACAAGACGGATGGCACAAGGTGTGAGGAGGCACCACCAGAGTTTGTGCCCAGGCTTAGGTATTGAGATTGATGCTTGCTCCTGACACTTATTGATCTAACACCTTTCTTACCACAATGAGAACATATCAACAACAAAATGAAGAAGCCTGCTAAGCAGTGCCATTCACTGTTCCTCTGTGGGACAGCTCCTGCTGATGCTTAATAAACATTGATAGAGTGTCATATGGTATCATTTTCTGTCCTCCTCACACTCAATGAATTTTCTTGACACACACTTTAGATAACATGGCTTGAGTTTAAATAGAAACTCCCCTGCACCCTTTCACCCTGAAATGTGTCCGTTCTGGACTCATCTCATTCTTATCTTCTTCAGCTTCCCTTCCTCAACCTGACCTCCTTAGGTAAGTAATAAGAATGGTCATTCCGTTCCCAAAATTTAGAAGCAGAATTTAGAATGTGACAGAGCATGCCTACCTCACTGAAATTTTATTGGGGGGGGGGAATCTAAGCAGTGGTTCAAACTGATGCTTTTTGTTGTCTAGATCATTGTTCTTAGTTGCAGGCAATAAAATCCTTTCTCCCTGATGTGGTGAGAGAGAAATTGCAACAACTCTTTGGGTAGCATATGATGTTTCAGGGAATGTTAGAAAAGTAGACTAGACAGAATCAAGGAATCTGAAAGGAATAATTAACCACACCCCAGGTTGCCATAGCAGCCATGACTTCCATCCCACATCCATGATGTTACAGACCAGAAGGCACAGTTCACATGGCAGCTGTTCAGAAGCACCCAATTCCTCTCTTTTGAGATTAAATACCGCTTATATTGCCTCCAACCTATATTATTCTCTTCCTGAGTCTGCAACTCTGATGGGTACCTTGAGTTGGCTTAGGCCTGGTCTCACATACCCTCTATGACTTAAGGCTGTTCTGTGGTTTGGGCAATGTCCGATTTAGCTTTCTAGAAGCCAGTGACAGGATTGGAGCAAAAGGAGGCTGTAGACTAAGATAAAGATAAACCTTCTCCCAGTTTTTGTATTCAAATACATGCAGTCTACAACTTCATTGCCTATGCATTTCGAATCTCTATCATTATTGTTCATTAATGACAGGTGTGTAACATATACCTGAAGTGGCTGGGAAATGAATCATGGAAATTCTCAATTTATCAGTCTTGTAAAATAGAAATAAGACAATAAGAATTGCATAGGACGATCCTAGGAATGATTATAATCAAGGTCCTAAAGTCCACTAGATTCAAGGCTGTGACTCAAACATGTCTTATGATGGAGGCCTGATGCTAAGGGCAGTCCCACCACCCTGTCCTTGTTTAAATTTAATGGTGAGAAAGAAAAGAATCATCCCTTGTAGTAAATGGACTTGTTTCCCTGCCATGGACTGTTTCCCCTATCAGTACATCTATTCCCAAGCTCTTGTCAGTAATCCTGATGGAAGCTCATGAGTGTCCTCTTCCTGGAGAGATTCGGCAATGAACAATTTCAACTGGAAGGTTATTCTAGCCCATAGTACTGTGGTCCACAGACAGTGGTAATAATACGGACATATTTACAAGCCCAGCTCCTTTGGGCCAGCCTAACACTGTGGTCCAGTCAGTGCAGAGCAGAAACCTATTGAATCTCACACTGTTCTCCAGTTGAGGCCATGTCTTCATCTAACATTTGTCTCCTTGCTTTCCCAGTATCCTTCATTCATTTTCTCGAGACAATATTCTTTTGACAGAATTCCACTGAAAATCGCATTTTAGGAGAATAGAAACAAAAGACATTAGCCAATCTTAATTACACTGTAATAGGAAGCAAATGAAAAAGCACAAGGAAAGGGTGTTTAACTATTCCTTTTCCAAGAAGGGTGGCTTAACTCCCCAGTATCCTGCTGAGGACTGGCTTAGTGGCTGTTCCAGAGCAGTGGTTCTCAACCTGTAGGTTGTAACCCCTGGGGTCCTGTATATCAGCTAATTACATTGCAACTCATAAAGTAGAAAAATTACAGTTATGAAGTAGCAACAAAAGTAATTTTATGATTGGGGTCACCACAACAGGAAGAACTGTACTGAAGGGTCAAAGCTTTGGGTAGGTTGGGAACCACTGTGCTAGAGAGTTTGTTATAAAGAGAGGGGACAAAATTCAGCAGTAGAGAATGCCTGGGTTCCTCAGGGTGCTATTATCCGAACATAAGAATAACACCTTACTTCTCCATTTTCATCTTCAAAGTCAGTCTACCCATAGCAAGAATATTAAAGAAACCCAATATGTGGACATTCTCCTGGATACCTGGCCTTTCAAATTTCTCCAGTTTTATGGCATATCCAAAAATCCACCAGAAACTGAAATAGTATCAAAAGCAAAACAATCATATGCAGGCTGATGCCTTGAACGGGAACCTAGAGAAAAGCATACTAAGTAAAGGGGAGAGGAATCTGGATGAATATCAACATTAATTAATAGTCATAAGTCAAAGTATTTGTAGTAGCAACACTGTCATTAATTGTAATGCACAGTGGTAGAAAATAAATGTTCCTGCTTTTGTGGTTGGTTTCGTTGTTGCTGTTTGCTTTTGCAATTCTTCTATTGATCCAACTGATTCCAAAATGTAAAGCATATTTAAAAAGTGTCCTTAACTATTGCAATACATAGGAAATTTTGTTTGTCTCCTGAGAATAAGTTTGTTGTTTCCCCCAGTGTTTAGTAATTGGCTAATGACAGGCATCTATGTGGAAGAGTGTGAGGGACATGAAGATAAACCTGGTGGAGGAGAAGGCAGAGAACAAGGAGCCATAGGCTCCTGGAATCCATCAAAGAGTCTTGATCCACTACACACAGTGTATGATATGAACTGGCTTCTGGTTTACGAGTGAGACTGCACAAAGGACCCAAAGTCATGGCCTTTTCGCTCTCCAGGAGGAGTTGGACTCGCCCCTATACGCTCACAGACAGGTGAATCAGATTATGCTAAACAACACCTGTCACACCCTGATTTGTACTTGAAGACATAATTGGCTAAAATGTTACCTGCAAGCTCACTTAGCAAACACTAACTTAGAGCTGCACTCTGATGCTGCTCTCTGGAGTCTGAACCCCAGGCCTTGTGTGCTCTGTCTTCACTTTCACCCCACTTTCAAGTCCCTGTTCCCACAGAAGAGTGGAGGATGATATAAACTACATTAGTACCTAAAGTTTTGATGCCATTTCTTCCATCTGGGTGACACCTTTTCCTCTTCTCCTGCACCATAAGTGGTCAATTCTCAAGACCCTCCTTTCCTGGAAGGATGCTCCCTTCTCCTTACCAGACTTCCTGCATCCTTGACTCTGTGATGAGTTTAGGAATGTTGTCATCCCCTTTCATTTTCACTAAGGGAAAAAAGTGCATACTTTTTAGGATTCCATACCCTGGGAGTAAGCACCTATATCACAGTATTTTTTCTTCAGTTCTACATATCTGCATCATCTAAGCCTCTAGCACATGAAGTAGAGA
The DNA here is from genome assembly GCF_963924665.1 of Micromys minutus. Lineage (NCBI taxonomy): Eukaryota > Metazoa > Chordata > Mammalia > Rodentia > Muridae > Micromys > Micromys minutus. The sequence goes on along the minus strand of NC_137958.1, from coordinate 46,312,875 downwards.
GGAAAAAATAGAGGGAAGTGATTAGACTAAGATATTTTAGAAGATGAATTTCTGAGTGTGTGAAAACTCACAGAATCTTAATCTCAGAAGAAATATCAAAAGACATCTATCTTAGTCTTCAGATCTTCAAACCCTGTCCTCTTTGCTAAAATTAAATCTCAGTCCTCATGTTCCTCCCCAGGGACATACTTTCATCTAAATAAGTAAGGCTTCTGGAATGCCCCACCAATGAAGAAAGGTTGGGTGTTATTGTTGTGGTCGCTGTTTGCTTTGGTTTGGTTTCCTGGGATAATGAAAAGCACATATGTAGTTCTTTTACTGAACAAGTAAAAATGATGATACTGGGAATGTTTTCATATTATAAACCCCTTTTCTTGAGCTTGTTAAAACACTATATGGAGACAGGGGAACTGAATGAAGTAGTTACTGCTCAAGCACAAATACTAAAATTCAGATTTCCCAAACTTGTGTAAAACCTGGATCAGAACAGCAGCTGTTTACAATCCCAGCACTGAGACAGAAGCAGTGGACCCTGGTTGAGGAAGGCTTGGTAAACTAGGGTAAACTAGCAGGAATTGATGAACTCTAGATTCAATGAGCACTCCATCTCAATAAATATTATGTAGAGAATAATTAAAAAGACACCTGCTGTCAACTCCAGTCTTCCACGAATATGTGCAGCCACCTCAGTGTAAATGCACATACATAAACAGACAAAAATAGTAATAATAATGAAACACTGTATGAAATCACTCCTTTCCCTAGTCTGAATGTAGCTCAATTATCCAAAAATATCCAAGAAATAGTTAAAGTTTCATCTGTTTATATAGACAGGAAAACCTATTATACATCAAATAATAAAAACAACTTACAAATTCTTATAGATATTGAATATCAATGGGTTATTTATAATCACAGGAAGAAACAAAAAGGCAGACTCGAGATGTTAGGCCTAAACATCCCTCATAAGTAACAGGTTAAAAGATGGACTTTCATCAAGCAGAACTAGCCCTCTAAGGGTTCAAGATACCAAAGTCAAAGATGCCAAGCACCAAAGAGAAAGAGATGAAACAAGAATAAATCATATACCTCTCCCTTCTTACCAGAGGCAAAAATATACATGAAGAAGAAATAAAGAACATCTACAACAAAAGTTCTAAAGAGAAAAGCCCACTTTGTTTCTGTAATTCTTCCAAAGGGGGAAAAAATAAGATCTAAGATGATTTCCACTAGCAGGGAAACATAGCCTGACCATAGTACATGCTAGACTTCCATTGTTTCCAGAATTATTTGACTTTCAATTTGGAAAAGAAAGTTTGTATGATGTGTGTGTGTGTGTGTGTGTGTGTGTGTGTGTGTGTGTATGTGTGTGTGTGTGTGTGTGGTGTGATAAATATGTATGTTGTGTATGTTACCACGGCTGCCCATTGTAGAGCATGCCTGTAGAGGTCAGAGGACAACTTCTGGAGTTGCATTTTGCTTTCCACCTTGCCTGAGTCAGTTTCTGTGATGGTTTGAATAAGAATATTCCCCAATAGGTCCATATATTTGAATTCTTGGGGAGTTCATATATTTCAAAGGATTAGGAGGAATGGGTGCTGGGGTGTCAGAAACCTAGTGCCTCTCTTTCTTCCCCCTGCCTGCAGATCCAGATATAGAACTCTCAGCCACCACACAGTGCCATGTCTGGCAGCAGGTGGCCATGCTCCCCACCATGAGGAAAATAGGCTAAATCTCTGAAACTGCAAGCAAGCCCCAATTAAGTCCTTTCTTTTATAAGAGTTGCCATGGTCATGGTGTCTCTTTACAATAGAACACTGAGTAAGGCAGCCTGTCTTGCTGTTTTCTGCTGCTTTGTGTGCTCTGGGCTAGATGGCTGGTGAGATGCTGGGCATTCCCACTGCCCGGACTCAGCATCCATCTCCCTGTAGAAGGGTCGGAATCACAGATAGATGCTTCAGCTTCCAGCTTTTAGTGTAGGCACTCCAGGTCTGAACTTCTGTAATTAGCAATGTTCTGAAGGCAATTTTATTCACTAAACTATTTTTCTGGTCCACAGAATGCAAATTTTTGGAAAAAGCTTATGGCACTTTCTTAAGTCACAATTGCTTGAGGAAAGTCTTAGAATGTTAATTTTATAGTCTCCACAAACTGTCCTAGTATTAACTAACCATTTATGAAGATGAAGTCATAATAATTTTGATATTTAATGCTTAGATACTAAACACCAGGCATTCTGTGTGTGGCTTCTTTAGCTGTAATTTCCTTTCTTAGGGTATAAACAAAAGGAATCCAACATTTAATTGACTTTACAGTAATTAAATTTTAGGAAGAAGATGACATTAAGCTAAGTGCTTTAGTCATTTTTGTCAAAATAATGCCTCCTGAAAATTAATCAGGGATAAGAATTTTTCTCTAAAAGAAAATTGTTCTACCACATATAAAACTATATGAGAAGAAACAAGTAAATGTGCTCGTGAATACATGGATGATAAACAATGGACTGATGGCTCCAAACCTTTGAGACATATCTCAAGTCACTTTTAGTTTGATATTCTCTTTTACACTTCAGTGAAACTGTAATATATATATATATATATATATATATATATATATATATATATATATATGCATTGTATTGGGAATACAAAAGATAAAAAGGTTTGCTTTTAATTGAAGAGAAAATAGTAAAATACAAGAAACCCTCTTGGGTTTTGAATAATCTAACCCATTCTTTTTATTTTCTTTTTATTTTGTTGATGTACTGGAAGTAATATTCCCCAGTGTTTACCTCTAGATTATCTGAGCCAAAATATGATAACTCCAGTTTCCAAAGATTTTCTAAAATTAATAATTCAGGTAAAATCCAAGATTCCATCATTTTTTTTAGAATTTCCACATGATATGAATGAACGGTGAAATAGTAGAGCGTCCTAGTAAAGAATCAGAAAACTTGTTATGGAAGAGGTAAATGTTACTTATTACAGTCTTCCTGAACTGCAGTCTAGACACTAGAGTCAAGTGTTATGATACCAAAGTAGCCATCAGGAATGTCTAATAGTAATAATGACTGCATTCTATTCAAATGTTGCAAAACTCCAGCAAAGAGCCACATTCAGTCCCTGGGCTGCAGTCTGACCACTTCTTCCCTAAAGCGTGACATTGGTGGTCACTGTTGACCTCCCTCTTTTCTGCTGAAACCATAAAGACCAAGGCAATTTGTAGATTAAAGAATTTACCTCGTTTCATGTTCCAGAGAGTTAGACTTCACATTAGCAGGGCAGCGGAGGCAAGGAACCATGGTGGCTAGAGCAGAAAGCCAAGATCTCACATCTTACCCACAAGGTAAAGCAGAGAGAGTCAACTGGAAACAGAGTGTGAAAGTTCTCAAAGCATGTCTCTGGTATTTCCTCCAGGAAAACCACTCCTCCCAAACCTTCCCAAGCACCCGATCAACTGACGACCAAGTCTTCAAACGCCTGAAATAATGAGGAACATTTCTCACTCCAATCACTGCCATAATAAAATTTCCTAAAAGGAAATCAAAGAAAAGCTGGACCAGATAGTACTATTGAAGGTTGAAAGTAATGAAAGAGGAGTGGTACATTTGTCCTTTCCTGATGACATAGGATGCTGTATCCGCTGTAGCCATTCATAAGAAAGAAAGGATCTTGATCATGATGCCATCAGAAGTAACTTAGCTATCTTTTTAAGTTAAAAAGCAATCACCATCAACTTTCTGTTATCAAAACCACTGCCCACCTTACCCATAAGCAAGTAACAGGGGACAAGAGAACTCCTGCACCTCCACTCCACAGGAGCTGAGTGGCAGAACCAGCCTCTGTGTCCAGAAACAGAGGATTGGACAAAGGAAATGCATATTTATATAACTGAGTTCTTTTCAGCCCTAAAGAAGAATGAAGTAATGTCATTTATACCAAAGAGGGTCCAGCTGGAAATAATCACATTAAGCTAATTGAGGTAATAGCCAAAAGAATATTGCACATTGTTTCTCTCATTGTATTTCCAGGATTTTTATAAATATCAGAAAATCATGTATGTATATGACATGAAAAGAAGCTATAAGAGAATAAAGGGAAGAACTGAGTGAGGATGGATAGAAATGAGAGATGTGGGGTATGCTCAACATACAGTGCATGCTCTATAAAATACTTTTATATAGCACAATACCATGTACAATGTACATATCATAGAAACTTTAAAATATAAAACTCAAAGCTTAGGAATGTAAATTATAACAACACAAAAAGTTAATATTATGTTTTATTTTATTGACCTGAAAACAGAGCAAGTTATTTTTTTAGAAGATAGGGAAAAACTTACCTTTCATCTCTGTACTGAATTATCAACAAACAGAAATAGAACCACTCTGTTTTTGGTAAAATTAAAATACTAGAAACTTTGTGCCAATAAATAAAGAGAAGAGGTATAGAGTTGGATGCTAAATATCTACCTCTGACACACACATACACACACACACACACACACACACACACACACACAAAATGCATGAACACTTATACACACATAAATATATATAAACAAGGAATTTAGAACTGTACTGAAAATTCAACTAAGGTAGAACTGAATGTCAAGAAGTACCACATGTTTCAGCAAATGCTCATGGAATTCAGAATGCAGTGTATTTTAAAATCAACACACAAGGCAATGAAACTGGAACTTATGAGCTACCTTTAGATGGCTCCCTAATAAGTATCTCTAGATAACTGATTATTTTCAATTAAAAAATCTAAGTTCAAAGAAGCCAGTGCATTGAGTAATAAAATTTGCAACCTCAGAGTATTATGCCTGTTTCTCACACACTTAGATCTTTCTATAAATGGAAAATCCAGATAGAATCTTGAGTGCTCAACAATGAAAGGCCATTTATACAAACTAATATCAAACATAGTGGAAACACAATATTAAAATAAAATTAATGCTGTTGAAGAGGATATGACAGCAAAGGTCCCAATAGAGAAGATTATGATTGTGATCAAATATATGTTCAAAACCTCAAATTAAGCCACGAAGATGTGCTCTACCAGGTATAAAACCGAAGCTGGTCCACACTTGTGCTTCTAGCACTAGGGAAGCGGAGCAGATGGTGAAGAGTTCAAGTCCAGCTTTGGCTGCATAGCATGTTCTTGTACCATTTCTAAAAATTGGTTACTGGACCAAGGTAGATTGCTCACTGAGTAAAGTGCTTGTCCCACCAGCATAAGGACTGGGGTCTGTAACCCTAAAACCCATATGTAAAACAGGTTCTTGTGAAAACATAACTATACTTATTGTGCTTTAGAGTAAGAGATGGGGATATTGAAAGATGGGGACTATAAGTAAGATAGAGATATGAGCCTATCAGCAAGCTCTGTGCTTAAACAAGGGACCCTAACTTAATATATAAGGTGGGGAGAAAATCAACCTCTAAATTCAACACAAGTGCACACACAAGTGCATCCTAGACCCACACGCACTCACATGCATGCCACTGTCACATACCCCTCAAAAGTAAAAACTAGGCAATAATAAACCTGCCAATTTCAAAAATGAACAGCAAGCTTACCATTCTACTACAAAATATCACAGCGTTCGAATTAATATCCCATAGCCAAAAAAAAAAAAAAAAAAAAAGAGCTTCACCAAATGATAGAACAGTTCTTGATGTTAACGATTTTTAATTATAAAAAAGAAAGGCAAAGTAAATTTCCACAGACATAGAGAAAATTGATAATTAGGAAGTGCTAAAAATCAAATTTCAGGGTATGGCTAAGGTTTACAAAGTGGAGTAGCTATTCCTGGTTGTCAACTTGACTCTGTCTGCAATGAACTACAATACAGAATTGGAAGGCTCACCTGTGATCCTGATCTTGAGGCTGGGAGATACCAGTTTCTGACCTGGGTCTTGGCTTGGAGATCTTGAGGCATGGTGGCTGTGAATCCCATGAGACTAAGGCAAGGAGATCTCTGAGTGCAAGGTGGCACGAAACAAATCCCAGATCCAGGCGTGCTGGTTCACATCTTTATTCTGGGCCACACCTTCTGCTGGAGACCTACATAGGACATTGGAAGAAGAAAGACTTGCTCTTCTTTGCCTGTTCACGTTTACTTGCCAGCACAAATTCTGGAATCTACCAGCCTTGTGGGACTGAGCAACATCTAGATCCTTGGCCTTCCCTGTAGATTGCTGTCTGTATGAAGGTGAAGTCAATGAAAATATAAGGCAAGAGGCTGTGATTGGGCAATGGTAAAAGAAGGAGGGGGTGAAAGATTTAGAGAGGGGACAGAGAGACAGAGAGAGGGGAGAAAAATGGAAAAGATGGAGGAAGAAGATGAACAAGATCCATGTGGCCGGAAATAGCCACAGGTAGCTGTGGATATTATAGAAGAGCAACAGAATAATTAAAGGACACGTTTGTCCAATGTAGGTGGGGAGTTTGTATCAATATCAATTGAGTTTTGAGGGGTTTGTGGGGGCCTTTTAGGGGTTGAGAATTTACTGTTATAAATCTTAATGATAACTTATAAGCATCTGGAGTCTCCATTTAAGGGAGCTAGAGTTTAGAACCAGCGGCCACCAGTCTCAGCAGGCTAGGGTAGATTGCCTGGGAAGATATGAGAGGTTCGGCTACAGCAAACCATGGGGAATTGGGCAGACCACTGCTAGGGGATAGTCTTAGGGGTGAGGAGACTGTGCTGCCAGTATGTAGCTAGCTTTAGTGTGGATTGATTTTTAATACTTACATGCTACACTTCCCATTCACAGCTGACCATTGTTGGGGAGTTGGATTACAGACTGTAAATAATCATAACAAATTCCCTTACTATATAGAGACTATCTATAAGTTGTGTGACTCTAGTGTACCCTGACTAATACAAAAAAGACACAAGGAGTACCAGGAGTCTAAGTATATATAATGAGAAGCAAAAATAGCATGGATATTGCGTACTACTGCTGTGGTTTCAGTGACGCTGGCCACCATTGGCTCATATATTTGAATGTTCTGAACCCAGTTGGTAAAACTCTTTGGGAAGAATTAGGAGGTGTGGCCTTGTCTGAGGAGCGTCACTGGAGCTGGGCTTTGAGGTTTCAAAAGCCTGAGCCATTCTCATTTACCTCTTTGTGCTTCCTGTTAATATATTAAGATGTAAGCTCTGAACAACTGTTCTAGTACCATGCCTGCCTGCCTGATGCCATGCTTCTGACCATAATTCATGGACTCTAATACTCTGGAACCATGGAACCCCAATTTAAGCATTTTCCTCCACCAGTCATGGTGTCTTATCATAGCAATAGAAAAATAACTAAGATACCTGTTTTGAAATAAAATTGGGGAAAATTATTACCAATTCCAAGAGAATACTTAAAGTTCAATCAAGCTAACAATCTTCAGAGGTGTGGTTAAAATTAGTAGATAGGTCAAAATACATATGCATTCATGTACAACACTCTCAAAGAATAGAAAAGTAATCGTGTAATTTAAATGAAAATAGAAAATCAGTTACTAACCCTCCAAACACAATTAGCTTATACAAGTAAATTCCACCAACTTTTTCCCCAATACATTAAAGAAGTACAGAAAGCTAGAAAGCAGTGGAAATATTAGTGGATAATTTCACTGTAAAACTCTGACACATGGTATGGGAACCAAATATAGCCACTGAGTAAGACATATACAGGCACATAGACATGTTACAAATAAGCAATGGAAAACTTAATGACAGAAAATCACTTATATAATAACAGCAGCAAATCTCTACATTACCGTAATAACTGACAGGAAGTTCTGCAAGAATGAATCACCCTCATTACTCCTGACACACATAAAAAAATTTCTGGATGACTGCAAAGGTATTTCTCAATCTGGAAGCAAATGACTCATTATATATTTGAATCAATACAATAATTTTTCCGTAAAAATGTGCTCAACACTTTTTAAAAACTAGATAAGCATGTTATCAATATATGTGGTAAATTAATATACAGTAGTATTATTTTTTTAATTCTGAGGAGAGGAAAGAAGGTAATAACAGGAGATAATGCTCTAGATTTAAAGAAAAATCACATAGTGGTGACATACATAATGGTCAAATGGTTACCTGACTGACACATGGAGAGCTGTGAGTTCAATACTTGACATCGACAATAAATTCCTCTAAGCCAGAGTAATAGAATCTAAACGTCACAGGAAATGAACAGTGAGCTAGAAGACCATTAAAAGGTTTTAATAGTTTTATTTTTTTATTCACTTTATATCCTGATCACAGACCCCCTCGCTCCTATTCTCTCAGTCCCACACTCTCAAATAATTCACCCACTATCCCATTCCTGTCTTCTAAGGAAAAGGAAAGCCCTCCTTGAGTACCACCCCAGTCTGGGACATCCAGTCTCAGTGGGAGTAAACACATCCTCTCCCATCGAGGCCCAAGTCGGCAGTCCAGTTAGGAGAAGTGAATGCAATGGTAGGGAACAGATACTGAGAAAGTCCCACTCCACTTTTTAAGGGAGCCAGCTGAAGACCAAGCTATTTATGCCTAGGTTTGGCTCCTGCATGCTCACTGATTGGTGGCCCAGGCTCTGTGAGCGTTCATGGTCTCAGGTTAGTTAACACTCTGGGTCTTTTTATAGTGTCCTTGATGCCCCCAACTTGTTAGCTTCTGTCCCCAACTCTTCAGCAAGTCTCCCTGGGCTCTGCATGATAATGGCTGTGGGTCTTTGTCCACTCAATTCTGGATAAAAACTCTCGAGAGAAATCTCTTGAAAGTAGCTTGAGGCCTGGGACAGTAGAGAATATGGGAAGTCTATTGAGATGACCCTAGCTAAGATACCTACCACAGGGGTATACAGAGACTGAGTGGCCACACTCTGTAGTCAGGCAGAACTTCCAGAGGAAGAAGAGAGACATCAATCCACCCACAAAACCACCAACAGAAATGTACCTTGCCTACACGGTGTTCAGGGATAAAGATGGAGCAGAGACTGAGAGAACAGACAACCAATGACTGGCTCAACTTGAGACCCATCCCATGTGAGAGAGCCAACCCCTCACACTGTCAATGATACTTTACAACAAGAAGATCATTTAAAATTTTAAATATATATATATATATATATATATTCAAATTATTTTCATGTATCTGAAAAAATAAGACTATAATAATTCTTCTTAAATTATCTAGAAATGAACAGATTTGTTTAGGGAGGAAAATTTAAAATTAAGGCCTTTGCCATTTACTTTTCATCCATATATCTTGTTTCCTTTAAGTTTTGTGTTATCATTATTTTCAACATTAAACTTTAAAGAAACAAAACCCTAAAATTTAAGTTATGCATGCTTGTTTTGCAAAATTCTGAAACTTTAAAAAAGTTTTTAAAATTTAAAAAATTAACTGCTATTCTATTACCCAGAGTTACAGTGATATAAAATTTTCATTTACTTTGTTCTCTTCATGATGTGTAATTCATAAGCAATAATTTTTTATATAAATGATTCAGAGGCAGGAATAGAAGGCCATTGAGAATATACATTTCTACATGGTGTACAGGAAAGGAGTTAGGCTGAGAAAAGGAAGCTCTGGGGAGGAAACTATAGAAAAAGTTCAAATTTTTGATATTATTAGTATTTACTAACTACCACTACTACATATTTCTGTCACATAAATCATTGATCAGTGATTAAGCAGATAAAAATGCTTATTACTCCGAATTGATTATTATATATTGTATCGATGTATCAAATCTCATAATGCACACCACCCAGATATAAAATAGTATTTTGACAATATGTACTAATTCATTTGTAGTTAACAGTTTATAGTTATTATAATATAACATATCATATAACAAATATAACATTTTCACAATTCTGGCTTATTGTGAGGCTCTCAGTGTAGAGTAAAAATGCACCGAAGGAGAAAAGGGGATAATTGTGAGACAGGTTGGTGCTGATTACGTTAGCCTCATGCAACCATCAAGAATGCAGGGAGTAGTTAGAACTGACCTTTTAAAGAGTTGTGTTTCCCAGATCTTTGGGACTTTCTAGAAGCTTCACCTACCCTCACCCCCGATTCCCAGGACTCAATGTGGGTGATCTTAGCCAAAATACCCAACACAGGGAAGATGGAACCTGAAGAGAACACCTCTAGCAGATACACAGGGCTCCCAGTGGAGGAATGGGGACACCAACCTACCTTTAATTTTTGGGCCCAGAATTGTTACTATCTAAAAGAAATGCAAGGACAAAAATGGAGAGGAGACTGAAGGATCCAGTGACCAGCCCAACTTGGGATCCATCCTAATCCCTGACATTATTACTGATGCTATGTGGTGCAAATGACTTTCTCAGAGTTAAAAATAACTTTATGACTATCAGGATAAACCCTAACCTGATGGATGTTGGCCACCAGACAATTTTACTTTCCTAGGAAAAAACAGGGTGAAACCTGTGTAACTGCTAGATATTACCTGTGATATATTACCCTGTAATATTTGAGCAGAGCGGTCTTCAAATGCCCTTCTGCTCCAGTCAACTCTGAGCCACTGAGATATTGTCGAATCTGCACATCTACTAGTGTTCCCTCAGATTCAGAAGAGTAGTGGGACCACAGCAGGCTGTAGAATGCCAAAGACTCGTCTCTTCAAAGATTTTTCTTAGCCTTGCCCCATACATGATCATAATCCCCAACTTCCTGTTCAATCCAACCTCAACATAGCACCCAGTCTCCCTGTGTATGTGGTCAGACCTTAACTGTTAGTGCCTTTGGCATCTCTGAGAAAGTTAGAGAGTGCCGATGAGAAATTGTTGGAGTGTTCTAACTTTTTGGCTCTCTTTTATGTTAATGAAAAGGAATATACTCTTAAAATGCTAAAAGGATAAATAAGACTTTTCTTTATCTCAAACATTTTTCATGCTGCATACTTTATAAAAAAAAAACCCACAAACTTTAATTACCCTAATTACATTTAATAAGATAACTCACATAAAAATTTTAGTTATGACTCAGTGCTTCTTTTTAGGTGATTTAGAAAATGACTCTGAAGAGTAGTTTTCTGCTGACAAATTACAGTATTCCCCATTAACACGGTACCAGTGCCTCTTGGCCTAATGTTTCAGCTTATACCTTTTACATTGTTATGTAGGGGGAAAGTTTGTGTAGTTTTATGTTTTATAATTTTTATTTCATGACAAATACAAAATTTTAGAGTTTGGGGTGTTTTATATTTTCCAAAGGTAATATTATGAACATTTTCTGAGCTATTAAAACACTGGTGATTCTTTATGATTGCTATTGTAAGAACTGGAGCTAACCCAGTAACCTCTCCTACACCTATTATAATCAATGAGGTTTAAGGACAATGTTCCAGGGTATGGATTAAGAAATTTGACTTTAGGGGTTAAGGAGATAAGTTAGTCAGTAAAGAGCTCACCCTTAAATCAAGCACATCTGGGTTTATATTTCCCACACTCATGTAGACTCAAGTTTGGGGAGACAGAAGCAGGAGGACCCCCACATCTTGTTGCCCTGAAGACCTGAACAACTGTGTATAAGTGGTATTTTTAAATGTTATTAGTAACTACTAGTTATTAATATTATCTGGCCAGCCCTGCCTGCATACTTGAGGCAGAGACTTATGGATTTTTAATCCAGCTTTAGCATGATTACTGGGTGAATTACCATAATCTATTTTTCTGTGTGGTAGACTACCAATTCCCCAACTGCACTCTCCAAGCATTTGCTCTGTGAGTCTCGCCGGTGTGATTTCTGCTACATCAGTCTGTCTTCAGGGGGTGTTTCACTCAACCACATGCTCCCTGTTCATTACATTTAATGGAGACCTCCTGTTCTCTTTGTCTTCTTTCTCTTTTTTCCTTTATTTACCTTTCTTCTTCCTCCTCCTCTTTCTCTCCTGTGGTACTTACTTTCAAGTTACAGCCCTGTGACTGAATCTCTGCCTCTGTTCTTCCCAGTAATTGACTGTAGCCAGTTTTATTTAACCAAAATTGGGGAGCCAGGATATGATGCACAGTTGGTGTGTGAGGATCTGCTCTTGGGGCAGGACTATCAGATTATGGGGGTCAGTATTTAGCATTTGAATACTCAACCAACTCCCAACATCTGTGGCTTCAATAAGAGTACTTATCTCAAAAACTAAACTATGACACAGACCACATGAAGCTCAAGAAGAACGAAGACCAAAGTGCAGATGCTTTAATCCTTCTAAGAAGGGGGAACAAAAATATTCACAGGAGGAAATACAGAGACAAAGTTTGGAGCAGAGACTTAAGGAAAGGCCATCCAGAGACTGCTCCACCTGGGAATCCAGCCCATATATAGCCACCAAACCCAGACAACATTGCTGATGCCATGAAGTGCTTGCTGAGAGGAGCCTGATATAGTGGTCTCCTGAGAGGCTCTGCCAGATCATGACAAATACAGAGGCCGATGCTCTCAGCCAACCATTGAACTGAGAATGGGGTCCCCAATGGAGGAGTTAGAGAAAGAATTGAAGGAGCTGAAGGGGTTGGCAACACCATATGAACAACAATACCAACCATCCAGAGCTTCGAGGGACTAAAACCACTATCCATAAAGTACATATGGATGGAGCCGTGGCTCAAGCTGCATATATAGCAAAGGATGTCCTTGTTGGGCATCAGTGGGAAGAGAAGCCCTTGGATAACATTTGAAATGTAAATAAAATATATCCAATGAAAACTTTAAAAAAGAACTGAAGATAGACTGAAAACGATACCCAATGTTGTATCCTGGGGGGAGGAGGAAGAGAGAGAGAGAAAGGGGGGGGAGAGGGAAAGATGGAGGGAAGGAGGGCAGGAGGGAGGGAGGGAGGGAGGGAGGGAGGGAGGGAGGGAGAGATTATTCTTATTCTGTTATCTGGGGAAGATGATGGGCCAGTAAACAGAGAGCAGAGGCTGACTTGTCTAGATTGCTCAGGGACTCCTGCTGAGAGGCCAGTGTTTAGGGTATTTGTAGATTCCAGTTGAACATCATGCTTCCTGGTGTTCTTTTTCCTAGAGTAAGTTTGAGAAAGCAACCTTGTCCATATGAAAATAAAGATGCTGTTTGCCTGCCATTCACCTTCATTGTCTGTGAGTCATGGTGCCCAAGTATGCCTGTCATGAGGACATCTGAAGGACCAGTTCCTTGTAGAAGAAGCATTATCCAGTCCGGAGGAAACACTGTTGTCTGTAGTCCTTTTCTCTGGAAGAGAGGAAAACCCAAATGCAAGCTAGAAAGTAATTGTCTTAGTGATGGTTTCTATTGATATGGTAAAACACCATGGCCAAAAGCAGCTTAAGGAAGAAAGAGTTCCTTGCATCTTACATTTCTTTTTTTTTTTTTTTAAACTTTATTTTAAAAAACAAAGATAAAAAAATTTAAACATTTTTGCATAAATGTATACAGATACAATTGTGTCAGTACTTGGCTTTTTTTTTCTTTTTTTTTTTTTTTTAATGAGCAAAAAGTACATGTAAAACAGGGTGTAACCCGGAATTTGTCAATGTGTTCTTGGTGTGTAAGGATTGAGCATGACTTTTTTTGTTCTGTTTTGTTTTCTTTTCTTTTTTTCTTGAACTTCACACAGTCTGTGAGTTGTTTCTGGGGCAGTCTGAGCCTCTGGGGTTAGCATCCCACTATCAGTGACTGCATATTATGACTGTTCTTTTGTGACTGGGTTACCTCACTCAGGATGATATTCTCTAGATGCAGCCATTTTCTTAAGAATTTGGTTAAGTCATTGTTTCTGATGGCTGAGTAGTATTCCATTGTGTAAATGTACCACATTTCTAAGTAGCATGGTTGATGAATGAAGAGAAGTCAGGGCAGGTGCTCAGACAAAGCAGGAACCTGGATGCAGGAGCTAATCCAGGAACCATGGAAAAGTATGGTGTACTTGTATACCCATTGGGGCTTAATCATATTTCTTTTTTATACTACCTAGAACCATGATGTGCAAAGGGTCTGGGTATATCCATAATCCATCAATTAAGAAAATAGACCAAAGGATTGTTCACACATCAGTACTGAAGGAGTATTTTTTCATTTGAGGCTCTCTCTTCATAAGTTAATCCATTATGTCATATTGACATAAAAACTAACAAAGATGGGCTGGAGAGGTGGCTCAGTGGTTAAGAGCACTGACTGCTCTCCCAGAGGTCCTGAGTTCAATTCCCAGCAACCCATGTTGGCTCACAACCATCTGTAATGAGATCTGATGCCTTCTTCTGGAGTGTCTGAAGAGAGTGACAGTTTACCATACACATAAAATAAATAGATAATAATGTAACAAACTATTCATTGTAGAAGAAACACAAAATACCACATATTCTTATATTTAATATTTTGGTCACTATATAGATTCAGAAAAAAATTCTGTTATGGCTTTCATTTCTACTACCAATGTGTCTCCAAAAGGATTAAATAAGTTTATAATATCATAATGAATACATGAAAACATTTTTTTACTAATCTTTTACTAATCTTTCCTCAACTAAAAACCACATTTTTTAGTGTAGTTCTTATTTTGACAAAGGAAATATAGTATCTTATCAACATTTAATTAATATTTCTTTCATTATTAGTATAAAATACATGTGCTTTTACAAGCTATTTGTTGCATAAAGCAAATCACGTGTTTACAGCCTTGTTTTACTTGCCATTTGGATGGTGGCGTACTGCTGCTTCTGAAGAGTTCCATGTTAGTCACATTTCTCATGGCTGGAACAAAATACCGGGCAAAGGCAACTTTGAAAGGAAGGGTTTTCATTGGCTTCCTGTCTCCAGGCACAGAACATCACAGCAGGAAAGTCATTTGGGTAGGAGTTTGAGGCATCTAGACACCCACCTGTCCCCCAGAAGCAGAGAGGAATAAGTTCTACCTTCTCAGTTCCCCCTCTAATCTGTTTCCTGTAAAGGAGGAATTGAACTCCTATCTCAGCGTAATCTAGAAACTCACTCACAGACAGACACACTCAGAAGATAGTTTCCATGGTGATTCTAAATCCCAACCAACATTAACAAGCACAACTCTACCCTTGCCAACTTCACCCTGAAACACTCACTTTTAAACCTCTCACTCCTTGTTCCCATAGACTCATGGCTGTGTCATAATGCAAACATTTTTACTATAAAAAAAAATCCCAATACTTTAAAAATAATTTAAACTACTTAAAAGTTGAAAATCCAAGTTTCATCTAAGACTCAAGACATTCTTTTGACTACAAGCTCCTCTAAAATAAAACCAAATTTAAAATTTCCAATGTACAGTGGCACAGAATGAACATTCCTATCCCAAAAGAAAAATGGGGTCATAGCAAGGAAAACTCTGCCTAACAAAGTTTGAAACTCAATAGAGCAAAGATCAAATTCTTCATTTCTTCATCTATATGGGTAGAACCATATGGACTCCAGAGGGCTTGGGGAGACTGCCTGCTTGAGTTCTACTAACTGGAACAGATAGTCTTATCTTCGGCTCCACACTATACAAGCAGCTTTCCTCTGTAGGCAACCCATGATCCTGTATTCCAAGGTTTTAGGCTGTGTAACATCCTTGGGTCTCTACGGAAACTCAGGCTTCACATTCACAACTTCATACAAAGACGTATCAGGGCTTCCATGTAATATATGTGAGCCTACCTTACATTGTCTGGACTTAGCATCTCTCTCGAGCTATGGCACAAGGTTCTGTGTCATCCGCCTTGTCTTAGTTACTTTTGTACTGCTGTAACAAAACACCATGACTAAGGCAAGTTATAAAATACGCAATGTTTAATTTGAGGTTCATAGTTATAGGGGTTCTTGTTCATGACCCTCATGGTAGGGGGTATGACAGCAGGCGGTCTAGCAAGACACTGGAACAGTAGCTGAAAGCTCATATGTTTTTCAGCCAGTTGAAGACAAAGAGAGATCATTGTGAGTGGCATTGGCTTTTGAAACTTCAAAATCCAAATGATAATATCTCCTCCAACAAGGCCGCAGCTCTTTTTCCTTCCTGTCTTAGTTAGGGTTTTATTGTGGTGAAGAAATACCATGACCATGGCAACTCTTGTAAAGAAAAGAGTTTACCTGAGGCTGGCTCACAGTTCAGAGGTTTAGTGCATTGTCATCATGGCAGGAAGAATGGTAACACTCTGGCAGACATGGATCTGGAGAGGTAGCTGAGAGTTCTACATGTAGATCAGCAGGTAGTAAAAAGAAAGCATGATATTGCATCAGGCTTGAGCTTCTGAAAACTTCAAAGCACACCCTTGTGATGCACTAGCTCCAAGGCCATACCTTCTCCAGCAAGGCCACACATCCAAAAATGCCTCTCCTTATGGTTCTAGTGGGGGCATTTCCACTCAAACCACTACACTTCCTGAACACTTCCACCAGTTGGGAACAGAGCATTCTAATATGTGAGTCCATGGTTTGCTCCTCATTCAAACACCCCACCCCTCCATATCTCATTGTTCTTGACCACAAAGCTAGTATTTCATGGATAATTCTTCTCAGTTCTGCTTCCAGCTCTTTATAGTGCCTGAGAACCTTTAATCATGACAATGTGGCCTTCAGAAGCTCTATGGACAGAATCTGCAAAATTAACTTTAGACAGTTCTTCATCAGGGAATGGCTACACTGTGCTCTCGGACTGGACTCAATCCTCACAAATTAATTTGCATTTTTATAAGTTTAAGCCTTTGGTGGCTTCTGTCTTACCCCAGGCACCTTTCCTATTGCTTCTCTTTAATCATTTTTTTTTCTTCTGTACTAATCCTAGGTACAGGTTTGAACGTGTTCTTGCTCTTTGGCAAACTGTACATTTTTATATCTTTCCTTCCCATTTTCTCCTTTTTGCTGTCAACTTGGAAAATGCAGTGGTTTGAATACTATTGTGCCTTGAAATTTCTTCCTTCAAACACAAGGTCATAGCTGGAGAGATGGCTCAAAGGTTAGGAGCACTGACTGCTCTTTCAGAGGTCCCGAGTTCAATTCCCAGCAACTACAAGGTGACCCACAGCCTTCTATAATGAGATCTGGTTATCTCTTCTGGCCTGCAGGCCTACATGCATGCAGAAAGCTGTATGCTGTATATATAATAAATAAATATTTAATAAATAAATGAAAGAATCTAAACACAAGTTTATTCCAAATTCAGCCTTACTCAAGTTCTCAAGACACAGGCAGAATTCAGCCAGATTCTCTGATAGAACATCACCTAAGAGGCCTGTAGCTCAGTTTCCAACAGAGCCTTTGTTTTTCTCAGAAACACAAGCTTGGACTCCAATGTTTGTGATTTCTGTAAGTCTCCTGGCCTTCCAAACTCTCAGCAGAGCCAAACATGAAGCTCTGCTTATATAGTGTAGTGTTTTCCTATCCCAAAATTCCAAACTCTTCTACATTCCTACCACCATCTAGTTCCCAAAGCCAAAGCATCACACGGTCAGACATTGTAGTAACAGCTCCTCTTCTTAGTACCAATTTTCTGTACTAATTGTTTTTCTCGTTACTTAGATGAAATAACTGACAAAAAGCATAAGGTAAGGAAGTTCGTTTGGCCACAGTTCTAGGGTCCAGTCAAGCAGGCAGGGGGGTCCTGCCAGTAGGAGCTTGAGGACTCTTAGGACATGAGAGCTGGTCAGGATGCCTCTGAGATCTCTTCTCCTGTCTATTCAGTCTCAGTCAATGGAAGAAGCATTTAGGGAGTTTCTTGCTTTCTCTATTAATCTAATCTCGAAACTCTTTCCATAGGTTGTTTCTAAGGTGATTCTAAATTCCAGCAACTGTCTATCACATACGTTTTTTCTGTCTTTACCATTTCCACCCTCCACTCCTTCCACATTCAACTGGCACATGCATTCACGCATGTGAGCATACTGCACATTCTCTCACTATCTGGATACCACAATATCTTAATTTAGCCTTTGCCTACTTACTAGTCTCATGTTTGCAAAGAGAAGAGTTTGACTTACCTTAGTAGAGACACTGAGGAAATAGTGGTGGATAGAATATTGGGAATGGTAAGAAATAAATTAAATATCTAAGAAAGAGGAACTATATATATATATACACACACACACATACACACACACACACACACACATACATACATAGTTATATAGTTAGTGTAGAATGTGAGAACTAGGGAAGATCTCTGCTTCTTCTACATTTCAGTTACCATACAGAGTTATGAAGTAGCACCCACAGATTAGGATGCTTGCCATAAGAGCTCAGATGGTTATTGATGAATCCAGGATCAGAACTTATATCTGTATATTGAACTGAGACACTGTTCTCCCTATACATATAGCTTTATCAGTTTATCAACCCCACTGCATGTAACACAAGACGAGTGTCTTCAGAATTTTTGTTCCATGATTATCATCACTACCATATGAAGACCGAGCAGTCTCCATTGTTAAAATATAAAAACCTTGATATATTAAGATTGCACTAGATATAGAGTTATGTTCAGCTTATCTGAAGAAAAGCAAATGAAATGGTTACTAGTAATGACTGTCACACAGCCCTGGAGTGTAAATATGAAACAGTTCTAGTGACCCACTTTCTACTCCTAAGCAACAGTAGCCATGCCTCTCCTACTGCAACTTCCCAGTGTAATGCAGACTCGGTCAGGTTTTTAGTTTAAATTACGTTACTTGAAGAGACGTATTTTTTTTTAAAGGCCTCTAATCTCTAAGTTTGACTTGCCCAAGAACAGAAAACATCCTGGAATGCTAGAGGCTGTTGTTCATGGAAGACAAGCCATCTCTTGAGTTTTCACTTTTATAAACAAGGTTGGTTGTTCCAACTACATGGGGTGTGCTTGGTCACAGGTAGGTAGGAGATATGCAGACAGGAAGTATATCAGGATGTATGCTTACCTCCAATTGGACAAACGAGGGGATTATATAGCCTTATATATATGGAGTTTGACTTTATAAGCACCAGACTAACATACTTTTCTGCCATTTTCTGGGGACCCCAGGTATAGGTGTGGCCACCGTTCAGTGTCCTGGCCATTATTTAATAAACTGTGTATCAAATTTAGCTCAAAGATTACGCTAATGGTCTTATTCTCACCCAGTGGGATTACCTCTTTCTTGCTGCCTTTCTTTCTATAGTTCTGGTTAGCCAGATGGACATTAGCAGGTATGTAGCCATTGAGGACAGTTAAGTTTTAAATTAAAATGAAAAGCCTTTTGTGAGGCTACTTCCTCCACAGGTCTTATTTTCTCTTGCTGCCTTTTACTTTGTCGGCTATCGAAAGAATAAAATCCAAACTCTACCACTGACCCTTTGAGGTAATTTGACTTTCTAAACTTCCCAACACATTCCTTATTACTGTCTCCTCCCATTAAGGGTCAATCATCTAGAAAGGAGTTCATCTCTCTTTCTCCCATCCCCAACTGCCACAGGAAATCATCTTTGCCTAAAGACTTGCTAAGGAGAAGGGAGAGCTAATTATCTCCTTACTGAGATAATACGCTTATTTTTCCCAGAAGTCTGTCCCTTGGGGCAGAAGCTTGATTCTACTGGGCAGCATTGTAGAGCCAGTGTAAACTCAGAAAAGCCTAACTTCTCCTTTTCTTCTATCCTTTTCCTTTGGACACTGAACAAAAGCCTGAGCACACATTCTCAGACATTCTTGTCTTTTATGCTCATTCTATGAAGCCTTGATCTCTCTCTCATTAAGGATCTTGTTGACTTCCACTGCAAAAGACCTGCCTTTCTTGATTCCTCTTCTCCAACTCCCTTCTCTTCTCTGAGCATCTGCTGATCTTTTTTTATTTTGCCTGTAACTGAAAATAAGGACATGGCTGCCCCTAAGAATGGATGAGGAGAAGGCTTTTACTGTAGATATGATTGACAGCACAGCCAGAAACATCTGGAACTGGGAGTCATGAGAGGAAAGGACTGGGGTGTGCAGTAGGGGGTGGAGGGATCTCAGTTACCCATTTGTCCGAGGTTTCTATGAGACAGCAGCCTACCCTGTTTATTGTCTACTGAACTCTGATAAACTGTCTCTGAGCTTTCTTCTTTGTGAATTCTTAAATTCTTTTATGGAAGAAGTTAAAGATCCAAAATGTATAACCCTTTGTTTCCCTAGTAACACAATGATCATGACATTATTTCTTTTTCCCCTGTGAATATATGCTCATGTTTCATATCTGTTCGGTATGACAAAATATCATAATCGGGGAACAATAGGTAAGAAAGAGTTTACTTTAGCTTATAGTTTCTAATTACAGCCTATCATAGTAGGATAGGAAAAGCAAGAACTTAAAGCAGCTAATCATATCACACCCTATTGGTGATCATCAAGGACAGAGAGAAATGTGTGCATGTGTGCCCATTTGTATTCAGTCTCTTTCTACACTTACACAGTCCTGGACCCAAACCCAGGGAATAATGCTACCCACGAAGGGTGGTCTCCTCACTTTGGTTAATGTAATCAGTGTTCCCAGGACACATCAGTAGGCCAACGTGATCTACATGGTCCCTCACTGAAACCTTCTTAGTAGGTGATTCTACAACGTGTCCAAGCTGACAATGGAAACTAATATCCAGAGTCTAGCATCGGCTTGGGAAAACGGCAGTTACTATTCAACGTGGAGCAGTGTGTACACACAACGCTTGTGCTTGACCATTTCAAATGCTATAACTAACCCACACACTTGATTTCCTTCAATCAGATACTTTCACGGTTTCAACAGGAATGACCCCCATAGATTCTTGTGTTTGAATGCTTGGCCCACGGGGATTGGCATTATTAGGAGGTGTAGCCTTAGTGGAGTAGATGTGGCCTTCCAGGGGCAGGCTTTAAGGTCTCCTATGCTAAAGCTACATTCAGTGATAGCTTTTCCTTCTCTTGCTCAAGGATCAAGATGTAGGATTCTCATCTGTAGATTTATGTTAAGGCAGTACATGGCTGGACAGGAGAGAGAAAGGCAGAGAAAGGTTGAGGAGCAGAAGTGGAGGCTGGGGGCAGAAGGGAGATTCCGGGAGAATCAAGATGGAGCTGGAGAAGGAAGATCTAGATCCAGGTGGTCTTCATTGGCAATAGGTAGATATAAATATTTTTTAATAGTTTCTATGGGTCTTTTTATTTCATATGGAAGGGCAGTTTGTATCTTTGTCCATTGGATGTAATCTTACTGTGTTTGTGGATTGAGAATTTAACATATAAACATGTTGGAAAAGGTATTGGGCTTTCGAGTCCTGTTTGTACTGGGCAGTGGAGTAAAGGAACACACTGGGGTGGTCATTTTCACTCGGGACAGAGACAACAGGGGCGGTGGAGTGAGTTCTTAGAGGCGGCCTGGGGGCCAAGTGGTGTGGAGACCACATGTGTGAGCTCAGCTCCGCTCTAAAGCTGAGTCTGTGGAATGAGACCACAGGGGCTGATAAAGGGATACGCCATCATTTTAATATTTAATTCAACATTCAGCTCCTCCTGCACCATGTCTACCATACTACCTCTGCATGCTACCATGGTTCCCAACATGATAATAATAGACTAAACTTCTGAAACTGTAAGCCAGCCCCAATAATTGTTTTTTCCTTTATAGGAGTTGCCATGACTGGGGTTTCTCTTAACAGAAATGAAACCCCAACTAAGACAGGTACTCCGTGCTTTAAGTAGCAGGGCCAGAATAATGTCAGAAAGTACCGCATCGTGATTGACTCAGTGAATCTATAACAGGTGATTCAGAGAGTAGCACCACAACACCCAGAAGGGTCATTGTTGTGTAAAGTGTCACATATTTGAAGTTGGAAAAATATATACTGTAATGAATATTCTTACACATGTGTGCAATAAGCTTAAAGCCGAATGTTCTGATTAAAACTACAAACCCAAAGTCACTGTTTTCTTCTTGAAATCACATTGGTTTTTTAAAGAATTATTTACTTTATGCATGTGAGTACAGTGTCACCCTCTTCACACACACAAGAAGAGGGCATTGGATCCCATTACATATGGTTGTAAGCCACCATGTGGTTGCTGGGAATTAAACTCAGGACCTCCAAAAGAGCAGTTAGTGAATGCTTTTAACCGCTGAGCCATCTCTCCAGCCCTTAAAATCACATTGTTGTTGTTATTGTTATTACCATTATTATATTAAAACCACATTATTATTATATGGAGATACCACAGACTCCAGGACTAGATCCAAGCACTCCAGCGTGCTCCATCAAAGTCTCGTGTCACACAGCAGGCTTCTGGCTTTGCATATTGCTAAGTTAAGATCCAGCTTCCCAAAAGGCTGCATCGGCATGTTGCCTAGAGCTCCCCAAATGTTGGTTTTGTTGTATATTCTCTTTTACCTCACTTTTATTCCTTATAATCCATGTAATGACAAGGATGCCTGAATAAGAGACTCTGGTGTGACTAAGACAGATGATCCCAGAAAAACTGCCTGTAAAGAGCCTCAACAGTTTAGCTCATAGCTGTCCAGCAGGAAACGTGGTAGTGCTTTCTGGGACATTTTGACCATCAGACAAACAGCTCAGCCAGGTCTTCCTGAAGTGAATCTCAAATTTCATAGGCTCAATACTACACACAGAGCTTCTAGTCTGCCTCCTAGCCCTCTATCCTAGACTACCACCTGGAAGTATTTTCAGACATGGGACCAATCTCCAGGTGTTTGAACAAAGATCTAACAGGGGATGAAAAGCTGGAGGTCACAGAATGTGACAGGAAATATCAGAAGACAAAACATTAAAAAAATCTTTGTGGTGGACAAACACCTAATGAATCAGAGTTCTTTGTGCCCATAACCCTCTCCAAGGGCCATGGAATTATGCAAACTGAGCAGTGGACCAGTTTCAGAACATGTGTATCACCCTCGAGCCCGCAGGTCTTGCCCCTTAGACCCCAAAGACTGCCCAGGTAACTTATGGTATCGTGAGAAGTAAGAAACTGAATTATGACTCTAAATCACTCAGTTTGACAGTTTGTTTTAAGATAACTTAAAAGTCATGGTTTCTCAACTTTAAAACTACAACTTAGTAACCACCACTTCTCAACAGATGATCCCTAAAGCAAAAAAAAAAAAAAAAAAAAAAAAAAAAAAAAAAAAGTCTGAAAAGGCAAAACAACCATGTTATTTATAGCCATGTGAGTTGATATCAACAGAACCCATTAAACCTGGAAATAATAATTTTTCTAACATATTTTATAGGACTATTGTTCTTTTAAAGTCTTATATATGTATAAGTTGGATAATAAAAACTAAAACTATACTTTGAGGTATAAAAGCCCAAGGAAAAAGATTAAGAAGAAAATTTATTCATCTTTTCATAATGGTGCTGTTCTCTGAATAGTAGTTTGCAAATGATTTTCATTTTTCCTGTTGGGCATTTTTATGTTTACCATGGGTTTGATAATGAACACATGGTACTCACATAATCTGAAGGAGTTGAGGGAGAGCTTGGAGAAATAGCAAAAATAATAATAACAATAAGTAAAAACAGAAAGAAAGGTTTCTTGAGCAAGTCTGGTTCTTGGGCTCCCCCAGGCCTGCATTCTTTCCCACGATCCTCAGTTTTCTCCGCATTCACTTCAGTCTGTGGTTATAGCTGATGGAACTACACACTGTGCTCTGCTACGATATGGCATTCCTTTCACGCCCTTGCTGCCTCCTAAATAGAGTCCTCAGAAAACAGACTGTCCTTCATTCTTCAGCTTGCTTTGATTTCTAGCAACCTTCTCCATAGCTCTATAACCTTAGGTCCCTTCCTGACTCCGAAGGCCACCAGGTCCTGCCTACCAGACTGGCTCTCCTTCTCAACTAAGACACACAGAGCTCAGATTCTCAATGTTCATGACTTTAAAAACAGGTGAAAATGGGATGTTGACATATCATGTAGAATTAAGAATCCACCATCCCCGGCTGTTTTCCTTACTGTCTATGCTCCTGTTAGCCAATGAAAGAAGTTCCATTGCCTCTGGTTGAGGGAAGGGGTCACAATCAACACTATCATCGACTTCCCTGTATCACCGCAGCTTTTTCTGTGGGCTACAGGTGGGTCTAGCTGGGGCTCAATATCTCCAGAAGCCTAAGAACTGACACCACCAGTCCTTTACGGAGAAACAAAACTTGTGAAATGCATAAAATGCTGGGAAACCATTGGTTCTTTCAGTTTCCAAAGAGGATATTTTCACAAATAAAAGCCTTATGGAAGTGAAGGCAGAAAAGGCAAGGAGAAAAGGTCAGGTAAAGATTTGCTTTTTTTTTTGCCAAAACATAAATATTTTATGCGTGAAAGCTGAGATGAGCTTCGGATGTTTGGGTTTTATTCTCCAGCTAGGGTTTGTCTTTTCAGAGGGTAAGAGGGGTATTATTAATGTAACAGCATTTGCTAATACCACACACCCACATCTTTCAACTAGTGGGGTTTACTTCTTTAGACACAACAGTGACATACACAGTTCACCATTAATATTTCAGCCACACGCTTTTACAAATCTCTTCTCATATTTGTATTCTTAATGGAACAAAAGAAGCCTCAGATGTCCTCCTGCACATACAAGGGGGAAAAGCTCAGTGGGCAGAGGAGTGAAAAGTGATTATAAGCTGAGGTCAAGGTCATGAGTAAAGAATTCCCATCTGAAAATCTCCATTTGGGGCAATTGCTTGGTTAAACAACTCTACCAACCTGGGGGTCGGGAGTCCTTGTAGTTACCTGGATCTCAGCTTGTATTTGCAGAAGTACAAGGTCTTAATGTTTAAACACTAGAAATAATTCACTCTCTCCCTCAGGAAATAACACCCAGTTCTTTTGTGCTGAGGGATTATGAAGGGTCTTCAGTGTTAAAAAAACAATCACCACAGGAAAAGGAGAGGAAAGGAGGGGCAAGATAGGCAAGCTATTAATTTACACTGAATAAACACACTCTGAACGACAAGGGATTCTTTTTTTTAAAATAGCAACCAATTAGGGTAATCTTTCAGCTTCCTCAGAGAGTGGAGATACAATTATTAAATATCTAACTGAAATGTTAAGTTCTATTTGCTATTTGTCAGAATTGTGTGTGTGTGTGTGTGAGTGAGTGTGTGTGTGTGTGTGTGTGTGTGTGTGTGTGAAGAGTGTAACTGAGCATTGCATCATCTTTGAGGGCACAGGAGGAGCTGAGGAAGACTGCACACTCCCCAGCATTACCATCCCGGACGGCAGATCTGCATTTGGAGGAAGCTGGTCATATTTAGGACAATTTGAGAGTGGGGGTGTCTCTCTTCAATAATATTCCTAATTTATACTGTATGTTGGTGGTGCGTACTCTCGGTGTTTTAAAATGATGCTCTTCAGCAGCACCGCATAAACAAAAAAATAAAAATAAATGTGAGAGTGAAGGGGAGAGGTGGGCAGGAGGAAATCAAAAAAGGAAAAAAGCCAAAGCAATGGCAGTAATAATGGTAGAAGAGAGGCCACAGGGAGCAGGGGTGAGGCCCGGCGGTTGATCGCAGGGGTGAGTCCAGAAGGTTGAACACAGTTTGCATTCTCCTCTCTCCTGTGCAGTTCATCTGTTTCTTGGATCTCACTCACTACTCAACCAGTGTCTTCTCCTTGGGATCCCTGTCTACAATATTGCTATACGGAACCTTCTGCTTTTGCTCCTTCCCCTTCCTGTCTTTCTCCCCTTTTCGTGTCCATGTTTCCTGCCCTAATAGGAAATAAAAAGCACAGAACAATGGGGGACATGGTTTTTACAACAGACAGGGAGACTTGGTAGAAATGTCCCATAACATTCTGTTCTTCTGTGCTGGTGAGAACAGGAAGCCTCCGGCTCCCATAAACTCCTGTGCTTGGATGCTTGGCCCATAGGGAGTGGCACTATTAGCGGGTGTGGCCTTGTTGGAGGAAGTGCTGCACTATGGGGAATTGTGGAGGTCTCTTATGCTCAAGATACCCCAAGAGTGGCACATGGTTTCATTCTCCTGCTGCCTGTGATCAGGATGAAGAACTCTAGGCTCCTCCAGCAACATGCCTGCCTGTACCCTGATAACAGACTAAGCCTCTGAAACTGTAAGCCAGCCCCAATTAAATAATTTCTTTTATAAGAAGAGTTTCTATGGTCAAGATGTCTCTTCACAGCACTGAAACACTAACTAAGATATCTTCCTTTCCTCTCTAAAAACAGGGTCAAAAATGAATAAGAAAATGAGAGAAGTCGAAAAATGAAAGGGAAATAAAAGTAGGAAAAAGCAGGGGAAGGACAAGAGGATGAGAGGAAAGTCATTGTGGACATTCAGGCCTGAGGCTAAGGCACCTAGCAGTGACCATCAGGAGAAACTGGTCACACTCTTTCAACACAGGAAGAGGGACCCAATATTACCAGTGAGTATAAAGTAAATAGAAGTTTGGGTTGTTGAAATCTACCATCCACAATTTCAGTTTAAAATCAAAATTATGATAATGTTTCAAAAATTTATTTACTGTGTGTCTTAGACTGGGTTTCTATTCCTGCACAAACACAAGACCAGGAAGAAAGTTGGAGAGAAAAGGGTTTATTCAGCTCACACTTCCACACTGCTGTTTATCACCACAGGAAGTCAGGACTGGAACCCAAGCAGGTCAGGAAGCAGAAGCTGATGCAGAGGCCATGGAGGGATGTAACTAACTGGCTTGCTTCCCCTGGCTTGCTCAGCCTGCTTTCTTATAGAACCCAGGTCTACCAGCCCAGGAATGGCACCACCCACAATGGGCTGGACCAGCGATGGCTCCACCCACAATGGGCTGGGCCCTCCCTCCTTGATCACTAGTTGAGAAAATGCCTTACAGCTGGATCTCATGGAGGCATTTCCTCAACTGAGGCTCCTTTCTCTGTGATAACTCCAGCTTGTGTCAAGTTGACACAAGACCAGTCAGTACAGTGTGTGTTTGTATGTACACATACACAAACATGTGCACAAGTTTACATGTCCACAACCCTTGTATAGACAACTTGCCAGTACTATTCCTCCTCCATCTGGGTTCCAAGAATGAAACTCGGGTTGTCAGTCTTAGGAGGTTCCTTTTCCTGCTGAGCCGTCTCTCCAGTCCTCACAGTATAAGAATATTTTATAAAGGTTTCTTTCCCAATGTTAGCAAATGATACACCAATAAGATGCCCAAACCACAGTAAGTACATTGTTCTAAAAATGTTCATAAGGATTAAAGTTATGTGGCATATATATATTCTTACATCCTTCCCTCTCACACACAACTTTTAATAACTTAGTTTAATGTATAGCCTCTGGTTCAGATAAATAGCTTCAGCACAGTTACTTAAATAATGAAAAACTCATTAATTATAAAGGCTAGAAAGTCAGCTAGAGGGGAAATATGTCAGGTTATTTCTTTTTTAGATGTTCTTATATTGGATGTTAAAATCCTCTTAAGTTTAAGCAAATATGAAATTTGCAACCTTTAGAACATGAAAAACACAGAAGTATAAAACACCAAACATTTATTTTCACCCAGGAGAATATCCTACCATCAGACTTCACAGCTTAGAAAGGAAAACCGTGACTGTATATCACATGTTGTGATTATTATACATTTAACCACCTTGTTTTGTAAAATTATTAAAGAATAAAGTTTTAGAAAACCAGAAATATGATTGGGTAAGTCTTTTGTTGAATAAAATATGTTAAATAAAATACATGTGGACTATCCATAAACTTAATCTTTATTATGCAAAGGCAAACTAATCTAATGTTTAAAAATAGTACACTTAAATAGGTTTCAAATATAACCACTGAGTCAAATGGCTAAACTTGGTTCAAGATCAGGTGCTAACAAGTAAAATCGATCAAATACATCAAATGAAAAACAGCAAAAACAACAACCAAAAGCACAGAAGATCACAAGGCACGTTTACTGTCACAGCTGCTTTAGCATTTGAACGGAGTAAGGAGAGAAAGAATATAGGAAAGGCTGGGATACTAAGGGGACAACCAAAAAATGTGACCAGAGAGACAAAAACAAAAACATCACAGGGCAAGAGAAGAGTTGTCATGGAGTTTGAAAGAAGAGCAAGGTCACTGGCTTCTCCCTCAGCCCCAAGCTTTTCCTCAATACCAACCTCAACTGTACATCCCTCTGAGGTTGGCCCAATGAGTATGGCCCTTCCCTGAGACCAGACATGTGAAAGTTGGTCACTGTTTCATAAGAAAGGCTTCATAATTGCTGACTGTGTCCTCTCTGAGTACCAATTTTCTCTGCTCCTTCTTCAGTTACAATCAGAAGAGTTCCTTAACTGTCCACATTTTCAATCACTGTTACTTCTATTGTTCTCTTCTGTACTAATGGCATTCTGATCACCTTATTCAAAGATAGTGGTCTTTGTTTTTTTCTTTGTAAGTCCTTTTAAAGACGACAGAGCACAATGAAATTACAAGGTCCCCTACTCCCAAAAGCCAATTACATAAGCAACAATTTTAAAGTGATACATCTTTTGTAACCAAAGAGAAAAGGAAACTTCTAGGGCTTTTGTGTAGAAAATCTTATACATAGAAATTCTAAGTGTTACTGAGGGAAAAGTACGACTAAATTCTGAGAATTCTCCCTGATTCAATCACTGCAGAGAGAGATCTATTGTAAGGCAGGTAGGAAGAATGGGGGAAGCAGAGCACAAGAGCTTCAGTAAAAGCAGTAGAATTACTACAGACACTCAAAGGCTTAGTAAAGACAGACGATATTAAGGAGACCATTGCCCAGGGCTCATTTGCAAATCAGGCAAGAATCTAAAGCCTGAGGCCAACATTACATCTTTAATCCATAATAAGATAATTTAGCACTTGAAGAATATGATGAGACATTAACAAAAATTTAAAAGAACTTGACACTGAAGTCCTGTGAAGAAGGCTGCTGTAGTTCCTCACACAGAAAGGAGGGCAAACATACACACTGTGTTCAAAGCCTTTCGAAGGTCAAGGTAGGAGGATCTAGAGTCTGAGACCAGCCTGGGCTACATGTCAGGACTCCGTAATGAAATTGTTCACATTAGACAAAAGCAAACTAGAGATTGAGGGAGGGGAAAATGCAACCTACAAGCATGTTAGAAGGAGGCAGGAGGAGTCATGCACAAAGAATGTAAAAGTAGTTACCTTTACAGAAGGAACTACTAGATGAGGTCTTCAGACCTATACCAGGTCCTAAAGAACAGACTGTGAGCAAAAAGTCATATAACATGAGCCCAAAGAAAAGAAGATAAAGCATTTCTATAGTGGCTTCTTAAAACATGAAAATCAGCATATCATTCATTATTTCAGAGCTAATTAAAAGTATTGGAGTCAAAACTGACTGAAAACTCATTTTAACAAAAGTGCATTAATATGTGCATTAAAAAGTTGAGTTAATAACAACGAATGAAGAAGAAGAGAGATTAAAATCATTAACTCAAAGATAATTTATATGTTGGGCAATGGTAAAAGAACTTATGCATAATTAGTAGAAATTTTTCTTGGAAATGAAGAAGCAGACTTTTAGTTGCAGTGGGCAAGCCTCTGCCTCCAAAGTGCTGAGATTAAGGGCATGGAGCACACACCATTTGGATGATTCTTTTATTTGTCCATTTTAAAGTTACCTATTACATGAAATAGCATTCACCTACTAGCAAAATGTTCAAATGGTTCTTGCTGATAATCTCTCTGAACTTTTCTTTGTTTTCCTGTACTACTGAATATTTCAAACATGCATCTTCTAAAACGCCCCATTTGATACCTGGTTAGTAACATCATCCTCCACCGCAGCCTCAGTCAGTCCTGTATCTTCAGTAGAACGGCCTATGATATTGAAGTGGTCAAACCACATAGTTGACTTATTTTAGGTCAACAGTGGAGACTGTGGAATATCCAGTTTCCAACCACCGCCTCTCTTTCACCAACAAGAGCATCACTTCAGTGGGACTGTTGCTCTCTAAAGCTAGAGACGGCAAGAAGCAGATTCCTACAGGAGCCTCTGCAGGTACAGGCAAACAAATTTCTTCACATACCACTAACAGAGCCATAGAGGACAGTTCAGTTACAGAATGTTCTATTGGTCCAGTGATGAAGTTAAGAGCTACTAAAATCTCAGCCCTTCAAAAGCACTGCTTTCATCCTCTGTCAGAATTCTCTGCCTGGGGCTCAAGAAGACTCATTTGGAGAAGTATTCTCTGCCTGATATGGCTAAGGTTATATTTGGTTTACAACTGATCCAACAGAACCAATGTGCGGAGTCAGGGTGGGTGTGCACACTTAGTCTGATGCACTGGCAGTACAGCCAGAGAACGGGCTCCTGTGTGAACTCAGGACTAGTGTTTTGCTAGAGGAGAGCTGCTACACAAAACCTTACAAGAGGACAGACTAAGTCAGTATCATAAGGCTATATAAGTGGCAAGTATGTCTCACAGCGTTTGTTCCAAAGGATAAACACCTGAAGAACGTTTCTAGCTTAGTCTCAGAAGGCCTCTTGCTAAATCTAAGGAGCTCACAAAAGGCTAACCCAACTCAACAGGAGGAATTTTCCTCCTTAATGGGGGAGGAGCTAAGAATGTGACACCATTTTAAATCTACTGTATGTCTTTACTTGTACAGCGCCACTAAACACTACCTTAAGCTCATGCCTCGTTACTATTCTGATGCACCTCAGAATCCAGCTGCTGCTAGTGACTTAGGAACAAACTGGAGCTTACTTGACTGAGTTCTGTCCTGATGATTAAGTAAAGCCAATGACTTGAACTCTTCCTTCACCTTCCCACTTGTCACCTGGCGGTTGCATTCCCATTTTGAGAAACAATTCATCATTTTTCTGGAAGTGTTGAGATTTTCACCGAGAGAGATATGGAAGCCGATCTTAGAAGAACACTCTCCTTCTGACAGGCAGGCTGTGTGTAGCTGGAATGTGTTTGTGCCGCACGGCCTACACGAGGATCCCTCAGAGAGATACTGATAGTCTCAGTTCTGTTGCAGCTAAGCCGTTCTCAACTGTCACCTGAAACTTCCTATCATACAAAGTTGACTCAGTTTAGACGAAAACACTCAAAATAGTGCATTAACCCATAAACGTTGATTTCATATTGTCAATAATAATGCCCAACAAGGGTCAGCAAACAGGATTTGCTCCACACCATCATTCATAGAATGGACAGGGACATTCTGTAGTCCCAGCATCGCCTGGGAGCTCACCACGGTCATCTAAATTCCCCTAAACCACTGTGCTGGCAGAAAAGAAAGGAAGCCAGAGCCATCACTCGGTTACCCTTCCGGGACACAGGGAAGGAGGTGGATGACCTCATTCGACATTCTGTTAGCCAGAAATTGGTTACACTGGGGTTAGTGTTTAGATGTGTCAGCAAGCCAGACATGAAAGGAGAGAGGTTGTGGTAAACATGCAGCTGTCTAGCACATTATCTGTTCTTTAAAGCTGGGAACTGCCATGTGTTTTCACAAGTCCAGACAAATATGAGAATGAAAACAGAGAAAAAAATATTTTAATTTCCTTTGTGGGGGATGTGCAATACCAAGAGCTAAATGGAGAACCTGAACAAACAAAGTTTCCAATGATTTGGTTTCAACAAAACAAAAGCTCTTGCAAGTGTGAGCACAAAGCTTTCAGTCAAGCAGAAGAAATGTACTTAAGGTGTACTGTAGGTGTCAAAATGCCCAGAACGTAATAAGCAGCCAGCTAATGTCTAATTTATACCAATGAAATTAACCACCATTCCAGATACCCAGTGAGCAAGAGAGGCACCGTGAGGAAGGCCCTATGCCATGCGCCCATGCCATGTTCTTTTCAACTGGCAGCACTTGTGCCTGGGCTTTTATAGGCAGCACATTGACACACCTTTTCAACAGAAGCATTGTGTTCCTGCAGTTTCCAAACAAGAGTTGCTCAAAGGCTTGGGGTGCGCTGTAATCAGAAGCCATTCAAATCAAGCGAATCTGTATTTGCTTTTGTGATGACCGTTCACTCCTCCTCTCCACCTTCATTGACGCTTATTCTTCTTGCATCTAAGGTCAGACATCCATTCAAGCCTAACCTGTTTACTCCTCATATTCATTTCACTTGTAACACAGAGATGTGATTTTACTCTCAAAACCACAGATTGTGTAGCTTTTTCAAAATTTATTTCATGTCTGGTTGAGAAAAAAATGGAATGAAAAGAATCATAAAACGCATCAAAGTACTCTCACACTGAAGGAGCTGAGCATTTTTCAACACAGGAAGAGCAAAACAGATACGGCACCAAGGCTAGCAGGCTGGCCCTCTGCTCCACCTCCAATATTTTCTCCCATCGTTCCTATCATCTGTTAGTAGAGGAAGAAAAATCCAACAACAACATTTCCTATAGAGCATGATGGAACTTCCTGTCTGGTTTCAGAATGCAAGAAGTATTGTGTAGAATGTGATCACAATTAAGATAGAGATTTTCCACTTTGAGCACCTGTCCAGTGACAACACCATAATGTCTCAGTCTTTTCTGCTGTGCTCCTCCTTTCAGTGGATTTATTTTTGTATTTTTGTAGTATTTTTATGACCTGTCTACTCTGAGCCATAGCAAGTTTTTAAATGAATTGTATAAAATCAACTGAAAAGAAATATTGATTCAGTAATGTTACAAGTAGAAAGGGCTGTACCGAGAATGACACTGTGTGAGATAAACAACGCACTAAAGATCTCCATTATATCTGTGGCTGTTCTTGCCATAAACAGCACACAGAGCGAGGCATACCATCAGGGGTCATTTCCTGGTGCTAAAGTTACTCGTTTCTATTTTGTCTTGCTCCTCAATTCCAAACTAAAGGAGAGTTATTTATGCATGTGAATTCATATTTAACTGGCTAGAATATAGATTCCATTGCTGTAAGCAAGTGGGGAAGTAGCTCAAGTATGTGTATTAACTTTTCATTATTGTACTAAACACATAAAATAAAGAATAACTGGCCAAAAAGTGATAATAATAATTAAATAAATAGAATATGACTAGAATGAATCAACTTGATATATGTATTGTACAGGTAATATGTTATATGTTAGATATAAAGCATATATTATAAGTATATATTTATATATTATCTATCAGTTATATAACATATATCATAATATATTATATATTATATTATACATTATATTTTATATTACATATTATATACTATATATTATATACTATATGGTATATGTTTATATTATATATAATGCTGTATATACTATACATTGTACATTATATATTATATATCATATATAATGCATAAAGAAAGTTTCCATTTTTTATATGCACAGTATATGGTATGAAGTATGTGGTATGTGATATGCAGTATTTTTATAGTATGTGATACAGCATACATTCTACATCACATATTATATATCACTTATCTTATGTCATATATCACATATCACACGTTGTATATCATATTATATATCATATATAAGAGTATATTTATATACTTATATATACACATGAGTATATTTATATATATGTATTATATATATATATATATATGAGTATATTTGATGTCATGGTAATAATATAGGTAATAACCTATAGAAAGGCAGCTTATCAACATGGGAAGTGCCTGGTTGGTAAGTAAAATCTTCCACTAAGAGAAATAAAAAATAAAAAATAAATAAAAGTCCTGTTTAGTCTCACTATTCTCTCACAGAGATGCCCTGGTGACCAAAGAACAGCCCATGTTCCAAGCCTAATAAAGGTTCCATCACCTGCCAAATATTATGCTAGTGAGTAAGCCTTCAACTTGTGGACCTCTAGAAGACAATCCAGAGGTAAGTTATGGAAGTGTGGTAGTATTTATTTTCTTATTCTATATCAGTCCAGGTGGTCCAAGGGTGCTGTATGTCTCTCGTTGCTCATCTCACATCACTGGTGTAGGCAAAGCCTAACAGATTCATGAGCATGCTGTCTTGCACGTCTTCTGCAAGGGGAGGGAACAATCTAAAAGGCACATGTCTCCTTCAATTTAAAGAATGCTGTCATTTGGTAAGGACTCACATTTTTTAATGATCCCATTCAAATGAGAGAGGCCAGTTGTCACATCATTTATCAAAATACTCCTTTACTGTAGGAAAAGAGTTTGGATTCTAATGAGTAAATAATATTGGTCTGTTTCAAGATGCAAGAATGCCACAGAAAAGGTAAACTTATATTAGGTATATTTTCTTTACTACAGCATGAAATGACACCTTGCTGTTCTATTGCATAATAAAGTGAGTACTCTTGGGTTTGTTCAGGCCCCTTCACAATTGTCTATACTATAAGAGTGTCTCGTTAGACTGAACAGATATCTTTAAATGACAGCATACTTGAGATGCTTCTTTACAAACTCTATACGGGGCTGACCTGATCTGGGCGAATCTGATAGATAGTTAAACAGAGGAGAATTTGAGCAATTAAGAGCAGAATTTAGACTTCATGTCTTGGAGAGCTTAACAGACACTAAGACCTAGAAAGATAGTCACATCTATACAGCTCGCTTAATGACCATCCAGTCACAGAAAGTAAGCTTGCAGCTCCTGTGGAAGAGGATGACACTGACAAATGAAAATGAGGTTCAATAGAGTCATTATAAAAATCCCTCTGGTAACGCTTCAGCAGGACAGACGTTAAAGCCAGATGTTACTGTGGCCCAGATCATCCAATCTAAGTCACCGAGGAAGTTCTTTACTGAGATTCTTAGCAACTGTTTACAGTACTGGGCTTGGAAGAAGGCCTGGCTGGTAATTTCCAAAGCCAGACTGTTTTGTAGGATGCCTCCAGGTCATCTAACCTGAGTTCTTGAGTCATGAGAAGCCTCAGAAATCTATTTTAAACACGTCTTATGTTGTATTCATAAAGATATGATAAACCTACTGCATTACTTTCACTATCTCAGGGACAACAGTAACACGTGACAAGCAGAGAGTGGGATGCCACCCAGAGATTAACATAGATATCATTCTGATGTAAAAGTGAAAGTATTAAACTAGTAACTACTAAAACAGAGTGATGGGGTTACAGTCCAACCGCATCACAATTCATTAATTTCAGGACAGAACAAGTTCTTATTTAAATGAATCTTACTGAACACCATATTTTTCCAAATCTTAGAATAGTATTTTTTTTAATATGAAGACTTTTTTTAAAATAATCATTGCCAAAGCCAAGCATGATGGAGCACATCTTTCATTCCGTCTCTAAGGAGGCAGGTGGTCTCTGTTAATTTGAGGCCAGCCTGGCTACAGGGTGAACTCCAGGACAGCCAAGACCATGGAAAGATGTTTAAAAGACGCTGGGCATGAAGAATCAGCTGAATCATTATGAGATGTAGCTTTGAACAGTTTACAGAGCCTCAGATTTCACTCCACCCTGGGTGTTCAGCTATTTAATATCCTTGTTGGTCTTTTCCCACCGCTCAGGTGTCCTGTGTCTTTGTCATCTCTTCCCTATACTCCTGCCCTAACCTCAACCTTCCACTCTCTGGCCCTGTTCTCTGGGATCATCTCAAAAATCAGTGGTGATGGAGAATTTGTATGCTATATTTGAAAGAAAAACCTGACTGTTAACAGATGACTGCTATTTGTGCTTTTTATATCCATCCTCTGTCCCCAACAGTATCCTAGTGTGGGGAATGATGTTTGTGTGTGTGTGTGTGTGTGTGTGTGTGTGTGTGTATCTATCATATACAATCTTCTATTAAGGGGTTAAATAAGACAAAGCTTAATTTAAACAAATGATGAAGAAGCTTCTTGGCAAAGGGTCACATACTCCAGGGTCAGCGCTTCCTGAAATCGAAATGTGTGCTCAATCAAGGTCACACTTGTTGCTCTAACTTTCATTCTACTTGTCAACAGTGTCACTTTCTGTCAGCCAGTTCTGAAGAATAAGAGGCTGAGCTCTGACTCACATGGAGGCACAAACCTAATTTTCATCAGAGATAAACAAATGGACGACCCTTCCCCCGTATGTGCTTGCCTACTTGATTTCACTCCCCACTCACTTTTGATCAGAGAGAGCAATTAGCTTTCTTCTTGTCAGTGGGAGTCAAGTGTCCATACACTAACTACCAGGCTCTAAGCAGCACTGGAGAGTAGACATATTATAGGGCTGGTTGTTTACTTAAAAGCACAGCTGCTTCTAGACTTGTGGACTTACACCCTGAGGAACCTATCACAATATGAAAGCATCATTAAGTTTAAAAAGAAAACATTGAATATCACGAACCCTACCAGACATTGTATTTAACCCAGCCTATGTTAAACATATTGGCATGGTGGTTATGTACATTTATGATGCATACAAATGCTCATTGTTAAATAATCTCAGCAGAAGAATACCTTGTGATCACATGGACTCACAGATAACTTGTTCTATAGATGTTAATCACGATCTACTCTGTTCTTGGCCATGTGTCTCTGCACAGGGAGTTATGTTAATAGGAAGGCAGTTTTATTTTTACTTAGTATCATGGCCTTCACTCACTAAGTATAAATTTCTTTTAAGTGCTCAGTTTTCTTTATATTGATAATGATATTATTTTATTCTTCTCTCATACAACACATTCCAGCAAGTGTTCAGTTTTCTTTAAGCAAAAAATTAACACTCCACTACATAAAGGCAGCTTTTCATTATCTTAGAAAGGCCACTTTATCTATGTGCCTTCCATACCTGTGACTCTTTGGACTAAATAACCATCATTGGATTTATACTAAGCTATCCATCATTAGGCTATTCCAACCTGTACTTCTTCTCAGCAAGAAACTCAGTTCAAAGAGCACTTCCCAGAGGACTTACTCTAGTCGAATCTACTATATATCATATGGAAATAATGACCTTTTGAAGATTAAATCCAGTGGCGGCTGGGTGGTAATCGGCTGTGGAGATGACAGCCATCTTCCATGTGGGTTCTACTCTAAAAGTGATTCTTTTCACTGAGGTCCTTAATATGCCTATAGCAAAAGTTTTGCTTATGGTTACTGTCACTTTTGAATTTTGTGGGCACAGTGGTGTTAGTCCCCAAGAGATGAATATTTTCACAAAGTGGTACAGCTGTTGCTCATTTACTCTATCGATGAGCGCTAGGCTTTGAAAGGTCTCTCTGCCAGCATCCCTGTCATAGTTCTGTCTGGTGTGCCTAGTGGCAGAATTCACACTCCCAATTCTAACTGGGTTGATCCACCAGTAACTATATAATTTTGAGCATCAATTGTTCCAGTTTTCCATCCATTAGAAAAGAAGTAGCTACATGAATCAACTGAACTCCATGATTATTTTTATCTGCTCCCATTCCATACATGTAGCCTATTTTCTCCTTCTCCTCCTGAGTGGTAAAATTATCCTCATGAAGATGATGGCTATTCTCTTCTACTCACCCAAAGAATCAAAGAATCAAAGGTTCTGTACATGAACCAAGAATTCAATGAGACTTTTGTTCTCCCTCCCTCCCCCCCCCCCCGTGTGAGTGTGTGTGTGTGTGTGAGTTGCATGCGTGCAGGCGTGCACATGCATGTGTGCATGGCAGAGGTGTGTGCCCATGACATGCAAAGATCAGGGAGGATGCCATGATCTATCACTTTCATCATATTTACTTATGACAGGGTCTCTCATTTAAACCAGAGATTCGCAGGCAAATAGAAAGCACTAAAGAGCTCTACCCGCTCCCAACTCTCATGGCACATAGTGTATGTCTGATCACGTCTTTATAAATGGGTCTTGGAGTTTTGAAATCATATCCTTATGCTTGTGCTGCAAGAGCAAAAACTCTTACTCACTAAATGGTCTTTCCAGCCCCAAGCTTTTTTTTCTTGATCAATATTGAAAATAATCAATCAAGTGATTACCTATTCATATTGACAAGTTCCCAATCTTCAGCTTATGTGTCCCAGGCCTATCTAAGAATTTTAAGATGTATGCTCTTTTCCAAAGTGGCTGTGGTACTTAGATTCAAAAGTCTGTCCTTTGAGATTTCTTGTTTTAACCCCAGAAGGGACAGTGGCTATGATGAAATACTAGATATTTTAATATATCATACTAATATGCAATACTCTGTACAAAAGGGACATTTGTGTGGTTATGGTAACTAATTAGTTGACTTTGGGTTAGTAGCAGGTTGACCTTAAGACATGGAGATTTTTCTGGATCATCCTGGTAAGCATATTCCACTCACAACACCCCTTTAGTAGTATCAGAAGAAAGCAGAAAAACAGGCAGAGTTATGAACGATCTTGCATTTCATTCCTAGCTTAATGTTTGAAAGGATCACTGCACAACGAGAGGATGTTAAGTGCTGAAAGGGATCTCCTGGCCAAAGCCAAGAAGAAATCAGTGAACTCTGTCTTGTAGCTATAACACTCCTAGTTATACCAACAACCTAAATGAAGTTATAATCAGATTTTTCTGCAGAGCTTGCAGATTAAAAAAAATCATACCATATCCAACTCCTTGATTTTTGGCCTTATTAGATTCTGAACAGAGAATCTGCTTAGCTTCCTGAACTGCAGAACTCTGGGTTAATTAATGGACATCAGTATAAGCTTCTAATAATGACTTGTTAAAAACAAAAAATGTAAAACTAAAATAAGATCTATTATGGCCTCCAATACCCAGAGCAGGAGCAAGTACTAAAGGGACAAATTGGTTTTCTATATTCTCCATATGATATAGCCCTTTCTTCTACCAATAATACCATCATTATTAGAAACAATCAAACTTTCCTGGCAAACACAGTCTTGCCCACCAGAATGATAAAGCATGTGGTATTCCCAGAATACTGATGTCATCCCTGAGGAACACCTGAAATCCTAAGCTTATGATTAATGTATAAAGACTAGGTTGATTATTTCCAGAGTCAAATAAAGCATTAAGGTATTCTATGAGGTTGTCTTGCTTTTGCTATTATTGTGAGGGAATCTCGTTCCTTTCATGGTAGTCTAGGAATAAAATAAGAAACAGGTGCAGAGTATCTCTATATACCATCACACTTCGGGTTTGTTTAAGATGAATGGAAGGCTTTAAGTCCAAACCCTTCCAAGATTCCTTTGAAGTCCAAACTCTCAAGGCCTTAGAATGTAATCTTATTTGAAAATATTGTCTTACAGAGATTGTCAAGTTAAATTAATGTTCTCAGATTTGAGGCTGATAATTTAATAAAGGGGGGTTTAAACACAGGTAAATGTATGGAGAAAAGATGTGTAGTAACACGGGGAGCAGAGATCATCTCAAAGACAAGGAGAAAGACTGGAAATAGAACTTCTGTTCAAAGTTTTCAGAAAAAAGAAACACAGACAGACACCTTGATTGTGTTTATCTAGTATCCAGACTATTAGTCAAAGAATATATATATATGTACTTTATCAGATCTGTCTTGTGTCTTATTTACTTCTCTGGACTACTGAAGATAGTTGAATACACTAACCACAGAAGGGAATTTAAACTTGAAGTCATGAGCTACCCTGACATCTTATGAGCAGCCCGTGATACTGCTTCCAGTTCATCCTGATTTGCATAAGAGTGTCTGTTTCTGTACTGAATATTCTACAACCTAGAAAGTGCTTGGGCTTAGGGATATTAAAGTGCTTCCTGTTCTGTAGTCTCTTTCTTATAAAAACTCAACTAAAATTTTTATCAGCCAATCAGAACAGTTGTAATGTCAAACGCAAGGAATATATGTGTTGTTTTGCCCATATGAGACACATTAACTTCTAATAATTTTCCTACCTCTTCTCATGTGTCTTACTCTCTGAAGTCATAGGTTCTGGGGAAAGGTGACGACTTTCACCTGTTATTGTCACTTCTTCCCAGAGCAAGGAACGAGTACGGTGTTACATCAATGCATCAGCACAGTTCTCTGAAAGTATTCCTTCCAGGACAAGTACGGATGGCTCCAAGTGGCCATACACATCAACAGAACTGACATTTCTTGTCTTTATATTGCTTTGTTTGGAAAACGTTGTGAAAATTAATACACAAAACTGTATGCATTTATGGCATGCTGTGTGATGTCTTACATGGTATAATAGCAAATCAGGATATTTATGTATTCAAAAACAAGTTGAGACTTTTCTCTCTGTTTCTCTCTCACATATAATCGCACACATGTTCAAAGCTTTTCTGGTTCCCTGGTATTCGGAAAATCCTGAGGGCAGAAACGGCTATCTGTATCTTTTTCCTTTATGATGAGAACAACTCCTAACAAATGCAGAAGACATTCA
The DNA here is from genome assembly GCF_963924665.1 of Micromys minutus. Taxonomy (NCBI): domain Eukaryota; kingdom Metazoa; phylum Chordata; class Mammalia; order Rodentia; family Muridae; genus Micromys; species Micromys minutus. The sequence goes on along the minus strand of NC_137958.1, from coordinate 46,272,681 downwards.
CTGAATGAGAGTAATGCTCCTAGAACTAAAATTCACAAAGCAATATGGGAATCTAAATTGATACAGTAAATTAAACTGGAAGGAAAAATTATGGAGGGAAGAAAAAAAAAACTGAAGGCTGTCCAGAAGGACACTGTCTTTTCAAAACTTGTTGTCAGTGATAAAGAAAGGGAGAGTAAAAAGAGAGTTAAAGATGGCAGGTCAGCCTGGGTTTCTTCATCTTGATTTGCCTTGAGTTTCATAAGCTTCATTTAATTGCATTTGGAGCAAGCAGAGCTTCACTTTCTCATAGAGCTGTGCATTTTGGATGAGTGAATATGTAGCTATAAATTCTATCATGACTTTGATACTAAATTACTCTGTGCATCCTGTAACCTCAATTATGAAACATATGTTTCCATATTCTGGCTCAACACCAAGGTAAATGCACACGAACAGCCTTCAAAGGCAAATAAATACATACAAACGCCAAATCTAAACATAAAAATGAGTTTTCTGTTTAGAAGACAAGGAAAGGTTTAAAAAGAGCTATTTTCTCTTTCCCATTGAGTGCAATGGGAGTAAATGAAATCCAAGATGCTTCCTGTGGACAAGAAACGGATATTTCTTGAATGTTTCCCTGCTCTTTTCTCACTCTTTTTGCAGTCTAAATACGTTATGTAGCCGTTCCATACTTCAAGTTCATTTATTAATTTCACCCATGATGATTAAGGTTCTTTGTATCTCAACAATGATGCCGCATTCTCACAGGCAGAAGATCAGCACCAAAATTCCCTTATCGCACTTGAGAGAGAGAGAGGTTTAAAACTGTAAAGAAACTCCACGAACATGCTCAGTACATGATGCTCAATGTCAGTTTTAGAAACCTCCCTCCCTCCCTTCCTCCCCCTCCCTCTCTCCCTCTCCTTCCTTCCCCATCCCTCTCTCCCTCTCCCTCCCTCCCTCCCCATCCCTCTCTCTCTCTCTCTCTCTCTCTCTCTCTCTCTCTCTCTCTCTCTCTCTCTCTCTTTCTCCCTTCCCCTCCCTCTCTCTCCCTCTCTCCCTCTCCCTCCCTCCCTCCCTCCCCATCCCTCTCTCCCTCTCACTCTCTCCCTCCCTCCCCCTTCCCTCTCTTTCTCTCTCCTCTCCTCTCTCTCTCTCTCTCTCTCTCTCTCTTTCCCTCCCCTCCCTCTCTCTCCCTCTCTCCCTCTCCCTCCCTCCCTCCCTCCCCATCCCTCTCTCCCTCTCTCTCTCTCTCCCTCCCTCCCCCTTCCCTCTCTCCCTCTCTCCTCTCCTCTTCTCTTCTCTCTCTCTCTCTCTCTCTCTCTCTCTCTCTCTCTCTCTCTCTCTCTCATATCTATCTTGGGATGCTGGTATTAAAGTTTCCTGTTTTAATATTAAAAGAGCAAAAGTAAATGTGAGCCAGTCATCGGAGACTTTTGGACGTTTTTTTTTTTTTTTTCTTTGAATATAAAATGAAAATTGGTTTGTTTGTGTCACTTACCGGGACTGAAGAGCAATTACTAGCTGACTTTTCACACCAATTCTCTGTTAAATTCTTTGAATTTGCAAGAAAAAAAAAAGCAATCAGGAAGAGATGACACTGGGTTATTTTTTAAGATGTTCTGGCAGAAACATGCAGGGACCAATCATGGCAGCCATATTTTAACATTAAAAGAGCAAGGTCCATAGGCCCATCCCTTCTGGAGCTGAGAGAGCACCAAGTTCCTCAAAGAACCAAAACAATAGTTGGATGCTTCAAACCAAGGCCTAGCACAATATTCTCAATAGCAATTTCAAGTTGAAAAGAACATTCAATATTTTCCACCCTCTAAGAACTGAAGTGTCTGTACTCTGGTCTACTTTCTTGAGTTTTGTGTGGTCTATGAATTGTATCTTGGGTATTCCGAGCTTGGGGACTAATATGTACTTATCAGTGACTGCATACCATATATATATATATATATATTGTGATTCAGTTACTTCATTCAGGAAGATATTCTCTAGTTCCATCTATTTGCCTAAGAATTTCAAGAAGTCATTGTTTTTAACAGCTGAGTGGTACTCCATTGTGGAAATACACCACATTTTCTGTATCCATTTCTCTGTTGAAGGACACCTGGGTTCTTTCTAGCTCCTAGCTACTATAAATAAGGCTGCTATGAACATAAAGGAACATGTGTCTTTGTTATATTTTGAAGCATCTTTTGGGTATATGCCCAGGTCTGCAGATAATATACTATATCCAATTTTCTGAGGAACCTCCAGACTGATTTCCAGAGTTGTTGTACCAGCCTGCAATCCCAACAATGGAGAAGTGTTCTTTTTTCTCCACATCCACAGCAGCATCTGCTGTCATCTGAGTTTTTGATCTTAGCCATTCTGAATGGTGTGAGGTAGAATCTCAGGGTTGTTTTGATTTGCATTTCCCTGATAAAATATTCACAGGACAAAATAAGGAGACAAAGTCTGAAGCCGAGACTGAAGCAAAGACCATCTAGAGACTGCCCTTTCTGGAGATCCAACCTATATACAGCCACAAACCTAGACAATATTGTTGGTGCCAAAAAGTACAGGAGCCTGATATAGCTGTTTCCTAAGAGGCTTCGCTAGAACCTGACAAATACAGAGGCAGATGCTCACATCCAACCAGTGAACTGAGAATGGGGTCCCCAAAGGAGGAGTTAGACAAAGGATTGAAGGAGCTGAAGGGGTTTGCAATCTCATAAGAACAACAATACCAACCAACCAGAGCTCCCAGGGACTAAACCACTATTCAGTGAATGCACATGGATGGACCTATGGCTCCAGCTGCATATGTAGCAAAGGATGGCCTTGTTGGGCATCAATGGGAGAAGAAGCCCTTGGTCCTGCCAAGGCTTGATGGCCCAGTGTAGGGGAATGTCAGGGCAAACAGGGAGAAGTGGGCACCCTCATAGAAACAGGCAGAAGGGAGATGGGATAGGGGAAACCAGGAAAGTGGAAAACATTTGAAATGTAAGTAAAATGTATCCAATAAAAAAAGAAAAAGTTGAAAAAAGCAAAGAACATTCAATACAAAACTTCCCAATTCAGCTCAGGGTTTCTTTTTATTATTCTGAAAAACACTTTAACATTTCTTTGAGCATGTCATGTGGTATATTTTGATCATATCCCCTTCTAATCCTACCCTAATTTCTTCCAGATCCACCCCATCTCTTTACCCCAAACTACATCCCCTGTCTACTTCTTTATTTTTTTCTTACTTTTATTTCTTTTTTTTTCAAATATTCCATGGAGTATAATTTGTGCTGTTCATATAATCCTGGCTATGAGGTCCTCTGCTAGAGTACAGTCAGTCTACCAGGGACCAAATCCTTAAGAAAAACTGACTCTTGCTTTGCAAGAAGCATCAACTATAAATAGCATCTCAGTTGGGATAGATGCTCATGAGCCCCTTTCTCCTCATACTACCATGCTGACTATTTTGTTCTTATGCAGATCTGTATAGAATCCACAATTGCTGTGAGTTCCTAAATGCAACGGTCCTACTCTGTCCAGAAGATACTGTTTTGTTCTTGCCCCCCCCCTGTATGCTCTTACAACCTCTTCATAGCCTCTTCCATGACAGTTTTGAATATATGGGTGGAATGATATACATGTCCTAATTGTAGCTGAATATGCCACTGACACTCTCTGGACACTGGCCAGTTATTAGTTACAAAGAAACTTCTCTGATGAAGTCTAAGAGCTGCCCTACAAACATAAGGTACAAATTTGAGGGCACTTCAGTACTATGGCCCTTTATGGAATAATAGTATCAGGCTCGCCATTTGAGCCTATGAATCATACATTCTTATAACCAGATTGACAGTGCCAGAAATGGTTTCCCCTGTGGAATGGGGCTTAGATACAATACGATAGTGGTTAGTTCCCCAATAACATTCATAATTTTTATTCTATTTATTGATTCTGTGGGAGGTGTGTGTGTGTGTGTGTGTGTGTGTGTGTGTGTGTGTGTGCCATTTAGGCATAAGATGGTTACAGAAAAAAATGCAAGACTTGTTTCTGATTCTCTCTTTCTAACATGTAGGATTAAACCAGGTAGACAGGGTTTGGCCACAGGTACCTTAGTACACTTAGTCAGCTATCTGGCCCTAGGCTAAGTTTTTTACCAAGTTATACCCATGGAAAAAGGCATGTTTTATGTCCATGATACCAATTTTCTTTATATAGAGCACCTGTCCATATCAGGATCTTGAATGGCCATTGTTTGATTGTCTATACCTAGAATAAACTTAAGATTTCAAAGCACACCCTCATTTATTTAAATATGTTCTGAATCTTTTTTCTTTTCTTCGAATTGACTGGTTGGTTCATTGGTTGATTGACTGGTAGAAGGTCTTCTTACCAGTGTAGGCTATCCTGTAATTAACTATGTAGCCCAAGCTAGCCTTAAATTCTTATGATCTAGTTCCAGAATTACAAATGTCTGCTCCCTTCCCTGATTGTGTTTTTGTAATTTCCTCTCTGGTTACCTTAACTTCTGGTGGCAGGTACTATATAAATAATACAACCCAAGTTCTAAAATATGATTTCCTGAGATCAAACAGTGATGATTATATAAAATGCAGATTTAAATTCATAGTGTTTTGATTGAAGAGGTGGGGAGGGAGACTTGGAAAAACTACCTTCTATATTACTATGAGATGGTAAAAGATCATGTGTTATGAATGATAGGAAAGAGAAAAAGAAAACTTAAATTGATATTTACTTACTGGGGTTTGTGTTGTTCAAAATGACTTGAAAGTGTGCAGAGCACTAATTAATTGTGCAGTCTTGCACAAATATCCTCTAATGTGGATTTGTGTGCATGACCAAGACATCCACAGAATGATTTTTATAGGCTACAAAAGATATATTTAGATCTTATATATCACAGAAAGAAAGAGTGAAAGGGGAGGAAGGGAGGGAGGAAGGGAGGGAGGGAGGGAGGGAGGGAGGGAGGGAAGGAGTGAGGGGAAAGGCAGTTATTACTCATGGCTTCTCACTCCCTACACTGTCGTGTTCTATTAGAATGGAATCCATAAAACGTCCCACCTCAGCTTGGCTTGGAAGCCTAAGGAGATGGTGGCTCCGTGGCAGATGGTATGAGGGAGACTGGAGCTAGAAGCAAGAGAGTTTGTGTACTGGGAGGGAACACAGGACAATCATTCCGCAGTAAGAACTAATCCTGTCATCTAATCTTGCTGACAGTCTGTCTTAGGTAAGATGGTGCTGTAGATCAGTGTTCATCTGCCCTTTTCCATAACCTTGGGATAATGGTGCTTATTTGATCGGACTCCCAGGAAGAGCCAATGAGTTAACTCTGGTAAAACGTTTAATGCAGTGCCTAACACACACTAAAATCTGCAAAGCTTTTTAAAATTAACTATAGGAGGCTGGGGATACTCTAAGGAAGATGGGCTTAAACACTAGCAGTGGTAAATTAAACAGACAAACTCCTTCTTCTCTTACAATTTCAAGCTGTATACAGTTGCTTCTGCCATTCAAGGCACTAGGGAACAGTAGGGCCCTCCTCTCTGCAAGAGGGTCCTTCACACTCTTGTGGATTTCAAATGATGGGAAACAGTTGTGGATGGAAAGCCCTTCAGGGACAAAATCGTGTCCCAATCTCATTTCACAAAGTAATGGCAGGAAAAAGACAATCAATGTTACCCCCAAAGTAACTTCCAATCAAAGTACTTCAAAGTCTTACAAACTATCCTTAGGCCCACAGCCTGAAACATCACTGATGGCCAGGAAAGAGCCTTACTTATTACTAAACCTTGATGCTGAAATCAGAAGTTAGGAAAAGGCCCAATCAATACAACTTAGACTGTTGAAGTATATATTTTGAATGTTTTTTTTTACAGCCACTTAATCTTAAACTTTGTTAATTCTCTCTCTCTCTCTCTCTCTCTCTCTCTCTCTCTCTCTCTCTCTCTCTCTCTTTCTCTCTCCCTCTTACTCTCACTTTCTCGGATTAAAATGGTGACATTATACATGTTAGGGAAGCACTCTGACCTTGAGCTTGCTACCTTTACTTTGGAGACAGGGGTCTCACTAAGCCAGCCATGCAGCATTGCCAACTGCTGTGCTGATCACCATGAGCAAGGTAACTTATAAAGAGAAGCGCTTGGCCGAGGGCTTGGCTTGAAGCCACAGTAAACTGTGTGCCTATCAGAACTGTCATTAAGAACAAAGGTGCAAAATGTATATTAGATAAGGGTATCTTGGGCCTCCCCCCCTTGATTACTCATATTTCCCAGCATTCCCATAATTAATTTAGAGAATAAGCAAAACTCAGAGTCAGAGAGCAACTGTAAGCGCAGGGTTTTTGGTGAGCACTTGACAGCCATCTTCTCTTGTTAGTCACAGGACTGATGGCTTCAATATTCTTTATTTGTCACCAGCTAAGAACCCCATACCCAGGAATTCCCAGACCCTAAGTTATTTCAACAATAATTTAAATTATTCCAATTCCTGTAAGATTTGCCATAGCCTTTCACAACACAAGCAGAATTGTTCCTTTTTCAAGTAGCTACAGAATGTTTTACACATCAGACATTAATATATGAGAATCTTCTTTTCTGTTTTTTTTTTTTCCCCAACAAAACAAATCAGTGTTTGAGGTTCATGTTTCCCTACAAAGCATAGTCTTTTTTCCCCCCACAATCACTTAAAACACCCCTGTCTGATGTCATTGGGAAATGACAGTTATAAGTTACTTGAAATTATGCTATGTGCAGTTTAAAAGGGGAATCCGAAGATTGAACTATTTGAATTAAATGTTTTCAATAAGTTTCCTGTAATTGCAGAGGCTTAAGATGTTTACCTTGCATTCCTGAATCAACTTAAATATCAATGGGTTGCTGCATTTTATGTTCTATAAAATTTTATTCGTATCTGCTTTTACCATCTATGTTTAAAAACTGGCTAGTTCCCTCCTAAATCCTCATCTCCATAGAGCCACCTATGGTGGTTTGAATGATACCATCTGAACTATGGAGAAAACACAAGCACCCAAAGAGTTTCATATGTGAACAAACATTCTATTCTTCAAATATTTAATTGCTAGAAATTTTCTGTAAAACATAACAGTGTGTCTCTTAAAATAAATAGAATTTAATGTATTATCACCAAAGAAAAGCCTTGAGTAAAACTAGTTCATATACATGGTTCAATGATCTTTGAGTAGATAATCTTTAAGCTAATTTGATTCTATTGCTTATTATTTTTGAATGCTAAAAAAAAAAAAAAAAAAAAAAAAAAAACTAAAAAAAAAAAAAAAAAAAAAAACCAAAAGTTTCACGTTAGCATTTGAACAAAGCCTTATCAGTTAAAAGGCATTCTTGGTAATGAGTGAATATTTATTTCAATGGTGATTTTTAAAAATAAGATTGAAGAGAGGAAATTATTTTAAACCTCAGTGGCACTTACAAATCTGCTAATGTTTTACTGTACAAGTTGAGGAGTAGAAGAATCAGACTTAATAACTCAAGATAGAAGTTGATAACCTCTCCCCACTGTTGTAATTTTCTCAGATAAGAAGCAACTAGACATGAGAGGATTTGCCAAAGGAGAAAATACAATCAGCCAACTGAAAAATGCCATACCTAAACCTTAATTTTAAAAATCGTTTAATGGGTTTGGAGAGAGATGGCAGCAGGAAAGAGCACATGCAGAAGGTGTGAGTATGGTCCCCCGAACTCTTATCAAGCCCCTTCCAAGCACTGGTGACTCCAGTTCCAGAGGGTCTAGATCTTGAGGGCACAGCACCCATGAACATTTAAACTCACACAGACACACATGCATATATGTAAATAAAAGTAAAGGAGGTTGTTTTTAATCCATTTAACATAATTATATGATTGTTCACTTTCCTGCTTGCCATTCATTCAGGCTGCACTGATACCAGAGACAAGCAATCAAAGCACATCGTCCCTGAGACTGATGGGAGAAAACTAGGACCATTTCTGCCAACAGTAACAAGAGCACAGTGTCTGGCAATTAAAATACATACTAATTATCATGACATACATATTAATTTTGTAAACAGTCCCTCTCTTCAAAATGTGCTCAGAGCAAGTAAGTAATGGATTTGAAGGAAAAATAAATAAAAACTACTTCAACACATAAGACTAAAATTCATTTAGATTATATAATGGCATTTTATAAATTGTTGAGTGGAAATTAAAATGAGGTTCTCCAGTTGGACATGGTGGCCCATGCCTATATGCTAGAACTTGGGAAGGAGGGACAGGAGGACCTGATTCAAGGGCAGTCACAATTATGTATAGCGTATGCCAGCTTGCGCTATATGTGAAAGCCTGTTGACAAAGATGTAGAGTCTTCAAACATAGCTGTTGAAATGTAAGTTTTGTTTAAAATATGCCAAGGGGAAAATTCAATTTTTGAAAAAAAAATTAATATCCATGTTTAAGAGTAAATAAATGTAGTTTTGGACTAGATATGGTGTGGTGGGGGTATTGTGTTTATTTGTTTTGTACCGTGGTTATACTGGTTTTAATGTGGCTTAGTACAATAAGCAAAATACTCCAAGTTTGTTAAAGTAATTCAATAATTATTATGTAAATAAAGACTGACTTATAGTCTCTAAAAATATTACCTTAAGCATGGATCCATTCACATGAACAAACAAACAAACAAACAAAAGCCCTGGGATTTATATTATAAACCTGTAAGTCACATAGCACACAAAAATCTTACACCTTATAGGCAAAGCCCCACACCTGTGTTTATAGTGGTTTAGGTAGGTGGGATCTGGTACAGGCATTTGTATAAACAAAACCAAGTAGGATCTCTTCCTGTTTACAACTTGAATTCCAACTGACTACTGAACACCATTTGAACCAAAATAAGTCCAGGAGTGTAAGATAATCCTACAGAAAAGTGAAAGGAAATTTACTTACTTTGACAAATATAAAGGTGGGAGATGATTGGAAGGTGAGACCACTTGTTCTAAAGGAGAATTACAAAAAGTAATGATTACAGACTACTTTCTAAAAATAATCAGGAGTCTAGGTGCTGGGATTTAAATATGTCCCCAAAGTTTATATACTGCAAACCAAATTCCCAATTGCAACAGTATTGAAACATAAGAACTTTAAACATTGATTAAGACACAAATATTCTATCTTTTAGGTGGTTAATATAAGTATTTCAGGGGTATGAAGTTAGGAGTCCTTTAGTCTCTCCCTACCTGAAAGATGGCTTTTGTCATGTTATGCTACAGCAAAAGGACCTCTCTAGATGTAGGTCCTCATCCTTGGACTTTCCAGTCTCGAGAATTACAAGTCACGTAATCTCCTGCTCATTGCATAACAGATTTAGTCTGACAACAGTGGCACAAACCAGAGTAACCCAGAATAACTTTGTGGTCTGTTTCTGCTTAATCTAGCATAGTACATTTCTGTTACATATTCACAGATAGGAAGCATAAATTATGAAACACCGTGCTAAGAAAACATATATCATTCTAATTAATTTAATGAGAAGTATTAGAAGAATTTCTAGAGACACTAGACAACCTAAAAACATGCAAAGAGAATGTCAAATGCCATGCCATCGAACTAGCAACTACAACTCTATGGCTGCTACCTTAAGACTACAGTAATAAAGAAGAGAGTCTGAGAAAATGAGAAGCTCATACGTGGAGAAGAGACTCCCTGGATGCTGCTGTAATTCATCCATGAGCTCAGAGGAAGAGCATTAGGGAGCTAGAATTCAAGTGTTTCAAGATGCAACATCAGACAGCTCATACTGGCCTCTTTACCAAGGCAAAGGAAGGCTCACTAGAGGGGTTTTGAAAAAAAACAGGTAGTAGCTGGAACCAACTGCCTTCACTGCCCATTGCAACTTCCAGGGGAAAAAAAATACATTGACCGGGTGATGTTGTTACAGGAAGTAAAACTGGAAAAAAGCATGTCTTTTCGTGACTTCTGACCTTTTATTCTTCTGGTAGAATGCACTTTTGTCAAGTTTAACAAAGGCAACTGGCAGAGCAGAAGCATGTTTTCAGAATCCTAGTCCTTCTGGAACAAGGAAGAACATAAAAGACTAGGCATGAAGCAAAAAAATGGCTAATAATCAGCACATGTGATAAAAGAAAATGTAGATTGACCTGAAGCTGATTGTATTTTAATGTTAATTCTACTTCCCCAAGATGTGCTGCCTAGTCATGTCCTCAGGAATTCATCAAAACCTTCCCATTTTAATTAGTAAAATAAAGGCAAGAGCCAGTGATTGGGCAGGGTAAAGGAGGTAGAGAGAGGAGAGAGAGAGAGAGAGAGAGAGAGAGAGAGAGAGAGAGAGAGTCAGAGGTAAGAGGAGGGAGTAGGATCAGGGGAGAAGCCTCAAGATGGATCTCTGGAAGGATGAATTGGATCCAGGTGGGCTTTATTGGCATTAAGTAGCTATGAACATTTAAGAATTTTATAGGTATAATATCTTATATGGAAGAGCAGCCTCTTTGTCCATTTGATGTAATCTTATTATGTAGAGGGTTTGTGGATAGAGAGTTTGGTGTATAAACTTGTATGAAAAGCTATTGGACCTTAAAGTTGTGTTTGTGTTGGGATTTGGGGTAAAGAAATGCCCCAAGATGGAGGCAGAAGGGCAGGCAGAGTAAAACCGCCAGGGAAGTGAGTTGTGTAGACGGAGTGAGACCTTGGGGACAGCTAGGACCAGGTGACAGAGTCCATGCATGTGGATCCATATTAAAAATTATGCTCTCAGAGTCTTAGACCATGGGGCCAATAAAGAGATAAGCCATCTTCAATTTTTTAATAATTACGGCAACAGGTGGCACCCAATGTGGGGCAAGAATCCACTAAAAGGTTTATAGCTATCACCCTAAGAGTTAAGTTTTTATTTTCTAAGTAAGAGAAGGCAGTCACGTGATGTCTCAAGCTGTACTTGGTAGTATGTAAGAGTCACCCAGGCATTACTGGTTTTGAAGCATGAAGGGGTCATGGAGAGCAGTTGAGCACTGTGAGAGGCCATGGAAGGCCATTGATGAAGTTACAGCCTCAGTTACTGTTTATGGCCTAGGACTGAGGAGATCATGCAAAGGATTTGAGGCTTGGAACTATGTAAAGAGTCTATGAGAGGCTATTGGTGAAGCCTGGTTGCAGCAGAATCCCTAGCGTATTAGAGATGCCAGAACCACAGGATGACCACCAAGATCAGCAGCAGCAGCAGTGGAGTGAATCAACCTGAGCTACAGAAGGCAGAGCTGGATAAGTGATGCCAATTCTTTGGAGGAGCCCAGAAGATCATGTGTAGATTCCAGACATTGAAATAAGGAGCTGTAACACTGAAGCTGCCTTGGAGACCCCAAGATTTTCAAGATGCCAGAGCCACAGGATATCTCCTGAGGAATGCTGCTAACATAGAGTAGAGCCAGCTCAGGAAAACAAGTTTTTTGTAGTCAACAAATATGATAAAGGAGTTGGAGATCTGAAGATTTGACATCAGACATGGAGATCCAGAATTTAAAGTTTGCCCAGCTGGTTGCTGTCTTGCTTTGGGGATTACAGTTAAGTGATTGGATGACTTTGAACTTTTAACACTGTTGAGACTACAGGGACTTTTGAACTTAGACTAAATGCATTTTGCATTATGCTATGTTTAGGCCCCCATAGCCTCATGTTTAAACAAGCCTATGGGGGCCAGGGAGTGGAATGTGATGGTTTGCATATGCTCAGACTAGGGACTAGCACTATTGGAAGGTGTGGCCTTGTTGGCGGAAGTGGAAGTGTGTGTCACTGTGGGGATGGTCTTCCAGACTCTCCTCCTAGCTGCCTGAGAATGCCCAATCTGTTTCTGGCTTCCTTCAGATGAAGATGTAGAGCTCTCAGCTCTTCTTGCACCATGCCTGTCTGAATGCTGCCACACTCCTGCCTTGATGATAATGAAAGGAACCTTTGAACTTGTAAGCCAGCCCCAATTAAATGTTGTTATTTATTTTAAAAAATTGTTTTTAAAAATTAAAGAAAATTTTATTTTAGTCATAGCTTTTATCTTATGGCAAACACATAATGAAAAACTATTTGTAAAATGAATGAATTTCAGGATAATGAAACATTAGAACCACTAAATAGATTGCTTAACAAATTCAAGGGAAATTTGCTATTTTGGCAAACTAAGTTGAGCTAAAACAAAAAAAACCTTTCAATTATTTCATTTAATCTTAAGTTCAATGAACTGTGAATTTAGAAGCAATGATATGCTTTAGTTAAACCAAAATGGAAAAAAAGATTATTAATATCAATTTTTTAAAACCTCGAACACTATGAAAATTCCAAACCTAAGAATAATTGAACAGAGGAAAGTGAAGAAACCCAGCTCAATAGATCAGAAAATATTTTCAATAAAATTATGGAAGAAAATGTCCCTAACTTAAAGGAGTAGATGCCTAGAAACGTACAAGAAACATACAGAAAAGAAAGCCCCCTCCACATAATTATCGAAGCACTAAACATACAGAACAAAGAAAGAATATTAAAAGCTGAAAGGAAAAAGGCCAAACAACATATAAAAGCCCTCCCTTCCACTTTTTAAGGCCATTAAATGTAGTGCGAGTCATTATGTGGTGACTAATATAACAATGTATGAGCTACACAAAGAGGTTCTACTAAAAGACAAGCCTGTGCTACTTTTCCTATCTATGTGGAATGGTGTAGTGACCTACAACTAAATATGCCCTAAATATACATGCACATTGTCTGACTGGTAGTACAAAACACAAGAGGGAGATGCAGATCATCCGCAAACACCAAAGAAACAAAAGGGAAATTCTCCTCATCATAAAATACTTAGAAAATATTCTTGCAGGGGGGGGAATGTATGCATCAAATTCATGTGCACAGACACACCCAAGAAATACGACAGTGCTGAAGGCTGTGTGAAATGGCTTGGCACAACCTTGAGCTTATATATCCCAAAGGACAGACATGTTTTTCACATGTTCTGCATCTTAAATCAAAGAGAACTGACAAAGCCAGCCACAAAACTCTCAGGAGTCACATGGTCAAGAAGCAGACGAAATAAGCCTTCTGAAACAAAATGGAGACTAACTCTAGTGAATCTGTTATTAGAATGAAGTAATCAGCTCTCCGTTTTGTTGTTGTTGTTGTTGTTTTTTTGTTTTTTTTTTTTTACCTAATAAAATAAAAAACAAGACATTCTTAAGGGAAATTATATCAAATACAGCCACTACAATAATTCCATATCCAATGCTTGGCATAAAATAGGTGATATAAGAAGAGCTAGAGCAGTATGAGAATAATAATAAAATAGATATTGTAAACAAGAAATGAGCAACTACAGAAAAGTCTGGTTTTGGAGCTAGTAAATAATTTTTAAATGAATTATTTAGTTTTTAAAAAAAGCCAAAACTTCGGTAACGTTTTTGAAATTATCTGAAAGCTAAAATAATGTCTTAACACAATAAAACAAAACCAGTCATTAAGAATCTGTCATACGGAAATATGCATTTATTCTATATGCATACATACATGCATATATACATATATACATGCTAAGGATGTAGATAATTCATAACATGCACAGCAAATAGGACCCAAATTTGAAACCATAGTGTTCATGTGGAAAGGTGGATGCCTGTAATTCCAGACTGTCAGAGACAAGGGCCCATGGTGTTTGCTGATGAACCAGTCTAGAGAATCAGCAAGCTCCAGGCTCAGTTAGAGACCCTATCTAAAAAGCCAAGTTGGAAAAGATTGAGAAAGATCCCAGTGTCTAACTTTAGCCTCTGTGTGCATGCACACATGATGGGCAAGACCTACACCACCCAGTCAAACTAACTAGCTAACTAGCTGGTTCAAACTAACTAGCTAACTAGCTGGTTCAAACTAACTAGTTAACTAGCTGGTTCAAACTAACTAGCTAACTAGCTGGTTCACAGGATATCCAGAAGGGAACGCTGGGCAAACAGTTACTATGGTACAACAGGAAGCCTTTGACCAAAAGCACAAAGAGAAGAATATTGAAAAGAGCAGAGTTCGTCATAACAGAGGGGATAAAGCAAACCTGAGCAGTCAGAATTCCAGAAATAAACCAGAGGATGGATTGAAGTAACATGTGAAAACATAATAGCAAATAAATTTACAAAATTAATAAAATATATCTGAAGATTAAAAACACACTGCCAAAACAATACCAGATAATGTAAAGCAAAGCTCACATATAAGCACATAATAATTGAAACATTACAAAGAAATGATAGGAAGGAACTATAGAACAGGTACAAAAATATTTTCTCCAGGAAACCAAGAATGATAGTTGGTTTGTCAGCAGAAAATATGAGAGCTGAAAAGCAATGAGATACGGTATTAAAACTTCTGGAAAAATAATCAAATTAAGTTTTGGAAGCCAAAAAAATAATAATAATAAGGTTCCCATAGTCTATTATATGAAGAAACAATAGAAAACACAAAATATTGTAAAACCATCAGGGAACAGACAGACAACTACATTCTCTCATATGAGTATCTGGAGTGTAATTTTACATATGTACATATGCATGTACATATGATATATATATATGTATATATATATATGTACATGCACAGACATATAAAAGATACCTTAGTGTTAGAACACAGCATAAAGGGCATTATTTGAAAACTAAGACAAAGAAGTAAGTAGAATTCATTGCTTTACAAAATAGTACAAAAATAGTAGTGTCTCTAGAATTTAACATGAATTGCATACCTAAAATTTAAATTCATATCAACAATGATTCAATATAATCATTAAAGGTAGCACCTAACTGCTTTAAATATTAATAACTATTTTAAATGGCAAAATTGACAAAAAATTGAAAGTATTTAAAAGGGATTAAAATCTGTAGAAAGAATCAAAGGGAATGTATTAGGTTAACAAAAACATATCTGCCATTAAGCATTCACTGGATTCAGACATACACCTTTAATTCCAGCATTCAGGAGACAGAGGAAGAAGGAAAATGAGTTCAAGACCAACCTGGTCTACATAACAAGTTTTAGGCCAGTCATGGCTGCACAGTAAGACCCTGTGTCTCAAAAGAAGAAGAAGAAGAAGAAGAAGAAGAAGAAGAAGAAGAAGAAGAAGAAGAAGAAGAAGAAGAAGAAGAAGAAGAAGAAGAAGAAGAAGAAGAAGAAGAAGAAGAAGAAGAAGAAGAAGAGAAAGAATGAGAAGGGGAGAAAGAAGAGATGGAGGAAGAGAATGGAGAAGAGGAGGAAAGACAAAGGAATGTTTGTCATAGTAAATTGACCCAATAGAATACTTAGAATTTTATTGATTAATATTTAAATACTTAAATGTTCTTATAAAACCTATCGGCATGGTAAGCAAACAGTTCTTCTGAGATTTAAAATATACAAAATATTAGAAGCAATTTTAAACTATTAGGTCTGTCAATTAGATGCCATTAAAATGACAAATGCAGTATATTAAAATTTAGTATAAGAAAGAAACATAAATAACTTTTTAAATAGCCTAAGGACATTTATTTCTTTTAAAGAGAAAAACAAACCAAAAGTAGTAATGCGAGCCTATACTCCTAGTGCTTGGGAAGAGGATACAAAATGATTTCCCTGAATCCAAGGCCAGCTTAGACTGCATCCTGAGAGTCTGTATCAAAACAAATAACAACAAAACTAGGTAAATAAATTAGGACTCAAAAAATGGCTCAGCCAGTAAAGTGCTTGCTATGTTAGTAAAAGAACTTAAGTTTGGACCATATCACCCCACCTCAGTAAAACTCAAACGTGATGTCATGAACCGGTTATCCCAAGTAGAAGGTACAGGAGAATACCTGAGTCTTGCTGGTCACCATGGTTCTATGTGTGAGTTCTTGGCTCAGTGAAAGACCATGTCTCAAATAAATAAATAAATAAATAAATAAATAAATAAATAAATAAATAAATAAATAGTGAGGAGAACATCCCTGTCAACCTCTGTTTTCTCACATGAATATGCTCACATATGAATATATACCCACATGTGCAAATGTACCCTCACATACATGTGCACACACATGCACACAAAATCCCTAAACAACTAATAGTATTGAAGGCTGTACTCTTCAATGGTATTTGTATTGCAGACTTGTGAATACATAGGAAAGAAATACTACCAAACTTACAGGAACTCTCCAAAAATATGCAGAGTGAACACTTTATGTATCACTTTTAGATCATAACAGACATTAAACGAAATCAATGCTTTCTTACTGTAAAGTTAGATGATCAATGTATAATGCTGTCATCAGTCAGCAGGTAAGGCACATCTAAATCCACAGTGAACCTGTTTCTCCGAGAATAGATTTTCTCAGAGAACAGATTGCCTCTATAAATGAGGGAAAGGAGCTAAAGTCATAAACTTGCCACCAGATGGCTCTCCACAGACAAGAACAGCTGGATTGAAACTTAACCTTGGGCTCCTCTACAGAGGTGATTGAGAAGGAAGCGGACCTCAACCAGCTAGATCCTGGCAAAGGCTTTATGAGACTTTTGAAATATGAGAGTTTGGTTTTGAAAACAAACACTAATGACCACAAAATGTCAAGGGAGCCCTGACACCATCGTAGTGGGTGACCTCAGAGCACTGCTGCCATTGTTAGATGGCGCCCAACTGGAAACAAGCTGAACTACACCATAAATGAAAAGGACCATAGTCAACAAAATATTCCATCTAAAGAAACGGAATACAGTCTCCTCAGTGGGCCTCGGGATCTTCTGTAAAATGGGCACTTTGTAGATGACAGTACTAGTGTTAAAAGAATAGAGTTGAAATTATTTCTGAAATCTTATCAGATCACAACACAAAATAGAAATAACAGAAAGAGACATTTCAGAAACTACACAAATACTGAAGACTAAATAATACAGTTTTGAATGACCATTGGGGCTCACTAAAGAAATTAGGGGAGTTTTTTTTTAAATCATGGAATCAAATATAAATGGAACCACAACTTACCAGAGAAGTCAGAGAGGGTTAGAGAGCTGGCTCAGCAGCCACAAGCTCATGGTGCTCTTGCAGAGAGCTGTAGTTTTATCTTCACCACCCATATCCAGCTTCAAGGGATCTGGTGCCTTCTTCTGACCTCTGAGGGTGCTCACACTCTGCATACAGTTAAAAAATAAAAATGATTATTTAAATACTCAGAGAGATCCTAATATTCATATAGAAACACAAAGGAGTCTGTGTAGCCAGAACACACCTGACTAAACCGAGCGGTGCGGGGTATTGGATCACACCATACTTACAGCAGAGAGACATTTTAACTAAAATTGCATGGTACTGGCACAAGAAGAAACATATAGATGAAGAGAACAGAACCGATACAGCTAGTGTTATGTTTTTAGAAAAACATGTCAAGATATCCATTGGACAAGAAAGTATTTTTTTTCACTCACTTTACATCCAGCTCCTCTCCTCCTTCCTGGTCCCACTCTTACCAATCCATCCCTCCTATGTCCAATCCCCTTCTCCTCAGAGAAGGGAAGCCACTACTTGGGTACCACCCCACCCTGGGGCATCTACTCCCATGAGGATTAGGCACATCCTCCTCCACTGAGGACCAACCAAGCAGGGATAAAGAAGAGGATCCGGGTAGGGGAGGGGATCCAATGGCAGGGGACAGAATCAAAAACTGTTCCCACTTAGTCACCATGCCTGACGACTAAGGCAGTCAATCATTGGTTGGTTGTTCCCCTCAACCTGTTTCGTCTTTATCCCTGCACATCTTGTAGGTAGCACACATTTTGGGTTGAAGGTTTTGTGGGTGGGTTAATGTCCTCTTCCTTTCTCTGGAAGTCTTGCCTGGCTACAGGAGGTCACCACTTCCATCTTTCCATACCCTGCTATTAGGAATGTCACTTAGGGGTGCCCCCATAGACTCCCGATACCCTCCCCCTTCCCAGGCCTTCAGCTAGTCCCAGAGATGCCTCCTACCTATTTCCATTCTTACTCCCAGCCCTCTCCCATCCTGCTTTCCCATACCTGATGACCATCCCCATTCCTCTCCTCACCCCCTCTCCTACCCAGTTCCCTCCTCCATCTACCTCAGATGACTATTTTACTTCCCCTTTTGAGTGAGATTTGGCGTCCTCCCTTGGGACCTCTTTTTTACCCATTTTCGTTGGGCCCGTGGATGGTAGCATGGTTATCCTGCATCTTATGGTTAATGTCTACTTATAAGTGAGTACATACCATATGTGTCTTTGGAATCAGTTTGTGAGTATTGAAAATTTTTACATCAATGTTCACAATAAAAATTGGTCTAAAATTCTTTTTATTTTACTAACAAGCAAAACCAAGTATTCCCCTGCACTGAAGCATCCAGCCTTCATAAGACCAAGGGCCTCCCCACCCATTGATGTCGGATAAGGCCATCCTCTGCTACATATGAAGCTGAAGCCATAGGTCCCTCCATGTGTACTCTTTGGTTGGTTGTTTAGTTCCTGGGAGCTCTGGGTTTCTGGTTGGTGAATATTATTGTTCTTCCTATGGGGTTGCAAACCCCTTCAGCTCCTTCAGTCCTTTCTCTAACTCCTATATTTGGGCTGCCATGCTCTACAAAAGTCAACTCAAAATACAATCCAAAAAAATATAATGAAAGGCCCCAAATACTGTAATTGATAGGGGAAAGTGGATCTAAAAAGCCTTAATGATATAGGAATAGGCAAAAACATTCTAAAAATTATCCTAATCACATAGGAAACAAAATTTTGGAAATAGAACTACAAGAAATTAAAAATTCTGTGCATGGCAAATGAGGAAATCACCAGAGAAAGGAAACACCACTTAGAGACCTTCTGACTAAGGGCTGCTCAGTTTGCTTTCTTACATAATTCAGTACTACCTGTTTAGAGGTGGCACCACCCACCGTGTGCTGAGCCCACCCACATCAATAAAGACAATGCCTCATAAACTTACCTAAAGGGAATCAGATAGAGACACTCTCTCAGTGAAGATTCCCACTTCCAGATGACTAGTTTGGGTGAAGTTGACAAAAGCCGATTGATACCTAAAGTAAATAAAGGCTGTAAGAATTAAATACACACAAATCATCCAATCAATAAACGGGCTAAGGAACCAAACAGATAGTTCTTGAAAGAAGAATCACAGACGATCAAGATGTGCATGAAGCAGTGTTCTATACACGGTTCCACACTCGGCCTGGTGACAGAGGACATCGATGCTGGCAAGGACAGGGGAAAGCAGGTGGTACAGCCACCATGCAAATCATTGTGGAAGTTCCTCAAATTTCTTTAAATAGAACAGTTTATAGGACCCAGCTGTACCACTCCTCTAAGTCAAATTTCCACAGAGGAACTAGCACGCCATGTTTCTCTGTACACGATGAAGTCTATGTATGGCCAACAGGTAGAACAGATAAAGAAAACATGGTGCATGTATTTAAATAGAATTGTATTCAACTACACAGAAAAACAAAAGCTATGATGTTTTCGGTTATAATGGGTAGAACTAGAAATGATGTTAGTCAAACTAAGAGACAACCAGACAAACACTGCATTTTCTCTTACATATAAAACTTAAAAATATCGGCTGTCTCCTGCTCAACAGTGTCTTTGCTGAACAGGAGCTTTTGGTGAAATAATGAAAGAACTGAAGGATGGGAAGGAACACCAAAGGCTGGTTTCTGGACATTCAGTGATATACATACAGGCTCACGGCAACTGAACTCACCCACATTAGACCTCCTCAAAATCAAGAGGGTTAAAAAAATGTTGAGGTTTTGTCTTCTACTGTCCATTCTAACAATAAGTGTGGGTCCCCAAGACCTGGAGTCTGCAAGTAGTCCCTGTGACTCTGCCCTCCAGTTAATTATGATTGATAAATAGCAATGCTGGGCAGAAGAGCCATAGAGCTGGGTTTAGGTTTCTCAGGCTTGGGGTTGGAGGGCAGGACCTTGAGGGAAGAAATAATGTACGGGAGAGGAGGAAGGAGAAGGTAACATGGATTAGCTGAGCCACAAAAACCTGGCCATGGGGGCTGGCCGATTGGAGTTAAGAGCGGCCCAGGTGGAACATAAATAGTAATAACTCGGGTTGTTTACAGGGAAGTTGATTCTAGCGGCACGGAGGGGAGACAGCTGCCCAGCTACTGTGCTGCTTAAAGTGTATTTAAAATATAAAGGCTGAGTGTGTGTTTCATCTGGGAACTCGATAACCAAAGGCTGGATAGAAACCCAGGGCCAGGATTTTAAGTAATTTTTACTACAATGTAGGAGCGGGAGAAGGCTCATAGCCTACATACCTAGCTGAGAGATAATGGAAGAAGACAGCTCTTCAGGGGGAAGAAAGAGTTCGTTTTCCAGCAGCAGCCATTGGTAGGTCGTTCGTGTCCAGTGGGTGGGACCATGCTTATGAATGCGTATGTAGATTGTCCTGTAACTTGTACTTTTGGTATTAATTTCAGTTCTCCAAGAAGAGCTGCCTAGTCATGTAACTTCCCATTTTAATTAGTAAAATAAAAACGAGGGCCGGTGATTGGGCAGGGGAAGGGAGGTGGGGAGAGGGTCAGAGGTCAGAAGACTACGAAGGATGGAAGAGAAGCTTCAAGACGGAGGTTGAGAAAGGTAAACTGGATCCAGGTGGGCTTAATTGGCATTAAGTAGCTATGAACATTTACTTTTTCTATAGGTCTTTTATCTCATATAGAAGGGCAGTTTGTATCTTTGTCCATTTGATGTAATTTTGTTGTCTAGAGGGTTTGTAGATTGAGAATTGAATATATAAACCTATATGAAAAGCTATCGGGCCTTAGAGTTGTGTTTGTGTTGAGATTTGGGGTAAAGAAACACCCCGGGACGGAGGCAGTAGGGCAGGTGGTGTAAACCGCAAGGGAAGGGAGTCCTGTGGGCTGAGTGGGAGAGTGGGGGTGGTTTGGACCCAGCGACCAGGCTCCTCTGGACTAGAAGCAGCACCTGCCAAGTGAGACCTTGGGGGGCTGATAAAGAGATCAGCCTTGCCATTTTTATAATATTTACTGCAACACGTATAGGCAGAACTAATTGGACTTTTGGGTTACAAACAACAACAAAAACAAACAAAAACAGGAATAGCATAAAGTGAGGATGGATACGGGAGATGCATTAGGAGTGCCGGGGAGCTGGAAGGAAAGCACAGGGGTTAATATAACCATAGCACACTGGATACCTGCATACATTTTAACAACTGTTTATTTCTAAAACCACAAATGCAGTGGGTAGAGGCCCTAGAGAAAGTATGTTACTAGAAACATTTTAGGTGATTTGTTTGGGATCTATTTTAAAATAGCAATATAAATTTACCTTTTTTTTATGTTACCCTCAGCGATTTTATTAGGAAGCTGATACAGAAGCAATTTGCCAGCTAAAGTTTCTTACTCTAAGAAATGGTGATTGGGGATCATTCCCTATTTAAAGTAGTGGGCATAGATCAGTTGAGCTGCCTCCAGAGGTCACTTTAGATGAAGTAAGCCCTAAGGGATCCTTTTTCCTTTGTGCATACTAATTTGGGTGTGTTTCACAATGCCAAAAGCAGCATAAGACTCCCCAACAATAAGCCTGATAATACAGAGTAGGTTCAGAGAGAGAGAGAGAGAGA
Source organism: Micromys minutus (assembly GCF_963924665.1). Lineage (NCBI taxonomy): Eukaryota > Metazoa > Chordata > Mammalia > Rodentia > Muridae > Micromys > Micromys minutus. The sequence goes on along the minus strand of NC_137958.1, from coordinate 46,251,037 downwards.
GAGAGAGAGAGAGAGAGAGAGAGAGAGAGAGAGAGAGAGAGAGAGAGAGAGAGAGAGAGAGAGAGAAGGTCAGTAGCTGCAATTCAGCCTCGAGATTTCTTTCTATTCTAAATTTTTACAGCAAAGTGATTTCCCAGGTTCAGGTAAATCTCGAGAGGCTGGATAATGATCCACACACCCATTGCAATGTTTCCATTTTAGACATAGCCATTATTCTGGCAAGGCCATTGATTGCTTAATTCTGCTAGTTTCTTTAACAGCAAAGGGAAGTGGAAACCGTTCCTGTAATTGCAATGCGCACCCTCACACAGCAGCCGGTTGAAGTGGAATGAAGGTTATGCCTGGCTCTGTTAATGAGGTTTCTCAATCAATCAGCAGTGGTTCCCGAGTACCTGTGTGTCAGTGGCTCTCCTGGGTAACTTCTGCTAGGTTGTTGTTGACTTGTTTATTTGTTTGTTTTCAATGTAGAATAAGCAATGCGTCTGGAGAACTTGGGGAGCTGGGCTGGGGGAGGGGGTGAGTTTGTCTTAAGGGACAAACTTTGGAATCGATGCATAAAGAATCAGTAAGCAAATTTGCCTAGGAGATTGGATGGCTTTCCTGGCTAATTGTAACCAGATTGAATGAAACAGTTAAAGAAAGGGTGTGTTAATGGATGGAAAGGTAAGGTTTAAGCAGCAATGGAGTGAAATGCAGGGACCTAGAGGGAAATTCTGACAAAGGCTGACGCAAATTTAACAGGAAAATGTTTCAACTCCACGGGCAAACAAAAAAAAATGTTTTTCAAGATTCAAAGCTATTTATATTCAGTTGTATAGGACAAATACATACATTTATAGTACAATACATGATTTGGGTTCACTGATTATCTGCCAAGATCAGTGAAATTATTTGTGTATAGACTTTTTTTTCTTCTTCATTTTTTTAACTTTATTTTAAAAAACAAAGATAAATGTACAGATTTTTAAGCATCTTTGTATAAAAGTATACAAACACATTTTTATAAGGTTATAATTAAGTATTTGTGGGTACCTATACACAAAAATGGTTTATTTCCTTACATGTGTGTTCTGGGTCTCCTGCCTCCCCTTGGAGGAAGCTGGCCAGATTTAACACAGACCAAGCTCCTAACTGAATGGCTGGCCCCTCCAGGTGGGCTGACTTGTCTTCTAGATGTGATTACCAGTTAGCCAGACATTTGCCCTGCAGGACATCAGGCCTGACACACCAGGAGATGTGGCAAGATCCAATAATCACCTAATAGGCCATTAATCAGGCCTATGAACTTGAGTCAGAACTCACAAGGAATCCCTTTTCTTTCTGATACACGAGAATTAGATATTTTTCCAGTGTTGGAAGACTCAAAGCTGGGGCCTCAAGTAGACCTGTTTTATCTGGCTAAAGAAATACTGTGTCAGAAAGAGGACCCAGCATTTTGCTACATAGATTTGTGGTTTTGTTCCTGGGTCTTTGGTTCTATTCCACTGTTCTACCTGTCTGTCTCTGTACCAATGCCATGCAGTTTTTATCACTGTTGCTCTGTAGTAGAGCTTGAGATCAGGGATGGTGATTCCCAAGAGGTTCTCTTATTGTTGAGAATGTTTTTCACTGTCTTGGGTTTTTGCTGTTCCAAATGAATTTGAAAATCGCTCTTTCTATCTCTGTGAAGAATTGAGTTGGAATTTTGATGGAGATTCCGTTGAATCTGTAGATTGCTTTGGTAAGATGGCCATTTTTGCTATGTTAATCCTGCCAATCCATGAGCATGGGAGATCTTTCCATCTTCTGATGTCATCTTCAGTTTTTTACTTCAGACACTTGAAGTTCTTTTTGTACAGATCTTTCACTTGCTTGGTTAGAGTCACACCAAAATATTTTATATGATTTGTCACCAGAGGCAGAGGGTGGGAGGGACTTGGGAGAAAGAGAGGAAGAAGAGAGAAAAGCTGGAGTAATAGGGGGATCAGTGTGGGAGGAGACAGAGAAGATTTACAGAGGTCAGGAAATTGAACAGAAATGTGTAGCAATGGGGGATGGGGAAGTGGGAGTAGCTACCAGAAAATCCCAGATGCCAGAAGAACAAAAGGTTCTCAGGACCAGCTGGTGATGAAATTAGCCAAAATATCTAACAAAGGGAAAGAGAACCTGTACAGACCATACTCAGAGGTTAGGTGCAGCCCTTGGCTGAGGGATGTGGCCACCAACCCATATCAAAATTTTAACCAAGAATTGCTCCTGTCTAAAGGAAATATAGGGACAAAGTGTGGAGCAGAGGTTGAAGGAAAGGTCATCTAGAGACTGCCCTACCTGGAAATCCATCCCATACATAGAAACCAAACCCAGACACTATTGCAGATGCCAAAAAGTGCATGCTGACAGGATCCTGATATAGCTGTCTCCTGAGAGGCTCTGTTAGAGGCTGACCAATATAGATGTGGATGCTCACAGTCAGCCATTGGCCTGAGCCTGGGGTCCCCAATGGAGTAGTTAGAAGGAAGGACTGAAGGAGCTGAAGGGATTTGCAACCCTATATAAAGAACAACAATATCAACCAACCAGATACCTTAGAGCTCCAGGGACAAAACCACCAAACAAAGAGCACACATGGCAGGACCCATGCCTCCAGATGTATATGCAGCAGAGGATGGCCTTATTTGGCATCAATGGGAGGGGAAATACTTGGTCTTGTGAAATCTAGATGTCCCAGTGTAGGGGCATGCTATACATGACTTGGGAGTTAGGTGGTGGGTGTGGGAGCATACTCTTTAAAGCAAGGGGTGGGGAGTGATGGGATAGGGGGTTTTCAGAGGGAAAACTGGGGAGATAATGTTTGAAATGTAAATAAATAAAATAACCAAAAAAGAAAAATAAAGAAAAAAAAAGGTGTGTCTCTGGTTCCCAGGTCAGAAAGTGAGGTCTTAATACTTAGGTATCTTTTTTTTTTTTAATTAATTAACAGGTACAGGAGACACAGTATCTCTTAACAATGTCATAATCAACAGAATCTTGTGGCTCCCAAGAATCTTCTAAGTTACTTGAGGCCTTTAGGGAGTGGATAAGAGACAGTGGGCTTTATCCATTCTTTATTTAATGCTTTAATCTCCTGTCACCTATATGGGGCACAGAGAAAATTGTCATCTGCATAGGGTTACATAGAAAGTGGTCATCAGGGAGAGACCGAACCTGAGGATGAGAGAATTTGGTCAAAATCTTCCAGTGTTTGCCCAAATAGGTCAACAGTTAGTTCTCTGTGCAGCATTAGGCAAGTCAGCTGAGTAACCACATCTGAAAGGTATTAGGAATCAGGGTGCAGAGGACTGCAGTAGAGAGTCTCTTAACTTATGAAACCAGCAATTCTCCAATGCCTTCAGGAAGCTGAGTCAGGAAGGTACAGGGATTAGGGACTGTAGGACAGATGGGGGTACAGGGAACACAATCTTATCAAAGAGCAGAAGTACCACGCCCCATTTCCATTTGACTTCTGAGCTTCACCACACAGCAATGGAAAAGTGGAGGGAAAAGCAGAAGCAAGAGAACTCAGATATTGTGGTGTAAACATGAAGCTGAGGGTCTCCAGCCTATTTCTGCTGCAGCTGCTGCAGTTTCCTTCCCTGCGGCAGAGTCTTGTCTGCCTAGCACCAGGCAACCTGTTGCTTTATCCCAGGTGGGATCTATGCTTATCACAGGCTCTTCCCTGGGTCCCTACATATTCCACTGGGCCTTACAAAGCCCTCGAAGTGCTATCCCTCTTTGGAAGTTTGCCAGCGCCTGCTTCTAGCTAGGCCCAAACTCAGCCAATGTCCTATAGAGAGGGGCACACACCTAGCTCCTGGACTCTTGAGTAGCTGAAAGAGAAAACACAAGTTGTGTTCAGATCTCCCAAAGGAGTCTGTGTAGTTTCAAATGAGCACTGTGACCAAGTGAAAGGGAGGTTCAATGGAGAAAGGAGACAGGATGCTCATTCCTTCTGCTTGCAGGCAAGTATAAGGGCAAATGGAACATGGAAAAGTGCTGGTCCCTGCACTCAACCTGCTTTGACTCCCAGGCCTGAAGTACCGACATGACCTGGAAACTGGTAAACAACATCATGTGGGGACAGTAAAGCCTTTCTTGGCTCCAGGTGAGCTTAGCTTGGGATGGCTAGGGTCCCAGAAAATTACCTGTCTACCAAAGCCATCCTGAGTCTTAGGCTTTTGGATTCCTACTTCTCAAATTCAAAAAATGAAATGCACAGAGCACAGAGGGCAAACTTAACAAAGAAGCTCATTGTAGATTCATAGGTGGGAGTGAAACAGAAATACAGAAGACAGAGTTCCTGTTTAGCAGGAACAGATCCCTGGAACCGAGATTTGTTGAGGGCCTTGGGCTCAATCAAGCTTGGCTAGATGGAGGCACCAAGGGGAGATACACTGGTTGGCCCAGTTGGCTCTCTCCCGGGAGTCCAGATGCCTCTCGGTGTCTGTGGCATCCTGTGTATAGTTTCTCTGAGAACGTGGTGCTGATTCAGGGGGAAAGTGTTAAAGGAAAACCCTAGCCTCTCTTCTGTCACCCTGATCTCAGGCCAGAGTGAAGCCAAAAGCCATTTTGGCTTAAATAGTTTTGACATCTCTGGCCTCTGAGAAGGAGGAAACTGCCAACATAGCCAAGACACTTCCAGCATCAGCCAAGAAAAACATGTTCACATTCGGGGTCTGTTACCCTAAATTGAATAGCCAATGTCTATGCCCTATTTACCTTCTCTTTATTGGGAACATCTAAAGGAGGCTTAGCTTCTCCTGCTTCCAAAACACAACTCCTTGCTTATTTCAAATTCTGGATCATTAATAGTCTTCCCTAAATTAGCCACATCCGATTCATTAAATCGGTGTGCATTCTTTAAATTTGTATTTACTATGATTCCATACTATCTTTGGTGTAAAGTTCAGTCTCAAATATCATGGCTGCGAAGATTCATGTTTCTATATTCTGTGAGAAGCCTTTCTTTTTATATGTTTGAGATAGGGTCTCACTATGTAGCCTTGGCTGGAGTGAATTGTGTTATGTAGAAAGGGCTGGTTTCAAACTCACAGAGTTCTGCCTGGGCCCTGCTTCTTGAGTACTTGGATTGAAGGCACATGCCTCCACAACTAGATTTTATGGGAAGTCTTAATCAATAGCAACAGGACTTGAAAGAAGTTCAGCAAGTAGGAGGACTTGTTGAACATGAAACTGGAGTTCAGTTCCCAACACCGACAAACAAACCACATACCCCTATAAAATCCAATAATTCTATTTCTGAGGAATCTAAAGTCACCTTTTGAACTTCATGTACAAAAAACACATCAGTGCATATAGGGAAGCTTGTACTCAGTCACATATATGTGTGTGTATAATTGCATACACATAAATAAAGTAAAATTTAAAAACCAATCACCCAGCCTACTCTTGTGAATTCCTGTACATTTGATTATTGACCTGTAAAATACCTTTATATCAAGAATTGATAAGTGTTGAAAATTTAAGGATGTTTGAGAAGGAGAAATGGTTCAGTGGGTAAGATCATTTGCTATTCTTCCAGAGGCTCCCAATCTTGTTTCCAGCATCCAGAGGATTGCTCTCAGCCATCCGTAACTCAAGATACAGAGAAGCTAACACCCACGTTTGATCTCTGCAGGCACTGCATTCAGGCGGTCTATATATGTATATATATGTATGTATATATATGTGCAAATATATGCAAATGTATCATATAAAATAAATATTTATAAAAAACAAATAATGTTTGTTCAGGTGCTGATCTTGCCTTTAGATGAAAGAAAGGTAAGAGCTGGGAACCTTCACATTTAAAATTCAATAGAATTCCTCAAGAAACTTTCATTATCCAAGATGTAACTTCTTAGCTGGATAGACAGTAGGTGAAGAACATCTTTATATTTTAATTTTTGGCCTTACTTTGCTCACAAAAACACAGCATGAACAGAACATAGAACTCTGACTTGTGTTTTCTTTTGCTGTGAGTATGTGTCTCTGTTTCTTTTCTTTGCAGAAAGAAGAACCTGGCACCCCTTCAAAGGTGCCTAATTCACACCTTGAAGCCAGCCAGTATCAGCGAGGTTACACCTTTTTGAGTTTTGAAGTCTATTTCTTTCTTGGACCATAGAATATCTCATCACTTTATTTTCTCATTTTTCAGCTGTTCATATTCTAAGAAGTTCTTCGGCCTGTGAATTCTTGGTGTTGATATTAAGTCGAGTTTTTATTATAAAATATGTTGGCAATGCGTCTTCAAATAACTAATTTTTACGTATTTCAACATAAACCAGAAACTGAGATGATAATGAATATATGGTGAGTTCTTACATCTCACCCCTTTGCCATGTTTTAGAGCAAAGCAGACAATAGATGAATAGGCCAATAGTTTTACAGCTTCTTCTAACCACAGTCCCCAAAGACATAAAATGTATGGGCCTTGTCACATATGTAAATGAAGCTGAAATACAGACACAGGGGGAAAAAGTGCACTTAGTAATGGGAAGAATTTAGATTTGTTGGCATTATATTAGTCTTTTATATATTTTTAAAATGGAAATTAAGCAAGCAAAGGACAGAATAAAAAAGAATGAAGACATTTGCTTTTTATTTGTTTTGTTTTTTTAATCAATCTATATTTGAAAACCTAACCTAAACTAGTTTGGAGCTTCAGAGTATCCACGTATCTGCCCACCTACATTATACACAGAGAGAAAGATTTCTCTTCACTTTGTTTCAAAAATTTCTTTTGGAACTTAAAAAACAAGTAAAGCCTCATTTTCACTTCCAAACAAACTCACCTAATTTTTAGCTACTCTTTAATTGCAACAACTTTTAATACTGGCCTTAATCACTGATTTTTATCTTACCATTTTCAGTGCTAATCAAGCAAATTATACATAATTTGGCTGTTATAATTACAATGTGCTAGTCACATTATGTGACATCACAACATGTGATTTACTCCAAAATTATAAAATTTTGTGACTTGAGTAACTAAATTATATTTACAAGGTAACAAGTCATTTTATCTCACATTGTTCTAGAGTGTCAGAATATTTTATTCAATCAACAAGATGAGAAAAAAATTCAGATTAAATTGAATTCTGATAAATGTGAAGATTCAGTGCCATTTGTCAGTGTACTTTGAAAATTAATAGATCAAATTACTGTTTTATCTTAGTATACCTGGGGATTAGTTACAAAGAACCCAAGTACTCATATCTAATTACTTTGACTTGTTTCTGTGATAGTTGAGTGATGTCAGAAAGAAGGTCACAAAAATAAGGTAAAGGATGTCCATTCTTCGTCAGAACAAGGACATATGGCTGGTTATGACCAGCTTTATAGGGTGACATTACTCATTCAGTGTGGCCTTGGCTTTGAGCATGTGTCACACTCATGTCTGTTAGGTGATTGTGCATGTCTTACAGAAGACAAGATTCCCAATATGATCAAAACCCCCTTCCAGCTACAGCAGTTCCAAGGCTTGGTTCCAGATGCATTACAAAGCCCTGACATCTCTGATTAGATCAGGACTTTCCCTTATCTCTAACTAGTGACTCATGGTGCCTCTAAGAACTCAGGCATGGCTCACTCCATTCACTTTCCTCCACTGCCCAGTAAAAACATGACTCCATAACCATTAAGTTATCAAACAGGTTTATGTGTTAAATTCTCAATCTACAAACCCTCTAAACAATAAGCTTACAACCAGTGGACAAAGATATAAACTGCCCATCTATATAAGATAATTAGACCCACAGAAACCCTTAAAAATAACCATAATAACCTGTCAAGCTAGAGATGTGCCAAGAGAAACATATGCATCTGCTTCCTCGTCCTCCTCCTGAATCTCTGCCTCCTTGCCCTCTCTTTTACTCCTCCAGACTCTTTTTCCACCTACCTCTCCACCATAAAATCATTTATCACCTTAATATCAACCAGCACATTTCTAATGAATTTGTTGATGATTTTCCCCATGGCTACCTATAATTTTAGTTTCTTTCAAAATCATGGCCAGGAGCTTTGACTCTCATGATATTCAATAGAATATAATTAGGCAATTGCTTTGATGTGAGAGGTAATCTAAATTCAAAAATATGGACACGTAATTGTGATGCATGTACCTTGTGAATATTACATAGTAGTTGTCAATGTGATTGTAATTGTGCACATGTTAATGTGAACTAAAGAACAAGGGGTTAATATAAAGTTATGAAATATATAATTAATATAAAGTTCATGTTTGTAATATACTTTTTGGTTTAGAAAATATTTGAAAGGCACAGTTTATTATTGTAAGTCCCCAACTAGAACAGTTATCAGAATAAGAACTATTATAGATGCTTCTTATAGCATACTAATAACATAGTCTTGGGAAAGACCTTATAGTATATAAAACCAAAAAAAACTGCCTTATGATTAGGAGACCTTTTGGAAGCTCACTGCAAGAGAAGGAGAACAACCAAAAGGAAAAAAAAAAAAAGAAAGAAAGAAAATAGCAGATTGAACTCAAGAACAGCAGATTACAAAAGGATCACCTAAAGAAGTAAGCACAGCAGTGTATGAAGGTTGATAGAGATAATTTTAAAGTTATACAGATGAAATCGGCAGGGCTCAGGATGGTATATCCATAAAATATCCAATAAAAGTTATATATATATATATATATATATATATATATATATATATATATATATATATATATATACAGAAACAGAATAGATGTAGAAAGTTAACTAACAGTGTGGTGGGCCAAATAATAGCCTCCCTCAAATTTCTATATTGATAACCCTTGGTGTGTGTGTGTGTGTGTGTGTGTGTGTGTGTGTGTGTGTGTGTTGCCATGTGTGTTTGTTGTCTAATATTATATGACAAAGAAAGATAAGGTAGCAGAGAGAAGTAAAGATGGTGGGGAGATAAATGGAGAAAGTTTCCTAGCTTATTTCGTTGAGTTTGGTGCAGTAATTAATGTAGGACAGTGGGGAGGGGGAATCAGAACAGTAATTATGAGTAAAATGTGAAAGCATTAGATGACATAGTACAATTTTTAAATAGGAGATAATGGCTACACTTCGGAAAAGGAATGCTGGCTTTTGATAACTTAGTTTTATTTTACGGACACACAGAACCATGTCATCAGTACAATGAATGTGTGCCATGCTGTAATTAGGATTTGCAGTACTCACTGTGAACTCTAAAAGAAATAGTGTGGAATAATGTTAAACATAAATGTTTTACTGGTAGGGAGAATGCATGTTCAATATGTCAACCCATCTTTCTCATTTATTTACTGAAAAGAACACTTGCGGGAAAGTTTGCAGAAGTTTAAATAAACTGAGGTGAAGATTTTCCAAAATCCTAATTTTCTTTGATGTCCCTTGTTTTCTTTGTTTTTATAGGTTTCAGCATTGGGGAAACATTATAATTGATTGTCTCAGTGTTAACTTCTCAGACAAATTCTGTACAGTTTGCTCAGCAGCCTATCAATTTATTCACAGTCCTTATTTGATATGCATCTATTATTAATAACTCTGCCTTACCCAACAAGCTGCTTCCTGAGTCCATGGAAATGTACCCTGAGAACGGGTTGAGGTTCTGCCCTTCAGCCATGATTACAAGGATAGAGTTATTGCATGTCCTTAGGACAAATGTTGATAGCAGGAAAGATTACATTCAGAAGTAAAGTAAAAAGAGCTTTGAATCTGCCACTTGAACTTGGGGGTAGGGAGAGAATGGGTACACCTTTGAATCTACATTGTAGAGAAGACAATTAATAATGACTTTTATGTCTCTTTAGAGAGAAAGCCTGTTAGAGCTTTGTATTAATAAAACTCAATACTTCACCTCCTTGCGTTTCTTTTTCCTCAAGTTCGCATAATGAGCTGGTAAAGATTTAATACACTAGACTGAAAGTTCTGTACCCTACCTTTGGCCTCAGCATCCAGCCCTTTCTCATGTTCTACCAAAACCCTGTTGTGTGTTGATGTTAAGGTGATAAATGATTGGATAGTGGAGGGGTAGGTGGAGAAAAGATGAGGAGAACAGAAGAGCAGGAGAGGAATAGGAGATTCCAGGAGGAAAGATGGTGGAGGCAGATGTTTATGTTTCTCTGTGTGTCTCTTCATAGATAAGGTTGTAATGAATGTTTTATAAGGGAGATGAAATTGTACAAGATCATCTGACTTATAAAGGTTAGCAAATTATATTATACCTGTTGGATCAGAGTAGTTTGGTGTGTTCTTTGACGTCAGTACTTAATTGAGTTCAAAGGTATAGTAGAGCCCACCAGAGTTGGGATATGTGTATCTAAGACTTGGCTACAACATGCCAAGGGGAAGTGAGTGAAAACAACACACTTGTGTGGTTGTATCCACTCGGGACAGAAGCACCAAAAGGGCAGTAAAGTGCACCCACCAGAGTTCCTAGAGGCAGCATAAGGCCACCAAGTTAGAGATCCCCGTAGTGCCAGATGGTCTCCAGGGAACTGGTAGCAAGAGTTCCAGACTGAAAGAGAGACAGTTGAGAGAGGGTGGTGTGGGGACCACATGATGTGTGCTCTACTCCACACTAGAGCGGTGTCCACTGTCCATGGAGTGAGACCTCAGGGGCCGATAAAAACCATTCTTTTAATATTTACTGCAACACCCTGTCTTTGAGGTCTTGATTTTAAATATAAACATCATATATATATATATATTCCCTCACAATACAAATACCTCAGGAGAAACTGGAGGGTGGGATGGTGAGTTTGTTTTGATGGTAGGGTGTATACCAGTGAATTGTGTTGGGATCTAACTCTAACCCAATAAGCACAAGGCATATTTCTGGTACAAGATTCAGTCAGAATTTCATGAATTTCACGCTTGAAGAAAGTTCTTGAAGAAAAAAAAGAAATCCTACAGCTTACAGATGGATACCCAAATTAGTCTTTCTCTAGTGTTGAGATTGTGAAAGTGCTGTCATCATCAAAGGAGCAGCCTGGGAACTCTGATATTCAAGGCCCAAGTCAAGACGTGGAGGTTACCAGATTAACAGGACTGAAAGCCAGTCAGGTCTGTACACCAGTAAATGATTTCACCAGTTAAACCAATTTGAGAGTTTAAGGACCCTTCTGCTACTTGGACACATGCATCTAGAGAGTTGGTGTGTTCTCAGATTATCCTGACTTGGTCTGCTTGGCCTGGGGAAAACAAACAAGGGAAAAACTGTGCACTTCAACCTGAGAGATTATTCATGGTAAAAGAGAGGTGTCCATGGAAGCTCAGACCCATTGCAGTAGGTTAGATAATAGGTCAAAGAACTGGAGTTATCTCAGGAGCTACTCTTTTAGGGGAAAATAATGTCCACTTGTTTGCACTTGATTCCCCCTTGTGATCCAAGCATACACAAAAGTTCTGATTTCTTTCTGGTGCTGCCATTTGTTAAAGCAAGGGAAGGCTGAATGCTGGGCCGAGATAGTGTCAGTGCCTGACTTGAGTCTTTCAGATCAGTATCTGGCTAGTCACAGCATCAGTGCATTTAGTTTCCTATCTATGTGAACGGTACGCCAGTTTTGTTTATTTTATCCATCCTTCTCATTACTGTTTGCTTATCTTAATGAAGCTGTCCTCTAGAAATAAACTTCAGGAGAAAATAAGGACAAATTTTAGGCTACTGAGAATTTACTTGTTGAGTGTTTGTCTGGCCCTCATTCTTGGTACTTGAATTACAGGCCCCATGGCGAGGAATCTTGTCATCTCATCTCTTGTTTCCCAGGATCTGGACACATTTTAAAATAGATATTTTTTCCAAGAAAAAATTTAATTGATGAGTTTATATAATGCCTTCTCGAAAAGATTGCCTGGATTCTGTATGGCCACTTAGTCCCCTCCCCTCTGCTTCCCAAGTACTCTCCTCACACCTCTGCAGTATAGAACTTTCCTCGTTATATTTAGATCTTTATGTAACTGTCCCAGCCATAGTCTGTGAGCTCCCCAACCATGTGCCCAAGCCTTACAGAGCGGAACCTCCTTAGCTAATGTAAAAGCTGACACAAGTGGTCTGCGATCCGAGCTCAGGTCCCCTTAGGGATGTGTCTCCGTACTGACTGACACTCTTCACTTAAGACCTTGGGTCTCTTCTATACACTGCAAGTGTAAGAGGCTGCAGTCTAGAGGAAGTCCACTGATATTCCAGTCCTGCCTTGGCTTTTGACTGGTTGAGCAGCTTTGAAGTAACTACTTACTGTTCCCAGGTCTCCACTTGTTTGGCTATAAATTTGGTAGAACCAATGACACCCCCTTATAAGTATTTTGTGAGCGATTACCTTTCTGTAAAGCTTCTAGATGTGCCACTGGTGTGGGATGCGCACAACCCCCTCCTCTTTCTAGATGGCGGTGTTTTCCCGGCTGATGGCAGCTGTTTGTGACTGTGTTCCTAGTATCTAATGATTTTTTTTTTTTTTTTTTTTTTTTTTTTTTTTTTTTACTTTCTGGGTGATTAGACATCAAATTCCAGACAACAATGAGATTGCATTAAGAAAAAAAAAGGCTGTGAGTTTTGGCCACCTCCAGGATAATTCAGATGCATTCACTGCTGAATAGTAGAGATATTGCAAGAAGCAGTCGCATTAGACTCATGTCTTTGCTTTTCCTTGACTGTTTTCCACCACTCATCAATGCAATGAATTGCTGGAGGCTTGGCAGTGCATGTGGATATTGCTCTACAGATGTTAGAATTCATTGATAATGATGGCTATGGATGTCCATAGGGTTGAATTCTGCATTTGGAAGACTTCAGATATCCTCCTAGTCTTCTGCATACTATATCACTGTTGAAAAGATTGGATTATGAACATATTGGATAACCCACTGTTACAGCCATCTATTTAAAATGCTAATTATTTAGTATGATTACCTTGAATCATTCCTTCGTTCTATCATCTCAATTCTAGTTCATGAAATCTTGTGGTTTGGGCAGACATATGTGTAAATAGATGCATATATACTGGGAATGACTTGATTTTCCCATGGCAAAAACAAAAACAAAGATCAAAACCTCTAAATATACAGATTTTCTTGCAGTTCCAAAACATCTTATGTTAACTCTGCTCCATGTATTTAATATCGGTCCTTTGGAATGCTGGAACTGAAAAGGGCTGATTAACTGAGTTTGTTAATTAATTGAGATTGTTCTGCTAACCCTCATTCGTGACTCTGGTGAGAGCAGGAGGAAAGTAGCTCACTGTGGAGACCGACCCTAAAGTCTACTCCATTCTGTTTCAATTTTCTCAGGAGAAAAGGCAGAAAAACAAACATAAAATTGATTTGCAGATTCAAGAATACTGATTGTGGGGGAAAGCAAGAGAAACCAGCTATGGTCTCCTCGGAGATGTGCTAAATTAGGTCTGAATTTCATGAGCTTTTTGTAAGCCCTCACACATGACTATGACCTTGGGAACATTTTTGGATTCTGAAGATGGTATATGAGATATTTATTTTTGGTCAGCATGCCCATGTGCATTGATGGATTACATATTCTACTTAAGCATTTTAATTTTCTATCATTAAGTTTATGTAAGATTATAAACAGAAAAAAAACGACAACCTTTCTGTATAATCAGTGCTGTCAAAAGAATAGACTTTTACAATGTGAGGGAGGAAGAAGCACATGAAAGAAAGAGAGGGTTAAAGAAAGCAGTGCCTGTTTTACCAAGAGGTAGAGAAAAGAAAGTAAGAATTTCAGTAAGTTAAAAAGCATAATGTTTACCAAAATAAAAAAAAATGTATTTGATTTGGTTGTCCCAACCCCCATTTTCTGTGCAGTGTTAGTTTTTAGGAATTAAGGTTTGTTTTTTGATGTTCAATAATATACATGTCTCTGTGTGATAAATATATCTGCCAATAAAATGCTAGTTTGCTACAGGTCATTTTAATTAGTTCAATGCTTTCTGGAATTTCTTTTACTTTGAAAATCTACTTTATTGAGTTATAACTTACAAGTGGTGGTCTGCAAACATTTCAGTTAGGCAGTTTGTTGAATTTAGACAGATGTATGCAACTCTGAAAATACTGCCCAAGTCACAATAAATATGATTTTTAAACCTGAGAATATTCCCTGGAACCCCATCCATTTTTTCTGTGCCTATAGCTTCACAATGAGGAACTTTCTCTAGACAATTACAAGGAGGATGAACGTCACAAGCACTATTTCTCAAACCAATCTGTAAGGAGCACAGGCCTTCCTGGTACAGGTGACCCACAGGTGAGAGAATTGTCAATTTCGTTTATAGCGCCGGGTAGGGAGTTGGTGGTTTATTCATCTACCTACCTGGCAGAAAAGACCAGAGAACATAACTGTGCCATTGATGGGAAATGAGTGATTTTTCAGACTTGCAAACAAAGGGAACTGTTGGAAGGAGAGATAAAGGTCTCCCCTTTAGGAGAAAGCATTGGGTGTTGAATAAAGAGACTTCATCCAGGGCAAATCACTGTAAACTCTGTGTCTCCTTTAGTCTCTCTGAGCTTTCACCACAAAACTGCTATAAAGATAAAAAACTATCAAAGGTTCTCCAAAAATACAAGGTGAAACTGTGGGTTTAACAAAAACAAACAAACAAAAACACCAAGACACCCATCTTGTTTCTTGCCATATTTTTGGTGTCCAGTGTCTGTAGTTCTTACTATTACACTTTAGACCAAATGAAAACCATGTCCTCTGTTGGAAATTTAAGAGAGCACAAAGGGTGCTTTGCATTGCAGAAGTAGTTCATTTCCGTTCTTGACAAAAAACAGACAAAATAATGAAGGAAATCACATCTCTTTCTGCCATAGAGTTACAGCCATGATCCAGATGTTTGATTTACTTTCTTCCCCTAACTACTTAATTAATGACACCTAAACTAATGCTCTGCAAATCCCAAGATTATGGGAGTGCTGTTATAATCTCTTAGTACAAGGCTTTTTGGTCCACTGAGTGCTTTATTAGTTGGAAGCTTATTTGAATTTGCTGAATTCTGAAGTTTGAGAAAAGAGCTTTATTTGTACAATACAGTGTCTTGTCTGAGTGGCCAGATCTGTAATTCTATACATTTGGGTGCCTGGAATAGAAAGATTACAATATCTAGGCCTGTATGGACTACACAGTGAATCCAAACTCAGTCTGACCAACTTAGTTAGACCATGTCCCAAAACCTAAAAAGTTAAAGCAGGTGCAGGGTTGCCTCTAATGGTAGAACACTTACTCAACTATTACGTGTGAGTCTCCAGGTCCTATAGAGGAGGAGAAGGGATAAATGTTCATTTTATTCCAAACACAGTGCTGTCGTTTTTCAGTTTAGAGGTTCATGTAACTATTTTCTGAATTATCTGAGTTTATTTTTAAATTGATTGATTAGTTTGACAGTACTAGGGATGGACCTGAAGACTCACACGTAATAGTTGAGTAAGTGTTCTACCATTAGTCAAGCTCCTCCTCATTTGGGATCATTCAACCATCCTGCCTTGTGTGTGTGTGTGTGTGTGTGTGTGTGTGTGCATGTATGTATTATGCTTTTCTTGTTGAAATGATCATACTCATTACAGCATATGTCTAATCTTATTTCATCCAAAGTACCACCCACTCCACCCCTGCTCCATAATTTTGAAGCAAATCCCAGACAGACACACACTATGAAATATACCCCCATAAATGTCTGTTAAGGGCCAGTTCCTTTTTTCCTTTTTGCCAGACTGCATTGCACGCAGATATTTTTAAGTTTACAACAGTCTTGGCATGTAGTGTGGCTTTGAATCTGCTTAGATATAACATATATTTTCTCCACCAAACTTTGTTTCATGGGGTTGGGAGTGTCCGTTTTGCTCATTACTCTGTTCCTCACACTGCTATTGCAGGAGTGCTTGGCTCTCAGTGAGATCCTCATAACCTGCTACTGAAACAATTAAGCAAAGGATATGTCTACAAAACCACTCAATGTCTCTTGTTGCTTTTTTGGCCGTTTTTCATGAGCTTTTGTTTGACATCAGATTTTCTGCAGCTAACTCCTGTGCTTTGTGGCCTTTGATCTCATGGTCTGATCCCTCTCCTCTCCCTAAACAACCACCTTCCACCTTAAAGTTTGTGGGGCAGTTTTGCACTTTAAAAAATGGAATGCATGAGCAAAGTTCATAAGTAAAGTTTCTCTTCTTTTAAATATGTGTATGTATCTCATCCACCTATGCACTGGATACACAGCATTGTCATCAAAAGTGGCCTTGGGAACGTAATTGATGAAAATATTATATGTCTTGGTAGAACCAACAACATTGTCACGTGGACAGACAATAAGTAGCTAAAAGACTGGCGGATCACGTTAATAAAAATGGCTGACAATGAAATTACTTGACTTTAGTTTTTTTCCTTCTGTTTTATTTATTTTTGTTCACTATTAAACTCAACTGGTTTGCATTTCTTAATTTCTTTGATTTTATATCAAATGAATATAATTTGTTATCTTATTACATAGACCTCAACACTATTTATATATTTTATCTCTATTTGAATACTAAAATGTTATGTTAGCATTCAGAAAGACTAATTGTAGGAAATGTCTCTTTCGAATTAGTTTTTTTTAGAAAGATAAGTGTACTGCTCTTAGAAAAGCTAGACTAAATACAGAGCTTACAAACAACAGACATTCATTAAGTTTTTCTAATTTAAATATCATGTTGTGCAGGATTCTTGTACCTTATAATTTACCATGCCTACAAACATCTATTCAATTTCCCATAAAATTATAGCATTACTTTGAACAAGAGATCTAATGATGGAGTGCCCCAGAAGGGGCAGATATCCAAAAAGAGAAATAAAACAATAAATGGAAATTAGACCCGTGAAGTTAACTGTGCCTCACAACATTGTTTCCTGATTTGAGATTTGCATGCATTTATTGATGGAGCTTGGCTCATGCTTTGGATATGTGTCTGTGGCTGTCATTGTATGTCATGACCCCTAATACTTCCTTTTATGAACAAGCTTCCACTTGTCACCTCCTAACAAAGGCTTTTCATTCTTTTCAAATAAAAGTATTTATCTTAAAAATATAGAAACAATAGCCATTTCCAATTTTCTATTTATCAAATCTGTTTTAGTAATTAAATGGGAAATTAAACATTACTTGTGAAGGCACCATTCTGTATCTGATCATAAAATTAGCATATTTAAGTTATGTTCCCATCATTGAAAAAATTATTCTTACTATATATTGCAATTTATCGAGTTAATACTTAATAAAAATTTCAACATTTGAAAGAAATCATTTGCATACAATGCCATTTCTAATTCTCAACCAGACTGGGTATTTCACAGGGCTTTTAGAGACTACTATTGACCTTGGTAGAAATTGATACTGTCTATAATTCAACCACTTCCCTTATTTAATATGGTATGTGCAAAGTGGCTAGAGTTCAGAAAATGCCAGTTGAAATGAGAATTCTGATTACTTTCTAATGTATTGTTGGCAGCTACATCTGGAACAAAGATCCTTTAGTAATTATATGATATGTGAGAAGTTCTTTAAAAATTCGTATTAGCTTTACATTGTCAACTAGACAGCCTGAGACTCTTATTAAGTGGGGGGTGGGTGTTACCCAGGCTTTTAACTTTATTGGTAATAGATATATTTCATTATTCAAGGACCTGAGCAAATTAAATTAAAGATACAGCACCATCTTATGGATACTTCTGTATTTGTAAGTTAATGAAATCCAGACTTCATTTTGTGATTGGGAACAGAGAAGGTTTAGTGCAGGCAGATGTGTTGTGCTCAGAGCCTCTCAGGGCAGTGCGGTCAGATGATACCGTGAGCAGGCACGGGTGTGGGCGTGTGCACATCCACACTTATGCACATCACTGTGCTGCTCCGGTCTGCAAAGGCACACATAGAAATTTAGCATTATTTCCCTCTTGAAAATCAAGCACTATACCAATACCAGAACTAAACAACTGTCACCACAATACAGATCGGTAGATTTAAGCAGTCCTTGGTGCAGATTACTGCCAGCCTCAACAAGGCACTGAGACATTACTGGCTGTTACTCTTCTAGAATGCTGCAAACATGGAGGATAAGTGAGGATAACTGGGTAACCCTTAATAAAGTCCCCTTATACTTATCTAGGATTTAATTGCCTTCAGAAATGATTTGTGCCCATCAGTACTGTTAAAGTTTCAAACATGGACATTTAACAACAAGCCTTTCCTAATGTCTTTCTTATTCTGTTCTTGTAAATCACATAACCAGTTTAAGGAGGTTATAGGGGGAAATGGTGACTAGAACTCCTTAGCCAATTATGAAGGAATAGCTTCTTATATATGGCTTATATCATTAATCTTTAGTTTACTCTAGTTACCGAATATGAACCTGGGGCGTGTCTACAATGCTCATTTAGAACAAGATAGAATGCTTCTTAGCTTTGGGGTGTCTTCTGTTCTATGACACAAATTCTGAAGTCTTTTCTTAGAAAAGCCCGTGAGTACAACTCAGTTTATATGCACTGTAAGGGGTTTTTAGATTTCCTAAAGCTGCCTAGAGTGTAGTTAGTTGTAAATGGCACCTCTTGACATTTATTAATTTATTTGTTCATACTTCTGAGGAGTGAAAAAGCATTAACAATCCTCGAGATGCACAGAACTGTCATGTTGATACATATTGTGTCTCACTTCTCACCTCCGTCCCCTGCCTTCTCCCTCTCAACCGTATACACATTCTCCTCAGAAGCACGCCATAGCCATCTGAGCCTCACACAGGAACTCACATACACAGTGCACTCTCCTATTAGGCTTTCAGCCATCCTTCCCCGCAAACCCTTTCTCCCCTGCACGAACAGTTTAAGTAAAAGACACATTAAAAGGGCTTCTAGAAGTTTATTTTATGTAGGCTATTTTATGTCACTAACCTAAAAATGAGATGTAAAAGTGTGATGTCAAGTTCAAAGGAACAATGCAGAAAAAATGCTTTAATAATACAGGCTTTAAAACCTCCTTAGAGCCTACGCGGTTTCTGGGCTCCAGGATCAGCATGGAAACATGGCAGAGGTTGGGTCTAAGTCAGTGCTGTTCATGTGTCTCGGTAACATTTGCAGGTCACCCATTGCAGAAGCAGTGTTCAGGAAACTGGTCACTGATGAAAAGGTTTCGGATAACTGGGCCATTGACAGCAGTGCCATTTCCGACTGGAACGTGGGCCGGCCCCCAGACCCAAGAGCTGTCAGCTGCCTAAGAAATCATGGCATTAGCACAGCCCATAAGGCAAGACAGATTACAAGAGAAGACTTTGCTACATTCGATTATATACTGTGTATGGATGAAAGCAATCTGAGAGATTTAGATAGAAAAAGTAATCAAGTTAAAAACTGCAAAGCTAGAATTGAGCTACTTGGGAGCCATGATCCACAGAAACAGCTCATTATTGAAGATCCTATTATGGCAATGACTCTGACTTCGAGGTGGTGTACCAGCAATGCCTTAGGTGCTGCCAGGCCTTCCTGGAGAAGACTCACTAGCTGGTCCTGCCCACCACCATTGAGCAACTGCCTATTCACCTCTGCTATGCTCAAGGGTGGTAGCAGTCCCATCCCCCACCTCTCTTTTTAGCTGACTTACTGTATATCTTTAAAATAATTGTAGGTGGAAATTAGGCATATGTTCAGAAAGATAAAAGCATTTGAATCGGACAGTTTGAGGTGTGGCTAAGCATTATTAGACTAACTAAATCTTGCCATAATTACAAAATAGTGGAACAGCAAATATGAAACAAAAGAAAACCCAGTAAAGTAACAATGACCTACCTACAAGGTCCAGGTCAACTTCTGAGCCCAGCAAACATGGGTAGCCTGGTCTACCTGGAGCGCATGGGCAGCACCCAGTGGTGCTGTCTGCTTGCCTTGTACCTCTCTATTACAGACTCTTATTGTGACAATATCTCCACCCAGGGCAGCCTTTCATTGAACCTTAGAATTGTTTAAACTCTGAGGGTATCAGTGTTTGAGAGGGAGAAGCTGGATGTGGTGATGGGCCGGGAACTCCAGCAGGCCATCCTGGGCTATATAGTGACACCCTGTCTGAAAAAGAAATAAAAATAATAGAAGATGGGACCCACAGATTGGTAAAATTAACAACTTTAATCTTACTTGGTTTTTGTGTAGTTTTTTTGAGCTTTGTTTCTATTTGAGTCACTTTGTTTTAAAAAAAATAAGTGTGCTTAAATAGTGGTATGAGTTTGTAAGTGTTCTCTATCAACATTTTACAAAGTGACAGGCAAGCATAAATAATTTTAGTGTATTTTCAGAAAAGGGACCTCAAATGTATATGGATGTATGTCAGTAAGGATTGTGAATTAAACTGGGACATTATCAAATACAACGTCCAACAAAAAAAAAAAAAAAAAAAAAAACCTCCTTAGAATTCATTTTCTATACATTTATACTCTTCCCTCTAAATTTCTAATTTTTGTTTCAAATATAAATGTGTCTGTTCCTGTCTTAGTTTCTTTACCCTGCTCTGGGATAACATAGTCTGACAAAGACTGCTGAAGGAAGAAAGGGGTTTCTTTAGCTCAAGGTTTGAAGCAAGGTCCATCAGAGTATGAAAATCACTGTAGTAGGAGTTTGAAGGAGCAGTCGTGCTGAGTCTGCGGTTAGAAGAATTTGTGTCAGTGCTAACTCCAGTTTGTACGGGAACTCCTGAGTAGGGAGTGGTGCTGCTCACAGTAGGCTGGTCTTCTCACCTCAATTAATATAATAAAGGTAACCCCGCCCCGACATGCCCAGAGGTTGGCCTGATCTAGAAAACCCTTCATTGCTGTTCTCTTCCTTGGGGATTCTATATTGCTTTCAAGACAAGAATAATCATTGTTGTGTCTGAGTACTATTGTACTCAGATATTTTAGGTGTTCACACTAATAAAAACATTATTGGAAAACTATACTCATATGTAAATATTTTTATTTTTATTGCTTTGATTTTAGAAGGCCTTTTTACATTTAAAAGTAAATGTTTAATAAATGTTAGACTTATAATAATATAGTGTTCAAACATAATCCAATATTTAAATTACAGTTTTAGGTCCATAAATTAAGACTATAAAACAATTATTTTTATGTAAATATTAATTTTATTTATCAATAAAGAACAACTTTGCTAATTTAACACAATGATTTTTCAAAGGTCTGACTGAAAAAGTTCATGAAAAATTAGATATTCGAATACTTAAACTGGACTCTGTGTATCTAAGTATTACAGAATCCACTAGGTATATTCGTTTAGTGTTGTGTAATATTAACTAAACCCTGAGTTCATTAATTCAGCAAGGTGGTCTCCAAAGTCCTACTGTCTCCAGAATCCAGGGATTACAAATGTCTGAGGCTATCCCTGGTATTTTACACGCATGTGCAGGATTGAATTCGGGTCCTCACTTTTGTACTTTGAGCAGCTGGACTATCTCCCTAACCCTGGATTTTCTTTTCTTTTCTTTTTTTATTGGATATATTTTATTCACATTTCAAATGTTATCCCCTTTCCCGGTTTCCCCTTCATAAACCCCCTATCCTATACACCCTCCCCCTGCTCCTATGAGGGTGCTCCCCCATCCACCCACTCACTCCCACCTCCCCAGCCTGACATTCCCCTACACTGGGGCATTGAGTCTTGGCAGGACCAAGGGCTTAGCCTCCACTGATGCCGAACAAGTCCATCCTCTGCTACATGTGCAGCTGGAGCCATGGGTCCGTCCATGTGTGCTCTTTGGATGGTTTAGTCCCTGGGAGCTCTGGTTGGTTGGTATTGTTGTTCTTATGTTCTTCAGCTCCTTCAGTTCTTTCTCTAACTCCTCCATTAAGGACCTCATTCTCAATTCAATGGTTGGCTGCGAGCTTCTGCCTCTGTATTTGGAATTTTCAGTTCTGGGTTTTCAACAGCCATTTTTTAGTAGTGAACAGAGCTTCCACTTAGCAAAAAGACCGAGGACACACAAAACTCATGACAAAACTCAAAGTTTCAAGTGAAAATTACGGTCTTATAAAACTTTATTTTCCACTGAGTTTAGCAGTTCTTCAGTACCACGGTGGACTGGATGAGAAATGTCCCTGTTAGGCTCAGGTATTAGTCCTCAGTTAATGGTAAGGTATGGAGAGATGGTACAGCGGTGTTGGGTGAAGCGCTTCTTTAGGGGCGGGCTCTGAGAGTCTATAACCTCTTCAGTAGACCGTCTCTCACTTGTGTTTGTGGTTGAAGATGTGATTTCTCAGTTTTCTATCCCAGTTGTCTGTTGTCATGTCTCCCTGCCACCAGGCCTCTTCCTCTGAAACTGTAAACAGAAAGAAAATCTAGCTTTTGTGGTTCCTTGTGTTCACAGTATTTTAACCTAGCAACAGCAGAGGAATGAACGCCAGTCCTTCAAGATCTTTCTTCTGAGCTTGGTAGCTAGTGATAAATGTATATAATTAACTATGTCGTCATTTGGAAGATCCACGATTCAACAGACAAAAATCTCCCAAGTGTGGCACAGATGTTATGAAGTCCATTTGAACCAAAATAATGTATAATGTATATAATGTGATAATGAAATCAATATGAGATTCCAGATAATTCTGTTAAACCAGACATTAAAGATTCTATTGTATATAAATTAATCCCACTCTTCTTATAAAGCCTATTTTTCACAGTATTTTTAATAGGAATATCAAATTTATGTTATGTAGAGGTTGGTTATTGTGATGATTTGTGTGGGAATGGCTCCCACAGGCTCATATGCTTAAATGCTTGAACCCAAGTTGGTAGAGCTATTTGGGAAGGGTTAGGAGGTATGACATGGTTGGAGGAGGTGTGTACTTTGCGGTTTCAAAAGCCTATGCCATTCCTGGTTTATTCTCTTTGCCTCGCGCTTGTAGATCCAGAGGAGAACTCTCAGTTGTTTCTGGCTCCCCATCAGGGCACACCCTCTGAACTACAGCCCCAAATTAAACATTTTCTTTTCTATGTTGCCTTGCTTGTAGTGTCTTCTCACAGCATAGAAAAGTAACCAGACAGTTATTTTAAATGAATATCAATTTCTGTTTTATTTTCTGATATGAACAATATTGAAAGTGAAAGCCATCTATATAAACAAAAAGTGTTTTGTATCATTAATAACTTTGAACCTTGAAAACGCATCCTGAAACTGAGTCTGGTTATAAATGCTACAGATAAGAGTAAATAAATATTTAATAATAAAGCATCATTATTTTCCCATTTGGTACCATTTAATGAGAAATTCTGGAGAACACTTGCCACTGTAATTATTTTCTTAAGAACTATTGTTGACATATTGCAAGGTTTTTATGATAGAAAGACTCTCTTCTCACAAGCCGGACTAGTTTGAGCTCCTAGTCAATCACTTCAATTTTCTCTTTACAATGTTCTATCATAGTGCTTAATATAAAGTAGACACTCAATACGCGTTATTGACTGGCAGAAAATGCATTTAACAACAAAGTCAATATAAGCACAAAGGAGCTACGAAACCTGGAGGGAAAATAGATTCTGCCTCCTTACTGCCTGCTCCATTTTGGAGGATACCTCCTGAACACTATCCACTGTCATAAAAACCTCACTCTGTCTGGGCATCCTAACACTTAAAACATGAGTCTTGGAGGTTAATGTCAGCTGCCCTAGAGACCATCATTGAACACACATCTGCATCTTCAACTAATGTGATGTCGCCTCCGGCAGTTTGATCACCACAGCACAATGTGTTTGGACTTTTTTCTAATTCCCTCTGCACTCTGCCAGCCCAGCTCACTCTTGTTTGCTTCCTTCAAGTTTTCCATAGGACGTGCAAAGTCGATACCAACCAAAGGGCAACCACTCACTAGTGTATGCTTGAGGATGTGTTGTTGGGAGCAAACCCATGCTAGCTTTTTGTTTTAAGCCAAACCTCTTTACAATAATTATAAAATTTCTAAAATTATAATAAAATATCACAATAAATATGTGTGAATTAGTCTGGTTGTCTGAAGGATAACAACCCAGGAACGCAAAATCTGAGCTGTGTAAAACCCAGGGAATAACTGTATATAAATCGTTATGGCTTTAGTTTTTTTGTTTCTCTTGTTTTATGCCTGAATGCATATCCATGTTTACACACACACACGCACATGCATGATAGTCAATTTGTGCTAATCATCTGTACATATTTTCATCAATTATCTGTAAGTTGTTGGGTCTCTGAACAATTTCTTCTTGGACTCAAAGTTTAACTGAAGAGAAGAAAAAGTATTAAGATTGAAATAAATCTTTCTTGAGCTTCATGTGGTCTGTGAGTAGTATCTTGGGAAATCTAAGCCTTTGGGCTAATATCTGCTTATCAATGTACATACCATATGTGTTCTTCTGTGATTGGGTTACCTCACTCAGGGTGATATTTTCTAGTTCCATTCATTTGCCTAAGAATTTCAGGAAGTCATTGTTTTTAATAGCTGAGTAGTACTCCATTGTGTAAATGTACCACACTTTCTGTATCCATTCCTTTGTTGAAGGACATCTGGGTTCTTTCCAGATTCTGGCTATTATAAATAAGGCTGCTGTGAACATGGTGGAGCATGTGTCCTTGTTAGCTGTTGGAGCATCTTTTGGGTATATGCCCAGGAATGGTATAGCTGAGTCTTCAGGTAGTACTATGTACAATTTTCTGAGGAACCTCAAGACTGCTTTCCAGAGTGGTTGTACCAGCTTGCAATCCCACCAGTAATGGAGGAGTGTTCCTCTTTCTCCACATTCTCACCAGCATTTTCTGTCACTTGAGTTTTTGATCTTAGCCATTATGACTTCTGTGAGGTGTAATCTCAGGGTTGTTTTGATTTGCATTTCCCTGATGACTAAGGATACTGAATATTTCTTTAGGTGCTTCTCAGTCATTTGATAGTCCTCAGTTGAAAACTCTTTGTTTAACACTGTACCCCATTTTTAAATAGGGTAATTTGATTCTCTGGAGTCTAATTTCTTGAGTTTTTTGTATATATTGGATATTAGCCCTCTATCAGATGTAGGATTGGCAAAGATCATTTTACATTTTGTTGGTTGCCATATTACCCTAATGACAGTGTCCTTTGCCTTACAGAACCTTTGCAATTTTATAAGGTTCCATTTGTTAATGCATGAACTTAGAGCATAAGCCATTGGTTCAGGAAATTTTCCTCAGTGTCTATGTGTTAAAGGCTCTTCCCCACTTTCTCTTCTATTAGTTTGAGTGTATCTGGTTTTGTGTGGAGGTCCTTGATCCAACTGGACTTGAGCTTTGTACAAGGAGATAAAAAAATGGATGAATTTGTATTCTTCTACATGGTGACCTCCAGTTGAACCAGCACCATTTGTTGAAAATGCTGTTTTTTTCCCCACTATATGGTTTTAGCTTCTTTGTCAAAGGTGAAGTGACCATAGTTGTGTGAGCTCATTTCTGCGTCTTCAATTCTATTCCATTGATCTACCTCCCTGTCTCTGTACCAATACCATGCAGTTTTTAACAATACTGACCTCTAATACACCTTGAGGCCAGGGATGGTAATTCCCAAAAGTTTTTTTTTTAATTGAACAATTTTATTTTAAAAAACAATGATAAATGTACAGATTTTGAAAGCATTTTTGCATAACAGTATATAAATACATTTTTGTCAGTACTTGAATTTTTTAAAGGTCTGATAGTATGCCTTACAGGTTACAATGGGTATAAAGTACATGTAAAACAAGATGTAACCTGGAAATAGTCAAAGTTTTCTTGGTGTGTAAAATTTGAGCATAATGATTTTTATTTTCTTCTCTTTTCTTTTTTCTTTTTGTTTTGGCCTTTGTTTTTCTTGAACTTCATATAGTCTGGGAGTTATTTCTGGGGTGTTCAGTGCTTTCTGGGGTTAGTATACAATTATCAGTGACTGCATATTATGTCTGTTCTTTTGTGACTGGGTTACCTCACTCAGGATGATATTCTCTAGATGCATCCATTTTCTTAAGAATTTTATAAAGTCATTGTTTCTGATGGCTGAATAGTACTCCATTGTATAAATATACCACAATTTTTGTATTCATTCATCTACTGAAGGACATCTGGGTTCCTTCCAGCTTTTGGCTATTATAAATAAGGTTGCTATGAACATTGTGGTACATGTGTCTTTGTATACCTTGGATATTAGGCCTCTATCAGATGTGGAGTTGGTAAAAATCTTTTTCCAATCTGTTGGCTGCCATTTTGTTTTCTTGACAGTGTCCTTAGCCTTACAGAAACTTTGCAATCTCATTAAGTACCATTTGTCGTATTTGACCTTAGAGCATGAACCATTGGTATTATGTTCAGGAAATTTTCTCCTGTGCCTATGTGTTCTAAGGTTTTCCCTACTTTCACTTCTAATAGTTTCAGTGTACCTGGTTTAATATGAAGATCTTTGATCTACTTGCACTTGAGCTTTGTACAAGGAGATAAGAAATGGTCTATTTTCATTCTTCTGCTTGCTGATTGCCAGTTGGACCAACACCATTTGTTGAAGAGGCTGTCCTTTTTCCATTGAATGTTTACAGCTTCTTTGTCAAAAATTAAGTGACCATATACGTGAGGGCTCATTTCTGGATCTTCTATTCTATTCCATTGATCCACGTGCTTATCTCTGTACCAGTACCATGCAGTTTTCAGCACAGTTGCCTTGTAATATAGCTTGAGGACAGAGATGTTGATTCCCGCAGATGTTTTCTTGTTGTTGAGGATGGATTTCGCTATTCTAGGTCTTTTGTTATTCCAGATAAAATTGCACATTGATCTTTCCAATTCAATGAAGAACTGGGTTGGAATTTTGATGGGGATTGCATTGAATCTGTAGATTGCTTTTGGTAAGATGGCCATTTTTAAAATGTTGATCCTTCCAATCCATGAGCATGGGAGATCTTTCCATTTTCTGAGATCTTCCTTGATTTCCTTCTTTAGAGGTTTGAAGTTCTTGTCATACAGGTCCTTCACTTGCTTAGTTAGAGTCACACCAAGGTATTTCATAGTTTTTGTGACTATTGTGAAGGGTATCTTTTCCCTAATTTCTTTCTCCACATGTTTGTCCTTTGAGTATAGGAAGGCTACTGATTTGTTTGAGTTAATTTTGTATCCGGCCACTTTGCTGAACTTTTTTAATCAGCTGTAGAAGTTCTCTGGTGGAATTTTTGGGGTCACTTATGTCATGTTATCTGCAAATAGTGATGTTTTTACTTCTTCCTTTCTAATTTGTATCCCTTTGATTTCCTTTTGCTGTCTATTTGCTCTGTCCAGAACTTCCAGTACTATGTTGAATAGGTAGAGGGAGAGTGGACAGCCTTGTCTAGTCCCTGATTTTAGTGGGATTGCTTCAAGTTTCTCACCTTTAAGTTTGATGTTGGCTATTGGTTTCTTTTATATTGCTTTTTATTATGTTTAGGTATGGGCCTTGGATTCCTGTGTTTTCCAAGACTTTTAACATGAAGGGGTGTTGAATTTTGTCAAATGCTTTCTCAGCATCTAGTGAGATAACCATGTGGTTTTTTTCTTTGAGTTTGTTTATATGATAGATTACATTGATGGATTTCTGTATATTAAACCATCCCTGCATCCCAGGGATGATGCCTACTTGATTATGGTGAATGATCGTTTTGATGTGTTCTTGAATTCGGTTTGCAAGGATTTTGTTGAGTATTTTTGCGTCAATGCTCGTAAGTGATATTGGTCTGAAGTTCTCTTTCCTTGTAGGGTCTTTGTGTGGTTTAGGAATGAAGGTTATTGTGGCCTCGAAAAATGAGTTAGGTAGTGTTCAATCTTTTTCTATTTTGTGGAATAGTTTGGAGAGTATTAGTATTAGGTCATCAGTAAATGTCTGATAGAATTCTGAACTGAACCCATCTGGACCTGGGCTTTTTTTGGTTGGGAGGCTTTTGATGATGGCTTCTGTTTCTTTAGGTGTTATGGGATTATTTAGATGGTTTACCTGGTCCTGGTTCAACTTTAATATCTGGTATCTGTCTAGGAATTCATCCATTTCCTCCAGATTTTCCAGCTTTGCTGAGTATAGGCTTTTGTAGTAGGATCTGATGATATCTTGAATTTCCTCAGTTTCAGTTGTTATGTTTCCACTTTCCTTTCTGATTTTAATTTGGATACTCTCTCTTTGCCCTCTAGTTAGATAGCTAAGGGTTTATCAATCTTGTTAATTTTCTCAAAGAACCAGCTCTTGGTTTTGTTGATTCTTTGAATGGTTCTTTTGGTTTTTATTTCGTCAATTTGTGCTCTATATTGGATTATTTCTTGTTGACTTCTCCTCTTGGGTATATCTGCTTCCTTTTGTTCTAGAGCTTTCAACTGTGCTGTTAACTTGCTAGTGTATGTTCCCTCCAGTTTCTTTATGGAAGCACTCAGAGCTATGAGTTTTCCTCTCAGTACTGCTTTCATTGCATCCCATAGTTTTGGGTATGTTGTGTTTTCATTTTCATTAAATTCTAGAATATCCTTAATTTTTTCTTTATTTCTTCTTTGACCATGCTATCGTTTAATAGAGCATTGTTTAGTTCCCATGTGTATATGGGTTTTTTGCTGTCTTTGTTGTTCTTAAAGACCAGCCTTAGACCATGGTGATATGAAAGGATGCATGGGAGTATTGCAATCTTCTTATATCTATTGAGGCTTTTTTTTTGGTGACTGATTATATGGTCAATTTTGGAGAAGGTGCCCTGAGATGCTGAGAAGAAGGTATACTCTTTTGTTTTAGGATGAAATGTTCTGTAGATGTCTATTAATTCCAATTGGTTCATAACCTCTGCTAGTTTTACAGTGTCCTTGGTCAGTTTCTGTTTCCATGATCTGTCCATTGATGAGAGTGGGGTGTTGAGGTCTCCCACTATTATTGTGTGGGGTGCAATGTATTTTTTGAGCTTTAGTAGGGTTTCTTTTACAAATTTGGGTGCTCTTGTGTTTGGAGCATATATGTTAAGGATTGAGAGTTCCTCCTGACAAATTTTCCCTGTAATGAGTTAAAAGTGTCCTTCCTTATCTTTTTGATAACTTTTAGTTGAAAATCTACTTTCCTCAATATTAGAATGGCCATCCCAGCTAGCTTCTTGAGGCCATTTGCTTGGAAGGTTTTTTTCCCAACCTTTTTCTCTGAGAATGTGTCTGTCTTTTTCTCTGAGATGAGTTTTCTGTATGTAGCAAAATGCTGGATTCTGTTTATGTATCCAGTCTGATATCTTTTTTATTGTGGAATTGAGTCCTTTTATGTTAACAGATATTAAGGAATAGTGGTTGCTGTTTCCTGCTATTTTTGCTTTTGTAGGTTGAGTTGTGTCTGTGTCTCTTTCTTCTTTTGGTTTTCTTGCATAGGAGTTTTCTTGTTTTTACTAGGATGTAATTTCCCTCCTTGTATTGGGTTTTCCACCTGTAATTCATTGTAGTGCCAGGTTTGTGGTCAGATATTGTGTAAATTTAGTTTTGTCCTGGAATATCTTGATCTCTCCATCTATGGTGATCAAGATTTTTGCTGGGTATAGCAGCTTGTGCTGACACTTGTGTTCTCTTAGGGTCTGTATGATTTTAGTCCAGGCTCTTCTAGCTTTCATAGTCTCTGTTGAGAAGTCGGGTGTGATTCTGATTGGTCTGCCTTTATATGTTTCCTGACCTTTTTCCCTTACTGCTTTTAGTATTCTTTCTTTGCTTTGGGCACTTTGTGTTTTGACTATTATGTGTCGGGAGGTATTTCTTTTCTGGTCCATCCTATTTGGAGTTCTGAAGGCTTCTTTTATGCTCATGGTCATCTCATTCTTAAGGGTAGGGAAGTTTTCTTCTATGATTTTGTTGAAGATATTTACTGTGCCTCTTAGTTGATATTCTTCTCCCTCTTCTATTCCTATTATCCTTAGGTTTGGTCTTCTCATTGTGTCCTGTATCTCCTGGACATTTTGTGTTAGGAGCTTTTTGGTTTTTGCGTCTTCTCTGACTGTTTTGTCTATGTTTTCCATGTTGTCTTTAGCCCCTGAGATTCTCTTTTCCATCTCTTGTGATCTGTTGGAGATGCTTGCATCTGTGACTCCTGATTTCTTTTTCAGGTTTTCTACCTCCAGGGTTGTCTCTTTTAGTGTTTTCTTTATTGTTTCCATTTCCATTTTAAGTTTCTTCTTCAATTCCTTCATCTCTATTGTTCTGTTTTCCTCTAGTTCTTTATTCCTTTGAGTGTTTTTTTTGTTTCCTTTTTAAAAGCTTCTATTTCTTTATGCTTTTCCTCCTGTTCTTGTTTACGTATCTCTATCATCATCTTGAGGTATGATTTTGGGTCTGAGTCTTCTTTTCTGGAGTGTTTGGCATTCCGCTGTTTTCTGTGATGGGAGAGCTGGGTTCTGGTGTTGCCAGGTTGTCTTGGTTTCTATTGGGTAAGTTCCTTTGCTTTCCTCTTGCCATCTTGTTGTCAGTGATTATACATGGTCTTGTTGTCAGTGATTGGTTCCTGTGTACCTTGTCTGTGTCCCTGGATCTCTGCTGTTCCTTGTCCCAAAAGTTTTTTATTGTTGAGAATAGTTTTGTTATCCTGGGTTTTTTATTATTCTAAATAAATTTGCAAATTGCTCTTTCTAACTCTATGAATAATTGAGTTGGAATTTTGATGTGGATTGCACTGAATTTGTTGATTGCTTTTGGCAAGATGGCCATTTCACTATTTTGATCCTTCCAATCCATGAGCATGGGAGATCTTTCCATCTTGTGATATTTTCTTCAATTTACTTTGTCAAATACTTTAAGTTCTTGTAATACAGATCTTTCACTTGGTTAGAGTCACACCAAGGTATTTTATATTGTTTGTGACTATTTTGTAGTGTGTCGCTTTCCTAAGTTTTCTCAGCCTGTGTATCCTTTGAGTAGAGGAAGGCTACCGATTTGTTTGAGTTAATTTTATATCCATCCACTTCGCTGAAGTTGTTTATCAGCTGTAGGAGTTCTAAGACCAAAGTGCAGATGCTTCAGTCTTTCTTAGAAGGGGGAACAAAAATATTCACAGGAGTTAAATACAGAGACAAAGTTTGAAGCAGATACTGAAGGACAGGCCATCCAGAGTCTGTCCCACCTGGGGATCCAGCCCATATACAGCCACAAAACCCAGACAACATTGATGATGTCCACAAGTACATGCTGACAGGAACCTGATATAGCTGGCTCCAGAGAGGCTCTGCCAGATCATGACAAATACAGAAGCAGATGCTCACTGCCAACCATTGAACTGGGAACAGGGTCCCCAATGGAGGAGTTAGAGAAAGAATTAAAGGAGCTGAAGGGGTCTGCAACCCCATAAGAACAGTAATACCAACAACCAACCAGAGTTCCCAGGATTTAAACAACCATCCAAAGAGTTCACATAGATGGACCCATGGCTCCAGTTGCACATGTAGTAGAGGATGGCCTTGTTGGGAAGGTCCTCTTCCAATGAAAAGGAAAAACAAAATATATCTTTCATGAGAATTATAGCCTTATAAATGATCATCTCAAAGTCTTAAAAATATTGATCATTTTTATTTTATGTTTGTAATTGTGCACTTTTTATTAGTTGAGCTGCATTTTGGCAGTTTTTATGAATATTATAAAACATGTCTTCAACATGAAAATTACCACCTTTTGCTGCAAATAATTTTAATTCCAGTTACAAGACATAACATAATAAAACATCCACTTCCACATTGCTTAAGAATATTTTGGTATATTTTTCTGTATCACAACAGATAACATAATTATTTGTTCTGTTTGGGTATTCGTTTCATATGTATGTTCTTAGAGGCTAAATGTATTGTCTTCAGAAAAGTGCATTTTCTATTCAAGGAAAAATGGTTTCCATCTATGACTGAAAGGGTTCAACCATCAATTCTACACAGAACTGCCCACAGACAGGTATTCAGATCAGACACCTGTTTAAATATCACTGACAAAACCCAGTTTATGTCTTATTACTGTCCATCCATCCTTCCTTAGCATTCGGGGTGTTTCATTAAAAAGCTGTATAACTTCTATTTGTTTTTATGCTCAGTTTTACCAGAGTAAAAATAAATCACCGAGTAACCCTGAGTATATTGCATGCATTTGACAAGCCAATCATAGTTTTAATGCTGTGCATCACATAATCAATTATTCAGAGCATCAAATAGCATAACAGTGACCTGAAAAGGTAATATGCTAAGGGGAATATGGCAAGAACTCAATTATAAGCAAAAAATTGAAAAAAAAATTAATTAAAATTATTACCATAAAATTAACTAATAATAAATCAACGTTATTTTGGGCTACCTTCTCATCAACTTTCCCTTATGTAGAACACAGCCAAGAAGGCTTGCATATTCAGCCCTCATTTCATTCTGAACTCAGTACTCCTGGACTTTATTCACACCTGTGACTACCAGGCTTGTGCTGGTGATTTCCCTAGCAGGTCTTAAAAGTTTACATTTGTAACTACATCTATGATTTTCCTGATGTGTGAGCAAAGAGTTGATTGTTCTCCAGTCTTCTGAAAGTAGCTCAATTCAGCACCTTTCCCTGGGAACCAAAGGAACACCTTCCAAAACAGAATCCAAGAGCCAATGAAGATACAGTGTCTCCATAGCCACCAAAGCACCTACACATAACTCCTTTGCTGTCTTGTAACTTTGCTTAGTTACTGTTCTATTGCTGGGAAGAGACACCATGACCAAGGCCACTTATATAATAAAGTTTATTGGGGGCAGGGGCGCTCACAGTTTAGAGAGTGAGGTCTTGACCACCAGGACAGGAAACATGGCTACCTGCTGGCATGGCACCCGAGCTGAGAGCTTATGCCCTAACCCATAAGCAGGGGACACACTGGGAACCGGCCTTTGACGATTTACTTAGCTTCTAAATCCTACGCTATAACTGGCTGTGGACAGACTCTACCAGCACCATGTTTTATGAGCTGAAATGTGCACCCCTCCCCCGTGCCTTCATTTGTTCTCTTCCTTTTCCTTTCTGACTTACTTTTGAATATTTAAATCATGCCTTTTATTTTCATCTTCTTGGAGAAAACACGACTACATGTTAGTTTTCTTCCTGTGGGATCTCCAAAGCCTGGGGATCTTTGAGTTCTAATAATTTTTTCACAGGAAGAAAATGAGCATCAAATGGGGAGAAAATACTCAGCCTTCCTACCAAGTAGCAGTAGTAACTAATAAAACTGAAAGACACTTTGGAAAGAAAGGAAAGAATGATTGTATTAAAGTTGTACTCTTGTGTTCTTAGGAACTGTATCCCTGCTTTAATCAGCTACATTTTAACATACTGACTTACAAGCAAGAAAATCACGACAGAAAAGATGGCCTCTAGAACTGAGAGCCCGTGTGGAGTCTTCCTTCCTTCAGTTGCTGCTGCTGTGGCCTCGGGCTTCATGTGTGTACTATAGAACTAAAAATGAATACCGGAGATAATGCATGTAAAGTTTGCAGCAAAATCTGGTAAAGGGCAATCATCAGAAGTGTCACCTACCTTCCTTAGGAGGTTACTTTGATAATGACATTGGGTGAATATTCTCACAGAGTTTTGCAAACTGACTAAGATTAGGCCCTTAAGATTTCCACTTATTGTCTACCTTGTCCAAAAGTCTTCAAATACATCAACATTAAGATTTTTTTTTCCCTTAGCACACTGATCATCAGCTAGTAGGCATGAAACATTTTCTATTACTAAGGGACCCAAATCAACAATTAAGGAACAGAGAAGGCTCCTAGGAGTCAGTGCCCTCTTTTTTTTTTTTTTTTCTTTATTGAGGGACAACATCAGCAGGTGCAGAAACAGAGTCTGTTTTTGTGTATCTAGCCACCAAATGGAAAAGATACAACTGACACTTGGCCCCGGGACAGAGATGCTCAGAACTGGTGGTTGCTTAATTTGTCCTGTGTTAGTTCCCTTAAGATCTGCAGCCTCCTGGCCAGAGTGGCTACCGCACACCGTTCCCTGTGTTGAGTGTCAGTTTTTGTGAATTTGCCCTCCTGGCCAGGCTTAGGACAGAAGTTCTAGAATGGCAAAAGAAACTGCTAGGCAGTTCTGACACTAAGAGCTCTGCACTGATAATTCAGGCTTCAGGTGCAGCTATGAGACGCCCACTTGAGGCCAGGAAAGAGAGCGGCTTTGTGTGGTGTGCCCTATGTGTATGCCTTAAACTAACAATGCTGGACTCTGGGCGGGCTCTCGGGTGTTTGTTGAAAGTCTATCCACCCAATATAACCTGTTTTGTTTGAGTCAGTTCTACTTCAACCTAGGAAACCACTGAACTGTGTTTGTTCTGAATCAGCGTTTCATTTTGTAAACATAAAATCTAATTTGCTCAGGAAACAACAGGAATATACACCAGTTTAAAAGATACCCCCCAACCCCCCCACGCGTCAACTTTTCTTTTAATTCATGTGCTGTGACGATTACAAACTGGACTTCTTGGAGAATGTCCCACTGCCATGAAGAAGGGAGAGAGACGTTTTTAAGTCTCTTAGAAAGAATACTTGGAGGTGAAGGCAGACTTTTCAGCACTCGGGTTTCACAAATCCGGTCCCAGCACTGTCCCAAGCTCTCCCCCTCCCCTTCCCTGCTTACTTAGGTACTGCGTTCCGCGCCTCTATCCTACCGCCACCGGTTCAGGAAGCCCGCAGGACGACCGGTGCTCTCGGTGGCCCGAGGTCATCTGAGCCCCTGCACTCCCGCCCTCTGCAAACTGCGCGCTCCGGGTCGCCCGGCACAGCCGTCCCCGGTCCTGGCGGTGGCGGGCGCGGCGCGCGCGCACGCACACTCCGCGTCCCCGTGTCGGCTCCCGGACATCGCGTTCCACGTGTTGCTCTGGAGGCGCCACAGGTTCCTCACCTGCGCGGGCGGCGGGGGTCGGCGGCGGGGCTGGGCGCGTGCGCGGGGTGGCCGCCCGAGGCTGGGCGCGCGGTCCCCGGGCGCCCCGAGCGCCCCCGCGCTAACTCCGCCTCTCGCCTCCCGCCGCTCCGCTCGCCCGCCCCGCGTCCTGGCCGCGGCAAACACTCGGGCGCCGAACTCGACGTGTCCGGAAAGCCGGGGCCACTTTCCCTTTCGTTCTGCGGCCGCGCACCGACCTAAGCTCCCGCAGAGCCGCGGGGACAGCTTCGCTCGCCGAGGAGCCCCGGGGATCGCGGGCCGAGTCCAGGCGCCCCAGCCGGCACTATGCTCGACCCGTCTTCCAGCGAGGAGGAGTCGGACGAGGGGCTGGAGGAGGAGAGCCGCGAGGTGCTGGTGGCTCCGGGCGGCTCCCAGCGAGCGCCGCCGGCCACAGCTCGAGAAGGGCGGCGGGACGCACCGGGACGCTCCGGTGGTGGCGGCGGGGCGGCCAGACCAGTGAGCCCGAGCCCCTCGGTGCTCAGCGAGGGGCGAGACGAGCCGGAGCGGCAGCTGGACGAGGAGCAGGAGCGGCGCATCCGCCTGCAGCTGTACGTCTTCGTGGTGAGGTGCATCGCCTACCCATTCAACGCCAAGCAGCCCACCGACATGGCCCGGAGGCAGCAGAAGGTGAGTGACAGCAGGACTGGGAGCCTCCTGCGACCACCTACCCCCCACCCCCTCGGGTCCCGAGGCTTCCTTCTGGGAGAGCTCTGGGGCACCTGCCGTCCTTCTGCGGAGGGCTGGACTCTATTTTAGTCAGTCTTTGAGGGGTGTCTAGGACAGGTTAGAAGCGCTTAGGTCTTTAACCGCAGCTAGGGCTAGCGTGAGCTCGCCCGAGCTGGCAGGAGCTGGCAGCTGCACCTCACCATCTCACCAGACACGGACCGACCATCTGATCCCCACCTAGCACGCCCTGTAGTCGTTGCACCTGGGACAGAGATGGAAGGCAACTCCAAACAACTTTAATTTGAGCTGCTGTGGGGCGTATGGAGCTGGGCTTTGCCCCCTGGAACGGACTGAGCATGTAGCTAGCTGAAGCAGGTGGAGCACGGACACTTTCCCGTTACAGAGGAATCTCCGCTGGGGCAAAGGACTAGACATTTCCGTTGGCGAATTAATAGCAAAGTTATATAGCTAAGTTTCCCGTGTTGCCAAACAATCGGGGCATGGCATTCAAACCCGGAGGAAACTCTGCGTCCAGCGAGGCCCTGGCAGGCTTAATGAAGTCCAAGGTTAATGACATATGAAGGACTAGCGAATGCGTTGCTTGTGTCCTTCCCCAAAGATTTACAGAAGTTCTGTCAGATAAAATGTCTACCATAGTTGTTTTACAACAGGACCCCAGAACTCTGACGTTTCGTACCATTCACAAAAGGAACAACTTACATCACCTCAATTGGATAAATGTGTAGAATAGAAACTGTCTGGGAAACCTTTTAGTGGAACACTGAACCTGAAATGCTCTGAAGAAATCTGTACCGGTTCCCTCGGCTTGTGGACCGGGTAGGGATTGCACAAAGCATACACAACCCTTCAACACTGCTCGGAGAGAGTAACCTCTGCATGTTTAGAAACGTGGCAAGCTTTTGACTTTTAAAACAAGACTGTAGACCAGAGAAAGCGGTTTCTCCCATGCCTCCTACCAGCCTCCCTCCCCCATCCACATTTGTTCAATATTTGCTTCTTTTAAAAATAAGCTTGGCATGTTAGCAGTGCACAGTTACTGAATGCAACTCACTGAGTTTAGGGATAAGTGGATAACTATGGGTTTGCCTGAGGTCAGCGATACTGTATTACATAGTTAGGATTTTCCAAGAGGATAGGTCTTAAGTGTTCCTTCCAACTTCACAAAACCAGAACCAAGTGAGCAGCTATTCTGGAACTATCGTTCTCTTGAGTGCTCTGGGGCATTTCTTTATTACTGAAGGCTAATCACAGAAGCCCTTCAGGTAGCCCAACCTTCTAGCTCACAGGGCATTGGGCTGATAGAGACCTAACAGGCACTGGGCACTCTCCTTATACTGTTGGAGAGAAGGGGGCCAGAGTAGCATTTCCCAGTGAGAGCCACTTGGCATGGCTAAAGCTGCCAGTCTTCAGATGAAGGGTGAGCCGTGAACCCAAGGCTCCATTCCTACATCCAGCCCTGTGTGCTGCCTGTGTTGAGCCTGTACCAACTCTGTCAGTTCAGAAGATGCCGACCTCAGTATCATTCTCCATCCCAGTGTGGGTTTTGTGTTTATGTTGTGGTAGGATTCTGTACAAAGTATATGAGCATCATCCAGTGGCTAGTTTCACCTTTTGACATTACATTTTAGCTGATATTCCAGCACATTAGTATGTAAAAATTATTATCTTGTAAAAATCAAGTGGCTATTTGTGTTGGGAATGGTTCCTTTTAGGCTCCTTTGTCATTTGCTTCTGGCCTGTTTCTGCTGTGCATACTTGTTGCAGTTTGTTAAGGAAGGGGATGCTCCCTTGGTTGTGCAAATACTGTAGCTCTCCTGGCTCTTCCTGTTTAAACAGTGTTTGTTTCTCTAGACATTATTTCAGTTGGCAAGCAGGTGTGCTCTCAGTGCTACTGAGGAAACTGTTACTGTAATGTTACTCAGACATTTCTAAATTAAACCCAACTTGAGGGAAGGAGGGAAACACTGCACAAGTTCTATGCAAAATTATTTGCAATGCTTAGAAGACCTGGGTTTTAAATCTTGAGCTCCTCAAGCAAAATCAGATGAACTCAAGTGATTTATATTTTATTGGGGGAGGTCCTGAAACAAACAGCCTAAGCATTTATCTTACTCAGAAAATCCCTCTACTTTTTTTTTTTTTTTTTTTTAAGGAGTGCTTCTTGCTGAAGGGAGCTGGAACCATTCTTGGCAGTCAGGGGTCCTCCTAGGAAAAATGAAAAGGGAATTTAAATGTTTAAATGTGTTCATGTGAATTTGATGCACAAGCCAACAATTAAAGCCAAAACTTTAAGTCTGGAATGATACAGTTGGGTTTTATAAAAGAAGTAACAGGATGATTGTAGAATCACTAATCCATTGTCTACTTTTACTCTGTAGCCTCAAGTAGCCAAACAGGCAGCAAAGGATTTATAACTGCTTCCTCATCTCTCAACGCTGAGAACTTAGAGGATCAGAAATTGAGGTCTGAAATGGCCCTCATCCTGTAACTGAAGGAAATTAATTACAGAGATAGGAACCAGAAGCTGGAGGCCATGGCTCAAGTTCGTAGGCAAAGGCTTTCACTGTTAGGGCTGTTTGGCTTTTGGGAACCAGAGTTGAATTATAGGGTTTGTTTAGCTTTTTGTTTTGCCTTTTTTTTTTTTCTTTTCCTTTTTCATGTGGCTAAAGTGGCCACGAAAACAGGAAAAGCTTTCGCCCATTTACTACTTGAAGATGTTAAATAGTATTCAACTCAATTTAGTGATAATATGTGTATGCCTGTGGGTTTTTTGACTAGCAAACTCCAACACAGAGACATAACAGTTGATGCTTGATAGGTCTGCAGTGACTGTTGATGCATGTACTAAACATCCTGGAGTAGACTCGCATTAGATTCTGCGACAGGGTGGTGCCAGGTGGTCTCCCTGCCTTACTGGACACAGGCAGGGTCGAATTCATGATGCATCTGCACAGTAACAAACAGACATGACAAAATGGTTCCAGCGGGAAGTGGCGCTGGATACCCCAGTGTTTATTGTTTTGATTGTGTTTACATCATCATAGAACTTACAATGATCACAACCCTTGGGTAGTTCTAGACCGTTAGAGGAGGAATCGATGTTAATAGCTAGAAAAACAAATTAAAAAAAATGAAGCAAATTATAGGTATTTAAGATCATTGCTTATGAGAGGTTTAGAAAACATTGAGAACCTAGAGGGGAAAGGATCGAATGAGGTCCTTTGTGGTTGGGGACCCTGTAACAAGCACCTTGCCTAACGTAGAAGAGAAATCTACTCCCAGATCGGTATCTACTCTAACACTATATTCATGACTGTTTTCGGTGAACATGATTATAAGAGCTAATAGTCTGGATTAAGCAGGACCTGGAGGTCTGTACTGAGTCATTCTCAAATGAAGTAAAGCATGGAAGTGTCATCTAATGGCTCTGCACGATTCATGTGCCCGAGCCCACCAGTTCCATCCCACTACCCCTAACACGATGCACAGCGAGTCTCACAGAACAAACCTCTACATACAGCCATTTCTCCTCCTTTTGCGTAATCCTTGGCACTTTCCGTTTGAGAGTCGTCTCGAAATAATGCTGTGGAGCTGTAGAACTGTCTTAGGTAAGACTGATTTGCAGGACCGTGTTGTGGGAACACAGTGTTGGATGACAGCACACAATCTCATTTGCCTTTCCTTCACTTGGGTTCCATAGTTTGACCAAAACATCCATAATCTGATCATTCAGAAGCCTAAATGCTTAAAGAAAACTTAAAGCTTATTAAATGTCTACAAGTAGATCCTTTCATATCTAGTTTTACTTGATAGTTTGTAACTACGTAGCAGCAGTTTCTCTTGGGCTGTGTGTATAAGGTGAGCAGAAAACATGAATGCATTTTGTATTTATGCTTCAGTTTCCTTCCCAAAGTACGATGTAATATATATGCAAATTTTCCCAAATCCCAAATCTGAAGCACGTTTAGCTAGGTGTATTCAACCTATGGAAAAAAATGACCACATTTATCTCCTTTTGGAAACCGTTGACCTCCTGTTTTATTTATTTATTTATTTATTTATTTATTTATTTAGAATCTTCTGATGACTTTTATGATCCCTGGGCTCAGGAAAGTCAGCCTTGTTAGAGATGAATGACAGGTTTGCAGGTCCCGTGAGGGCATCTTTCTTTTAACTTGGCACCATTTTGCCTGGGTGATGTGTTGCCTTCCTTTCGGGGCTTACAACAGTGGCCCGATGCTGTGTTTAAGTGTGCTGCATACTTGGGATACATAGTGTATGCCCATACATACTCTGGTAAGCACATGCAGAGCTCAGGTTTGCTAATGACTCGGAGTTACTGAGCTCTGGAATGGAGAATAGAGAATATGTCAGGAAAGTACCTGTCTTCCCGGTTTCTGCGGAACACTTAACCTTAAACATGTCTTGAGACCCCTAAGTGTCCTGAAGAACACTGAATGCTGACAATGACGTCTCTACTGACACAGAAGCAATGACTTTAGAGAAACCTTCTCTTTGCCATTATCCAACAGGAGGGACAGGAAAGCAGCCGCGAGTCCCCATCATCTGTTTTGCTATTTTGCCCGTATTTTCCAGTAGACCTGGTGATGTTCATTTATCCTTTGTGTTCCTTGGGCTTAGGTACAGTGTGGGACAAATTCCAAATGACTAGGTTTCAGTGTTTGCTGCGTTTAATAATGGGGAAGACCTTGTCCTCTAGGGATCCAGTTGGAAACCACACACTAAAGAAAAACCTCAGGCTGGACTTAAAATGATATCTAAGGAAAATGCTTGTTCT
Source organism: Micromys minutus (assembly GCF_963924665.1). Taxonomy (NCBI): domain Eukaryota; kingdom Metazoa; phylum Chordata; class Mammalia; order Rodentia; family Muridae; genus Micromys; species Micromys minutus. The sequence continues at coordinate 46,210,625 of NC_137958.1, read as the reverse complement.
TTTGTCTGATTCATCCACCCCTCTGCATGGTGTCCTGGTACTGAAGCAGCAACAGCAACACTTAATTCGGTAGAATGATTTGTGCTAATGAGAACTCAAATGGATTAAGCAATATTGGAGTTCCTTTCTTTCAAAAATAAAATCATTATTTTGATAGAAGACTGTGTGTACAGTGAAATAAAGTATCCTGACTGAATCTTACCTCTTCTGTTTCTTTTTCTGTTTTGATTTGGTTTGGTTTATTTCATTTTGAGAGCTGCATTCATTTGTTCTCTCAGAAAATAAACAAAGAAAAAAACTATATGTTCATTAAAGTTTTTTCCAAAGACAACCGAGAAAGCAGGATGCTTTGAATCAGGCAGAGGCACCTGTCACTAAGCCTGAGCCCCATCTGGTAGAAGAGAGGGCACGCACACGTATGTATGTCTCTATTCCACATAAACAAATGGGTAAAAACGAAATGTAGAAGTTGAGAATAATGGCTTTCGGGTTGTGAAATATGGAAATTCTGAAAGGAAAAAAGAAATCACACTTTGGGGCAAGCCGCTAGAGTTCTTGGACATCTTTTACATAAATCTCAACTTTGAGACTTTTTTCCCCCAACTGGAAAGTGTGAAGGTATATTCTCAGATATGAGATCATGAGTAAAAGACTTTGTGATTACAAATTATAGGCACATTGATGGCACAGGTGATTTAGAGGGAAGACTAGTCTAGAATCAAATGATAGAGTTGTTCAAAATCATTAACATTTTTCCTTATGGCCACTATATTTTGGTTACTTAAAGATTTACATATTTTCTCCTTAAGAAAATCTATAATTCTCATCTTTGGCTGCTTATTTTAATTACCCAGAGAGCTTTGCTTTTTGAAAAAAAAATCCCATTATTCAAGTGATTCCTCAGACTAATTAAATTAATCTCAGGTTAGGAGGGCATCTTTAGGCTTCCCAGGTGAATTCAATATGCAGCCAAGGTTGAGATCTACTATTTTAAAGAAAAATACGGGGGGGGGGGGTGGATTATTTTAGCTAGGCAAGGTGAAAGTATTTGTAATCAATAAGAATACTGTGCACTTAAGTGGGTGTTCTGCACTGAGTAGAAGGTAACCCAACAATGAGGACTTCAATAAGGACAATAAGCTTGGAATTCTTTGAGTCGATACAGTGGGAAAACAGTACAATATCTTAGACTTTTCCCAGTTCTTAATTCACTATAGGACCATAGATAGATCATTAACAACAGCATAAAATAAACTCAGGGAACTGAAGGCTGGGAAGTAAGCTTAAGTGTTATTTCCCTTTCCAAGTGACACCGGGAACCAGATTGTCACGAAATCTCAAAGACAGCGAGACCGCACAGTTCCTTGAAAGAAGAGTCAATTTCGCAGCATTCTTGCAGAACAGAAAAGAGTACAGTGTGCTTCAGGCTTTCAGGGAGTTTTCTCAGCACGTACTGCACTCAGCTATGACACCAGTGACGCACGTCAGCAACTGGGATGGCATGACGTCCCTAATGGTGCCATTGAGGCACACACACCGTAGGGGTAACTGACAGCTCTCTAACTGGGCTTCAGGTCATCTCCGCAAGAGGGATATGACACCTGGTATTGGGGACCTAGCTGACTAGTCAGTGCTGGTGTAGTCATGGTCATTGGAGGAGAACCTGCTACAACTACTTTACTAAACAAGAAAAGCCCCCAACAAAACCTGTTAACATTTGCCTTTCTACCCACTCCTCATCAAGGAATCTTCTTTCCTGAACCCGTGGGGATCACCACAGAAAACCACAGCCAATCAAAACGCAGGGTTGTGGGCCTACCCCCAACGGCTACATCTCCAAAACACTCTGGCACCTTACACTTAGAGAACCTTGTGGAAGAGGAGGCAGGAAGTCTGCAAGAGCCAGAGAAGCAGGGAGTTTTCTGTGAGACCCTGCCTCCCAATAACAGCAGAAGTTACACCCAGCAAGTGAAGAGAGACTCACATAAACTCTCACCAGCCTGAGGGCCTGAACAGGAGCAACGCACCAGACACGCCAGTGTGAATAGGGAAGGACATGCCAGCATGAATAGGGCAAAGCCATGACACCTCAGCCTCTAGGTAATAAAGGAAACCTGGGAGCAGGAGTCACAAATTGGCTGTCTAGTGCCAAATGGTCAGCTCTGAAAAACATACATACATACAAGGAATGTTATATGGACTGAATTGGTTATACTTAGGAACACATACATGTATACATATATATATATATATATATATATATATATATATATATATATGCAATAACAATTATTAAAACAGGTCATGAATTTGAAGGGAAACAGGAATGTATATATGGGAGGGTTTCGAGGGAGGAAAACAATGTGAGAAATATTGCAATTATATTAGAACCTCAAAAATAAAAAACAAGAACCGTTTAAAGGAAGATGTAAGAGAGAATTAACGTTTTCCTACCACATCCAAACTTCTAAAACAGATGTGCATTAATCAAAGCCCCTATTTTTCTTTTTATTAGTATTCTTGGGATGACAACTGGCTGGCATTTGCAAAACGTTCAGATGGCAAAGCATCCGGAAGGCTGACTTCTTAGCTCTGGGTGGGCCTGCTGCTTTGCAAGTGTTAGGCTTGTGGTTCAATTCCCAGCAGGAGAGGTGGGGGTGGGGGGAGAAAACACAGCAACAGCAACTGCAACAAAACAAAAGAAGGAAAAGCAGAAAAGCACCCCAGTGGTCCACTTGGCTGACTGAAGTATCACAAAGCTTTATAAACTTCATGGCTTGAAGAGGTTTCCATTATGTAACCTTCAAGTTGGTGATGAGTTTTTACACAGGGATGTGACTGGGGCAAAGGGCCTAAATGATTTAAAGGCTATTTTTGGTCAGTCATTTTGCTGAGAAGAAGTTTAATATGGTCCTTTCTGATTGGTTGGGAGGATGATTCCCCACCTTCTGTGGTCTGATACACTTCCCCAGGTTTCTTGTTTCTGCTGAGCCTTTGGTTTGGCCTACCAGTTTTGAAGTTCGCTGGGGATGGCATTTCTGAGTTGGATGTTCCTATCACCAGCCTTTCAGTTTGTTTGGAGGGAGGCTTTCATTGATAATTTCCTTTTTTTTTTTCTTTCATTGGGTATTTTCTTTTATTTACATTTCAAATGTTATCCCCTTTCTTGGTTCCCCCTCAGGAAACCCTCTATCCCCTCCCCCTTCCCCTGCCTCTATGAGGGTGCTCACCCATCCATCCACCCACTCTTTCTCCCTCTTCTGCTTCCCCACCTTGGCATTCCTCTACACTGGGTCTTCACAAGACCTAGGGCCTCGTCTTCCATTGATGCCAGACAATGCCATCCTTTTCTACATATGCAGCTGGAGCCATGGGTCCCTCCATGAGAACTCTTTGGTTGGTGGTTTAGTCCCTGGGAGCTCTGAGGGGTTGATTGGTTGGTTGGTTGGTTGATATTGTTGTTCTTCCTATGTGGTTGCAAACACCTTCAGCTCCTTCAGTCCTTTCTCTAACTTCTCCTTTGGGGGACTCTTTCTCAGACCACAGGTTGGCTATGAGCATCTGCCTCTGATGTTTTCCCTAATAGCTCATTTCTCAGTTACCTACTGAAATATAAGGCAGACCTTAGTAGACATTACTCTCCCCCCCCCCCAAAAAAAAAAAACAGCTTTGCAGTTGTTACAGGCCTAATTTGGATTAAGCCCTACTCTGATTATTCAAGTCTCAAAGAGTGGTTAATCATACTAGCTGTTTGTCAACCAGGTTCTCAGTGCTGGCCATGTGAGTTTTACATTAGCTCGTATTCTGAGCACATTTTAAAAGAGAAAACAAATGGGAGTCCTTTCATGGGTTAACAGTCAAAAATATATTTCTCTTCTCATGTGAATTATTTTAACGTACATTTTATTCCATGTTTGTTGTATCGTAAAACTTTGATTAATGATTACTATATATCTTAATTTCTAATGGTGTTTTTACTTCTGTGTCAAAAGTACTTTCAGCCCTTTCCTTCCTTCCTGACTTTCCCCCTTATCATTCACCTCATTAGCATATCTCATCTCATTGGCCCCACCTTATTAACATATCTCATCTCATTGGCCCTACCTTATTAACATATCTCATCTCATTGGCCCCGCCTTATTAACATATCTCATCTCATTGGCCCTAGCTGATTCATCTGTTCCTGTGACTGAATGAGATACTGGGTGTAGCGTATTTAGCATAGTGTCAATTACTTGTGTATTCTCCATCTGAAGTGCTATCATCTTAAACCATTATTCTAATTAAGCTTATTTGAGAACAGTATTTGCACAAAATTCGGTCTCCTGGGAGTTCAGCATAATTCTCCATTTTTTTCCGTCCTTTTGTTTTTGAAAGCTTTTGATACTTTGGTTTTACAGAACCCTTGTGTTCATAATTATGGTGAATTTTGAGCATTTTATGCTTTGCTGTTCTTATAGTGGCCTATAAAATTGCCTATAATTTATTTATCTAATTATGGAGAAACGGAGAGCGCTTTAATTTTTTATGGTCTAACTAGTCATTGATTGTACATATTGACGGCACACAGTTGATTCCTTTAATATTGATCTTTCTGAGTTTCTGTCTGGCATGGCAAAATGGTGCTGATGGGGGTGCTTCTGCCTTGTGCAGTAGCTGGCCCTCTTCCATCTGACTGTATTGGTTAGAGCACCCAGAATTAGTTACTAACCTGCTTCCTATGGCTTTACTGCGAGTGCTTTGTGTGTTTTACCAGTGCCTGTGTTGCTGGCTAAAATTTTAGCATAGCTACTCTTTATTCTATACACAAAGTACTTTATCTCTTAAATAAAATGAGTTTTAAATAAAATTATTTTTATTACCATAATAAGGTAAAACATGAGGAGTTTATACTACGTGCTATAGGGTTTCTTATACATGGATATATCGATTGATTGCTTTTGTTTTATATATGAATATATTGATTGCTTTTGTTTTGCTGATTGTGTCAGAGTCCTTGATTTTGTTTTCTATGAAATCAAATCTGCAGTTTCAAGGTAGAAATTGCATATATTTGATTTTTATTGACTTCAGTATACTTTATTTTTTGTTTTCTTTATACTTGAGTTCTTAAGAGGAAAAAAAAATCTGTCATTTTCTATTTTACAGCCACCATGGTAGATTTGTGAGAAACGGTGTTATTAAATGGAAACCTTTCACACTGTGTGCTCTCAAGTGCTTTTGTATGCAGGTGCTCTAACGTGTGGACTTGAAAGAATTCATCAGTACATTATTCAAATCCAGGACCCATGTTAGATTTTTATCAGGCCCAGATTCAAATAGGGTAATTGTCCATTTTCATAAAATTGGTCATTTCTAGAATTTCAAAATATATTAGCATAGTTGATGTGCTCACTCTCTTGATTTTCTTTTCCTTCCCCTCTCCTTCTCTCTGCTGTTATCACTATAGCAGTCATAGTCCTCCCCTCCCCTTCCTCCTCCTTTATTCTCTCCTTCCTCTTCTCCTCCCCTCCCCATCTTCTTGTCATCATTATCATTTCCTCCTCTTCCTCCTCCCCCTTCTCCTCTTCCTCCTCCCCCTCCTCCTCTTCCTCCTCCCCCTTCTCCTCTTCCTCCTCCCCCTTCTCATCTTCCTCCTCCCCCTTCTCATCTTCCTCCTCCCCCTTCTCATCTTCCTCCCTCCTCACTGTCTTTGTCCCTCCTCCCTCTCCTCATCATCATCCTCCACTTCTGGCAGGGAATCGCTGCATAGCCTTGGCTGGCCAGCACCACTCAGGCTGTCCTTGAACTCACAGACCGGCCCACCTCTGCATACTAGTGCCGAATGGGAAGGGTTAAGGATGTACACTACCAGATGGGCTTTAACTTATCTGTTTTTAAATTTTATGAGTTATTTTTACGAGCCTAGGCCAGAAGAGGGGGCATTAGATTCCCAGGGCTGCAGTTGCAGATGGTTGTGAACTGCCTTGTAGGTGCTGGGGATTGAACTTGGGTCCTCTGGGAGAGCAGCCGGTACTTTTAAGCACTGAGCTATCTCTGCAGCCCCTACTTTCAGATTAGTGAAGCAGTGTTATCTTAATCCATGTTTCCCCTTTGAAAGGGTTCTCTGGGTGGAAGAGAGGTCTCTGTTATCTGTTGGTAGAGTTTTCTGCCCGTGCATGAGGACCTGAATCAGGATGGAGCATCCATGGAAAAGCTAACAGCACCCATCTTTGATTCCATTGCTGAGCAGGTGGAGTTAAGAAGACCAATGGATGTCTAGTCTCAGTCTAGCCAAATCGGTAAGAGCAAGGTTTTCAAAGGTCCTGCCTCAAATAAGGTGGGGACACTTGACATCCACTGTAACCTTGACATGAAGACACACACACACATACGGATACATCAATGTGTGCATAGCAAAAAACCTTGGGACCTGGGATGTCACAATGCTGATAATCACTAAAGACCCAAAGACAGGCCTGTCAAGTGACTCCGAGTCATCTGCTGACAGTGAAAGTTCCAGACTCTTGTGGCCCCGTGCAAAACAGAAGGAAGCTTGATTAAGACTTATAGAAAAGAGAACAGTTGAGAAAAGAAAGGGGGGAATTAAGAAAGGTAAAAGAAAACCCGGAGACTTGGAGAGATTTCCAAGAGAAGCAAATGCCCCTGAACTGCAGTGTTTACGGTTTTTAGTACCATGGCAGAAACTGGACACACGTTGAGGAGATCTCTGAGCTTGGATAACTCCTCCGGTTGTCACCGGTGGAAATCCCACCTGCTCAATACAAGTGCCCCTAGTCCCAGTAGCCAGATGAAGGCGCTGTTTCCCTGCCCATCCAGTGGGGGCAGTGTGGCTCCACCTCGGTCCATCTCTGACTCCAGCTTGTTAGTTATGGAGCTCAGGGGTCTGCCAAGGGTCAGCCCTATGCTCAGTGCCATGGCCCTGCGGCTGCCTTAGGTTATGACCCCTGGACTTGTGATTAGCTGTATCCTAACAACCAACCCAGTCACAGCTTCTAAGATGCAGCTGCAAGTCTTTCTTGTTTATCACAGCTCTTTGTGTGGTGGTCCTCCGAAGCCGTCTCCAAGGCAGGAGTTTCTTACATGAAGTTGCAATTGTTACAATTAGCTGCATTAGAAGCAATAGTATAAGAAAGGAGGTGAGTACTTGGTGGGGGAGGGGAGACAACCGGCCTACTGTCCCTGGCCGGGAACTCAGCCCTTCCAGTTCCCAGTCTATTTTGGTTACAACGCCTAATTAGCAGTCTTCATAGATGTTCTTCAGTGTTCCAGACCTGGCCATGTTAACCCTTAATCATTTTTCTTAACCTAAGCCTTTGTCTTCATTGTTACAAATCGACCAACTTAGAGTTTCATTGTGAGCCATTTCCATTACTACCCACAGAGAGCTAGTTCCTGCATCATAATGCCCTTTAGATTAGCAAGATCTTCTTATACTTGTTTATACCTGCTCTCTATACACCTGTTAATTCTGAAGATTCTAATGGTTCATAAAAGTCAATGATCTATTCCATTCCAGTTTCTGTTCTTGTTTCTCATAGTTCATTTTTTTTTAAAAAAGCGGGAGCCGAAGAAAGGTGAGATAGGAGAATGTGATTCTTCTGCTTTGTGATAATATAGTGAAAACAAAGTTATGACTTTATCTGTTTATTAGATACTTTGTTCATTGATGTCAAAATAGCTGACCTAAGGTAAGCTTAAGGAAGTATATGGGGGAGAAGGCATAGAGTAAGGAGCTTGAGATTGCTAGTCACTGTGTGCTTACAGCCGTGAAACAGACATGAAGCCCACCTCCAGTGATGCTCCTTCCTACCAGCTGGGGACCATGTGTGCAAATCCACGAACCAAGCACATTTCACATTCACACTACAGCGCCCCCTATGAAGAATCTGGCACCCGTCTAAAGGTTACATTACAAAGCTCATTTTGAATTTGAATATTTAAACCTATTTCAGGTTTTTCCTTTTCCTTGAACTAGGTAGTCAGAAGGATAAATTGAGCATTAGAAAGGCTCAAGGAATTTTGTTTTCTCTTTTGTAATAGAGGTTTAATATTATGCTGTCAAAGAATGTGATTAACTACTGAGCAAATATTATTATTGTAAAAAAGATAGTTTTGTCACATTATTATATTAGTATATAATTTAACTGGTCTCCCTCCCCCTTCTCTCCTAGTGTGTGTGTGTGTGTGTGTGTGTGTGTGTGTGTGTGTGTGTGTGTGTGTATGTACCTGAACGTGTCTGTGGAGGCAGGTTGATTATAGCGTGGCCTTGCTCTTCACCCTACTTTTTGAGATAGAGTCTGGTCAGTGAACCTGGGACATTTCTATTTACCTAGACTGATTGGATGGCGAGTTCTGTGAATCTGCCTGTCCCTGTGCCCAACACCTATGTTCCTTGGGCTGCTGGGGTTAGAGACAGATTTCAGGACAATTAACCTTTCATATGGGACTTGGGGATGTGAACCATGGTCCTTATGTTTGCATAGCAAGTCCTGTATCCACTGAGTAGTGTCACCACAAGCTTGCTGTGCATAATTTGTGTGTGTGTGCATGTATGTAGGTGTATGCACATGCATGTGGGGGTTTTTGTGTCTTTGTATGCTGGCATGCATACATACGTGCCTGTGTATGTGAAACCAAGCCAGAAAACAACATTGGATGTCATTCTTTAAGCGACTGACACATTGTTTTTGCTTGTTTGTTAAAAAGGACATAGTCTTTTACTAGCTTGAGAGGTGCGAATGTGTGGGCTGGTTAGCCAGTGAGACCCAGGGATCTGCCCGTTTCTGTCATCTAGTGCTTGGCTTACTAATGCAAGCCACCATGCTTCGTTACATCGCTAGTTTTGCTTTAAGATTATAAAGTTGGCAAGTATTCTTTTGAAACTGGGTTCTGGGTTCTAACTTTATCAATAATCTATCCTCCAAAGTAGTATTCTTAAACATACACACACACACACACACACACACAGAGAGAGAAAGAGAGAGAGAGAGAGAGAGAGAGAGAGAGAGAGACAGAGACAGAGACAGAGACAGAGAGACAGAGAGAGACAGAGATGAACAGAGAGTGAATTTTTACCAACGTGGAATTATTTATACAGAAGATGGCTAAAAAGGCATTCTGCTACCCCAAAACCTATATTCTTCCTACTTCAATTCTAGAAAAACAGATTCCAAATTTTATTTAAAGACACAAACCTTAACTTAGCTCTCTGCAAAAAGGAAAAGAAAAAATGAAGGCTAAAGTTAAAAGTACTGCTCCAGTTAAAGAGATTTTAAAAATGCTAAATATCATTGGAAGGAATTCGGCAGCCAGAGCCTGCAACACATGAACCCCTGTTTCCTTGACCAGGATGACTGTGGAAGGAGGCGGGGTGGAGACGAAAGCTCAATACTCTCTTATCTGTGGCTTCACTAAGTCTAGGCTCCCTTTACAGGTTTTGTGTGAGGAGTTTTTCATTTTTAAACTTCTTCAGAGCCCGAGGAACAAGGAGTTTGCTGTGCTACTGTGTCTCCTGCAAGTGCCAGGAGCTACGCCCATGTCTTACCAACCTGCTTGCCTAGACAGGAGCCAAACAAGGATAGTAACATTAGCTGTGCGGAAGGTGGATGTGAGATCCCATGGGGACTCAGTTTTACACAACACCCAGAGGCCTGCCGAGAAGAATGGGGGAAAGCGTGGGGAAGAACATTCCAGTTCCTTATCTAATGCCCAGTGGTCAGCCCTGAAAACATTTATACACATAACTTTATATATACTGAGAAGATTGTATCTATGAAAAACATTTATAATGTATGCCCGTATGTATGCATGCACGTAGGTATGTAACAACAATTAAAAACCCCATGATTTGAAAAGAGGGATAGAAGGGAGATTTTGGAGGGAGGAAATCTATGTGGAAAATGAGGTAATGCTTCATAATCTCAAAGAGATTTTTTTCCCTGCAATTCTTTCTAAGAAATTATTTATTTAAAAATTAAGGTCAGCGTTTTAGATCTTACAATATACTCACAAAATCACAGATAATCTCAAAAATGTAACTAAGTATACAAACTTAAAGTTATATGTCTCAAGTATTTCATACTAGAATTGCCATAAACTTCTATCATCAAATCTTAGAATCCTAGGCTTCTAGCTTGATTCTTTTTTCCCTTCACTTTTAATGTCTATACTTATTAAAGAGAGAAATAATACTGGATATGAAAAGGATTATTATAGGAAGCTGATGCCCAATTGGGGAGTTATGGAGTTTATGATTCTTCAAATAAATAGATGTCAAGAAGTTAATTGTTGCCCAATAGTAGTGACATATGCCTTTAATCCCAGCACTCAAGAGACAGAGGCAGATGGATCTCTAAGACTGGGGCTAGCCTGGACTACCAAGCAAATTCCAGTACAGCCAGGACTGCACAGAGAAATCACAGCAACAACGGAAACAGCAAAACAAAAAAGTCCATTTTTACTGTTCAAGAAAGAGATTTGGGTAGAGAATTAAAGAAGGGTTGTCATGTACTTGGTAATCGGTAATAGGGCATTGGGGTGAGATAGCCTGATAAAAGGAAGCCTAGGAAGGACAAGATTTTAATGACTGCCCTTAATGTTTGGGGGGATTTAGAATAGACTTAGATGGCAGGCATGGCAAGGGAAATTGAAAAAGGAGTAGCCAGCTGCCAAAGAAGAAAATTAAGATGCTCTGTGTCACAGATCTGTTTGATGGAGGAAGCTGAAGAGAGAGCCAGATGCTGTAGAGGAACTAGGCGAGCGAGGAACTGGAAACATTAACTGTGTTTGACAGCTTGAAGATGACTCTACCAGTGTTGACCCAAGCAACTCAATTTAGTCTTCATAAGTAGCCCACACTTTCATAAGCTGCTCTCCCTAAAAGGTGTATTTCACACTGATTCCGCTTTCTTGCATTAGGTGACAAACACCTTGAGGTTTCAGAGATTTAACACTGTCACCAACAGCTCTGCAGGTCTTCAGGTATCCTGGCAAGAGCAAGTTTGATGTTCCTGTAAAGTCATTAAATTTAGCTGTTTTCCTTCCATTTGTGAATTTAGATGGTAAATACAGATTAGATGTTATGCAAACATTCAAATGTGTATTAACCTGAGCAAGAGCAGGTTATAATGTGTTTTAGTTCAGTAGGATGCTGTGAGGATTATATGAAATGATTTCTGGAAAGCACGGAATTTTAGTACTTGTCATAGAGCAGTTTCTCTTTAAAATTTTATCATAAGTTACATATAGTAAAAAAAAATTCAACTGTGTATAAGTGTGCGAGTTCAAAGGCCAGAGGTTGATGGAGGGTGTTCCTCAATGGCTTTTCATGTTATATATTAAGGCAGGGCCTCTCACTTAAGCCTGGTCTCACAACTGGTCCAATTGCTCTGCTTGCCACTAGTGATCCCTAGACTCTACTTCCAGACACTGTGACTATAGGTGGCTTGACACCCTTGTTGTCATTTATGTGGGCTGGGAGGGTCTGAACCCGAGTCTTTATCTTCTGTGGCAAGTGCTTTATCTAAAGAGCTATATCCACATCTCACAGGCACTTTGACTTAATAAAAAACATATAAAGGCATTATTTAAACAGCTATTCTGTGGTAGACATCATTTTAGATACTGTCGTAGAGATGTTGACAAAGTTCTTGGTAGCTGATAACCTGGTACAGGGAATGATGGATTTGACACACATATGTGTGCACATGTATTAACAAGATAGCGATGTGAGAGAGTTTTCCACCAGTTACTGTGTCGGGTGGGATGGTCAGGAAGAGCCTCCTGGGAGAGCAAGTAGCTGCTGGAAGGATTTGAATTAAGTGAAGAATTGAGCTACTTAGAGATGGGAGAAGGAAAAGGAGAGTAGCCAAGATTGTACTAACAGCAGGTACAAAATGTCTTCTTGTAGAATAAACATGTTTTCCTTGTGCAGAACTGCAGAGAGATCTGGACAACTAGAAGAATGTGTGGCTGTGGGAAATGATAGGTATTTAAGTGCAGTGGGGAACTCTTGGAAGGTGTTTGACTGGGACAAAGGAAAGGACTTGACTCAGACTCTGATCTACAGTGAGAAGGGACAGTACCACTCTGGAATAATGTGGGGCTGGAGCTAAGGGTGTGTACAGGAACTGAAGTTACCTCTTTCTAGGGAGTAGGAATAAACTAGTTTCCTTTAAGTAGAGCAGGAGTCAAAAGATGTGGAACATGAAGGAGTGTTTACAAAACATGATTTATATCTATAAATTCCACAAGTACTGGGACAGCACTGTGCTATTATCTCTGCTAAACCTTCAAGTTATTAAAATAAATACACTCAGAAATTCGAGCCTTGTAGAACTGAAAAAAAAAAAAAAAAATCACCCACCTCACTCCTTCCTTAAGACTTCCCTCCCTTGTAATTCCCAAGTAATTTTCCCTTGTCCTTCCCCACCTTTGTTCCCACCTTGCTCTGTCTCTATCTTTGTCTCCCTCCCTCCCTCCCTCCTTCCCTTCCTTCCTTCCCTTCTCCTTCCCTCCCTTCTTCCTTCCCCTCTCCCTCCCTCCCTCAACTCTGGTATGTGTGTGTGTTCCTGAGTTTACATAACATATATGTGTGGAGGTCACATCAACCTTGGATAATGTTCCTTAAGAGCCATTTCTCTGTTGGCATGGGGACTCTCCTTGGCCTGGAGCTCAGTGATTTGGCTGAGCTCACTGGCTTGCTGGCCCCACGGATTCTCCCATCTCCAGTTCTCCAATGCTAGGGTTATAAACGTGTGGGTTCTGGAAACTATCCTCAGGTCCTCATGCCCGAAAGGGAAGCCTTTTCTGGACAACGGTTTTCCCCGGCCCATTTCTTTTAGTTCTTCTAAAAAACTCTTCAAAAATCTACACAAGCTGTTTCGTGTTTCCGTTATTTCCTGTAGAGGGGAGAGGGTAAGGATTTAGCCTATTAATCCTAATATCTGGTTCCCCTTTTTGTTTTATGATCTTGCTTACAATTTTGGTTTTGCTAGTGGACTTTTAGTATGGTTAGTCCCTTCTTATCGGCACTCTAATTTTCATTGGGTAGATGGCAGTGTAACTGAGGACTATTTTCCAACTTCTTGCTCTTTCCCTTGGGGCAGTGAGGCTGAACATGGCTTTCTGTAGAGGATAGGAATTGAAAATATAGCTCATACGAAAAAAATGTTTTCATAAGGTCCAGCCATAAGGCATTTTCTTAATTCGTGACCAACGGGGGAAGGTTCAGACTATCCTGAGTGGGCTCACCCCTGGGAGGCTGGTCTTGAGTTCTATAAGGAAGCAGTCTCAGTAAGTCAAGGGGAACAAACTAGTAAAGAGAACTCCTTGGTCGCATCTGGATTAGCTGCTGCCTCCAGGTTCCAGCCCTGTTTAAGTTCCTGTCTTCAATGATGGACTAGGATGTGGAAGTATAAGCCACATAAACCCTTTTCTCCACAGCTTGCTTTTTGTTCATTGCAGCAACAGAAACCACAAGAGATCTAAACAAAGTAGAAGGAGCTTGGGCCCTGCCAACTTTGTAGAGAAATGACATCACCCAGCTAAGACTTAAATGTGAGAGAAACATGGCTGTCATGTCTAAATGGATTAAAGTGATTTTTAAATTTTAGATGTTTGTTAGACTTGATCTGTTATCTTAATTTCAATGTTTTATAATTTTAATAATAGACTTTATTTCTTTTCCTTACCACAGTAACATGATGCCCATTTTTTTTCCTGCTGACAATGTTATTATTATTATTTTTTAAATTAATCTCCTCCTTCCGTGGTACAGTGTTTCAAGTCCCAAGGAAGATACTCACTGTTTTAGCTTCTCTTGCAGCTATAGTTGGCCATGTGGTACTAGTTTTACATTGTGAGACAGGATGCTAATATGATTAGCATTGTTCCTTCCCTCATCCCTTCCATATCTAGAGACCTAACTCTTGTTTCTGGAGTCATAGCTACCATCATCATCAACGAGTAAAATTATAAGGATGTTTTTTCTTTCATATTTGAGACTATAATATAATTATATAATTTCTTCTTTAACTCTCCTTCCTCTCTGACCCTTGTTTACCCTTCTTTGCTCTTTTATATTCATTTTCTTCTGTTTCATTGTTATTACATGCATACACACACACACACACATACACACACACACACACATCCACATATATATTTAAATATAACCTGATCAGTCTGTATAACAATACTGTGTTTAAGGTTTCAGGGATCAGGGATGACCATTTGGTGCTGGATAATGTGCTCTTCCCTGAAGAAGATATTTCTAACACTGTCAGTACTCCTTAGTTGTCTGCAGTTGCTTGTGTAGGGCAGACACCTCATGAACTTTCCCCCATCCACTTTGGCATGTTTATCACTGTGGTCTTGGTTGAACACATGTTTATTCATTCATGTTGGGGAGAGTTTTGGGTGAAGCTTCTGAGATTACCAGGAGACACAGTCTCATAGCAAACGTCCTGGTCTGTTGTCTCTTGTAATCTTTCTGTTTCCTGTTCTCAAATTTTCCCTGAGCCTTAGCTGTGGGAGTGTTCTGTAGGATGTATCCATTGGGACTTGGCCCCACAGCACTGCATTTTGATTTGTTGCTGTTCTCTGTAATGTACCGGTATTAGCCATCGTTTGTTTCCCTCTTGTAGACAGAGTCTTAAATTCAATTAGAGAACAGTTAGTTACCAGCAAGTTTGTGTGTTACTACTGCACTCTTAGGATTATGGTGCATGGTAGTTGCCGTGGATTGTAAGTGTTATAGCTGGGAATGATTGTTGGTTAGTTCTTGAAATTTTTTATGATGCTTTCTAGAACCATCAAAAATAGTCCCGGGGGTGTCAGTAGGAGCTTTCAGGTTAGTTCAAGCACAGGAACCTCTGGGATCTTTGTCTGATAGACCTAGTATCTTCAACAGTAGGGACGTACTTCCACGTGTGTGTGCTTGTGTGTGTATGTGCACGAGTGCACATGAACACACATGTGCATATAGACACAGAATTAGGTGTATTATAGGCATTTGCCCTATCAGGATAGACATAGAACCAGCTTGTAATGGTTGTCAGAACACCTGCATCAGAAGAAAATAGTCTCACAAGGTTTATATTCCCCTGTTCCATCAATAAGATCTCCACACACTTAGGCATGATTCTATAAATTGAAATGACTCAGTGGATTGTGCATTATCATGAACAAGTCTGTTTAACTGTTCAGCCTGACAACATTCTTGGGTCATTTCTATTTAACTTATATATTTTCATTCTTTGTTTATATTTTGGAGGTTTTTTTTTTGAGACAGGGTCTCTGTATATAGCCCTGGCTGTCCTGGAACTCCCTATGTAGCCCAGAATGGCTTTGGGCTCACAGATTTCCATCTGCCTATGCCTCTCAAGTGCTGGGATTAAAGGCATGTGACACCCTTTGCAGCAGCTGGCTGCATTTCTTTTTGTATATATTTATTATAGATTTTACTGTTTCTTCTCCTTTACTTAGTTTATCCTCTTCAGTACCTCCTTAAGTTGGTGTAAGTCAATGGCTTTCCCAGGAGGGATGGTTATGCACTCTAGCAAACATTTCACCAATAAAGAAAAAAAAAATTGTGACAGTGTTTCTTCCTCTGTGACTCCTACTTACTGACAGGCAGAAGAAGGTGTGCTGGAAACACTGCAAAACCCAGTGAGGATTTCTATTTTATTTTGCATGATGTTTCAATATTTAACAGCTTTGTTGAACTTTGCTAATAATTGGCTCTAAAATATTTATCAAGTGCAGGGTTTCATTTTCATATTCTAATGAGTAGCATCTTTTTGGACATGCAAACCAGGTAAATTAAGAGAACACTGAATGTGATTTTGCTGGGGACTTTTTCCAGAATCGCTGGCTGTTTGGGAAAACAGTGTGACCGGCAGCAGTGACGTTCAGGTTGTTTGTTTTCCCAGCACAGGATGCATGTGTCAGCCTTCATTTTCCCTTGTCAGCGTCCCCTTGATTTTTATGGGTTTATATAAAACCTATTTAGCCCTTATTTCAAAACGTCAGAAATAAAGGATGGTGTTGACAATATTTAGTAAAATATGACCTGCTGTTTCTGAACTGGACTTCTCCATCATTTACATCAGAGAATGCACCTGGTTTAGTCTGTCTCCTGGATCAGTTACATGGCAGTATTTACATGCTGGAGACAATGTGCCTTTTATTGTGTATTCCTAGTCCAGTTGGGATTATTGATATTTTAAAAAAGATGTCACTGTAGGGTGATATATTTATCTTTTAATTTTATTTATGGCTATCAAAAATTAGTTATGAAATATTTTCAAGGAAGTCTTGTCATCTAGGATTTGCTAAGAAGGAACTGCCATATTTAAAGTAAGTAACAGTTCCCATGTGATAGAATTCGGTAGGATTTTGGAAAGAGTAAAAGATGGTGTGGTGGTCCCGAGATTCCTCTTAGAAGGAAGGGGGGCTTAACGAGTATTACAGGGAAATGGAATAAGGGGAGCTGTGGTCAGAACATGGAAGGAACTGTGTTCTGGGAGAGAGTGAGTCTGAGTCCTGGGGCTCCTGTGACGGATCCAGTCACTGTGACAGCCTGAGCATCAGTGTGCAAACCAAGTAACCAGCATCTTTCAACCTTTGCTTCCCTCCAGCTTTGTGCTCTTACCTCTCACTGAAGGGAGACAGACACTGATATGCACACATCTATGCCTTTCCCTCCCAAGTCACAGATCAAAGATGCTGGGCAGAGGGAGTCGGGACAGAAAGGAGATGTACATTTGGGTGGGGAGCACTGTGTAGTTGGGTGTTAGACTTGCTGTCCAGAAAACAACTGTAATCTGTGTTTGTCTTTCCTTGAGACATGTCCTAGGCTTCTGGCTGGCTCTGACCCTTTTTACTCCTCCCTATCCTATAATCCTTTAGATTTTGAGGCATTGCTGTCAGGTTGCCTTATTCTGCCTGAACCTCTTCACACGCACCTTTCTAAGAGTATGTAATAAAATGTCTGTTTCCGTGAAGATCTGAATTCTGTATTTTGTGGAGGGAATTGGCTGGGTATTGGATTCCAGGCTGGCCCCTTTCTCCAGCTGATGTTCAGACATTGGTCCACTGTCTTCTGCCAGCCATTGTTGCTGGTGAACAGCCTGGCGTGTGATTTCATTCATCCTTTTAAGTGTTTTTTCCATCCTCAGTGCTTTAAATGCTTCAGCCCTTCCCTGCAGGCGTTCTACAGTGTCCAAAGGGACTTTTAGTTTTCTAAAAGGAAATTATTGGATAAGGCACTCCATGTTTGCATCTGTCAGCTAGGAAAAGTCCATTCATTGTAGGATATTTCCTTTGTTCCAAGGAATTCAGGATGAGGGTGGCCAGAAGGAGAACCACAGGTTTGTTTTTTGTAGGGTGGACCACTTCCCTCAAGCCATTCTGTCTTTATTAGTGTACTTAGGAGTTCTGGAATGTTCTGCTTGGATGAATTTTCTAGTCCTGCTCTAAAGATTGTCATTAACTAGTGGTTTTTATATGCCCTTTTATGTATACTGAGAAATATAGTTTGCTCTAGAGAATCAAAAAGCCTTGTAATAGCTTGTTGTTATATACATAATTAAAATGTTTCTATTTATCATATATTTCCTGTGTGTGTGTGTGTGTGTGTGTGTGTGTGTGTGTGTGTGTGTATGACCTAGTAGATTTATCTCTGACTCTCTTGTGTATCAATGGAGCTGTTCACTAAAATAAGACCCACAGACTCTAAAAGGACCTTGATGTGATAAAATGCACACACCTGTCTTGGGGAGACATAACAGAAATGCTTAGTGCATTCTGGTAGTATGTTTTCACTTAGATACAGTGTTGTAATCATTAAGATAAGAGTCACAAAAAAAAAAAAAAAAACAAACAAACATGATATATAGTCACTGATAAGTGGATACTAGCCCCAGAAAGCTCTAAATACCCAAGAAACAATTTACAGACCTTATGAAGCTTAAAAAGAAGGAAGGCCAAAATGTGGAAGCCTCAGTCTTTAGGGAAAAAAAAGAAAAAGGAAAAAATCATGTATTCATAATATTATTATGTAACAAATTTTGTGAGCTATAATAATATCTTATAAAATAAATAAATTAATAAAAAAGAGTAAGAATTGAAAGTACCTAATATGTTTGATTATTCCAGTGTTCAACTAAATATTTAAAAGTTTTACAGGTATTTAAAAAAAAAATATAGTAGTATAAACTTTCATCTAATGAAATTATGGCCAAACTAAAAATCTTGTGTTAGTTAGTGGTACATTCCAGAGATTTCTGAAGTAGCTGCTAAGGTTGTGAGACCTAAATTCCATGAGAAATTTGAGCAGAAGTTATACAACTCTTTTTCTATACTCCCTGACCATATCAATATATAATAGCTTCCGGATGTAACAGCATCTGTGGACTTTTCCACCCAGGAGCCAAATACATGCAATGAGAACATTCTTACTGTTTAGAAACCAGCTCCTTTCATCCTCACTAAAGACAGCACTCTTTAGCTCATTTGCGAATATAGTGCTTCTCACTTTTTGCCCCATCAGCTGAGAACTCATCAAGCCCACAGAATTTTTCATTCAGACTTACACACTGCTGTCCAGAGTCCTGGAGACAGGAGCATATCAATACTGCTAGGAGAATATGCAGTCTCTAAATGTCAGCTATACATAATATGCCTGCAATATTAATGCCTATCAGCTTTCAAGATGTTATTCTTCAGAGGATGAAAGTTAAAAAGCAAGCGATAAAGCATGCATCGCTTCTAAAACAAATAGGATTAAGTAGCACTTTTAAGTCTTAGAAGTTTGAGATCATCTTATTTCCGGTTTGGCATTTGCTCAGAGAACATAAAGAGTCTGTCCAAGGTCACCGTTTGCTAATGACAGTGTTGGATTTGAATGTATATTTCACTGTCTTTAAATTCTTGGGTCTTTTCCTAAGGGTTTTCTAAGATGTCTTTCTTTTCCTTTAAAAGCTAAGGACAGCTTTGTTTCTAGCATGAAATGTGTTATTTCAAACTGATTTCTTAAATTACAATGAATTTAAGATATTTTTCTCTTGCAGAACAAACAACGTGGCCCCTAAAGTATTGCTGTCTGTAGTTAGAGATGGATACATGGCCGCCATCTTCAACAGTAACTTTATAACAGGGCCTATGCAGGGCTTTTTGCAAAACTGATTTTTTAAACAGGAAATCTTAGATACGTCAGGAGCTCATAATTGGGATTTTGTATTTGCATAAATTGTAAGATGGTCTGTCCAAATGCTAAGCCAATTGTTGATCTTGGTTGTAAGTGGTGACCCAGGACCTCTCAAGTGTTCCCACTCCCTTTCTCCAAGGGACACTGAGTCTGGTTAGTGAGAAGATGCTATCATTTAGCATTGTCTTGTTCCTCTGCCATCTTACATCTCCAGAGATGTTCTATATACTATCCAGACTGTGGGATTAAGGAACAAAACTTAGAAGGAAGATCATGGATAACCTGACCAGCAGTCCCAGCGAATTCTGGGTTCACCTTATCACTCTGTTCCCCTGCGTCTCCCACTGGCCAAGAAGTAAGCACTGTTTTGTACCAGCTGACCTCCTACACTAAATACTCTCCCGCTGGCAGAACTCTTCCTAGTACTTCCCAATGACGCCATACACTTCCTTTGTGTACACACACCATAACATCTAAGTTGTGATGAGGATCAGCTTCAAGCCTTATGGGAGAAGAAGAGTCAGTGTCTGTAGATGGGAAATAGAGTCAGAGCGTGCACATTTGAAATGCACACTGAGGCATCTGCAGGACAGGGCACTGATACAGCTACGACTTTGACTAGCCTGCAGTGCAGCTCATTTCACTTGGCTCTCGCTCTTCGGTATCTTCTTAAGTCGAGTTTTTAAAGAAATACTTACTTAGTGATCACTTTTTTCTGTAAAACTCCTTCTGTCCTTCCTCTCCCACTCTCTCCCTCCCTTCTTCCCTTCTTTCCTTTCTTGTTTTGTGAACTAGGTCTAATTATATATTTGTCCTCGAATTTTCAACCTTCCTGTCTCCACCTCTGAGTCCTAGGGTTGCAGGCATATGACACTGTACCTAGTTCTCACTTTCTGTTTCCTTATTCTGTGTTAACCTTCAGGGTAAATATCCAGTTTTCACATGTGTTTTAGCCATTGACTGGCCCATTGCTCTGGAGGCTTCTGCAAGGTCAGCTGGGACCTTAGTCCTCAGAATGTGAGAAGCCTGCAAAGAGAGGCTCATAGATTCAGGCAGTTTTGTTAGCATTGTGCTGAAGAGGAGCTTCCAGTAGTTTAGCAGAGTAGGGAATGGGGGGTGGATGTTGGAGCAGAGAAGAAAAAAAGTGAGATGCCTAAGGAACAGAATGAAGAGGTTGGGTTTTCAGATTGTCTTCAGGATTTTGCTGGAGCTATTATAGGATGGAGTTATTGTAAAGAAGTGAAATAGAATAGAAAAGAACTGAAGGATATTCCAACCAGTGTTATATTGACACTGAAAAGCCACAAAGGTACCTAAGGATCTTAAGTCCCTGGACTTTCTCTGCAAGGCACAGGGATGGGGACCATGGCACAGTACCCATTGGCTGGGTTTTGTGGTGGTTTATGTATGTATATATATATATATATTACACACACACACCAATACACACCTTAAAGATAAATACAGAAGGGATTTAGAATGGGAAGTGAGCAACCAATCTTCTGGAATAAGGGTAAATCTTAACTGTACCTGTACAGTACATTTTTGTAATGAAAATAACTACTGAGCTAGGCTTGTAGCTAAGTTGATAGGGTGTTTCTCTAGCTTGCACCAAGACCTGGATTTGAACCCCAATGCTATATAAAGCTAGGTATGGTTGAAATTCCTCTCATCACAGACCTAGAGAAGAGAAAGGATCGAAAGTTCAAGTTTGTCCTCTGCTCCTTAGGAATTTGAATCCAGCATGACATATACAACACCCTGTCTCAACAAATGTCTGGGGAGAGAGCCGAGTGGGAAAAGTGTCTGTTGGGTATATATGAAGATCTGAGTTGAACTCTCCATAACCTAGATAAAATCCACTTGCAGTAGCATGTGTCTAACCACAGTGCTCTTACTGCATGATGGGAGGCAGAGACAAGACCCAGAATCCCTCTGGCAAGGTAGCCTTGTATGGGCAACAGTGAACAACGTAAGATATCCCAAATAAGGTGACACTGAAAATGGACGTTTGAGGTTCTATTATGTCCTCCGTGTGTGGTATGGCACCTCTGCAACTATAATCATACATGTGAGTATACATCGTGCATTCACATACACACATACATGTACACACACACAGGATGGAGAGAGAGCAAGGGGGGAGAGAGAGAGAGAGAGAGAGAGAGAGAGAGAGAGAGAGAGAGAGAAGTTTTGAAAGAAACGAAGAAGTCTGTAAGAATCCAGAAGGTATGGTATAAATTTACTTCTAAATAATTTTAAAATTATGATGTATCTGGTTATTTCTTGTGTTTATATCTCTCTTTTTCTTACATTGTGCTCAACTGTATAGGTTTTGTTAGATCTTTGCATCAGGACCATGGCCTCGCAAGGTCAAACTCAGCATGGCAGCCTTTCATTCTGGTCTAAGTCACCACTGTCCTTTTTATTGGGCTGCTTTTGGGATTCTCTTGGCTATCCCTGTGCGAATAGAAGGGTCCCTCTTACACGTTTTGAACCGAGTTCTGATTCACCGTGTGTCAGAAGAATGATTGTAGCTGGATTCGTTCATCACACTCTCTTTACATCTTTCCATGCTTGAGGAATGGAAATAATGTCTGAGTAGTTGCTGTGACTGTCAGTGGCTGTGTCCTTTGTTTTCTTGTTCCACATTACTGGCATGGGAGATGCTGGCTTCCAGGCAGAACATTGCTCTGTGGGATTACTACAAACACGGTGGAAAAAATTGCTCCCAGGAATTCGCAAGCTCTTTCTCTGGGCGGTCTTTGCTTCTCTCCCAACAGTGTCCCCTTCTGCCCTGCCCACAGCAGATGGGATCAAAGTTATACATAAAGGCTTTCAGGCTGCACTATATGCTGCTTCCTACCTGGACAGAAAGGCTTTTAAGTAATTTGAAGCCTTTCAGAGGTTATGTTTGTATGGGTTGCATTTTCATGTATCTCAACTCAATAAACATTATCAAATTTTTTTGGTTGTGCACAAATATAATGATGTCCCTTTATGGTATGAGTTTCAAGGACATGGGCTTCTCTTCTGAATTAAACTAAGTGATGTCTAACAGCTGTTGTGCTAAAGCAACGTTTTTTCATGTCAGTCAGGGTACCTGTTCCGAGGTCATGTCTGCATCCTCCTCTTTCCACACACTTAGACAACACAATATCACCTCAAGTGTTTTTCCTATAGAACCTTTTGTTCCCTGCGCACACTTGACATTAAGCTGTTCACTGTTTACGTCTCTGCAGTGATAATGAGCATTAGCTTCAGATCGGATGCTCATGGATGTCTCTTTCGTCCTTGCACGCGTGTGTGGCCCACTGTGTTGTGGCACAGCTAAGCAGCAGGATACCTGCTGGGCCACTTGCTGAACCATTAGAGCAAACATGGATGATGCTTCCATCGGGATGCCGCCAGAGCTTGTTTCTCTCCACTACATGCTTTCTGATTTCTTCCTTTTCTTGCGGCTTTATTTTTATGGGACCAACAAAACAATGTTTTATTATTTTTTTTTGATGATTTTGTTTCTTTAGCATTCAAGCCTTCCTTTGCCATGATCACAGGCATTGGTTTTAACCAATACCAAATGGTCAGCCCTGAAAACATGTGGATAGCAGTAACAAGTTGAATGTATATACCCGAGGACTTTATTTTGGATGCTGTGACCTGGAGGTTGAGGAAAGTAAGACCAGAGGTTTGCCATTGCCATTGGGAGCTGCTCATGGTCATAGTCTCAGCGAACTCCGGACTCCCATGATTGCAGGTAGCGTACGGAATGTCAGGCCTTGGCTCAGGAGCAGGAATGTTTGCAGAGCATGGGAACTGTGCCATTCCTCACTCTCCTTGACTTTCACCTCTTTCCCTCTATCTCTATTTCTTTCTGCCTTCTCTTCTTTTATTGTTCTCTTGACTCCCTGGGCTAATTGCCGTAGGAGTTTATTGTGACTACTATAGATCATGTGGACTTACACATGCATACCTTTAAAATTAACCATCACTATGTAACTACATTCTTTTGATAGAGAGTTAGTTAGGTAGTGTGTTAATTAGAATAGTTGGGAATCTAACAATTGCCAGCTTGTTATATAGAAGTGATTTAACACTAAGATATAGTGATAAATATATCAAAAATATAAAAAATAAATAGGGATCTGTTTCCAATATAGAGATTATGGATGACAGAGAACCTTTAACAACTTGTGAGCAACTGAGACAAGGTGGAGGTTGATATCAGACCCACGGAGCGAGTTTCCTTTTGGGGACAGAGAACTACCCATTGGAAACAGAATCTAGCATCCAACTTCCCACTCCCAGTGGAAATTAGTACCGTGGACACACAGTAAGAATAATGAAATCCCATGAAATGGCTGCTTTTGTAAATGTCACACAAGGCAGAGGAGGCAGGAGCAGAAATGGTCTTTCTTCTGTGATAGTTCAATCTCCTGTTAGTTTCCTATTAGCTTATTGAAAATAAATTACAGTCAGATAGGAAGTGTGGGACCTCCCATTTGCAGAGTTTTGTTATGAATAAAAGGCTGAGGACACCCAGGGAAAGACCTGGCCCCAAAAGGCCCAGATGTTTTCCTAGATAAGCTTCAGAGTATTGCTCTCCTAGTGTGAGCTACATCCCAAATGCTTGCCACACTGTTCCCACCTCAGAGTCACTAACTTGTGAGCACTGGGCAGGAGCTCATATTCAGTTATTATGCTCTGCCGTTGCTCCTCAATTTGCTTTCTTTCTTCCCTCCTCCTTGACTTACTCTCTGCAGGAGTTGGAGTGATTTCTTTGTATCACAAGTCCGATTGCTCTCTTAGCTTAGGTCCTTGAGGAAATTGTGTTGTACTCCCCATGAAAGCGAAAGTCTAGAGTGGTCTGACAGACCCCCTACGAGTGACAGTGATGTCCTTTGTCTCTACAGGCTCATGTGCTCTCTTCTTACTCTGTGCTGCAACACAACTCTCCTCTGTGCCCTTTACAGTGTTCCCTCCTTGCTGCTGCTGATCTCTGTTGCTTGAGTGTGTTTTCCCAGGTTCTCTTATCTTAAGATCTTCACCTTAGAGCATCATTTATTTCCCTACAACTCTCCCCTCTGTTTAAAAGCTCCTTCAATCCCACTGTGAGCTTCCTCTTAACCTTACCCTATTTTACAATGATTAACTGTTATCTAAAAGTGAGGGGCAGCCACCAAACCCAACCACTATTGATGATGCCAAGAAGTACGTACTGGTAGGAATCTGATGTGGATGCCTCTTCAGAGGCTCTGCCAGAGCCATACTGATGCAGAAGAAGATGCTTGCAACTAACCATTGGATTGAACATGGAGACCCCAATGAAGGAGCTAGAGAAAGGAATAAGGGAGCTGAAAGGATCTGCAACCCCATGGGAAGAGCATCATTGTCAACCAACCAAATCCTCCTGAGCTCCCACAGACTACAACACCAACCAGTGAGCACACATGGAGAGACCCATGGCTCCAGTTGCATATGTAGCAGAGGATGGCCTTGTCAGGTGTCAAGGAGAGGAGAGGCCTTTGGTCCAGTGAGGGTGCATTTTCCCAGTGAAGGGGAATGCCAGTGTGCTGAGATGGGAGAGGCTGGTTGGGAGAAGAAGCACCTTCATGGAGACAAATGGAGAAGGAGAGAAGGATGAGAGCAGGGGTGGGGGGAGAAGAGATAACATTTGAAATGTAAATACAAAGAGTATCCAATAAAAAATGTAAAATGTGATGCACGTGGGCACGATATTGACAGGAGGTAGATTTACGATGATTAGGTTTGGATCCACATGGGAGATGGCACTCTGGGGCACGCGACTGAAGGCATTTCTGTAGAGACTTAACTGTGTACTCTCTGGCAGGAAATCTGTTTGGTTTCTAGCACCCACTTGGTGGTTCACAACTATCTACAGCTCGAGCTACGGGGTAATCAGTGTCCTCATTCGGACCGTATAGGCATGAGGCACATATACATGCATATCTGCAGGTCAACCCCTTATACACATTCAGTAAAAATCAATGTTTATTGAAAGAGTTAGGTCAAAAATGCAAGTTAGTCAAAGGTCATGATTTCCTCATGATATTTTAGTGAATGTTCCAACATTGTGTTTTTAAAGAAAGGTTTAAAATATATAGTAAACATGAATAAGTTAGATCTGTGCTGTGAATATGCTTATTAAATCAGTCTGAACTGTCTTTAGATAGATTTGTAAGAAGACTGAGGGCTTGGCTCTCTCTGTTATTCTTCAAATAAAGACTGAGTTATAAAGGGTTGAAAGATTTCGTAATTATTTGTAAACATGCCTGGGACTTTGGGAAGTGGGTTTCATGTTCTTATATCGGAACTTTTAGGAGAACATGAAAAGCCACTGAAAGATGTTTCAGAGGCATTTTTTTTTTTTAACCTTTGCAACATCTTGTAAAAAGATAACTTTTGCATCAAAATCTCCAGGTTTTATTTGCCCACCATCCTTATCTCCTGAGAGGCTTTTAAAGTTTCTCTTTGCTTTGGTGTCTGAAAAATTCTTAGGGGAAAAGCGTGGCTAGGTCTCTGCATTTTGCATGCAGGTGCAAAATGTTAATCCGCTTGGTTATTTGGAAGTATATATTTCTGCAACACTTCTGAGGGAGATGGGCTTTTGAGGCCGTGCATTCTGGTGGTAGCCTGTGGGTACTGAGTGTCTGAGGAATAGCTTGTCTTTCAGGAGCAGTGTCTCAGTGGTTACATCTGTTTTGTCCACACCATGGTTATTTGGGGGGTGGGGGGATGTCATCTCTGTAGGGAATGTCAATAAGAGCTATGAGCCCTTAACTATAAGCAAAGTCCTGAATGTTGTAATGGGGTCAGTACATAAGGAACTGTCTGGGCAAATGGTCCTGCCGAGCTATGGAGCACGAGCTTCCTAACACAACTTTTCACGTGGGGACCCTTTTTTCTCTTTCACAGGACTTATAGGTTTCTTTGAATCCTGTGTAGGTGAGCACTGTGGTGTCACTCTGCCCATGGCTACTTCTGTGCAGCTACACTCTTTCCTCTGGCTCCAGTTATTCTTGGGGAACAAAATCTGGTGAAAGGAGATTATAATCCATATAAATAATCATTTACAGTGGTAACAGATGAGGCGGTATGGGGTCTTCATGATGACATCATTCTTTCGGAGCAGCATGAACGTCTAGAAGCTATCTTTCCCTTGGTGTTAAACAACCTCCCAACTCCTGCCTTTTCTGCAAGGCTGGAGTTAGTGATTACACTAAAACTTAGGATTAAGTAGATAGACCAAAGACTGTGTAAGTTTCCTTCATTTTTATCCAACAAACAAGTAGAAGGATGGGGGAAGGGTAACTATAAGTGGGAAACATTTCGGGGCTTCCCAGATGATTATGAAAGATCCTACTGGGTTGGAATTTATCATGGAAAACTTTTGATGGGAGGTGAACATTAATCTCTGCTGGAAGAGTTGACTAGGTGGATGATGAGACTTAAATCCTGCTCATGGAGTAGTGGTTCTTGAGCTCTGATATGCACTGAAGTCACCAAGAAACCCTTCATGCTCCCTATTAAGGCTCTGCCTCCAGACCTATTTGGTGAACAGGTTTGATAACAGACTCAGGGTTAGGGTTAAGGTTGACAGAAGCTTGTTGTGAGGTCTTACAGAGCCCGGCATACCACTCCTGTGATATCGTTTTGGGCGGTGAAATCACCTTTGCATCTTGCGTCTGTTTCTCAGAAAGCTCATTTTGGATCACACTTTGGTCTATTGTTTTCAGTTTGTTCTAATTAAGATATGTATCTCCAACCAGTCTGTCCTGTTCTTAAAGTTATTGACTCCTATATTTGGAGAGATACCAACATATTTGTCAGTCTCATAGCTTATGTATTTCTTCCCATATCCTTATCCTAAATATGAATCTACATAGTTTACGTTTATATTCTAAGATCGTATTGAAGAACTTTGCCCTTGATTTTATGCTTCCGTTGGTCACGTTTGCATAGCACTAAATCCAACCTGAGTGTACTTCGGAGACTTACACAGCATGCCCATCAAGAGTGTCAGTATTCGTAAAACATTTACAGTAGTTTTCCTTGGCATCCCAGAGATTTACAGCTTTTTCTTTAGACTACACTTTCTTATACAGCAAATCTCACATATAAAGCCATTTTTCTTAAGCAGGGTTGTCTTTATATTTTCTAGAATAGAGAGGAATAAACCTTACTATGAGATTTGATAGTACCTTTATCACTTAATATTTGACCATTTTCAGCGCTTTAATTTTAATGTGGCAGGATAGAATACGTAAGACGAAACACTTTGCATTTAGTGCCTTGTGTTGCAATAAATGTCTCAACTGTAAAATCCTTGCAGATAAATAGCCGGAATCCATCACATTTTTTACTCTCCAATTGTTTGATGGCTCCAGCATTTCCTTTGTAACTATTACATTGGATGAAAGAACACATGATAACAATCACAGTGTGGCTTCATATCCTTCAAACGTGTGTGTGTGTGTAATATATATATATATATATATATATATATATATATATTAATATGGATATTCTATCATATTTTTCTATCATAATTAATTCCATCTAGTGTCCTCAACAATTAATGTTCAATCTTTTATATTAATCAAAACTCCAAGAAGCATTTAAAGTTAAAGATTCTCTCCTCTTATGGTGAACTCCACATTGATGCTATCATTGGGGGTTGGTGAAGGGGAAGGCTGTGTGTGTGTGTGTGTGTGTGTATGTGTGTGTGTGTGTGTGTGTGTATGTGTGTGTGTGTGTGTGTGTGTGTGTGTGTGTGTATGTTGGGGTAGGTACAAGAAAACTGGACTTTTTGGTGTGTCAGGTTAATTCTCAGTTTGTTCGACACTTTGTGTCTACCCTCCTGTGGGGTAGTGATGAAGAAAAAGGAAGAAAAAGCAATTTCAGGTCAATAAAGGCAGGTCTGTGTGTATTTGTGTCACCCAGGAAAGGCAAGAATGTAAAGTCAACTGTCTGTGAGTATTTCTGATGTCATCCCCATGTGTTTCTCTTCCCCTTCCTGGGAGCGTCTATTTCTGGCCTAGGTGGGCGGCGGCTCTCTTCTCTCCAGTTGGCATGACTTCATACCATTATTTTCCCGCATAGGGCTTATTCTAGACAAGCCAAGCGAACCGAAGCCACATAAGACAAATCCTTCATGTTCTCTGCATGTTCTTAGTGTGTGCTGGAGTGGGGGAGGGACAGTCTGTGTGCAGTATGGCCTCTCAGTCTGTTCGACACTAGATAAGCAGGGATTATAGTCATCTTTCACCTGAGTTATCCACAGTCTTGGATGTAATTCAAGTGCTTCCTGATAATCCTCGAGGCTAAGGGAGAGCGTATCAGGTAATCCCAATGGTCCTCTCAAGGGTTTTGTTTTACCTGGGAAACAGAGGTTTTCCTTGACAAAGGAAAAACTGCCACCTTTTAAAATTCTTTATACCTTATTTAGAAAAAGAAATCTTGGTCATGTATAGATTTAGTGCCCTTCTTCCAATCCTGCCTGCCTAAACAGGATTTGGTGGCTTCTTTTCAATTAATCTAGGGTCCCACCTCAGGCTCTTCTGGATTGCTATGGCTTCCTTTGTTTCTATTGAACACATTTGTGTTATATGAAACCTTTCCAATATTATTTGGTAACTTGGGTTGTCCATTGATACCTACAGTTGTTATGAAAGCGCTTTGCTCTGACGTCTTAACATGTCACGCTGTGCTACAACCAACAAAACTGAGCGCAGTCAGACAGCAGCACTGAGTACCCACTGTGTGTCACCTATTAGAAAACTGACTTTAATTTGCATTTCCAGGGCCCGGATAGCATGGTAGGTGCTGAGGTTGCATGGTCAATTTATGTAGTTAATATATGTGACTCTGATTGTAAAATCCTGATGCAGGCAAGGTGTTTACAAGTAACTTATAAATTATACAGAAGTTGGAAAGCAAGTGTATCACATCTCTGTACCAGAGGGTTGATTTTCATCAGAGGAGTAGAATCACTGAGAAGATGGGGCATTTGAAAGAGGCCTCAAGGAGGAAGGTGTTACCCAAGGACATGGCTTGAAACAGGTGAATGAAATGACAGCCAGAGCCAAGGCCTGGGTGGAGGAGAATGACAAGGTAGCAGGCAGTGCATCTTGGCAGAATTTTGGTATGGTGTGTATTGCTGAGGGGATGAAAATACCGAATGCTGTGGCAAATAAATATGGTGGCAACACTGGAGTTAGAAATGGAGCCCAACCCATCCTTGAGGAGACCCAGGGTCCAGCATGAGAGTCTGTGCAGGTGATATGGGACATGGAGTGGTGTCACACAGGTTCCGACCCAAGGTCTCATCAAGGTACTTATGGCTCAAGGTTTTTTAAATTTGTTGCCCTGTTTCTAACTAGTGTTGACAACTCACATTTTTCATTTTTGCTTGTGGTTTGTTTTAAGAGAATATATAGTGGGTTTACTCTTTATATTTCCAAAACTAGAAACAATGACTGAGGAGCTTTTATTTTCTTGAAAATTTTTCAAGATCATCTTGGTCATGCACTTACTATGAGTTATTGGATGAACTGGAAATCTAGAAGAAAAAAGAAGCAAGGGTGAAGCCTTCCAATTAAATGACATTAATCTGTTTTCACCGTGATGTTGTTTTGACCTCTTATCTATTTACCCTGAGCTTTTCTCAGTCCATCATTTTTAGCTGAGTTGTGTTTCCTCACTTTGTCCCTTGAACTTGTTTGACTTTTGTCATCAGAGCAGAGCTCTTGGTTTTCTTTACATTTTTCTTAATTTACTTATTTTATGTATATGAGTACACCATTGCTGTCTTCAGACACACCAGAAGAGGGCATTAGATCCCATTACAGATGGTTGTGCACCACCATGCAGTTGCTAGGATTTGAACTTAGGACCTTTGGAAGAGCAGTCAGTGCTCTTAAACACTGAGTGTTCTCTCTAGCCCCAGTTCTTGGCTTCCTAGTTCATAATGTAACATGGTATTGGATAAACTCTGGATTACATACATTAGACTTGAGTTCTTGGCATCAGACCATGTAACAGGATAGACAGATTAAGAATGGAATAAAAATGAAAATTGTCCATTTTGGTAATCAGTATTGAATTCTGTGCACATATTTGAGCTCTACCTTTCTAAAATGTTTCTCTTGTCTCTTGATTCATGTGAAAATGCGGGGTATCCAGTGAAATTTCTAGTTCCTCCACATAAAGTAACATGGTTTTGACACTGTTTCATAACATATTCTTATCTTGGACAAAAAAACTCATAAAGTGTACACACACACACACACACACACACACACACACACACACACACACTCACACACACACACACACACACACACACAAATCATCTAATGGGAATAAGGAGTTTGTTAATAAAGAGATCTGATTCTTAATGGGTCATCATGTATATCTTTTGGGACCAAAAAGGATACAGGTTTTAATTATGAAATCATAAAATGTTCCCCATTAATTTTAGAGGATAAAATTTGATGCAAATGTGACATCTAGCCCAGTTACATTTGATTATGTCTCGAATCTCGCTGATTGATTTTCTTTTGCTTTTATGACATCGGATGACAAACTGTACTCAGCTCTGTCCCTCAGGTAGAGGCAGTCCTATCCTTAGGGACCAAGCAGCGTTCGGTTGGGTCTGGGTTCAGTCACACATTCATCTTGGCCCCCAGCAGCCTGGAAACTGGATCGCTGTCTTACTCATCCACGAACTCTTCTCTGCTGGGCATCCCATTTTCCCCTCAGACCCACCACACTCATTTTGAATTCCTTGCTCGCTTCTTTTGTCAGGCTTCTCTGCTCAGAATGATTTTCAAGCTGGCTGGTCTTCATCTGGGTCCCATTTTCACTTTGAACTTTTGCCTCATGATGATCCCAGCACCTGCCTTTTCATCTTGCAGACTCATCTGCGACTTCAGATCTACTGGTAGATGCATGACCTTCTTTACTAACCCTTCATTATTCAGTGTTCTTTTTCTCTTGCTATTATATCCCGATCAGTGTGAAATTCCAAGTCAAGCCTTCCGTACTCTGTCATGTCTGACTGTTCAGTTCTATAGTGAAACTAACTTTCTTCCATCCAATGTCCTGACCTAGCATAATCTCATCCTAAGAAGCTGAAATGTGGGTTATAGTAAGTGAGTATACATTACATTTTTGCACTAAAAATTATTCTGTGTCAAGTTTTCTATATTTGTGTCCAAGTAATGTAACGTTATTGTGGAGATAACGGTGGAAGGCTACAACTGAAGAGCCTTAGAATGGTCTCATTGTTTCCATGATTTGTCCAGGGACACACTGGACAGCTCTGGATGAAGTCATGACTGTAAATGTTTGTTTATCTTCTTGCTTATCTTTGATTTATTTCACCCTCTCCAGGAAGAAAATTTCAATTAAAAAAAAGGTCTTATACAAACAAATTTTGATAATTTCATGTACATGCCTTTATGGAAATTAATCCAATTATTAATCCACACATGTAAATTAATCCACAAGATAACCTGTAAAATGAACACATTAAGTCAACCAATTATCTGTGAGTTCATATATCCACTAGAATTTTAACCCTTTAATCTTGCACAAAGCTGATCTTAGGTCTCTGTCTTTATTAAGAAGCTGTTACTGAACCTTTCTAAGCTGTGACT
Source organism: Micromys minutus (assembly GCF_963924665.1). Classification (NCBI taxonomy): domain Eukaryota; kingdom Metazoa; phylum Chordata; class Mammalia; order Rodentia; family Muridae; genus Micromys; species Micromys minutus. The sequence goes on along the minus strand of NC_137958.1, from coordinate 46,178,729 downwards.
CAGTTTCCCTATGTAGGTTTCTTCCATATCTGGGAAGCCACTTTCTATGACCCTGAGGTGGCATAATAGTGACCCTAGAATAGTGAGAAGGTGTATGAAGGAGATACTGTCAGTAATGTAAATCCTCTAGCCTCTAGAGAGTAACAAGAAACCATAGTGTCAGACATCTAAGGTGTAAACAAAGCCAAGTTTTAAACAAGCATTTAAAATCATAAAAGTGACTGTCATACACTGTTATTTGCATGAGGGCAGGGTTTTCTATTAAAACAAGCCATTTATAACCACTTCTCTACACTGAAACAGAGCTCATAGACAGTATAATTATAGTTAAACGATCCAATGTTTTACACGGATATAAAGAAGTAAAGCTAAATTTAATAATGTTAAGTGCTTATCAATATGTAAGCAATTATTCGCAACCAGTTTAGAAGATAAAAATTGAAACGCATCTGTGCATATTCATATAAAATCAGATTCTATGAGTCACCAGTGCAGATTCATGCAAGTGTATGGTAATGGGAGTTTAAATTCTGTTGTGGGCCAGCAATGTGCTTTTACAAACCAGAAAGTATTCTGTGTTCCTAGAAGTGTTCCACTGATTCATGCTCTGATTCATATTTAAAACTAGTTTTGAAAATAACTGTACATATTAAGACATTGCAAATAGTTTACATTGGTATAGGTTAGAGTTAATTTAGGAGCCAATCATAAGTGTGTTTGCATTTATGTGACTGTATTGAGCAGGTCCAGGATCACCCAGTAGTGTTGTCTGTTGTTTGGCTGGTGCCAGGTGTCCCCTCTTTTATTTGAAAACTGGATAGATCCAAAGAAGTAAATGTATTTTTATTCTCCAGATATAAATTTGTCCCTGAGACTTACTATATCAGTTTACTAAACCTAGGCCTAGGTCTGGAAGCTTCAAGCCTCGGTACAATATATTTATGCCTAGAATGTTTTCAGCCTCTGAGACTCACTGCTGAATAAGCTCACCCTTCCAGTTCTTTCTGAACTCGGGCTGGCTGGTTCAACTCAGCTCTTGTGGCTCAAACTCCTCTCCAATCTGACTAAATCAATCTGGCCTTCTTTCTCTGTGTCTCTGTCTCTGTCTCTGTCTCTGTCTCTGTCTCTCTCTCTGTCTGTCTCTCTGTCTCTCTCTCTCTCTCTGTCTGTCTGTCTCTCTCTGTCTGTCTGTCTGTCTGTCTCTCTCTCTCTCTCTCTCTCTCTCTCTCTCGCTCTCTCTCCCCCCCCCCCCCCGGCTGAATTGCTCTGACCTTAGACTAACTGGCAGGGCAGTCTGTCCTAATCTCCTCGATCCTTCTCGTTCTCTGCCTGGCTCTGTCCTCACTGGTGTTTAGCTTGTTCTGTCTTCAACCTTCCTCTGTAGAACTCTCCCTGCAAAACTGCCTCCTTTTTCCTCTCTCTGCACTGCCCCTCAAGTAGCTTTATTTTCCCTCTCTCTTCTCAGGAGAGTTGGGCGTATCCTATTTTTTCAGACCTTTCTCTGATTTGTCACTTTCTTTGCCACTCAGTTAGCCATCACTTTCAAACATGGATGTGTCCTTCTATAAACTAACTTTACCTTCTTTGTTTGGGATTAAAAGTGTATGCTAAATCCATGCCTTAGTCCAGCCAGAGGGATTAAGGAGTTGTGCTAAGGACTAAGCCTCACCACAACTAGAAATGGGTATTTTCAGTAGATAATATAATTTAACATAACCACAGGGTTCACAGTATGATCAGTTATCAACACAAAGACCTCCAGAAGAGGCCACGGAGTGAGGGAGGGTCTGACCTTCTTTAGCATCTTCTCTTCTAGTCTTTGGGCTGATAGTGCTCACCTGCGCAATCTGTCCTGGTCAGGAAGGGAGGACATGTCTCTCACTTGCTGGTGGATTTGGTTGGTTGGTACTCCTTGTGATGCCATGGCAGGAACAGTTCTACAAATGGACTCTAAGAACATGCTGACTGATGTCACATTTAGTGTTACATTTCTCACCTCCTCAGTTACAGGACTTGACAGTATAAACTTCAAGGTTCACTTTTGCTTTTAGTGATTGGGTTTACATCTAGATAAAATAGGTTATTATTTTACTTTCATTTTATTGTTCATCTTTAGGTCTCATGGAGTGTTTGTGGCCCCGGGTGTTTGTGGCAGACAGCATGTATAACCGGAGTGGTGGCTGTGGGACCAGAATTCTGGAGCGTAAACTCTTTATGCTAATTATTAGCTGGGAGACCTTGGCAACTCTTTTCTTAACCTCTTCAAAATGCATTGTTTTGGTGCTTGTGTTTTCACATTTACGTTCATTTGTTATTATATTTGGCTGTATTCTCATTCTCAAAATGCTATGGCATTTAAAAGCCAGGGGACTTTTGGCTTCTGCTTCCCTTTAGCTAGGAATTCGAGACGGCATAAATGCAGCTCATATTTCATTCTGCCTTACTTATCTTCTAACCAAGCCTGCGACCATTGCAAATCTTCTTCTCATTCTGCCTCTACCACATTTGATAGATAAAATTAGGCCAGACCTATGCTACTCACAACCACGATTAGTTTTAAGTAATAGAACCTACTTGAAGGAACAAAGGGAGATTTATAAGGAAGGAATTATCTCGTAGTATCAAGGGCTCAGTGAGTAGCCAGACCTCAGAAGCACCTTGACACAGAAACAGAGATGGCTGAGTGGCACTTTCCTCTCTTGGTAATCTTTAGAATCTTAGTCTCGGCACTGAATTCTTCCTTACCTCACTTCTTGCACAAGATAAGCAAACAGCCTTGGACTTCACACATTATCATTTTATCTGTCAACCAACTGCTTACCCCTAGATACTGCTAGTTCCTCACAGAGGAGAAAACGCTGACCTAACTCAGAAGTGGGAGCCCAGTCATGTTCCTGAGAGGGCTGCTCAGAAGGAACTCTTGTGCCAGACACCCCATGTGTGTTTAAATTTTTTACCAGTGTTTCTTTGTTCTTAACTCTCAATGCCCAACTCAGTAGAGTCTATATTGCTTGTAGGTGTGAAGAGACCGTTTTCCCACTGCCTCCTCTTACTTAGCCTTTGTTTATATCTGACAGTAACTAATTGGATTATTGGCTGGTCATCTACACTGCTTGGTCTATTTTACTGTGCCTGTATATAGGGGAAGTGGAGCTAGGGAGTTAGGTTAGCAAGAATGTAGTTCTGGAAGCTGTACTTGGAAGAATGCTGTCTCGTGAATTTCCAGCAAGAAAGGATGAGGAGACATCTTTTCAGTCAACGTTCTATACTCTGCATTAAGTTAGTTGTAGTTTGAATGTATTAGAATATACTCAGGGTGGATGTTACAAAGGGCATTTGATGTGTTCTGGGCATAAGAGCTATCATCTTCGGCAGAGGAGCTGTAACTACTTTCAAAAGACCAAGGTAGGTCCGTTGATTTGTAAGAGAAGAGGACATTGAACCATCAACTTGGATTCCTGACATCCCACTCTTACACGTCCCATTCAGCTGTATGTGACTTTACCTTAATTTCAAGAGACTTAGTTGTTGTGGAAGGTGCTAGAATACATAGTATACAGAAGGTTAACCAAAGAGAGGGTCCTTAATAAGCCACTATAGGGAAGCTGCTGCTTATTTGGAGATTAGACTTCGAGCGTGGGGGTTAACACAGTATTGCTCTGTGTAACCCTTGCTGTTCTGGAACTTTATAAACCAGGCTGGCCTTAAACTCAGGTCTGCCTGCCTCTGCCTCCCAAGTACTTGGATTAAAGGTGCACACTACCACTGCCTGGCAGGAGTGAGCCTTTTGGTGATGTGTTTGCTTGGAATGTTGTTTCTGTAAACAACCCTTCACCTGTGATCTGATAGAAGTCAAATAAACTGATAGGTTTTCCAAGCTGGGCTTGGATTCTCCTATGCTTTGTTATAGGTGTTTAACCTGGGGAGGGGGGTGGATGCTCGTTTGTATCTCTCTAGGGACACAGTTCATGCAACAACGAGAAGTGAGTGGTAGCATTTTCTGTCTCACATTGAAGGCCAAGGATGGGAAACATTTGCTTTGGCTCGGTGGTTCTGAACAATGGCTCTACATTAGAGTAACTTGTGTAAAAGACTGGTGAGGATTTTGCCATGAGTTAAATGAGTTTGAGAGAAAAGTACAGATTTGTGATTCCCAACAGTAGGATTCCTACTACAGGGTGAATTATTCTGGTACATTAGCTCAAGACTGAGAATGTAGATTGGACAGTAGTGGCATCTGATGGACTTGCGATTTTAATACCTTTGTGAAGACCGGAGATAATTCAGTCTTCAGAAGGTGGCAGACATCTGATAGCTTGATGATTCTGGCTGCAGAGGGAGTGGTTATGGTAATTTTGTTAAGGACCAGGATCCCGTCCAGGATCCCGTCTAGTGTATTTATGAAAGATATTATGAAGAATATAAAGAAATGCATTAGGTTTGAGTCCGTTAGAGTGGCAGGTGCATGAGGGGACTTCATTTGGGGCTGCTGGGTATCAGCAGTTAGCATTCACAATTCTGAAGGAGTGAGTCTACTGTTTGTGTTGTCTGCCCCGTCATTCCAGTGTCCACTTACAGCTTTCTGGTACCAAAGTAGCTCAAGGGTCAGAGTAATGGTTTGTTCCTTCAAAACTCACCACTTTGATAGTGGTTTTCCCTCCCTGGTAAAATGTATGTGTAGTCAATTTCTGTGACTGTTTGTGGGTTTTCATCGTTATATACTGTCCTAGTTAGGGGTACTGTGATGAAACATCCTGCCCAAAGTAACTGAGGGAGGAGAGGGTTTATCTGAATTAAGCTTCCACATCACTTTATCATTGGAGGAAATCAAGACAAGCAGGAACATTGAGGCAGGAGCTGATACGGAGGCCATGGAGGGGTGCTGCTTACTGGTTTGCTCTTTGTAGCTTGCTCAGCTTGCCTTCTTATAGAACCCATGGCTACCAGCCCAGGGTGGCCCCACACACAGTGGGTTGGGCCCTCCCCATTGACCAGTATTTAAGAAAAATGTTCTAAGGTTTGCCTACTTGGTCTTGCAGAGGCATTTTCTCACTTGAGTCTCTCTCATCTCTGGGAGCTCTGTCTTGTGCCAACTTAACATAAAACCAACCAGCATATATAGCACTGAAAAGAAATTTCTTATATTTCCATGTGATAGGAAAGAAGAATATCCCCTGTAACAGGTGGCTTTTATCTGTGTAGTCACAGACTTTTTTTTAAACATTAATTCTAAAGTGAGGGGTAGAAAACATTCCTCAACTCAGCCTTTGCTTTTGCAACTTGCAGTCTTAGCTAATTTTGCAAAGAAACACAGTGTCTTAAATGAGATTAAAATCTGCTTTTCCCCTGAGCTTTCTTCCCATTCACATATAGTTATGTTTGATTTCTGCCTCTGACTTATAAAAAAAAAATATTTCCTAGTATTGTGGTTAAAGCTTAGCAAGCTCCTTAACTTATGTCCTTTAATGGTTTTTACAGCAAAATTATGATGTCTGCAAGTGTTATCTGGTCCTTATTAGACAGTATAGACAAATGTTTCCTTCCCTTCCTTGTTTTCCTACCTCTTTCTATGTCTGTAGCCATAATCATTAGTGACATTTTTAAAAAACAAAGTCACTTGGAAACTTAATGTAGACACTTACACACACACACACACACACACACACACACACACACACACACACACTCACGAATTAAAATTAAATGACCCTAAAAGAAAACAGCATTGCCCCTGTTAAAAATCAGAAGCTAGTGTATGGGAAGCCCAGCACCAGAAATGGCATATGTATTTTGCAGCTGTGGGCTGGTGACGTCCCGTAGAGCCCCACAAAATGTCCCATGCCCTTATCATTGTTCTTGCTGACTGTCCAGAACATGACAATCAGACCCTGTTATTGACGATACCACATAGGAATCTTTGAACACTGAGAAACCAAGCCAACTTTCCTGGTTAGCTTTCAGAGCTTTGGAGGCTGCTGTGTGTGCTACTGGGGGAGGTGGGGGGGGGATAATAATTATTTCTAGCTGTGAACTCTGTCAGCTACCATAACTAGCCTTACATCACATGTCCAGGCATGTGCAATAAAGATGCCGAATGTCATGGGAGAGGAATTCTACTTTCCTGTTGAACTTATGGCTTGTTCTATAAGTTGAAACTCACATCTGCCAGTAGTATATGGGCAAAGAACCCATAGTTTGTCAGATAATAGGCTGTGGAAAACCTATTATTACTTTGCTAAGTAGGCATAATATTAAACAGATGTCATGATTTATTGTCATACCCACAGATTACTGTCTCTAGACCCTCCTCAGAGAAGCTTCCTTTTACAAAATTTAGCATTTAAAATTATAAAAAAAATTTTATCTCTTTTAGGAATGGTTTGTCATTTAATTAGCCATTGCCCCTTTTAACTTTAGCATTTACATATAAAGTCCTTATTTTTCCCCCTCAAATTGATTCACCATTCCATTTTAAATATAATTTGGTGGAAAATGGACAATTTTTGGTCCATAAACGGTATAAACAAGCAGGTACCATTTCATCTACTAAATTAATGAAAAGATTTGAGTCTTGTGATTGCCTGTCACACCTCATTAAAATCCTATTGTACATCTTAAACCGCACAGGATGAACTCCATGTTGGGGATTTTGTGTGTGTGTGTGTGTGTGTGTGTGTGTGTGTGCGTGTGTGCTGGGGATTGTTTAGTTTTAGCATTTGTCTCACTGGGGTTTTGTTGTTACTGCTTTGAGTCTGGCTGTTTATTGTTGGGATGAGAGAGGAACGAGCAAACACACATGAAGTAGAGTAGGTAGGGAGGAGAGAGGGACGGAGGAGCTGGTGGAAGTTAAAACATGATTAAAATACATTGTATGAAAAAATTAAAACCAGCCTATCTCATATCGCACCTACTAAACAGAAATAAAACCTATGGACAGATCAGTCTATAAGAAAACACAGAAATTGCTATAATTGTATAAGCTTATCTTTTCCTTCCTTTTTTTGTTTTACATTTGCATTCTGTCCTACATGTACTTCATGCTTATGGTAACCAGTGGGATTTCAATGCATACTATCAAACCTCTAAGAGAATTAAGTACTGACAGAAATATTCATATAGTGTTATGCCAAAATGCCTTTAAAATCTGTATATGTGTCCCTCTTTCTTAAAAATAAAGCTGTAGGGAAAAAAATGCTATAAAAAGCAAAAATAAATAAAAGGAAAAAAAATTTAGTGCAGTGGAGTTTGATCTTATTCACCTCCCCTTCCTCATCCTCACTCCCTTCTTCCCCACACCCTCCTAACTCTGTGCCGTCTTCTTTGTAAAGCATCTCACTGAAGCCAGTTTGTGCTGCCTGTATAGATGTGGGTCCACACTAGCGGACAGCCTGCTCTCTGTCTTTCAGAAGCCATCACCTGGCAGTAGCTCTTTAGTTAGGACAGGGAGCTCATGCTGAAATACTTCTTAATATTTATAACCTTTGCTACTTTCATATTTTTACAAACAACTTCCATTTCACAAACTTTTTTTCAGATCAAAGTACTATTGTTAGAAAAGCAACTTGGTTTGAGGGGAATTATATTATTTTTTTCAAATGCTATTCTCATTCATAGGTCCAGAATTAGATCAGATGACTTTTTTGTCTACATATGCTTGACATACACTTATGACACAATTTTGAGTGATTTTGTGTGAAGAATATATGTATATATGTATATGAGTGTATCTATACACATAGAAATGAGACTGTCTCCTATAGCATGATTTATGTTACATTTGTATTTTCAAATCAGAATAAGACTATTCACCTCTTCCTTTTTGGTGCAGTAACATGACTTTTCTTTTACAGTAAGTTGGTATTTCTCTTTCTGTAGATTTTCATTAATTTTGAAAGGAGAAAGCTTCTATAACTTATTACAGATCCCAGTCCCTGGCTTTTATATTTGAGTAGGCGTTCTGGGAGCAGTCACCATGTGTACCCTTTCTCCACGGTACCCCCTGCTAGCCTGTTCTTCTAGACTTAGAATAGAGAGGGATCTATGATCTTCTGAGGAATTGATTTACTGTGGCAATGATGAGTTTCTTCTCAAGTTCAGGGTTTGGCCTCTGCTGAGATGAAAAGCTAGAAGTGAATTTTATGTGATTGAAATTTTATGGCAGTAATTACAGTGACTTAATGTAAAACAGCCATACTGCCTTTTGCCCTGGTGAATTATTGAAATATTTTTTCATTTTTCTATCTCTCAGGTCCTTTATAAGCATTTTATTTTATTATTTTAAAGGAATGATGCGTGCTGTGGGAAGGGATATTGGACAGTTAATTGGAGTTCCTGCAGAGATCAGGAGAGGCATTGGGTGCCCTGGAGCTGGAGTTTCAGGAGGCCGTAGGACACCTGATTACTGGGACCCAGACTCAGGCTCCCTGGAAGAGCAGCAAGCACTCCCACGACTGAGTATCCCTGTGTCCCTCAGGTCTCGATGGAATTCTAAACCTATGAGAGAGACTATGGTTACGTTTCTAACCTAGTGCTTCAAGGTGAAAACAAAAAAAAAAAAAAAAAAAAAAAAAAACAGGCTTTGAAGTGGAAGTTGTTTTAAAATACAGAAATAATGAAGTGCACAAAAATTAAGAACCACTCGAAATCAAAACTGAGTGTTATTTGTGCCAGTGAATTGCAGTGTGTGAGTGTTAGTGTGCCAGTGAGTGAACTACAGTGTGTGAGTGTTATTTGTGTTCCAGTGAACTACAGTGTGTGAGTGTTAGTGCACCAGTGAGTGAACTACAGTGTGTGAGTGTTATTTGTGTGCCAGTGAACTACAGTGTATGAGTGTTAGTGCACCAGTGAGTGAACTACAGTGTGTGAGTGTTATTTGTGTGCCAGTGAACTACAGTGTGTGAGTGTTAGTACACCAGTGAGTGAACTACAGTGTGTGAGTGTTATTTGTGTGCCAGTGAACTACATGTGTGAGTGTTAATTGTGCCAGTGAACTACAGTGTGTGAGTGTTAATTGTATGCCAGTGAGTGAACTACAGTGTGTGTTATTTGTGCCAGTGAACTACAGTGTGTGAATGTTATTTGTGTGCCAGTGAGTGAACTACAGTGTGTGAGTGTTAATTGTGTGCCAGTGAACTACAGTGTGTGAATGTTATTTGTGTGCCAGTGAGTGAACTACAGTGTGTGAGTGTTATTTGTGCGCCAGTGAACTACAATGTGGTGAAGTTGTGATGAATGTTTCACGTGAAGACACTGTTTTGCAAGACTGGGGTTTTTCTCTTTTTCATGATACAAAGAACATAGGGTCATATTTTTATTAAGAGAAGGGGGAAGGAAATCATGGCATGGTAAGGACAAATTACTGTGTTTTTAGAATGAGGTTTAGCACAGAACTAAGTGCTGAGAGCTTGCTTTAGGTGAGGTGTTATATTTTTTTTTCTTTTTTTCTTTTTCCTTTTCTTTATTTTTTAAACAAGGCAGAAAGGAAGTTTGGTATTCAGAGTTAGGAGCAAAGCAAGATTGGCTCCTCCAATCACTCTCTTCTAGCTCTTTCCCTCCCTTCCTTCCTTCCTCCCTCCCTTCCTGGGCTAGTTTGGCTGGTCCTTGAGCACCAGGGATCTGCTTTTCTCTGCCTCCCATTTCTGCTACTGTAGAAGGTCCACAGCACCTGGCTTTCGCGTGCCTGCGGGATCCGAACTGGGGTTTTCTTGCTTGATGTAGGTAATTTACCTATGGAGGCATTGCTTCTACCCCTTCATAGAGGTATTTCTCTGGAAGAGTCTTCAGAGTGTCTTTACATCCTTCACTGTGTAGAAGGCCTCACGGTGTCACACCGTTCTTTCTGCTGTCCTTAACCACTTTGCATCCTCTAGCCTCCTTACCCTGCTTCACGGAGGGAAAGTGGCTTGCTTTCCCGAGGGCTCCTCTGTTGCCGCATAAGCTCCTCAAGTTCTCCGCTTCTGTTTATTTATTGTAAGTTTTTGTTTTGTCTTTTGGAGCAAAATGTTGGCTTGCTTCCTTTAATGGTGACATGTTTATGAGTCTTTTCTTTTGGGTTTCATGATTTGTAGCTTGGATCTATCAATGAAAAAAAAATGTCAAATGATTTTTTTAGAAAATCAAGTACAGTGGTGTTAACCTTTTATTTTTATAGCTTAACTGCTTTTTGCTATCTAATTAACATTTTTATTTTATAATTTGTTTTCTGAATAAACTACTCCATGGAAGATTTAAGATACTCCAGGGTCAGGACGCAGTTGTTTCAGTTCTTACAAACTGAGGAGGCAGATTCTAGAGCTGTATCCACTGAGCTGCGCACCCTTTGCTAACAGACTGGATATGAAGCGTTTACTTTTCTTCTTAGTTTATTTATACCCTTAACAGTGTTGCCTTAAAAATCTCTGTGTGTTGCTGTGTAGGATTGTTTTACTTCTTTGCAAGCTTTTGGAGTTGGTGGAATTTTCTCTATGTAGCTGTAAATTGTTTCTGAGGCACTGTTCATTAAGGTTTACCTCCCACATTTCTTTACTTTCTCACGTGATCTCTGACAAGAAATAGCCACGGTGTTACTTTATCTAATGAAAAAAATCACTGCCTTGTCTCCTTTCGTAGGTGGTGGATGGGGGCAGAGAGTTGAGCCAGGGTTTTTCTGTGTAGCCCTGACTGTCCTAGAGCTCACTCTGTAGTGGCTGGTGTCAATCTAGGAGATCTGCCTGCCTCTGCCTCCCAGCTTCGGGGATTTAAGGTGTGCACCACCACTGCCTGGCGTTTCCTTTTCCTAACTCTCTCTCTCTTTTTTTTTAATTCCTAAATTTTTTTTATTGGATATTCTCTGAATTTCCATTTCAGGTGGTATTCCTTTTCCACAGTCCCATCCATCTCCCCCTCCCGTTGCCTCCATGAAGATGCTGGGAGAGGACCGGGCTCTCCGGTGACGGAGATGTTTCCAGTTCTATGGTGTCGTGCTGACCGTTTAGTCCAGTGGTGCTGCCCTGTCTTCCGACTTTATTTCAACAGACTGTTGGTTTAAGAATGAAGAAACCTTTCCAAAAGTGCTGAGTTTGAATTATTTGACATTTTACGTTTTGGCTCATGATCATTGCCATGGGAGACCACCCAACAGAAAACCTCAGTAGAGTAAGAAGGTTTTTTGGGACAGTGCGGTAGCAAAGGTGTCCTGTGCACACAGACTGTCGCTCGGTCTGAGCCACCACCAGGGTCTCACTCCGTCCTCACAACCCCCTTCCTTGGCGGTTTTACTCAGCCTGTTTATTGCCTCTGTTCCAGGGTGTTTCTTTACCCCAAAACTCAACACAAACACAACTCTAAGGCCCGGCAGCTTTTCATATAGGTTTATATATCAAACTCTCAATCTACAAACCCTCTACACAATAAGATTACATCAAATGGACAGAGATACAAACTGCCCTTCTATATGAGATACTAGACCTATAAAATCCTTAATGTTCATAGCTACTTAATGCCAATTAAGCCCACCCAGATCCAATCCATCCTTCTCGACCCTCCATATTGGAACTCCTCTCTTGGTCTTCTCCGGTCCTCTGACCTCTGACCCTTATCCTGCCCAAACACTGGCTCTCATCCTTATTTTACTAATTAAAATGAGAAGGTTCTGATGAAGTCTTGAGTACAAGAATAGGCAGCAATTCTTGGGGAAGTGGAATTAGCATTAAAATAGGAACAGCTTCCAGACAATCTACATCTGAAGTTGTGTTTGTGTACCTGTACAGTTAGTTATCTCTGGTGGGTGAATTGGCTCCACATATTATGGGATGCCAATGCTATCTCCACTAACTCTTTGCTCTGAAGTCTGACTTCTCTGGTACATTGTCAGTCCTGCTTGGCCTTGATTAATGTTTGCATGATGTGCTCTCTTCTGTGCATTTGCTTTTAGTTTGCCTGAGTCATTGTGTATCTGAGATGAGTGTCTGTAAGCCCATGCCTGAAACATTTTTAAACCCGCTCTCTTGTCTCTAATTAGAATACTCAACCCATTTACATATCACATGACTACATTCAGACTTGTTGGTAGTTTACTTTGTGGTTGACATTTTCTTTCATTTCTGGTTGTTGTTGCCCTTCTGTGGGTTGGTTGGATGTATTTCAACATTTCATTTCACTACACCTGTAGTTTGTCTCTTATTCTAAATATTACTGAAATATTCATAGATTATCACAGTTTGCTCTTGGTTCGGTGCTTTAACAGTTGGCACAAAGTATAGAACCCCTCCCCCACTTAGGTTATTTCCTCTTCCTGCTAGATCGACCCAAGATCATGTTACTTTTGATGTTGTTCAGCTACTAAATGTAATTTACAGACTCAGGAAAAGAAGGGAAGAGCAGCATCTTTTATCACGTGCAGCACACTGGTGGCTTTGATCTTTCTTTCCTCTTCTGTTCTTAGTTGTTGCTGCTTTGATTTGTTTTTCTTCTTCTTCTCCTTCTAAGTCATCTTTCTCACTGGAAAACTCACTTAAACCTTCTTCTAGAGTAAATTCACCAACAGAAGTTCTTGCAGCTTTCTCTTATTATCTGAGGATGTATCGATCTCCTCATTTCCTGAAGGGTGTTTTGATAGATACAGGATTGTAGATTGATCACCCTTAAATTACTTTTGCTACTTAACTTCCAGCCCTTACGGCTTCTGAGGAGACTCACTGCTACTCTAAATTCATAGCACTATTTTTCTGATCTACTCTTTTTTTGTACAAGATTTTTGTCTTGTCTTTCAAATTCAGAGTTTTAGTGATGATGTGTCTTGAAATAGACTTAAACTTTGAAATACCTTCCTTGCCTCTTTGAATCAATAGGTTTATGTCCCTTGGCCGATTTGCAGAGTTCAACCATTATATCTTTGAGTGGCATTGAGACACATTCTACTATCTCATTCTTTGACTCCAGTGACATAAAATATAGGCTATTTGTGGTAATCCCTCAGGTCTCCAAGACCATGTTTATTTTTCTCAGTTACTCCCACCACCAGTATCTTGCTTTCCAATGTACTGAATTTTCCTTTGTCTCAGTTTCAGCTATTCTGCCATTGAGCCTCAAACACTAAAAATTTAATATTTTTATTATATACATCATTACTAAATTTTTAGCAATTTTATATCCCTCGTATGCTTTTTCATTCCATTAGCTTAAGATGTTAATACTGAGAATCCTTCAAGTGTAATTTTATAATCAGTAGCTTTAAAATATAAGAGATCAAATATCGCTGCCATTTCCATGTCCTTAGTGTATGTTTAGAAACAGATATTTTCCTGATTTGTTCTGATATGCTGATGCTCTGTGATCCTGGATGTTATTTAAGCCATGTGGATGGAGATCTTTTCCCCACCCTTCTCCATCTCCCTCTTTCAGTGTGTGTGTGAGAGAGAGAGAGAGAGAGAGAGAGAGAGAGAGAGAGAGAGAGAGAGAGAGAGAGAGAGAGAGAGAGATGTTTATTAGGAGAAAGGAGAACATTGTTTTATCATTCCCAGTACAAGCCCAGAATCTACTCAGCATCAGTGATCTGTACATAAGGTTCTGTTTGGCTGGACCACCTGCTACCGGACCCTACTTGCCCTCGGGCCTTATTGAAGGTAAAGAGGGAATCAAAGGCACAGATGCCAGGAGCAGGCAAGAAACACCACAACAGGCTCATTTGAATGTTGCAGCAAGTTCCTTTAATACCCTCCACCTATGCCCCTTTTGTCTCAAGAAAGCATCTCTACTAAACTACTGTTCCCGATTGGCTGGCATCGTCTGTGTCAGCAACTCTTGGCACCTCAGCCAGTCGTCAGTTAGGTCCTCCTGCAGGAGATGCCTTCTTGGCTGTGCCTCCCCCTTGCTGTTCCTCCTACCACTGTATAGAGGTAGAGTCTGGTTCCCCCTTTCCTTACTGACACAAGAGGTAAGAGCGTTATTAGCCCCTGGTGGAGATGACAGAATGGCCTTTTGTATTGGAGGTGAGGGATGGTGAGTGTGAGTAAACTAGGTAGATTACATTAATGTAAACACACTGCTTGAAATATTATAGTTTTGCAAAGGGTTGACCTTGGAGCGAGCGAACTAGCAGTGTCTCTGTCCTACATCTTCATGAGACTGCAATTATTACAGTATTAAATTTAGTAAAAGAACCTAAGGGAAAAAAACATTCCAACATCAGTACTCTAAAGCAAAGATTTTATATATTCAGTGAAATCTTCCTACAACACTATCTTAGTTATGGTTACTATTGCTGTGATGAAACACCATGGCCTAAAGAAAATAGTGGAGGGAGGGGTTTATTTCCCTCACAGTACATAAAACAGATCATCATCAGAAGCACGGATGTCAGGAACTAAGAGGCAGGAGTGGATGCAGAGGCCATGGAGGGATGTTACTTACTGGCTTGCTCCTTGTGGCTTGTTCAGCCTGCTTTCTTACAGAACCAAGGACTACCAGGCCTGGTTTGTCACCACCCACAGTGGGTTGGGCACTCACTCAACAATCTTTGATTACGAACATAGCCTACACCTGGATCTTATAGAGGCATCTTCTCAACTTAGGATCCCTCCTTTTAGATTACTCTAGCTAATGTCAAGTTGAATTAAAAGGTGTCATGGAAAACACTGTCTCCTCTCTCTTTCACATTAGTAGTCCTATATGTCACCATGCTAATGGCTTTTGGTTTATCTATATTTCTTTGGATAATATATTTTCTACTTATTTATATATTATTTCTTCTATTGATGAAAAATACATTATTGAAATATTCTACACAGTATTTATCCTTTAGTAGTTTTCTTTGACTTTTTTCTGTATAAACCAACCCCACCCTCCCCTCCCCAACTCCGCACTGTATTACATATGGTTGGTACCATAGTTTCATCTAGAACAAAAATAATAATGAATATTGTTTTAAAACCATAGGCTGAGAACGTATAATAGATGTGTTTGATGTATATGTGAGTCATGTGAGAATAAGGGCAGCAGACATTTTCTTTGCCAAAGGACAAAGCAAGTACTTTTTACTTTGTGGTAATCTCTGTTACCGTACTTCAGTCTGCTTTGTACATATGGAAGTAAAGACAGAACTGATGGGTATGGTTGGGATCCAGTCAGTTTTGTTTTAATGAACAGCAAAGTGGTTCCTTTAATATTTTTCATGACGGGAAGGAGCAGCATTCTTTTCATTCCTTTTCAGCCACTTAAATATGTGGGATCCACTTAGCTTGTGGGTCCAAGCTTGCTGATACTATGTCTTCTCAGCACTGTTCACAGTTTGAGAGGACAGGTCAGGATGTATCCTTCCGTGACTCTTTTGATAATTCCAAGAATCTACATCTGTTTCCTCTCAGCCTATTTACGGTGCGAAGAAAAAATGTCACAATTACTGTGTTAGTGGCTTGACTTGACTGAATGTGTTTTACTCCCCTAGGATTTTGCTTATCAGTCTAGATTTAATTTTATTTTTTCTCCTCCTTTCCTTCTTCCCTTTTTTCCCTTCTTCTTCAAAGATCTTATCTAGAAATCAGCTGGGAATCGGAATAGTTGAATAGTAGGAGTCTGTATAACTCACCAAACCACTAAATTTTTCCTCATCTGTTTATTTGGTTAAGAATCGAGTGTAGCAGGACAGTTGTGCCCTGGTTTCTACTATGTATTTATTAAGTATTTTCAAAACAATCATAAAGTTGATCGTGAAGAGTAAATTCTGTCTTTAAATATTTAACTCAGACTTCACTTTTGTCTCATTTCAATGGCATACATTCAATTTAAAGGAAGAGTCCTTTAAACTAATGTTTATTTTGGTATATACAGATTTTTGGGGGGACAGCTATTTTTGTTACACGTATTTTACTCATTTTAAAGCAACTTCACACCATTTCGCCCCCTAGACCAACCCCCATCTGTATGAACAAGAACTGAGGACGACCCTCGCCTTTCTGTTTGGATATCTGACCCCTCTCTTCCAGTGTGTGGTCTCTGATGTCTGGGAACTGGCTTGTACCTTATTTCTATTCTAACAATGCTTCCATATAATTTTTTGATTGTATTCTTTTTCCTTTCATAACTCTTCCCAGATCCATCCTACTTCCCTAACTCAACTTCATATTCTGTCTCTCAAAAAATAAAATTAAATTAAAAAAATGAAAAAGGCAAACATATAAAACCAAGCCACAGGGAAAGGGAACGTGTAAAATGCACCGCGTCCATTTTGCGCTGGCCCACTACTCCTAGGCACAGAGCCTTTCCTGGCGTATCTTTGACATCCTCGGGGTCTCTCCACTTCAGAAGAGGGAGCAGATATCAATTGCAAATGGATTTTTGCGTAGGGGTGGGACTCTGTCTCTACTCTCACATGTAGTTTTAAAACTTACACATTTAGGGAAGAAAAATTTCTAATATCTATTCTTGTCTCTCTTCATGGGCTGCACCAAGGATGAGGACAGGAAGTGATGCCAGGGAGAGCAGTTGTGACATTGCTGCTGCTCTTCGGAATCTCTCTTAAGTCCTTCCTCATAGAGTTCAGGTTCCACAGTGCCTCTGTGCTGGAGAGAGTCTGTCTGCATAAGGTGATCTGCCAGAGACAGTGGTTTCTAATGGTTTTAACTGGGGAATAATAAACACTCCGCGTATGCTAAGTGGCAGCTTGAAACGATCAGTTTATGTGATTTCAAAATAACATTTCATCCAGAAGACTCGCGTGTAATTATTATAAATTAGTGTAATTAAACAATGTAATTATGGTGAGTTGTTCATATAATTAAATCTAAAGCTCAGTTTGTATAGAAAATTAAAATGTTTGTTCCTTTTCATAATTTTGCTTTTAAGTATGATTGTATTGGGCGTGGGAAGAGAGGAAAATAAGTGCAGGTGTTGGTTTGCTTCTTGGTTTCTGTCTTCAGGACACCTGGAAGGCCATAGGGGCTGAAATACGTGATAAACGAATAAAGCCAGTACTGTGGAGAGACCCTGTCCTATGGAAAGGAACTCTGCTCCTTACAACCCAAATCCTCATTTTTCTGGTAGCGTTTCCAAAGAAGTTAAAAAAAAGGTGTATTATTTCTAAAAAAAATGTTCTGCAGATGATATTAGCTTCCTTGGCATTCTTTACAGATTTTTAATTAAATATATTTATAGCACTTCCTCCTTTCTCTTTTCTCTCTTCAGGTCATCCCAGATCTCTTCTCTCTGAGGTCTCCCATGTTACCCCAAATCAATAGTGTCTGGGTTTTTTTTGAATAGTATTGTGTGTGTGCATGTGTGTATGTGTGTATGTATGGGGTGAAAACATGTGAAAGATTTGCAGGTCTGTATTTCCTAAATCTCCCCCATTTCTAGTCAAAGTAAATACAATAGAGATTTAGCAATAACAAATATTCCTAGTACCAATACCAAGAATAAAAAAATTACTTGTAAGTTTTTGTTTATTTGCTCGTTTTGATTTTTGTAGTTAAAAAAATTATTATGTATACAGCATTCTGCCTGCGTGTATGTCTGCATGCCAGAAGAGGGCACCAGATCTCATTAAAGATGATTATGAGTCACCCTGTGGTTGCTGGGAATTGAACTCTGGACCTCCTGAAGAGCAACCAGTGCTCTTAACCTCTGAGCATCTCTCCAACCCTGCCCATAGTTTATCCCATGTCTTAGTCTCATAGAAGAAGTACATTGTTGCAGCAAATGCTCTGGTTTCAGAATATGACAGATAGCTAGACAGTGTGCCTCTGTTCAGAGCTATCTGAATTTGGTGTGCCTTACATTTGAGTGACTAGTTTGACACTCAGCCCTTCACGTGCCTGAAAGCAGCACTTGTGTTTGCTTTGGTCTTCTTTCATATCAAGCACGTGGTTTTCTACGCTTTGCACTGGAACAGGGAAAGCTGCTGGAATTTAGCTCTTAATGCTCTGCCATGGGGCCTTATCCTCTTGATCTGTGAAGTTGTCATGGTGGGTACGAACAATTCCCAGGGCTTAGAGTATTCAGCAGGGCTTTGCTTTAACAGTAAGGGGAAATAATAATAAAAGAAATTCCACACAGTTAATTTAAAGTCTAAAATCAAAGAATTATGAAATTCTAGGAGGGCTGAGGTTATTAAATCATGACCTGGGGCTGAAGACCTAGCTCACAAAGTACAGCGCCCAGCACTTAAGTCAGGCAGTACACAACTGCCTGCGGTTCCAGCTCTATTTGGATTGTCATAGAAATAGGTGAGTCAGGGTTAAAACAAGGAGAACATACTACTTGAACATACTACTCAGCTGTATAGGAAAGCATTTGATTAGGAGGCAGAAACTACAGAAACTTCAACAAGATAAATCTGTAAACTAATTAACTGATCCAGAGGATTAAAAATGAAAGAAAGGGAGACATTACATAGTTTTCTCGCTGTGTGCTTAGAGTGCCCTTATGCCATGGACTCAGTTGAGTTCTCCTGCCAAACTCCACATGTTGAAATCTGAATTCCAGCATCTCCTTCCATAACTGTATGTGGAGATGTTGCTCAATTAGGTGATTAAGTTGACATGAGCCCTTAGGATAAGCCCTCATCTAGTCTACCTGGTGTCCTTTGGGATAGGCCCTCACCTAGTCTGCCCTGGTGTCCCTTATTTTCCCTGCAAAGTTAAGCATGTTTTGATTAATTACAGTATAGAAAGTTTCCTTTTGACATTTTCATATATGCCTGCTTTTGGTTGGCCCCGCCCTCCACTCCTATTCTGAGAAGAGGAAATTTAGAGAAACACACACCCAAGGTTCTGCCTGGAATTAGCAAGAAGGCGACCATCTAGAGAAGAAACTTAGCTTAATGACCTTGATCTCAGACAAGGATTCTCTAGAACTAAGAGGAAATAACCCTGTTGTCGAGGCTACTCAGTGTTTACTGAAGCAAAAGAAAACTATTCCATGAAAGGGACACAGGTAGGAGGGAAGGCTCTGCCTGCCACATGTAACATTAAGACCTCATTCTAAGCTGGTACCTCCTAATCAGAAAAGCCCCTGCCACATTTCAGACAACTTGACTGGCAAAAGACACCTCTTGGGAGTTCGGATGGGCTTGTGGTAGCATGTTTATAGAGTGATATGGACAGTGGGAACATGACCAGTCTCCATATAAGAGAGGTGTGCAAGTAGTTTCACAGCATCTCTGTTAGGATGGCCATGTTAGAGCTCTTGTGGGAACGGTGGGGCTATGAGCTTGCCTGGGGCTTTCATCTGGGGTGGATCACCACTGCGTGTCTGCTGTGAACTAGAGGAGGCAAATGGGGTAGTGTTAGAACCAGGAAGGAGCGCTCCTAGCGCTGTCTCTGTTTCCTAAGCCAAACGTATCATGTTTCCAAGGAAAGGAATGTTAGCTTCCTGGGTCCAGCTCTCTTGCCTAGCAACAGTCAATAAACGATGGGATTGTATCTGTGAGAGGATTGGTGGTTCTGGATCAGTTTTCCCTTTCCCTGCAGAATAGCAAGCACTAAACAGTTCAAACCAGACTACTTTGACTTTTAAAATCATTCCGATTTAGAAAGTAGGCTTAATCTCTTAATCTAGCAAGTTGCCAAACTTGAATTTTAAAAAGCCATATACCAATTGAATATATATACATATATAATATACATAAATAATATATAGTAAATCATATATATATATATATATATATATATATATATATATATATATATATATATGTAGTGATTATTCTGAAAAGTGTGGTAGCACTACCTTAGCTCCTGGTTTAAGTCATCTGTATTGGTGTCACTGTGACAGAATGTTCCACACATTTCATTAATGCTGAGCTATAGCCAAAAGGTAAAAATCACCAGGGTTCCCATTAACAGCTGAAAGACTTCAGATGATCAGTTGTTTTTTATCTAGACATCTTAAGGATTCTAAGTCAACCTTGGTAACGCGGTGGCTATAGAAAGGAATTAATGGAGCACTAAATTCTAAATTCTGTCCTGTATTTCCTTATCAGAACCTTCCTACATTCTTTTTTTTTTTTTCTTCTTTAATTCTGTGAGTGCACTAGTAGAGAACAAATTGATGTAAGTCAAATTATTTTTATTACCATTTCTGAGTGTTTTTTACTCCAACTCAGAGGCTAGGTAATCAAAAGACTGATTTATTCACAAAAGGTAGCACTAATTCTGAAGCCCCAGAAACAAGACAGTGTTTATAAAGAGTCATCCCTGTAGTTTTATTTCCTAGTTTGTGAAAAATTCACCTTCTGAAGAGAACACAAGTCTCAGCATAGCATGGCCCTGACTGGAAGAATTTCCCCAACACATAAAGTAAAAGGGTTTAGTACAGGTTCTTCCTACTTTTAGAAATAATCGCACAGCAAAGATGAGGTCTAAGAGAAATCCAAATGCAGATAAAAGGACATGCCGATTAGTTAAGAGAAAGTGCTCCTGTGTTGGTGTGTTGGAGGGTTCAAGCTTAGAAAATGGAAGCCACCAGCATGAAACTAGTGTTGTGGGCCAGTGTTGTTCACTGTGTGGCCCCCAGCAACTTAATGCTTCTGGAGGGCCGTCATGGACCGAGAATATCCAGGGACATTTCATCTCTCTCGGGGTTGGAGTCTCCAGTGCGCTGCAGAGGACACAGATCTCACGGACTGCTGCTCATGG
The DNA here is from genome assembly GCF_963924665.1 of Micromys minutus. Lineage (NCBI taxonomy): Eukaryota > Metazoa > Chordata > Mammalia > Rodentia > Muridae > Micromys > Micromys minutus. Next base: position 46,158,120 of record NC_137958.1, on the reverse strand, counting down.
AACGGCACTGCTGTAGATATTATCCAGTGACCGTGTGCCACAGGTTAGAGACTGTTGCTATGGTTTCTGATAGCTGCCCTTGATGCTTTAAGGATGCCCAAGAAAGAGATCTACAGCTTAGATTATAAACAAACAGTAAGGAAGAATTTCAGACATTTCTTTTCAGCATTGCACCAGGAAAAGCCTTCTAATGACCAAATTCACTCATAGGACAAGTCAAGGAAGTAAACGGTTAGACTACACACATTGGTGTTAGTTCAGCACCATTCAGACTTCTCTGCTGGGAGTCAGCCCGGTAGGTCCATAGCAGATTCATGTAGCTCTGTCTTCAAGATTCCTGTATGCTAGGTTTGGTGCATACCTGGAACTCCAATACAAGGGCTATAAAAGGAGAAGTGTTAGGAGTTCAGGGCCAGCTTCAGCTGTATGTGGTAAGCGTGAGACCCTCTTGGAACAAGAATGAACACCATCCCAAAGGGGGGAAAATGTAAACTTATAGTTTATAAAAGAAGATGAAGTGTATATACAAATGGAACGAAATGGGTCAAGTATGTTTAGGAAATGAAGTCCCAGCTTGGCTGTGCTTGACAGGAATGGGTTACCTCACTGTGTAACTCTTTACCCAAAACAAGCCATGGGTTTGAGTCCTGAGAACTGAAAGGGCTTCATTCTACTAATCTCCAGAGTGGATTAATGCCTTCATCCAATTTGAATAGCTTATATCCTATTTTTTAAAAAAAGATTTTGATAGAGTATGTGTCGTGGATAATTTTAGTCAAATAGTCAGTAGTAAGATTCCCCATGACCTTTTCACGTGTCTTTACAGCTTTTCCCCCTTTGTGCTTGTCTCCCTGAGCTCTTGCTTTATCGTATGTCTGTGCTCTGGTTCTCTAGGAGAGGTGGATCCCCTGAAGGTGGAGTTGTGAGCCACCCTGTGGATGCTGTGAACTGAACTCTAATGCAAGAGCAGTCACTGCCCTTAACCACTGAGCAACCTCCCTGGCCTTAGCATATCTCATTTTCAAAGCACCCTTTAGAGATAGCCATCACATATGTGCCCAGGCTTACAATAAGATGTCATGAAATAGAATGAGAAGTTTTGGCTAACTTCAAGGAAAAACCTACATGCTAAAGAGTGTGAAAAGCACAATAACCCTAGAGTCATTTAATGCAGGAAAACAGACCCATTTTCATGTCTTACCGTTCTGTATTGTACTTTAGACTGGTAACTGACATCTTCGGCGATAAATAAGCAATTCAAAAAAGTTTTAAACACCATTTCCCTTTTATTTCTCTAATACTACATCTTCTAAAGTGTAGTATTTTAGAAATTAGTGTTTTAGCCCTGCCAAAAATCTCTACTATTTTAGTTTGTTTCTGAAATATTCTATGAAAACAATAAATTAAATGAGCTTTTGTCTTTAAGCTCAGCTATGTGTGATTCTAAAATTGTCAGCTATTCATCATGGACTTTCCACAGCAGATGCTTAATTATGTTGAGAATCTTTTCGAGAAAACAGAAAGAGAACCATAATCTAGTTTATACTCATGGTGATAAAAATATGATGAGTTAGTCTTTAGCATTGGTGAATAGGTACTTTAAGTGGATGTTTATAAATAACCTTGTTTTGTCTTTTAAGAATTCACAAGGGGGGTGGGGTGGAATGGGGGAACTGGAGAAGAGGAAAACATTTGAAATGTAAATACTTAAAAGAATTCACTTTAAAACAAGTTTATCAATTTTCGCCTGTAGAGAAGCACTGGTCCTGAGAAGGGCTATCCTAAAGGTCAGGGCTGATGCGTCAACCCTTGTCTTGACCAAACAAGCAGGAATCCAGCCCTTTGTTCATAGTTGAGTGCGCAGGGGCTGGGAGTGGGGACTGTTTGCTGTCGGGCTGACACTTTAAGAAAGAAAACCTTGAACAGGTTCATTCTATTCAAGACTCATTAAAGGATGGGCAAGTGAGACCTCAAAATGAGATGTCCAGAATTCAGTGTTTACTTTAGTAAAGACTGTACCCTGCTCCCCAGGTTAATTTGGGACTAAAATGTGTGTTTTAGAAAACGTAATACTTAAGTGCTTTTATTTGGTTTTATGAAAAGAATGTGGGTATACACACACACACACACACACACACACACACACACACACACACACTGATAATTTCTAGTTAGCTGCATAATGCTTGGTTGCAAAGCACTTGTTTTCTTAATGAAATCATTAATGCTTTTTGATGGATGAAGTGGATCTGCTTTTTTAGATTTGTTTTTTTTTTTTTAAAGGCCAGTGACCCCTGAGGCAAGAGCTCCTAAATCACAAGCTTGCCATCTAGTGGTAAAAAGCTGCCGTGATTTAAGGTGTGTGTCACATTTTCCTACATGATTCTGATAGGAGCTAGCATAGGAAATGACAAACTTTGTGTCACACCGGCAGCGATATCGAATTTTCTCAAACCCTACGAGACCCTGTAGAGCAGGGCACCCACTGCTTGCTCTTCGTACACCAGTGGGAGAGTTTAAGGAGGGTTTTGTCTCATTGCTCCTACTTTGAGAATGATGTAGTCTTTCTGAATTGCTGTAAGTTGCACTTCCATGAGTGTGTGCATGCATATGTGTGTTTGTGTGTGTGTGAATATTGTGTAAGTGTGTGCATGTACGTGAATATGGTGGGACTGAATATTGAGACTAGAGCCCTGCACATGTCCGAAAAGTCCCCTCTGACTGAACTGTATCCCCACCACAAGATTAAAAGTTAAACAGATTTATATGATAATTTTAGTAGTGTTTCTGGGATTTACTTTTTGTTAATATCATCATATATTTGTTGGGACAAAGATAAAGGGAGTTGGAAGAAGTGTAGGAGCTAATTTCCTTTACACGCAGAAATACACAATACCATCAAAACAAACCCATATGGAGACCTTATATCTTTAGAAATAATGAGGCTATTTCTTGAAAAGGTAAAAATGAAATAAATGTAAATAAAAATCACTCACAATCAATTATCTGTATGACTAGTGTCACTAGTCATGTGGATGCTTCTCTAGGCCTTTTGTACAGAGACATCTGCCTATGAAGATAGAACCCTGTCACGGGTTCTGGTGCAGAGACTTTTAAAAGCTGCTCTTAATTAGTCAACAGCATTTTAATGGCTGTGGATTTCCTTTTGTTCATGTGTAATTTACCGTGTTGGGAATAGTGGAAATTTAAAAGCATACTTTAATATTTGAGAACTGCAAATCAGGGGTACTTCAGGTTCTCAAATAATGAAGAGAAATATGGTCCAGAAGCCGAATGAATCCCTTCCCACCGAGGGTTCAAGGAGAAGCCGGTAAATACAGGCACCGTGAGTCTTAGTTTGTGTGTAAAGGTTAGACATACACAGGGCATATGTGCAGCTGGGCTTTAGCCAAGGAAGTCCTAGAAGAGGTGCTTTAGAGTTGAGATCCAGAGGGTGAGACTGGCCAGCTAATGCTGTTAACTTAGGTTTAAGGCATGTGAGGAAAAGGAAAGAGGAAGGACAGGGCCCAGGGCCAGCAGACTTTGGCTGGGGTAGAAAGAGAAAAACTTGGGAGTCTGAGCATCTTTGATACTTCCTTCTTTTCTCCTTTGAAACTAAACTGTTGGGTTTTTTGTTGTCATGTATGGGATAAGTGGTGACTTACTCCATATTTTTACCAAGTAGATTCCTGTACAGAGGAAATAGACCATCTCCTTATCCAAGTTTGCTTCTAGGCCTGCCCCCTATATTCCCCTCTCCTTTTTAAAAACATATTTTATTGGATATTCTCTGTATTTACATTTCAAATGTTATCCCTTCCCCCAGGCTCCCATCCCCCTCCTCCCTCCTTTTAAGAGAGGGTCTTGCTATATAATCAGGTTGTTCTAGGGCCTAATATATATCCGAGGTGACCAGAACCCATGATACTTCTGTCTCAGCTTCCTGACTGCTGGAGTTATAACCATATACCATTAAGCTTGTCTTAGGAGGTCTTTAAACAGCTGCACCTGCATGAAACGCTAGATATTTAAAGCTTTTCTTTGATGAGCGGTATTAAGAGTATTTTAAAACTATTGATTATTGATTTCATATTAGAATCTATACAAGTCTTATGAATTCTAATAGTATTTCATAAACTGATTATTCTGCTTTTATACATGGACACTAATTTCCAATAAAGATCACTTTTAAAATTGCTCTTTTTCTTTGTGAGTTAGTGTAGCGTTGTCTATAAACCATCAGTAACAATCATGCTATGTGTCCTTGCCATTTTATGATCAAATAGGAACATATGCCATATTTTATGCAGGTTTCTTTTTTATAAATGGAGAATTTTACTAAATGTACTTTGCAATTTTCTGTTAGCTGGACTTTGACATAATTCTTTCACTAATGTATATTGTTAGCAAACATTGATGATTACTTAGATAAATCCTTTGAAGTTATTTGCTGATATGATCATATGGCTTTGTCTTTTAATCTAATAAGCCAACAGACTTATGTAGGACATGTTTGCCTTCTTATGTGTCCTCCTCTGTGACTTAGTTACGTTAGGATTTTTGTAGCATTGTTTGTAACTAATGTGGTTTGCCTGGTTTTGAGTTCTAGGGTAACCTTGCCTCATGGTCGAGGGTTTGTTCCCTTTCAGTTTCTCCTATGTAGGCCTCTGAATTAGCACTTGGGTCCTGTTTCATAACCTTCCTGCTTTTAAATGTCCAGCTTCCTTTGTCTTCATGTTTTGTGTATAGTTTCCAAGTAGTTTTTGTCTCACTAGCCTAGTACTGTTCTTCTTTCTTTCCCTCAACACTTGATTATAAAACTGAGTTCACTTGATTTTCCTCCTTTTAAATGTGATGTTATGTCATTGCACTGGGTATATGTTAGCCACCTCTTGGACTTTTTTCTTTGTGGTCTTGAATTCCGCTGTTGACAACAAGCTTCTCAGAAAGCTACATACCACTGTGGAGCTTCCTAGAAATATAGTCTCTGAGGTTCTGTCCTTCATCTCTAGGCCTGAATCTGCCTTTGAAGAAAAGTCACACACGACCCATATAGATGTAAGGTTTAAAATTATCTATTTTGGAATTTACTTTGTCTTTATAAAGATTACATGGTTTCTAAAAAAACATACCCATTTTTAAGGGGAATTTTCTTTCCTGTAACTTATTTTGAAAAGTTATATTGAGCAATGTGTGCTTTTTCTGAGAGTTCTAAGAAACAAGTCAAATTTCCAAAATACTACATGTACTAAAGATGTGATATTGCAGACACCAAACTAGGGGCTTAAAAGCAAAATAACCTTGTATGTACAGTTGCCACAAAATGGCCTTTGTTGATGGCCTTTGAGGTATGATTTGAATATCAAGAGAACATTCTTTTCTTGAGGAGGAAGGTCAGACATGTTTTCAAAAGGCTTGTCCAAATGCAGATCCCCAACCCCCTGATTTGAGATTGGATGAGTTTTGATTTCACAAATAAGCGTGTTGACTAAATGAATATACATGCATTTCTCTACGGGAATCGACCGTGGAATACTGGTGTGCTCACTTGTGAGCGTGTGCAGACTAAGGTGAGTGCCAGTGCTGTATATTAATGTATTCATACTACCTCTGTTGCTCACATCCAGCTAATTGTAAATGGCATGTCTATTCCCTGTGCTCATACTGATTGGAGTCTCTTTCTTTCTCTTAGTCTGAGTGAACAGCATTGTGTTTGGATTTTGCTGCTTCTTGCACTGCTAAGTCCCAGTAGTTTTTAAGTCTTATTTGAAAAGAAAAATTAAAATACTTTTAGGTCTTGTGAGTAAACACCAGAACTAGTATTTGAAGGGAACCACAAGACAAACTGAGGCAGAGAGGCAGACAGGCCTGGTCTCGGCATGCTGAGACCGTTTTATTAGAATAGGGAGGAGCCTCAGCCTTTCCAAGGGATGAAGGTTGAGTCCTGGGAGATAGGTGTATGTCCACGCACCCACATGTGATTAGCTAACAGGATGTTACAGATGTTTTCTGAAGTTTGGCTGGGAGCGGAATGAGTTGTCTTTGACAATTAGGCATAGTGTTTTCATTGGTGGAGCAGAATGGTCAGGCTGAGGTAAACCATTCCTCATGGCTATCGGCTCGTGCCCTGGACAACCTGATTCAAGTCCTCTTGACCTGAGGCTATTGCCCAACAGGAACTATCGCATTCTTGAATGACAGAAACACTACAAACATGAATCTATTTAGGATTTCAATTATAAGGTGACTTGCAATTAGTTTATCCCCTAACTGTGTGAACAGTGAGCACATTTTACCATGAGACCATTCCCTGGCATGTGAGCTGTTCCTTACCGGGGATTGGCCGGCTTCTCTGAGGGTACTGAAATTGTGGGATGTACCTTGGCTAACAAGCCTCCTTCTATAGGGCGTTCCTTCACTACCCCTGATCTGGAAAACATGTGAGCCGTTCGGATCAGCCCGACCCTGATGTACGGAGGGGCTTGCACGCAAGAGCAGGAACCTAGGTAGATGGCTCCACGAGGCTTATTTCCTCACATGGACAGATAACGGCATGATGGAACTGCTCCGAGGAGACTAAGGACAGCAGGGCAGGGGCTCTGAAGAGAGAAAATCAAGACGGAGCTGGTAGAAGTCTTAGTTCATTCAGATAGGTTTCTAAAAAAAAGAAAAGAAAAGAAAAGAAAAGAAAAACTATTGGATATTCTCTATATTTACATTTCAGGTGTTATTCCCCAATCCCCTCCCCCGCCCCCTCCCATTTCCTCCATGAAGTTATTCCCTCTCCCAACCTCCCTCTCTCACCTCAGCACCTTGGCAGTCCCCTACACTGGGAAAATAAGCCTTCACTGGACCAAAGGCCTCTCCTTCCACTGATGCCAGACAATGCCATCCTCTGCTGCATATGCACCTGGAGCCATGGGTCTCTCTATGTGTGCTCATTGGTTGGTGTTTTAGTCCCTGGGAGTTCTGGAGGGTTTGGTTGGTTGATAATGTAGCTCTTCCCATGGGGTTGCAACCCTTTCAGCTCCTTCAGTCCTTTCTCTAGCTCCTTCACTGGGGTCCCCATGTTCAGTCTGATGGTTAGTTTCAAGCATCCTCCTCTGTATCAGTATGGCTCTGGCAGAGCTTCTGAGGAGGCATCTATATCGGGATCTTGCCAGTAAACACTTCTTGTCATCAGCCATAGTGCTTGGGTTTGGTGGCCACATATAGGATGTATTCCTAGGTGAGGCTGTCTCTGGATGATCTTTTCTCCAGTCCTTGCTCCTAATAACTTTGTTAGAGTGATTGTGGTTTCACACTATGGGATTATCCTTCCTCAGTGAAGCACTCTGATTTTCAGGAAGGAGGAAAGGTTGGGGACAACAGGTTGTGTGGCCACTAAGATTACCTTTGATGCCAACCTAGTTCTCCAGGTAAGAGATCCTTACAACTTATATTCTTCGCTAAGAACTCACAGACAATGTCTCCATAGGGTGCATGTCAGTATTTGTGAAGAAAGGGGATGCTGGATTCTCATATTGCATTCTCATATAAACATATACACATTGGAAGATCAGAGTTCTATTTGTAATAAAGAATTCAACACACTTCAGCACACACTATGCACTTCACATAACTTAGCTAGTAATGGATGAAAATCATATGGTTAATTTGAAGACATCATTCATCCTGGACCCAGGGGCTAGGCAAACATTGATTCATGTGTTGAATAGTGTGTTATGTATCAGGGAGAGCCATGGGGGACTTTCTGTCTCCTGATTCTTTTTCTTCAGAATTAAAATACTCTGGAAAGGGTCACTAAAGCAGGCAGGGCCTGACCAAAAGTTTATTAAGGGGGCAGGGGTTTATTCTGCCTCACAGTTTGAGTTTGAGCAGCAAGAGTGGGACGTTGGGTGTCTTGCTCTCTCCGCAGTGAAATAGAGAGAGAATTGCACTTGTTTCTCCCTTTTGATTTCGTCCAGCCTCTGGAATGGAACCTTCCACATTCAGAGCCTTCCCTCCTCAGTCTTTCCTGAGACAGTGCCTTGAGTTTTCTTTCTTAGGCAGTGCTAAATCTCGTCACATTGGCAGTGATGATGAACCGTTGTTTCAAAGATGAATATTCTGAGCTTAAGCCTTAGAAAAAGAAACCTCTTCGATGGTAGAGATGTGTACCAAAGAGTTCTATCCATTGAGGGTAAAAAGAAAGAGGAGAAGATAGAAAAAAAAATCTTTTTTTTTTTTAAAGAGTCCTTTCCTTGTGACATTGTCTTTTTTTAATTGAACAACTTTATTTTAAAAAACAAAGATAAATGTACAGATTTTAAGCATTTTTGCATAAAAGTATACAAATACATTTTTGTCAGTACTTGATTTTTTTTTAAAGGTTTGATAGTATGCATTAAAATCCTACTAGTTACAATGAGCATAAAGTACATGTAAAACAAGATGTAACCTGGAAATAGTCAAAGTTTTCTTGTTGTGTAAAGATTAAGCATAATGGTTTTTCATTTTCTTTTTTTTTTTAGGAAAAAAATCTTAAAGAAGGACCAGAGTGCACTTTTTTTAGACTACAAAATAAAAATTAGTGCTACTCCGGTGGTGGCCTTCAGTGTGCATCCTGGGATAGTTGAAAGATTTAGCTTTAGCGCTTCTTCTCCATGTACATTTAGTATTCTTTGCACAAAAATCCAATACGGGTGCCTTAATTTGCACAAAGATACAGAATATATGACCGGTGCATCCATACAGAATTGAACAGGTGGCATCTGGAGTCCTGGATTGGAAACTGCAGGAATGTTGTGTTCTCAGACAGCGTTTTGTCTAGTGAGACCACTGTATTTAGCTACTAGCCATTTCTTGGCATGAGGTGAGCCATCTACCTTTGTTGGTTCTTGCTTTTTGTGTTTCAAAGTGAACAGTTTATGACTGATTGGATGCCTTTTCTTTGTAAAGAAAGCAGACTGTTTGAAAGACCACTGCATCCAATTTACTTGAAATCCATAGTGCATACTTCTGAAGACTTTGGGGAACCGTACTGATGCTTGTTCAAATCATTACAGTTTTCAAGCTTGGAATACCCAAGAATCAATTCACAGAATGTATGAAGCTCAAAGAGAAGGAAGGCCAGAAGGTGGATGCCTCAGTCCTTCTTAGAAGGGAGAACAAAATACTCATGGGACGAAATAAAGAGATTAAATAGAGGAGCAGGGATTGGAGAAAAGATCATCCAGAGACTGCCCCACCTGTGCATCCATCCCATATTCAGCCACTAAAACCCATGCACTATGGCTGATGCCAAGTCGTGATTACTGGCAGGAACATGATATGGATTCCTCCTAGAGGCTTTTCCAGAGTCATACTGACACAGAGGAGGATGCTTGCAGTTAACCATTGGAGTGAGCACAGGGACCCCAATGAAGGAGCTAGAGAAAGGCCTGAAGGAGCTGAAAGGGTCTACAACCCATGGGAAGAACAAAATTATCAACTAACCAAACCCACCACAGTTTCCAGGGACTAAAACACCAACCAATGAGTTTGCATGGAGAGACACATGGTTCCAGTTGCATATGCAGAGGATAACATTTTCTGGCATCAACGGGAGGAGAGGTCTTTGGTCCAGTGAAGGATCATTTTCCCAGTGTAGTGGAATGCCAAGGCTCTGAGGTAGAGAGGGAGGTTGGGAGAGGAAGCACCTTAATGGAGGCAATGGGAGGGGGGGGGGATGGGATTGGGGGAAAGGGGATAACAGCTGAAATGTAAATACAGAGAATATTGAATTAAAAAAAAAAAGGCTGTCTTACATAATTCACACTGCAACAGCAGAATGCCCTGGAGACTACATTTGGAAGTGCAAGATTAAGCCCTGAAGATTTGGTGACTGATGAGGATCCACTTCAGAGGCATATCTGAGGTAGTGAGGGTTCTCTCTGGAGCCACTTTAAATGAATGCATTTTAAAGGGGGTCTGAGGAGCCTCACCATTGTTCATGAGCTCATCAAACAGAGGTTTATCTCTTAATCAGCCCATCAGTCTCCTGACTCAATATCCAAATGTTAGTACCTGGAGAGGGTAGGATTTCAGTATAAGAATTCTGGGGTGGGGGAGGGGACCCAGACATTTGGATCATAATAGTTGAAAAAAAGTGCTTTCTGGATAGTTTCACCCCACCCCCTCCCAGTATGTTACTGGGTTAGTGGCCTAATCTGTTCTCTATGGAGAGTGTGTCATAATAGAGTTTGCTTGGGACAAGCTCCATGGGATATGATTGGTAAGAAGCTAAAGTTTGATTGACATCTGAGTTTGTCTGCTGGCTTGCTGTTTAGGCTGAATTAGCCATTGGTCCAGTTCCCTTAATTTGAGATATTAATAGAAATTATATTTACTTTATCAGTGGTGAGTTATAGATGGATACAGACAAAGTTATCTTAGTGACTATATAATAGAATAATTGAAATAGAATGATTTTCTGACTTTTTGATTGGTAATTTGTGATGCTTGGATCTTGAGTTCTGATCAGATATTTTAGATTGTGTCATACAATCAAGATTTCCTTTTCTGATTTAAAACTTATCTCTGAAATTGAAAAACAAAACTCCAAAGGTAGGAGGATTGGTAAAGGTTGTTCTCTCCTAGGTTGTTTTATTTGAAATTATTAACTAAGGAACTGGAGAAATGGCTCAACAGTTAATGACACTTGCTTTTGTGCTGAGAACTAGAGCCTATGTCCCAGCTCCCACATGGAGCACATCCCAGACACCTATAGCTCTGTCTCCAGCTCCAGGGGCTCCAGGAACTTCTGCCATTGGTAGATCGGTAGGGACATGCACACACGTGACATCCCCCCCATCTCTCTCTCTCTCTCTCTCTCTCTTTCTCTCTCTCTCTCACACACACACACACACACGCTTGAACATAAACTGTTTTACATACATACTTTGTCTCACATAAATAATAATAAGAATTACATTTTTTAATTGTGTAAAACCACAGTGAAGCAAATAGATTGCTACTTGCTAATGGATTTCTGTGTAGTCTTTTTCCAGGTTGTGTTGGAAAAGCTGCTGTTCCTGTGGTTGGTACAGCTATGCTGGGACATCTTAGGATGTGCTTGACTTTTTATGTTTTCCTCAGTTTGAGGTGAACTGAAGGTTGACTTGCTATTGAGAGTCAAAGGAGATAACCCAGGAAAGATGAGAATGTTCAAAGGAAGAAGTGGGGATAGCAAGGTTTCAGAATTTTCTTCTGTGTGCCTTTCTCAAAAATGACTCCCATCTCATCCCATCCGTGGTCCCTCTATTACTTTGGCTGTCGTATAAAACAGGAAAGCTACATGTTCTTCATACCCAAGAGGAGCTGTCCCTTTCATTTCCTAAAACTCTGAAGTTAAAAGAACCCAGAGTCTGGACCTCAGGCTTCGGCGACTCCCAGTTTATCATTTTCTTGGCATTGTCTAGTAGAACTTACCTCAGTCTAGTCAGTGTGTTTAACACTCAAGACAGCGGCACAAGGGACTGAAGGACCTGTATATACGCTCTGAGAAAACTACACTCAGGATCCAGAACTAACTGTCTGTGGTTTTCCCCCTCTTATTTTTGTCACTACCTGTTTGTATAAGCCTCGCCGTCAATATTCCTAAGTACTCTAGTATTAATAACTGAAAACAGGAAACAGCTGTGGAGGAAGGCCCTCTGAGAGGCCTTGGCTTTCCATAACTGTGTGCGGTGACGTGTAGACTCAGCTGGTGCTCATCTGGCATCTCAGAACCTCTAAGAGCCACCCTGAAGCAAATTCCAAATCCGGTGATGCTCGTGAGCTAGAACATTCAAGACTGGCTGAGGGATATGGACGCTCCATTTAGGCATTTAATGAAAAACCTTTTTACGGATCAAATAGAATGTTTTTATTCATAAGAAGAGCTAGCTAGATCTTCATAGTCCTCTATTTTAAGACATGCGGGCAATGTATTTTTTCACTGATTACTCTAAAGAGTCTTTATTTTTAATAATTAATTTGCTTAGGGTGGGTTGGGGCATATTCTTCAGTTACAAGATAAGTTTTAGTAAAATCTCATTTTGGGAAAATCTTACCTATTCATAACTTTCATCATTTTTATCTTAATTGATCACAAATCAGCTAAATAATTAAACTTGTCAGAGCTATATCCAAAGATCTTTTTTTAACTTAAAAAACTTGTTTTGAGATAGTGTCATTAAATTGCTAAGGCTGGTCCCTGGACTTACTTTGTAGCTCAGGTTAGATCTAAAATTGTGATTCTCCTGCTTCAGCTTTCAGAGTAGCTGGGATTACAGGTTCATGCCACCAGACCTGGCTCTTCCAATTCTAAATATACAGCTTTATCTTTTCATTTTTTCATATGCGGGCTCCTTTGTTTTCCACCTAACAGACCTGGCCCAACAATCACTGTCCACCTGTGAGCACACGCTAGAGTTCTTGTATTTCTTTCCTTTAGCATTGTTCCTTTTGAGTTTGATTTCCTAAAAGATTGGGTGAGTGCCATTTTTTATTCCATTCTGTATCCGCTGCTTCTTTGTGCCTACAGTGGGCTCTGTTTCTGTGCACTAGAAGCTAACTATTATCTCTCCATGGCAGACATTGTCTTTACCTTTGTCTTCCCTTTTCATTTTTAGACTCTGTCAGCCGTATCTTTTTTTTCCTGGTTGGTATTTTATATTTTATCTTGAGTAAGTAAGTTTTACAGTTTTATGTAGTCAAATTAATAGGATTTTGCTGTTGCTGTTACGGTTATTTTGCATTTGAATCTTTTGCACAAATAACCCTTGGAAAACAAAATTATTTTACTTTCTCACAATTACTGGTGGACATTTTAATCTGCATGTAGATTTTTATTAGGTGTATTATCCTGGTCCTTTTGCTGCATTGCTGTGGATATAGAGAAATGCTTTCTAACTTAGGGACTACAGTTGTTCGGGAGTTAAGGGGTGATATTTATAATGCATAGTTGCTCGTTTTGTATTCCCTACCAGATATATACTCTGTGAGACCATTTTTCTTTTGAGTGCTTTCCAAGTAAGATTAAGTGGTTGAGGCAATTAACTAGAAGCCTGCACTACTAATTACTGGGCCTTTGGAGGAATGAACCAGTTAGAAGTTAACCCTTCTTTGAAATGCACTGGTCTTGGGGGAGTTCTGTTAGCTCTGCATTATCTGTCTTCCTGACAAATAAAAAAAAAAAAAAAAAAGAAGAATGTCAAAAATATCTCGGCTTGAATATGCCTTTGTACGATGATCCATCTGGTGTTGGTCATCTGTCCAGTTTTAAACATCCTTGATATCCAAAATCTACAGCCCACTTCACAATGGCTTCATGCTTTCAGTGCAAGCCAAGCTAAAGACCAGGAAGAGCCATTCATTGTCATGGCCTCTGCCACCTGATTCTGTTGGTGAATACACCTGAACTGTAACCATCTGAAAAGTCAGCATCCAGCAAACAGGCATCCCGAGTGTTGAGAACAGAGGCATGGGCTTCAGGTCACCGTTATCTCTCATCCTGGTGACTGACAGTTCTTACTCTGAACAATTATCACTCACTTAAGCCTAACTAAACATAAAGGAGAACTCAGGGTCCTATTTTTTCCTCTGGGAAAACGGTTTTATTCTCTAAGCCATTGCTTGTTTATAAACAATAAGGAGATGTTCCCCGAGAGGCCTTTCTTGATGTTTTATCATAGCTTTGTCAACCGGACACTGTCAGAGGCAAGGCTACACCCCCCCAGAGGTGGGCTTGTTGATTTGCTGCAGTGAAGACCACACACTAGAGGAAGCATGCGGAGAGCTTCTCACCAAATGCAGAAAGAATCTTGTCTTAGGATTTGTGTGTTTGGTTTTGCTATGTAGAGCAGACTAGCCTTTAACTCATGAAACTCCTGCCCCAGCCACTCCATCAGGAATTACAGCGTGTACCTCCACACATGACATGCACACACGTGCCTCCTCACACATGACATGCACACATGTGCCTCCTCACACATGTAATGCACACATGTGCCTCCACACATGACATGCACACATGTGCCTCCACACATGACATGCACATATGTACTTCTACACATGACGTGCACACACGTGCCTCCACACATGACATGCACACATGTGCCTCCACACATGACATGCACACATGCTTCTACACATGACATGCATACACGTGCCTCCACACATGAAATGCACACATGTGCCTCCACACATGACATGCACACATGTGCCTCCACACATGACATGCACATATGTGCCTCCACACATGACATGCACACATGTGCCTCCACACATGACATGCACACATGTGCCTCCACACATGACATGTACACATGTGCCTCCACACATGACATGCACACATGTGCCTCCACACATGACATGTACACATGTGCCTCCACACATGACATGCACATATGTACTTCTACACATGACATGCACACATGTGCCTCCACACATGACATGCACATATGTACTTCTACACATGACATGCACACATGTGCCTCCACACATGACATGCACACATGTGCCTCCACACATGACATGCACACATGCTTCTACACATGACATGCATACATGCACTTCCACAGTACTTGGAAGAATAGTATAGTTTAGATGAAATCCAATTAAAACAACTTTTTTGATAGATCCAGAACAAAGCATGAGCAGGTATTAATGGACCAACATCCCTGCAAAATGTACCCAGATCCCATTTCCTTGAAACTGCACACAGGGAACAATGTAATACCATGTTTACACACATCTTTTATGGAGGTCTCTCTCTTCTGGACTGTGAATTGAGGCTTCTTCCTTGTTTCAGAGTGACATAGGTCCATCAGTAAGTATAGGCTGCATCTTCTTGACTTGAGGAATTTTCAGTAGAAATTTTGATAGTCCCTGACTTACAGCAGAGAGTTGCATGATAAGAGAACAGGGGACAAAGCAGGAAGTTACTATGGGGATGCCTCACTACGGTGCCACAATATCCATATAACGCACTGGTTCCTTTGCCTTTGAAACTGCCAACACAATCAGCTGAATACCACACCCTTTGTCTTGAGTTAATGCTTACATTTTAACCCTGTAGCTTCCGGAGTCTTACAAGACCATCTAATTTTTAAAACTACGCCAGGAAACTTCCTTCCCTCCACTTTAACCATGTAAATATGCCTTTCTAAACTTGTTCTCCAAGGTGGGAGTCAGGCCTCAGGAAGTGTCTGTTGGCAAGATTCCGGTGTGTGAGAACTGCTGAACTTCTCTCACTGACTGAGGCAGACTGTTGTGTGGCTAGCAGTGTGCTAAAGGTTACCCAGCATGCAAATGGTAAATAACTCCGAGTGCACTTACTCATATTTGTTCCTTGTCCTTATCATAGACACACACAGGGACTTGGGTCTTCCATGAATAATACTACAGTCCCATTAATTTCTCATTCTTGAGAAGCCCCCTGTGTCGTGGGGCATGAACATACAGGGAAACAGTGTGGGGTATTGAAGCTTGTGTTTGCAGATGCCTGTGGAGGCCTGAGGCATGAGACTCCCTAGAGTTGGAGTTATAGGAGGTTGTAAGCCACTGTATGTAGATGCTGGGAAGCAAGCGTGGGTCCTCTGCTCTTAATTGCAGAGCTATATCTCTAGCTCAGTGCAAAAATAAAAATTAATTTAGGTTTTTGAACAATGTGTGTGCATTGTATAGCTTATAAACAAGTATTAGAAACACACACACACAGTCTCACACACACACACACACACACACACACACACACACAGTAGGGATGTGATGACACTTTACTGCCCTTTAACTCAGTTCTTATGTAAAGGACAGAGCACGGAGAATAGTCCTGGCAATCTCATCGTTAACCTAAACTCACGACGTTAGTATAAACATTGCTGTACAAAATTAGACAACCAAAAGGCACATAAATATCCACAAAGTGTATATTCACAAGTGAAAGCTACACACTGTTAAATCTATATATATCAAAAGAAAAACTGTATGAATCTTAGAAACTGTTTCTTTTTTTTCTTAAAGTTGATATATACTCCTTAGCAGAATGCTGAGTGTTATACGTTAACACCCTACACCTTTGTGTTATGAAGTCTGTTTATGAACATACTTATCTATCTGTAAAGCATTTAGTTTTGCTTCAGGCAACATGGGTTAGCTTTGCTCTGTCTTGACAGGTCAATACTCCTGATTCTCCTTTGAAATGCTGCTTTGTACTAATGTTCCTCATTAGCTGTCCTGTCATTCTGTGACCTCCTTCCAATCGGCTAACATCAATAATTCCCCAATTGCTTAGGAATAAAACTGCATTAGTATTATCAACATGGAAAACTATAAAACAGTGAAAGTCAAAGTTCCTATGATGTCCTATTCTGGAAAGTAAGTTTGAAGACCCAGAAATGGTTTAACTTTACTCTTAAAACCACGCTGTGAAGGTATGCCGATCTGGAGGGACCTATAAGCAACCATTTTGAAAACTAATTTGTCCTGTGCTGAAGAAACTCAGGGACGAAAAATGATGTGGGGCTTTCTTAAAATGATCTGATTCTTGCTGAAAGAACAACATTGGAGCCCATGACAAAAGTATTTAAAGATGCAGCTTCTAGAAAGAGTGTAGCCCTTAGAACACTGGCGATGCCTGTGAAACTCATAGAATAGGCTGGATCTCACTGACTCTTGGAAACGCAGGTGGTAAGGGGATGAACTAGATGGCTTAGGATGACAATGTCTGATAGTGAAACTGTCCCCTGTTGTCCCTGCAGGGACCAGAAAATATGTCCAGTGATCATGATGAGCAACTCAAAGTTGTGAAGCTTAGTCCTATGGTGTCAACCAAATTTCATGATCAAGGAACTTCAAGGAATAAGGTCTTCAAACGGATCCTGTTGTAAGAAAAATAAACTCAATCACATAGTGTATGGCATAATCATAGTTCAGGGGAATTCAGTCTCCCTAGCAGGCTGGTTCTCAAGATGGTCATCTCTCAGTTCTTTCCTGGAGATACTGATGTATATACCGAAGCCTGGTGACTCTTTGAGAAATGCTTGGTGAATTAGTTTTGTACATTAAAATAGCTTTAAAATGAGACAGAATTAAAATTTGGATCATATAAAGGCCAATTAAAGAATGCATTACATTTGAGCCAGTGTGACAATCTACCTAATAGGATCAATATGCAAAGAAAGGACACCTAAAAGAAGACAAGGGCAAGGTCTTGGGGAAAGATGGAAATGTCGCCTAGAGAATTCAGCTCTAGTTTTTAAGAGTACTAAGCATGATTCCTAATAATTAATATAATTCACAAATAAAATGAAAGTCTTGGTTATTTTTGAAACCTGGTTTATTATTGTCTTGGGAGATCAAGCACAGAAATAAAATCACAGAGTAAAGTGTGGTCAGAAGATTAAAGGAAGTCATAACAGGAAAGTGGACCCTTGTAGAACTTTTTTTCTGAGACATAAAATGAAAATAATTGGAGAGGGGAGAAGGAACAGGTGTATAAAAGGGATAATTATATAACACACAAAAGTGTTCCTGACATGAGCTAGAGAAAGACCTGGGCCTGCAAATTGGAAGTCAAAGCAATGTCTAGGATCGCTGAACCAGAAAAGATGTGTGTCTAGACATCCTGTAAGATTTCCAAGTTCTCTAATGACTTAGAAGATTCCAGGTGAAACACTCCAGATTACTTTAAGAAACAGTTGACTGTGGGAACCCGCTTTTCTTTGGCCTTTCCCTTTGTAAGGTGGGAAGAGAGAGAGGAAGAAGAAGGCATGTCTAATGCAGGAGGGACTGATTCTCTGTAATATATCACACGGATCCTAAGAAAACAGTAAGGTAACCAGAACAGGCTCTTTTAACTAGGAAGAGATCAGCAGGTAATAGCAGTGAATCCTAACAGCTTGCTGCATGGATATTTAGAAATTTAACAAAGGAGATAGCTTCCCATGACCTTTGTAACTGTAGTATAAATAGGGCATCTAAAGCATGTACATAAAAAATTAAAAGTAAGCTATAGAATAGGGCTTTAAAGTCTAAGAAACTAGGAGAAAACTAAAGAATGGAAATGAAAATTTAAAAAATGAACAGGAAATAACCATCCGCTTACTAATATAGGGAAATAATAATTTTAGGGAAAAAAACAGTGGGAGGTAAAATCCTGTTTTCAAAGAATCATCTGTCTTAGGTTGGAGGTAAGGAGATGAATGGATATTAGTAATTGAAAATAACACTGAAGCTAAATTTCTAAGTGAATGAGAGAAAAGTAACTTGGACAGAGTCTTCTAATAATGGAACAAAGACAAGTAGATTTTTTTCTCAGGACTTGTTTTATTGAAGACACACACACACACACACACACACATCTTGATCTATAGCATATTTTAAGGCTTCCCAGTACCTGAAACTTTTAATTAATAAATCAGGTATTATAAAGATTTGGAGTTCTTTACCTGCTAGGCAATAAGAAATTAGAGTAAATTTAATATTATTTTGAAAGATAAAAATCAAAGAATTTCACAGGTTCTAAGACTGTCCTTTGACTTTGAAATTGTTTTTCTACTGTTGTTGGCTAATGTTAAGTTTATAATAGACTTGTAACATGTTTATTATTCTTACTTCTTTTTTTCTTACAACTTTATTTAAAAAAAAACAGAGATACATGTAATATGCAGTCACTGATAATTGGATACTAGCCCCAAGAAACAACTCACAGACCATATAAAGCTCAAAAAAAAACAAAAAAACAAAAAAACAAAAGAACAAAAAACAAAACAAAAAAACCAAAAAAAAAAAAAAACAAAAAAGCCAAAAAGGTCCTTTTTAGGAAAAAAAAAATTAAACAATACATGTATAGCACCCTCTCAGAGTAGGGTACCCCTAGACCTTAAATCATTAATAACTCAAGATAACTTGTGGCAATTTTTGCTATTTAAAAATCATTACATTTAATCTTTACACACCAAGAAACCTTTGACTATTTCCATGTTACGTTTTATTTTACATATACTTTATGATCATTGTAACTAGTAAGATTTCAATGCATATTATCATACCTTTAAAAAAATCAAGTACTGACAAAAATATATTCATATAGTTTTATGCTAAAACGCTTTTAATAAGCTGTACAAGTAGTTTGTTTTTAATGACTAATAGAAGGGGCTGGAATAAAAGGGTTCAGTGGTTAAGAGCATTTTCTGTTTTCTCCGAGGACACAAGGTTGGTTTTTAGTACCCACTCTAGTGAACTCACAACTGGCTGTAGCTGCAATGCCACAAAATCTTGTAGCTTTCTTCTGGCCCCTGAGGTAACTATTCACATATGACATTCATACACACAGACATACAGACATACACATAAGTTAAAAAAAAGACTAATACACACAAAATTAAATGGGCAATATAACACAAACGTCAATAATCACCTTTAAAAACAGAACAGAGTGAATTGCAAAATTAAAAGGCATATAACAGACTGTTAGAAAAATCAGCTTAATTGTTTTTTATTGATTCACTGTTTATCATAGTATGTTGAAATAGTGAGGAAAACTATTGAGTTAATACAAGGGAATGCACAATGACTGAGCCGTTGGAGCCATCTTAATACATCACAGAAAATAAAGGGCAGGCTTGTTTGGAAGCTGAGTTAAGATGTGCATTATCAAGCTATATTTCTACTGTTGATGATTATCTTTATTTTGTAGATGTATCTATTGAGACCAGGCTCCACAACTCTCCAGTTTGATCAGCTGTAGTTTCTTCTCATGGTCTCCATTGTGAAGAGAAGTCTCTCTGATGAGAGATGATGAGTACACTTATCTCTGGGTATAAGGACAAATGTTTAGATTGTTCTTAGGGGTTATGCCATCTTAGTAAAGCTTCCAAATCTGTGACGTCACTGCCTTGGAGTAGTTAGCTAGGTTTCCACTACCTGTCACAGTTTTCTTCTTGTCAGTAGAGTCTTATATCCCATTAGGGAGCTGTTCATTACAGTCAAGTATGCATGATACTACCACCCTCTTGGGAATACGATGACCTGCTGGCTATTGTTGTGATTCATAATGGATATTCATTGTGTTTGGATAGGACTGTTGCTGTTGGTGCTTTTCTCCTCTGAAAACTTAGATGCCACCTTCTGATATAAAAGGTAGTCCTCAGGGAGGAGACATTCAAGTTAGTTCCAGATCAAGCCTCTGGGCTCTGTATAGGAAATACATGATGTCTCCAGAAGTGAGAACTTAACCCCGCACTACTTCTGGGGAAAAGAACAGCAATAGCAATAGTCTGTAATATTTTGGGAACCTCTTGTACAACCCTGAGCAAGAACCTAAAAGAGAGTTTCTTATGTGTGGTGTTGGGGTTATTTGTTAGATAGTCTTTGGATCTCGGAGAGATAAATAAAGGGGTTTTACATGTGTCAGAATTATTTTTCTAGCCACTAGGAAGATTATACATAAGATTTTAAAAAAGAAGATACAGATTGCTAGATTGGTCTCCTAATGGTGTGTTGCTTTCTATGAGTTTGAGCAGATCTGATTTTTGTTTCCTTCTGTTTGTTTCCTTTGAGAATGTCACTGTTTTCTGAACCCCATAGTGTACTGCTTTCTGTGGGAAAACTTCCACAACTACTGAGAAACCCGAGGACAAAGAGCTGGAATGTGCTGGAGCCAGTGCAGCCTCGTGCTGTTACGTTTGGTAAATGTTTTGGAAATTCCCTCTGGGACAAAAGATTCAGTACAACTACAATGAGGACAGTTGCCATGACACTTTTATAATGTAATAGAGACCACATATATAAAAATCTAAAACTTGTGTGTTATTTCGAGTTCTCAGCATCATAGCTGAGAGGTTTTTAATACACCTCTTACAGAATCTAATAGATCAGATAGTGGAAGGTCGGTTATATTTGAGATCTGGCTATTACTTCTCAAACCTGTGAAAAGTACATGTCGAATAACCATGAATTCGTGTGCACACAGAGAGATGTCTTTAATTAAAAGGAAATATAAAGACTGTGTATACTAAGAATAGTTATGCAAAGTGCTGTTTATGAGACACATAAACAGTATATAATGTAGGACTCAGAGGAAGGCCCAGTAAATACACGTAGAGAAGACTGCCTTCATTTCTTTCCCTACAACCACTTAAAGTGAACATTGGAAATGAACAATCTGAAAGAAATTCAACATTTTTTTTCTAAATAATTTTGAGATCACTTGTGACTTTTGGTTTTTGAAGATGTGTTCTTAAAGGTACTCTCTGTGAAAAGGTGATGGGAAGGGGATAAATCAAAGCTGGTAAATGATCTGAAATGCTATGCTTTGATCAAAAGGACCACAAATCAAATGAGCAAAGATTTCAGGACAGAAGCTTAAGAGGCACAGCCAACTTTCCTTGCAGTGATTTTGGTTCTTATTGCTAAATATAAGCTATGCTAGCACACCATTCCATTTTTAGAAAAGGAAAAAATATAACTCTTTACACTTCAAAAATTTTCGTTGGAGATGACTTTTTTGGCAGTTAGTATGTTTCCAGACTATATATGAATTTTGTTTTTGTTTTTAACAGACTGGAATCAGTTTCAGCAAATTACTTGTTTGAACCTAAAAATCAACTTTGAATAATTTGAACCTCGGCGTTTGAAATTGGAAAGTCATTTTCTTTCTATTTTTTTTTTAATTTAAAATGCTCACAAAACTTTCACTATTAGTGGACTACACTGATTTTTTTTTCCTGGCTATTTCATCATTGGAAGCCTTTCAATAAAAAAAAAAAAAAACTTTTAATGTATTAAAGTGCCTTCAAATATTTATCTATGACCATTAACCTAGAGTGCTAATGGGAGAAGAACTTCTATTTGCTGTAAGGAGATGCAGAACAAAGAAAGGGCTGAGAGGGGGTGACAGAGCTCAGCCCTAAATGAGGCATCTGTATTGGGACATTTGTATCAGCACCAAGGACAAGGCTTGGGGATATCATGGAAGAGGAGACCTAAGGGATGTAAGTGCTTAGAGGGTGAAAAGTAGGGCTTCGAACTGGTGTCTTCTGCACATGGCGTAGCTATCCCACTCATGAATTCCCAGCACCCCTGAGTTCCTGCCCACGATAGAGGTAACCAAGCCCCTGCAAGGATGGGGTAGATAATCCCCAAGCCTCACCTAAGGAGTTATTGGCGGTGCATAGTTGCTGGGGTAGGAAGAATTGTTCTTTTTTGAAGATACAGCTACTGTTAGGCTCTGCTGCTGCCATGCATGTCCCCCAACCATAGGCACATGGGTAACTAAGTAGACATGGTGGGGTTAAGAAAAGAAAGAAATGTGAAGTGTGCAATAGGAAGAGTTGGGAGAAGATGGTGGAGAAGAACGAGGTTAGATATGATTATGTTTAATTATATACATGTATGACATTTTAACAATACAGGGAAATTAAGAAAACAAAAGCAAAAATCCCTGACCGGTAATATACCAGGTCTGCACAAGTTGAAAATAAAGCAGGTGTAAATCCACCTAGCATCCAGACACATGCAGAAAGAGATCATCATAATGTGAGCGGAGAATGGGACACACCGTTGGCTGCGAACAGAACCAAGTATTTTATATGCTAATTCTGTTTTGATATTGAGGTAATTTCTGAAAACCTAGTGCTTGCTCATTTGACAACATGGAAGATGAGTGTAATTGTGGGCATTTTTTATATAACTCTGGGCATTTTTTAGGAAACCTTTTCTGAACTTCTGACCTGGGGGCAGGTGCTCCTAAGACTCTGCATTTTTCTTTCAAGTATAAAATGTTCACTCTTACAGGTACTTATCTTATCTTGACCATCCGGCTGGATATGACTCAAATATCTTCATTTTTATTATCTCCAGTCTAGTGCAGATCATTCAGGTCTGTTAAGACACTAAGTAAACGAACATTGATTTTGCGAATCATTTATTTTATTGGGATTGATTTCTACACATTAGGAATTGCTTGTTTAAGTACCGTAAATGATGATGATGCTTTATGCCAACCAGCCTTTCAGTGTCACCCGCCCGCCCACTTTCTGTGCTTACCATAATTGAGAGTAACAATTTTAACACCCTGAATTTCAAGTAACAAATGTAACTTGTTGTATTTGGGGGGGGGACTTTTTGCCTCCTCCTCGAATGATCAGCTGTATGGATTGTCCCTGTCATCTGTCCTTTATTAAAATTCCTCCTACTACAACACTTTTTGCCCATTTCATTTGGTGTTATTTTTCTTCAGATTGTTTGCGTTTTCATTTTCTTTGAGATCTATTTGATTTTGCGCAAGTGTCTTGAATTTAAAACAATTAGTGGACTGTCATTTCCTCTTTCTGAAATGATTATTTACTGCCAAGACCTGCAGCTTTCCCTCCATTTTCTCGCAGCTTGATAAGGTTCATATGGCTTCTCTAGGTGTAGGTGTAGGAAATCATTGTAGTTTATTGCAGTAAGTGTACATATAAGTCAGGGAAGAATTGCCATCTAGTTTGTTTTGTTTTGTTTTTTTTAATCGTGAAATGTATATTTCCCTCCAATCTCCAAGCTTTCTTTAACTCTTTTAGTAGTTTCTTTTGTTTTTTCATAAAAAATGGTATCATTGAGCCTTTAAGATGGTTAATTTATTATTGCATTTGTAGTGGTTTTAAAAACATTTAAATATTACTTAATATGCGTATCGTGATGTATGTGAGGAGGTCAAAGGACAGCTTTTGGAGGTCAGTTCCTTCCTTCTGATATGGAATATGGAGATTGAATTTGGTCACCTGCTGAACCATCTAATTGACCCTTGGTATTTGATAATATATGTGTCAGTCTGTCTATCTGTTCAGTGGGTTTTTCTATTATACCAAATGATTTTTGGTTTTTTTGTTTTTTGTTTTTTTGTTATTTTTTTTGTTTTTTTGTTTTTTTGTTTTTTTTTTTTTTTACTTAGTAGGAAGTCTTGACCTTTGTCTTTTATGGGAATTTTCTCTTCTATCCATTGCATTTAGCAGATTCACATTTCAACCAATGGCTGTTCAGGTAATTAATTCTCACTTGCTAGATTGAAAGCAATACATAAAAAATAAAATGCCATTTTCACTAGGTCTGGCTTTGAATTGTTTGAATGTTCATTTCTTTATCCATTAAAATGCCCTGTGTTGGTTCTTTTCATGTTTGTCTTTAAGGATATTCTCAACATTCATTCATTTAAGAAATCTGGAATAAGTGTTGAATTTCACAAATACTCTTTGGCATCTATTAAAACCATTTCATGGTCCCAAAAGTTTGAAAATTTGAAGTTCTGAGATAATGAAGCTTGCAAACCCTTCTTTAAGAAATAACATTGCTTCTTACTCGGATCTTCAGCACAGCCTGATCCAGGCCGTGGCCACGCCCACTGTGCATGTGCTTTCTTATGTCACTGCCAGCACCTCCTTGTTCTGACGTCATTCCAGCCCTTGTCTTCATTTCATACCTCTTCCTTGTACATCGGTTCAGAATCATTTCTAAAATGATAAAGGATTTCTGTGCTCTGAAGCCCAAGTACCCAAAGCATTTCTGTAGCTAACTATGTAACCTCACCAGCCACCTCTTCACTGTTCCTCACTGTTCTTCATGAGGTCGAGCATCCTCCAAAGAGGGCTCCCACCTACTTCTCCTTCTTCCTTCTAGGGAACTGATGTCCTCCTAACACATAAACCTGGTGTGGCATGTTAGTGTTTAGATTTACTTGCGGTCCATGCTTGCTTCCAGGGCAAAATGGAAGCTCTTGGACCAGTCCTTTCTGATTTCTACAGTCAAGTCCCCCATGCTGCCCTTGTTCCAACTTCACTGTGTCTCGTGGTGTTACAGAAACATGCCCCAAGGTTCTTAGAGCCATCAGTGACCCACTGCCTTCCTGGCTTCCATGTTCAGGTGACTTGATAAAGCAGCTCAGAGTTGACTTTATCTTGATTTATTTTACAGCTTCTTCACTGTTCATACTGACTTTGGGTGCCTTTCCTTCCAATTCCTACTATGTCCTGAATATATGTGTTTACTCACTGGGTATTGCTTTAATTTGGTTTCCCTTTGGCTCTGTGGGGGAACTTCTTCAGAGCAAAAGTTGTATATCTTGTCATCTTATTCCCTGACACAAGTATTGACTGGGAAAGGACTCTATGTACAAACAACCAGTCTATATAGTCTAGCCTGTATATAGTCTAGCTTGTATATAGTCTATCTTGTATATAGCCTAGCTTGTATATAGCCTAACTTGTATATAGTCTAACTTGTATATAGTCTAGCTTGTATATAGTCTAACTACTAACTTGTATATAGTCTAGCTTGTATATAGTCTAACTAACTTGTATATAGTCTAACTTGTATATAGTCTAGCTTGTATATAGTCTAACTTGTATATATTCTAATTTGTTTATAGCCTAGCTTGTATATAGTCTAACTTGTATATAGTCTAGCTTGTATATAGTCTAACTTGTATATAGTCTAACTTGTATATAGTCTAACTTGTATAACTTGATAGAAAGCCCTTTCTCCTCTTCTGCTTCTTCCTCTATTCTTGTTATTGTCCTGTTCTCACTAAAAGATAAATGCAATCCTTTTACAACAGCATTGTAAATTCTTTATTGATTTACAGTGTACTCCTGATGAAAAAACCTTCAGTGGTGTTTCCTTAGACATTAACTACATGAGGCTCTGCAGCCCTGTCCTATACTGATTAAAGCCTTAGCAGTATTTTTAAATCTCCCTGCAGTACAGACAAACCTGTCTTATCATCAGTGTCACAATTCCCAGAAGCCTCCAGTTGGTTGATCTGGAAGATTTCAGTACTGAACATGGGCATTTTTCTCTGACTTTATGCTGAGGATGAATTCCTGGCTATGAGGGTCAGCTCCTCAATGCCCTACCACTCGACTTGTCTAAATCTGCTGACAGTACCTCATCTTACTCACGTAGGAATCAGCAGCTGCTTCAGGTATTGCTGAGGTGGTACCTGGTGAGGGAACCACTGTTCTACAGATAGTCGATTATAACATTAGCTTTGCCTACTCTATACTAGATGCTGGGTTTGGGAGGTTGTCTTTTCTGTCTGTTTTTGTCATGCCTTGTTAAACGGACATCCAATGGAACAGAAGTGCCCATGTTCTGATATACATTACTCTTACAGGAGTGGGCCAAGCACCTATTGTGAGTGGCATATTTTATTCTGTGCAAGTGTCTTTGGATGAGATTATATGGTAGCTGGTTACATTGGAGAATAGTCCTCCTGTCTATTTCTTTGGAGTTTGTGGGTTTTTTGGTTTTTGTTTTTAATTTAGTTGATTTTTTTACCCCTGTATACTTTATAAACCTTTATCTGCAACATACATGTTGTGTTGCCTCCGCACAAGTTGTTCAATTGATTTTGTGATCTGCATGATGTCCAGTCAGGTGGTAATGGACATCAGTAGGAAGAGAAGACATGAGATGGTTCTCACACACAGCATCCTAATGGCCATGAGCACAGAAGGAGAGTTGAATTCTGACCAGGTTTGAGTTTGTCCCCCCTGGTTACTAAACCTCTCCTTGTCTGTTTCTGTCTTGGTAAGTCAACGGTTCTAGTTCTCGTCTTCTGGGTGGTTGGGTAGTTTCTGTGTGTATTTTTCTTTGTTGTGAAAGCATACCTGGGAAAGGTACTGTAGGATTTTAGTTCACAGTTTGTGCCAATGGTCACATGCTTGTCCTTATTCCTGACCCAGGAGCATGATGGAGAAGCATGTAGAAGAGCAGAACTTCTCACCTCATGGTGAAAGGAATCCAAGAGGACAGGGAAGGGCTTAGATCCTGACATACCTACCCTCCAATGACCTATACCTCAGGGGTCTACTTCATCTAACTAGGTCCTACCTCCTAATAACTTGTTTAACTGGGAACTCATAAATACTGTCCTCCATTGCAGAAACTAGTAGCTAACATACAAGTCCTTGGGGGAGATAGGTCATTATAAGTAAACTTAAGTGTGTGTGTGTGTATGTCTGTGTGTGTGTGTGTACGTGTGAGTGTGTGTGTGTGCATGCAGGTGAGCACACATATGTATGTGTATCAAAATTTTTAATACACAGTGCATAATAAGCATTAGCTATAATTATTATCATGACAGTTCAGACAGTCTGACCGTCAGAGAAGCCATTTGAGATTTACATTTTACCGTTATTTCCTAAAGGAGAAAAAGGAGTCTCAGAAAGGGTAAATCTCTTATCTAAGATATACAATTAATAATTAGATTAGCTTCCCTCTTGAGCTCATGAGGAGCTCATCCCTTTTGTTGTTGCTGCTTCCTTCCCACATGCCTTTGAAAATTGGGGTAAAGTATTTAAGCCACTAGGAAATAGTTTGAAATCTGCACTAGGGAAACTGTTTAGTTTTGATGAACTAACAGAGATAGGTCCAGAAATACCACCAATCCTTTGGCCTGCATGTTTCAGGGTGTCCTCAAAGTTAGACCATATTGAACTGTGATGCCAGGTTACCTTCCCAAGGTAAACATATGTCTGCCCTGTTACTAACTAAAACGAACAGTATTGTCAAAGCCCCTCACTATGAGAGAAGATGAGATTTAGAATCTAATGGGCTGTTTTTCAAACCTGCCTTCCTGTTTGGCAGAGCAGTAAGAGCATCCAGTAAGCTAAGCCCAACTGTCCTGAGGGCTGTGCAGATGAGTCAGGAGGCAGTCACATCAGCATGTGCTGCTCTCTCAACTCTCAGAAACTCTTTAGGTGTCCACACTGAGCGTACGTCACTGTGGCCTGCCAGAGCTGTTTGAGTGGTAGCCTTGCTGTGACCTAGAAAGACTTTGCTGACAGTGGACTTAGCAGCTTTGAGGTTATCAACATTTCCCAATATGCACGTTGTGACCCATGGACCTGATGTCCTTTGTCATTTGGGTTTTCTTTATAAAACAAAACACACCCTTTGTGCACTTTTGGGACATTATATGTCTGTTCTCTTCGGGTTTTTCAGTACCAAAATGTAATACAGAAGAAAAAAAATATTTTCTTGATAAGCTCAAACATATGGCTTCCCAGGGAGCTGTTTATCATATAATTATCTGCGATATGATTTGCTTCAGATATGAGAAGGAAAGGTTGAACCAGCATACATTTTATATCTCTCCAAAAAAAAAAAAAAAGAAAAAAAAAAAGGTGAAGACATTGCTTTCACTTTAGGTATCTTGTCTTCAATATCACATCAACCCAGAATCTACTATGTTCAGAGCACTTTAAAGTCACTACTAGTGTTTGGTTGAGTGGTTAAGGTTCTCATGTTTCTAAAACCTTGTCAGTTTCCCTTTGACCACAACAAGTAAACAATCATTGAAAAGAAAAACCTTATATCTGCTGGAAAGTATTAATTGCTATTTGCCTAACAGGATGCTCTTACGTAGATTTCTGTGTTTCTGCCGTGTATCTCTGATATGGGTACCACTGAATGGTTGGCTTCACTCTTCTCCTGGTATTCTTTGGCCACCACCTAGGAAGTGGTGGTTATAACCCTTGATTGGACTTGATGATGTCAGCTTTTTTTTGGGATGGGGGGTTAGGTGTTTTTCTGGCTGAGCCAAGTTCTTGATTAGAGAAACTTGAAGGCTTCGGATTTAAATCTTCTCACCGGGGAGAGCTTTGGCTGAAGTGACCATTTCCCTTTGTTAATGTGTGATTGACATCTTGCAGCGGACTGTAACAGAAGTTGTATACATAAGACCAAAGACCGGAAATTGGTTTTCTCCATCTCTGCCACCTGATCCTATTTTTCTAGAATGGCAAACAGAGAGGGAGGTAGGCCTGTTGTGTCCCCAGTGGAATGACCGGTGAGAGAGAGGCAGCAGGTCAGATGCAGAGAGGGTTCATAATTTGGATCTTTAATTTTTTTAAGCATAGATCATTCAAGTTCCTCTGAGGGATGGTTTCTTCACCCTAGGGAACTCTAACCCGGTGAAAAGGCTCAGAATCTGAGCCGCCTCATGTGAGAAGTGGGCTCTGCCACTGTGTTTTCTCACAGCTGCCTGGAACTAGGAATTTACAGTTTCTCAGGTTATTTATACACTATTGAGGCCTAGGTCTAGGGGAATGGGAGAAAGGCACAGCACGGGCCCCTGTGCAGAATGAAAGCCTTTGTCAGTCTAACTGTAGGCTCTCCAAAGCTTCTCTCCTCTATTGACTTTTTTCTTTTAGAAATAATAGGATGGTAATCCCTGTCCAGCTGCGAAGCTTAACTTTCCTCAAAAGCACCATGGTTGGCACAACTCTGGTCTCCAAAGAGAGGTTAGGTCAGCATAGTATTTCAGAGTGTAAACATTGAATGTGGATCTATCTCTCCTCTACATGGGCACTTTCCTTAACTCAGGCTTCACACTTTCTTTGTTCCCTTACCTTTTTACCCATTCAACTTTGTGCTCTCTCTCTTCCCTCCTGGGAATCACCCCCAAATCAAACCAAAACAAAATGTATAAGACAAAAATATCAAAACAAGAAGTACAGAAATGACATGGGGTCCATTTTGTGTTTGCCAAGTATCTTGGGGCATGAGGACTTATGGTGGAGGGTGGTTGATACAGTGAGTGTCATTATTTATTTATTTTTTCAGTCTGAGCAATGCATTTATTTATTTATTTTTAATTATTTTTATTAAATATTCTCTGTATTTACATTTCAGGTATTATCCCCTTCCCACCAATCCCATCTCCCCTCCCCCTCCCATTGCCTCCATGAAGGTGCTCCCTCTTCCAACCTCCCTCTCCCAGCTCAGCACTCCCCTACACTGGGAAAATGACCCCTTGCTGGACCAAAGTCCTCTCCTCCCACGGATGCCAGAGAATGCTGTCCTCTGTTAGCTTTACTGAGCAACCGTCATGTGCATACAGCCTCTTGGTTAGAGGCAGGACTGTGTGTCACTTCTCCTGCTCAGTGTCTTGGATTTTGTCTGGCTTGAACTTGGGCAAGCCTTGAGTGTGTTGTCACAGTCTCTGTGTGTTCGTAGGTTTATCAGCACTGTGGTGTCTGGAAGACTGTGTTTCCTTAGGAATTACTTACCATCTGTGGTTTGTTGGTTGTTGTTTGTTTGCTTGCTTGCTTTTACAGTCCTGTTTCTTCTACCTAGATCTCTGAGCTTTGAGGGACAGGGTTAATAAAGATATCCCACTTTTGAACTGAGTTCTCCAGTGTCTCCCTCTCTGCACATGGTCTAGTGATGGACCTGTTTGCTAATTGCCGTATACTAGAAGAAACGGCCTTTCCGATGACAGTGGGGTGATGCCCTCATCTCTGGCTATAGCAGTTATTTGTCCGGAATCATTTTTATTGTTATGCTTCTTTTCAGAATAACAGCAGTAAGGTTTCCCCTGGAGGTCATGACCTAACTAGGCTTAGGGTCTTGGCCATTTTTTGATGGGATTCAATGCCTGCTTCAAGAGACAGAACCTAGAACTTTAAGGATGAGATAAGAAAAAAAGTTTCTCAGCTTTGTGACTGAAACATAGGAAGTATTCTAAAAGGGGGAGTTTTTAATTCTTGGTGTGACTTGAAATGACACAGCGTGTATCTACAAACTCAAGCAAACAGGAAGTACCGCCTTCGAAACGACATGCATTGGATCGTATCAACGATGGCTTTCGCTGTCCTTCCAAGTATATGGGGCCTGATGGTTTTTTTTTTTTTTTTTTTTTTTTTTTTACTTAAGTAGCTGACTCAGTGTTGGTCTTTATACAAAACCAACCTTGTCCTTTTTATATGTACTAATTCATGTTGTTTTCACATCTGTCCTGTAGAATCAGTAACGCCATTGCTTCACGCACTGGAAGCAAAGCGACAGAGAGTCACAGGATTCTAATTATTTCCCCGGGAGCGAGGGGATGGTAGGGCTGGAGTCTGAGTTCAGTTCTGCTGTGGGGCAGGACTGTTGCCTGCCTCCCTTCCTTCTGACGTCTATGATGGTGTCCTGTGTTCTTGTGCATTTCCTGGAGGTTCTGTGATCTGCAGTTTTCTTAAAAGCTCTAGAAACAGCCCTTGTCTGGGCTTTGCCATCTCTCCTGATGGCATACAGCCTCACTAACACCTTCTCTTAGGTGTTAGCATGATGACATTTCCAAATCATTTTGGTATGAAGTGACTCATGAGCTGTTGAGAGGGAAGCAGTGTAAACCATTGTTTCCTACCCTGAGGTTCAGTGAACATGGTCGTTAGAGCTCAGTAACAGTACTGTATTGTCAGAGGAGAGTGAACGCAATGGAATATTGGAGGCGTGATTAGAGTTGTAGAAAGTATTTTTAAATTTGTATCACGTGTGCTTGCTTTGTGTCGAGGAAGGCAAGACACACTGTGGAGCTCAGGAGATGATTTGCGGGAGTCAGTTCTTCCTAAGGAGTATGTGCAGAGCATCAGGCTTAGTGAGAAGTGATGTCACTCACTCAACCAGCTCGCTGGCCCAAAGGTGGAGAAATTTTTAAAAATAAATATAAAAAGTTACCGGTGAATGCTAGTCACTTTATAGATGCAAGGCTATGGTTGAAATAATTTTAAAAAATGAATTTCTATTGTTTCTTTTCAGACTCAATAGATAGAGGGACTTAACCCAGAAATCAAACAGACCTGAGGTTTGCCTAGTGGCTGCATGATCACATAGGTCTCTGTAACCTTGGGGGAATGTCCCCTATCTGACTAGATGTTTACTCAACCCTAAGCAGAGATGAATAAAGCCACTTTCACCGTTAGTTTTGAGGATTCAGTGACTCTGGATTTTGTGACACTCAATTACTGATAGCTGCCACTTAAACTATTCTGTTTTTAATCCAGTTCAGTATGTATTTATATATTAAAGACACTGCAAGTTACAAGTGGAGTAAACTTTAATGAAAGAAATATCATAAAGAGATGCATTGAATTGTGACATTGTATGGCTGTCGGTGAAGTAGATGCTATAGGAAGAAATGTACAGAAAATCAGTTAGTTCCACGGTCCTTGTGCAGAGAGCCAGGGTGTTTGTTATTCATGAGTTCCTAATGGTTCTGCTATCTCCTAGTGGCCTGCAGT